>NW_025422368.1:7200000-7800000 GCF_011764305.1 Mustela putorius furo | reverse complement strand
CCATAGGAAGCTGAGAGAGGAGGGAAGCTCTGTCTGGGACTTGTCAGAGCTGCTCCCTGGGTGGGACAGGAGTGCTGAAGGGGCAGGGGAGGGAGGACTGAATGTGGGCAGAGCTGGCTGGGACATTCTCAAGAAACTGGACTTCCTGGGAGCCTGCTAGGCCTCAGAAAGGGATGGCTCCCCTCAGAGGCCTCCGCCTCAGTGCTCGTTCTCTCACCGGCCACAAAGTGGCCATTTCTTAGAGGCCTTGGGTTTGTGGAGAGGACCACCCACCCGGCTGAGGCGTGCTGCAGGCAGAGGGACAGCAAGTGCAGCCAGGAGGGGAGGGTGGAAGGAGCCAGTGGCGGCTGGTCTGTAATGGAGCTCTCAGGCCACAGTGGAGAACCGAGGGTCACCCCTGCTGGCCACTGACGGGGGCTCCAGGCCCCAGCAGCTGCTGCGGCCAGGGGCCGGCATCATCGGTCTTGGCGCTCCGCCTGGTTCCCAGAGACCCCTACAGCAGTGGGAACGCTTGTCAGCCTCCCTGGGTCCACTCCAGAGACAACACCTCCTCCCCAGCTCTTGGGGTTGGGAGGGTTTCGGCCTTCACCGACACACCCCACAGGGCTGGCCTGGGAACACAGCATCCCCAGTCATTTCTGTTAACGGTAAGGCTCCTCAGGGGCCACCCCTCCCTTACAAACAGGCCCTGCCACACCCGACTGTTTATCTCCTGTTCCTGAGCTCTGGGAAGACCAGCAGGGGCCCTCCTCCCTCACCCCTCCCCGGGCCACACCGGCCCTGCCCCCGCCTGCACACCCGCCACACAGATGGGACCTGCTCCCTCTGTCCACCATGAAAACAAAGCGCCTGGAGATGGCCTGAGGACAAAGCCACAGACGCACAGAATCTGGGAAAAACGTGGTGTGGAGAGCTTTCTATTGAACCGAGTTCCAGCGCCTGCTCCGCTCTCCTGCCCGCTCCAGGGCCTCTCTGCCCCCCATTCCTTAGCCTTGGGCCCCGGCTCATTCCACTCCGAGGTCCTCCTTGGCCGTCTGTCATCACAGGGGACAGCCGCCTCCATGCCGCCCACTCCAGGGCCGTGAGTCCACTCGGGAGAGCCCTGCCCAGCTGCCGCCGGCCTGTGGGCCTCCTGGCCCCGGGCGGGCCCTGGCTTTCCTGACGGGAAGTGCCTGCTCCAGCCCCAGCTGCCTCACGGCTCCAGCTCCCGGGAGAGGCGGGACAGTTCCCGCTGGTTGTCGATGACCTTCAGCTGCTGGACATAAGCCCAGGGGCTGGCCGGACTGCGGGTGCTCAGGGACTGCTCGGAGCCTGCCAGAGAGGTAGGAGGGAGAGTGGTCAGGGGAGGACAGCCACAGCTTTGTAGGGCCCATGACTGCCCACCCCACCCCTACCCACCACCCCCGCAAAAGGGAGCAGATGAGCCTTGCCACCCTCCGCCCCCCACCCTGCCAGTTCCCACAGCCCAGCTAGTGGCCAGTCTGCCCTCCAGTCTGGAGCAGAGATCGTGTGGGGAAGGGCTCAGACTCCGAAACACAGGTCCCCATGATTTCATACTGCATAACGCCCCTTTCACTGAATTCAAAAGCAATGGCAACTGAAGAATTCTGTGGTCATCATAAATATATGAAGCATTTTAAAAGCTCTAGGTGTATGTGTGTCTGTCCATATAAATTTAGCTGTGTCACTGTATTATGGCGGCCCCCAAGGACGGAGGAGTACGCAGGGAGAGGGAGCTATCGTCAGTGTGCTCACGCTTGGCATGGGTCCAGCAGTGTTCGTTGTATGATCCCAATAGATACATACGTAAAATAAAGGGCCAACAATGACAGCTCTGGATAAACCGTGGACTCTGATTAATCCCACTTCACACGACTGAAGGCCAATTAAAAAAAATCAGGTCTGGGGTAAGCGGACCCCTGGTCTGGGGCCCAGCTCTATCACTCTACCCCAGCCTTCTACAGGTGACTTCAGGGCTCAAGCCTGTTTGCGTGTCGTTAAGTTGGGAGAAGGTTCCAGCTTTCTCAGAGCGGTGGGGTGAAGAGTTCACAGCATCCTACACGCCAGCTGAGAAACGCCAGCCGAGGCTGCCCTGGCAGCACCCAGCCTTGCCCCACTTACACGTGGACATCCTCGCCACCTGGCTGTCCTCATGGAGGTGGGATACGCGGCTTCTGAGTGGCGACAGTGGCACTGGGCGGGGCGAGAAGCAGGAGTCAGGGAGACAGGGCCCAACCAGAGCCTGGAGGGGCAGAGGTGGGGGTGGGGGTGGGGGGTAGGAATGTGGATTCCAGAGGGGTGGGGGCAGGGGACCAGCCCCTCACCGTTGCTGTGGCTTCGGCAGTGTTGCAACATCCGCACGGCTCTGGCCATCATTCTCTGTAGGCAAAGGACACAAGACCAGGCCTGAGGGGCAGGACCCTGGCATGGCCTGTGGGGCAGCTGCAAACCAAGACCCCTTTGAGTGGGGGTGTTCCTAGGGACTAGATGGGGCTGTATCTGCTCTGCCCTGACCCTAACCCTAACTGTCAGGTGACCAGGCAGTGGGAGAAAGAACAGAGATCAGGGAGGGCTTCGGGCTCTGTTTGCTGGGTGAGGTCATTAAGGCTGTCTTCCCCAGCACGCAAGGGAGTGAATAGGTTAAAAGACTCTGTATCTTTGTACTATTAATAACGGCTTTAGGTCAGCTCTCACCCCCCCCCACTCCCTTCCAAGGACACAGCCATATCTCAAACCCACTCTAGGGGCAGATGCCCACTCTCCTTGAACTCACCATCTTTTCAAAGTTGATGAGATTCTCTACCAGTGTGTGGTTTCCTTCATGGATGAAGGTCATGTCTGCAGAGAGATGGGTTTTGCTTCAAGATCCCCAAAGTCTTCCCCCCTCCTACAGCCCAGGAAAGGTGACAGGCCAATCATGGGAGCCTTGGGCCTGTCCCAGCCCCACACTGCCCTCTTCCTCTGACCCCTCGGAGCAATTTCCTTGTCTCTCTCAGGCCTCGTATCAGAGGCCATCTGATGTCACCAGCACTTGTCTCAACACTGCTTCTAGCCTGAGAACTCCTGATTTATCTGTGTCCCCCGAGGCGAGCACCCCAAGGGTCAGGTGGACATACAGACAGACGCAGACAGACGCGGTAACGGATGGGTGGAGGTGAGAAGGTAAGCACTGGTCCAATTACCTTTGAGAAGAAGAGGCATGAAGGGGATGATGGGAGGGGAGAGCTTGGTGAGGGCCAAGCGATAGACTCGGTGGTTCCACGAAGGGTCCTGAGAGGGGAGAAGCCTCTGTGAGGGAGGGACCTGACCCCCACGCACCATGACACAAGCAAACACCACCAGCTCGGAGCTCAGCTTCCTCTGGGCCCCAGGTCTCCCCGAGGCGGGCTCCGCAGCAGGCAGGAGGGAACCTGAAGCACCGCCGGTCATCTGTGTGTGAGGCTTCAGGGTCTTGGCCCCCCAAACACGCTTCCGGGGCCCAGGGGTTTCATGGAAAACCCTCTCTCTCTCTCTCTGTCTCTGTCCCTCCTCTTGTTTTGTCTCTGTCTGACCCTCTCTAGTGGGTAAATTCCTCTGAATCTCTTGAGACCGCAAGGTACATTTTTTTCTCGAGAGCTCATAGCCAGGCTGATAAAAACCCTTTGTGCAAGCTCTCTTGAACACTCCCAAGACCTCTTAACCGTCAACAATTCCTGGCAGGGGGGTGGGAAGGGCAGCCAGCTCCTCAGCTCTTCCCTTGTCTCTGGCCTCCTCTAGCATCTCCTGAGGAGCCACTGACAGATTCTGGCCCACCATGGGTCTGGTGCCAGGACCTGCTTCCTGGGCCTGGGGCAGGTCAGCAGGAGACCCCGTGTTCCCCGGATGTTCCCCTGGCGCTTCGGAGCCCGAGGCCAGACACCAAATGTGTCCTGTCCTGGTCCTCACACAGGACCTCACGGCCACAGCCAAGGTTCTCCCACCCCTGCCACACGGGATACAATATGCTCTGTGCCCCCCTCTTTCTGCTAACACTTCATGCCGCAGCTAGCTCCCCAAACACACAGCCCAGAAGGAACCCGACTCTGGCCCAGGGCTGGGAACTCTGGAAGTGGCCAGGGAAAGGTAGAGGGACTGCTGGGAAGCCCAGAATCAGGGTTTCTGGAAAGAGGAGCCAAGGCCCAGCACTCACCAGCAACCTCTCGAGGGCCGAGTACAGCTTCCGGACTTTGTGCGGCAGCCGCTGTAGAGGAGAGGCAGATGGAGCTCTCACTGCTCCTAGCCCCAACCCACACTCCAAGGCTGGGCACGGGGTCCTCCAGATCACACCTACCTCCCAGGTGTGGGCCAGGCGGCTGATGGCCGAGTTGCTGAGGCCAAACATGACGGCAAAGAAGGAATTGAGATTCTTTTGCTCCTTGAGGCTATGGGTAGAAGATCCAGAGAATCTCAGGGGAAACAGCCACGCCCACAGAGTTCCTACCCAGACAACAGCAGGCCTAGGGCCCAGGATCAGGCCCGGCCTCTGCCTCTGTGGGGCCTGGGGCCAAACGGGGTGGGGAGGCAAAGACTCTAGGAGACCCAGGGAAGCAAGGAAATGGCAGATTAGGCAATTGGGGACAGAGACGCCTCAGGACTCAGCCACACACACACACCCCCTTCCAGCCCACAGACACTCACTGGGCGGCCAGCTTGATGAACTTCCTGAGCAGCTGGGCCCGCAGGCCCGGCACAGGGCAGAGACACAGCTCCGTGGCCACCCAATACTGGAGCTCATTGAAGCGGCGCATGAAACGCTCCAGGTTGGCCGTGGTGACGTCCCGCAGGTGCTGGGGGCCCAGCACGTAGTGGATCAGCTCTACCTGGGGAGGAGAGAGCAGGAGAGATGAGCCCACACAAGGTGGGGCGCCCCTGCCAGCCGGCTACACGCCTCCCCTCAGCTCTGCTCCATGCACCTGGTGGATACTGTTGAAGAGGCTCCAGTCGTGGTCTGTCAGCTGGCCTGCCAGGTCCTTGGCACTCACCAGGTCCAGCCCTTCCGCAGAGCCCATAGTAGGCCCCAGCTGCTCGGGGTGTGGGGTCTGTGGGTGCAAGAGAGCTCAGGAGGGGAATCCAGGGGACAGATGCGGGGTAGGAGGAGAGAGTTTGAGGCAGAGACTCCGTGCCTATGGCCAAAGGGATGTCGGGGAGGTGATGGGTGCTACCAGGAGTAGGCCTCTGAAGGATAAAGCTTCCCAAGGAGTCGTCTATCCTCCTGCCAGCTCCCCAATGCTGAGACCCCCCTAAGGAGGGCTCCTATCTCCTGGGGAATCTCCAGTGGGAGGAGGTCTTCTTTCTCCTTGAGAGCTCTCAACCAGCAGTCTCCCTTCCCCAGCTTCTGGAACCTTCCATCAGCTGAGGCCCACTCCTTCCATTTCATCCTTAAGACCCAGCAGCAGTCAAAGCCAGGGCTTCGTCTCCCCTCTTTGTGACCCTCCCCTGCCACTCCCAAAACCCAGCTCCTCCCTGGCCCCCTGCCTGTTCCTACCAGCTCGTGCACTTCCTGTGGGTTGACAACAAAGAGCCGCTCATTGAGCCCCAGGGATGTGGCCACACCACGGGCCTCTGGCTGCAGGCCAATGGCATCTGCAAAGAAAGCAGAGGCTGGGCTGGGGGTTGGGGAAGTCGTGGACAAAAAGGGAGGCCAGGGAGCCACCAAAGGCAGGGTCAGGGCCCCAGTCGGGAGGCTGGGAGGACCCTTCTCCCAGTGGCCGGGCTAGAGTCCTGGGCAGGTGCTCTTGCCCACAACATCCACACTGCCCAGGTTGTGGACAGGTCAGCACACCAAGGAAGACAAGAAAGGATTGTCAGTGACACAGGCAATATTCAGGCAACACTGAAGTCTCCGAGAGTTTCCTCTGTTGTCACATGGAGACAGCAAGACCAACCCTGACAACTCACAGGTCCAACAAGTTAATTTATGTAAGCAGTGGCAATAACTAGATGAGGCAGGTAGTGGCCTTTGAAAAGTGGAAAGTGCCTCACACGGGCCTTACTTAGTGTTGATTTTCGTCAGCAACTACTAAACGAGCCCGTGTTCTTAGTCATGTGGGAATCCCCACTCTCTAGGCCGGTAGCCCCCAAAGTAAGACCATCATGTGTCCAAAAAATATCAATTCTTCTCCTTATATTTATTTTTCTCATCTGTTTTGCAATTTTACTTTGTGGGTAGCTTCAGAATTATATAGTGTTAGTATGGGAGTATATGTATAGGACTTCTGAACAAATACACAGATAACAGTGGGTTTGTAGTAAAAATAGCATTTACTGACATGGGAGGGGATCTAAACGATCTGAAGGAAGGTCAGTGCTCTGAACAGTCCCTGTCACATAGTAGGGTCTCTGGTTCCGGGGCAGCTGCAACTCTCTGAGTCGCCACCAGGGGGAGGTGCTTCCCAGAGCAGAACACAGGTGCTCGGGACTTGATCCCGAAGCCCCACTTCCTGAAGGGGGAGAAGGGTTTGCTTTTCTGGCCTCTGCTCCTTGCCATTATTCCCTGGATGCCCCTAATTCTTGTCTACTCTAGGCTCCAACTGTCAGGCCCGGGCTGTGTCCTTCACAGAGACTGAAGAGAGGTTTCTGATGGCCCAAGGTCCCTGAAGGGATGTCTAAGTAATTTTCATGCTTCCATGTTCCAAGCACTAACTTTGTGCCAGCCCCGGGCTAAGTGTTTTCTTAATGTGACCTCGTTTAATGGCCACAGCCGTCCCGTGTGATGGGTACAGTTTTAGAGCTCATGGGACAGGTGAGGAATCAGAGGCTCAGAGAGGTTAAGCATTCTGTTCAGATCAGGATCACACAGTTCGTCGGTAGTGGGTCCTGGGGTCCCAACCCAGGCCCAGGGGTTTTGTGGATGCTCTTAACCACCAAGCTTCTCTGTCTCACCTGCCACGCTGCCTCCAGCTCCTAACACATTGCTGCCCGTAGCTGCCTCTCAAGTATGTGCGCCAACTGACAAAATGAATGAAGAATATCTAAATTCAAAAGCCAGACACTCTCATTGACTCGGGGAAATTGCCTCATCCCCTTGAGCTTCAGTTTCCTTGAAAGAAAATAGGATGAAAGTACCTATCTCATAAAGTGGTTATTAAAATTCCATGAATATATGAGGACGATAATAATAAAATTAATGTACGAAGTGCTGGGCCAGCCACCGTTCTAAACCCTAAAATAGATAGGCTCATTCAGTCCTCACAGTTCCTCTGTGAAGTCGGCACTCCTATCAGCCCCATTTTACAGATGCTGAAAAGAGCACAGAAAGATCAAGAAGAACCCTGCCCAAGGACACACAGACAGGGAGCTAAAGGGCTGGACTCAACTGCAGACAGCCGGCCACAAGCTCATGCTCTCAAGCATGACACACAAAGCACTTTGGAGACACAATAAACCGCCCTTAAATGCTAACCATCACTAACAATGATGAAGGCGATCAAAATGATGATCTTAATTCAAGGGCGGGAATCTGGGCATGCACGGACGGAGGGGCCCCTCCCTCAGGGCCATCCCACCCAGAGACACAACTCACCACCTGCAGAGTTGACCTTCACCAGCACCTGCCCCTTGGTCCAGCCATCCTCCTGGGCCAATGCTGCCATCACCTCTCTCACGGAGGCCGTCACAGGCAGCTTCAGGGTCAGCACAGAGTGGTCCGGTCGGCAAATGTCATAGGGGACTAGAAAGGAAGACCGGGCTGAGGTGGAGGAAGAGGCTTCTTGGTCCCCCCAGCCAGAAGTGAGCGTGCGCAGATGCAGCAGTGGGAGGGTCCCAAAGAGGCAGGATGGGTGGTGAGGGGAAGCCTGGGTGGATATGCTGCCGGGGCGGGGGGGGGCGGGGGTTGTCCTGACTTGGGGGGGCACACCCTGTCTAGCAGCCTGGAACAGAGATCCTGAGGAGTACAGTGTACCCTCCTCAGCCAGGCATACTAAGGTCAAGGATGACGGCAGCAGGGTGCAGGCTGGCAGGGACCACCAACCTTTGTCCCCAGCTCGAATGGCACAGTTCCTGCTGGGGAGGGGCTGGTCCTGGCCGGGGAGCCAAACAGGCATGTTCCTGGTCTGAGAGGGAGAGAAAGTAAGCCCTGGGGCACAGGGGGCACAGGGGAGAACAGGTAGAGCAGAGGCTTCTGTCCCCGGGAGCGTGAGACCTGCACAGGGCACACACCAGCGGCAGGCTCTGCTTGCTGCGTGGACCTGAGCTGGGTAAGCATGAGGCACCAAGACTCCCCGAGGAGAGACAAGTCAGTGCTCCTGTGCCTGCGTGTCACTCCTTTTGCCAAATGGGCCCTGAGTGGTCCTAATATGAGCACAACTCAGCCCTTGGCCCTGGTTTTCTCTTCCTCTTGCTCCTCTGGCTACTGTTTGCTAGCTGGCTGTTTGCTGCGTGCCAGGCTAAGGACAGGATTATTCTAAGTATCTAAATAGTCACAATAGCCCTTTAACAAAAATATTCATATTATTCCCATTTTATATGTGATAGAAATGAGGCTCAGAGAGATTAGTAACGGGCCCAAGGCCACACAGCTGCTTAGTAGCAGGCCAGAATCCTAACCTGCTCCTCCCCACACGCTACCGCCCCATCAGGCCCCACAGCCCTTCTTCATGCGGTCCCAGCACAGGGCAAGGAGTGGAGGCCTCCACCACACAGTGCCTTCACCCACCCGACTGTTCCTCTCACTCCTGTACCGACTCTTCCCCTCCCAGCTCTGAATGGGGCCAATCCTCCGAGCTCAGACCCTGACCCACGGGTCTTCTCTATATTTCATGTCTCAGAGCTCTCCCCAGAGTTCCACACAGTCTCACACCACCTGCATGGGGAGGTTGCAGCCTCTAGCATCACCCTCTCTTCCAAGCACCTCCTGGATCCTTCCATATCTGTGCTCCATCCCCCCAGACGCTCTCATCCTGCCTCCCAACCTTTCTCCAGCCCCTGACGACCCCCCCAGTCTGGTTTCCCTAAAGCTTATCATCTTGTTCTGGGGGTTCCTCTGAGCCCCTCCTCCCAGCCCAGGCCAACCCTCAGATCCACCTGCTCAGTTGCCTCCCTCTTCAGTGGCCGGACTATTCTCCTCCATCAGCCCTTGGGTGCCTCCTACCCCTCCCCCCACAGCCCCCAACACCCCCCACCCATCTACCTGACCAGAGCCAGATCAAGCTTCCTAATGTAGCTTCAAGGCCATCACTGTCTGCTGGATAAATCAGCAGCTCTTTAGCTGACCTACTCAAAACACACACTTGACCTTGTCAACCCATGGTTCCCACACCTCCAAGGCATGACACTGTTCAGAGGACAAGGACCAAACCCCTCAGCATGGCCTCCTCTGGTGGCTCCCTCTCACACTCTCTCCTGCAGGGTCCCGAACAGGTGGATTTCCCTCCCGATCGAACCGGACTGTGGGCCCCTTCTGCCTTGACCCTCCTGCCCTGTAGCTCTCAGCTCCTGTGGTCACACTCCCTGATTCTGACCCCGAGTCAGCCTGCCTCTTCTCCATCTTCAGAGACTCCTGCCTTTGCCGTTAGGCATCACGACACTGTCCAGCTGCTCCGTCCCTCGCCTGTCTGTGATGTGAGCCCCACATGGCCGGGGGTGTCTCTCCCCCACTTCTGCAGCAACAGCACCTAGCAGAGGGCCTGTGAGGGCAATTCCACACTAGTTCCTGAGCACCCGCCATGAGCCAGAGTGCCTGGGAGCCCTGGGGAAGCAGAGGTCTGGGCCCCTCACTCTCGAAGCCAGCACTCCAGCTTGGACAGGCACTAACAGATGATAAAGAAGTACCCCACATGGTGCTAAGGCTTTGAGGGGAATCACAGAAGACACCTTGGCAGGGGAGAGGGTGCGGTGCTCTAGATAAGGAGATGGGGGAGCCTCTCTGAGAACCCAACACTTTCGCTGAGATCATAAAGATAAGGATCTAGGTGGGCCAAGAGCCAGAGATAGAAATTTCCAGGCCCTGAGGTAGAAACAAACTTTGCCTATAGAAGAGAAGGAGCCTGTGAGAGTCTGGGGGCACGGGGCACACAGGCCACTGGGCACAGAGAGCCTGGTGTTTATTTTCCCAGGGCAACACTCCCTATAACCAACCCCATCCTACCTTTCCAGCCCTTTCTCCTACTATTCCCCAAGAAATCTCGGCTCCAGCCACACGTCCTCATCCCCCTTTGCTCCCTGTGGTCCCCTGCCGGGGATGGCACTGGCCACCTCTGACTCCCAAGAACCCTCACGCTTCAATGGCTGCCTTCAGGCACCATCCCGCCATCCCCAGAACTGCTAACTGGTTCTATGAACGCGGACTACCTCCCAAATGCAACAGAAACCCCTTGGGGTGAGGTAGGGGTGGAGGGGTGACCCTAGACCTCTGTGTCTCCCCAGGCCTAGTGGGGAGTTCCTGTTCTGTGAACACCTATCCCAGCCCCAGGGGTGTGCCTGTGCATGGGGATCCTTTGCAGGCTGAGCCCCTGGGGTGGGGCTGAAGGAGGGGCAGAGGGAAGAAGCTGGGGCCAGACAGAGGTGAGAGGAGCTGGTCCATGCAGACACCTTCATCTGAGGAGATGCATTCCCACAGCCATTTTCCAACCTGCGGAGCAAGTGAGAAGGGCATTGAGATGAGGCGAGGGACGGAGCAACCGCAACGGGCCCCTGTGGGCGAGACAGGAGGGTAGGGGCAAGGAGTGGGGGAAGGGGGCCTGGCCCTGGATTCCCTCTGCCCTAAGCAGAGGCTCAGAGCTTTGCAGACTTGCTAAGTTTCAGCCAGAGGGGGCAAAGCCAGGGCTCAAAACTCAGCCCCCCCCTGCTGGGATTTTCGCAGGCCAGCATCAGAAGGAAAGAGAGTTCCAGGAAGCGCCATGCCCCAGGGGTCAGTCTGGGACCAGGACCTCACCTGGTCCTACGGGAATGTCTGGGAAGGCCAAGAGAAGCTTTAGGAAATGCATCGGATGGGGCCGGCAGGACCGGGCACTGAGGATGCTCTGGGGTAAGTACGTGCAGAATGGAGGAAGTGGGAATGGCAGGTGCGCTCAGGAGAAGGGGCGAGGGAGAAGGCACAGGCAGGGCATAAGGGTGAACAGCCAGCGACTGGTAAGAAGGGCTGACTGTAATAAGGAGTCAAACGAGCAGTCCCAGCCGGCTCTCCCAGGGCTCACGGCACCTGCAGGTGCTGCTGAGCTAAGGCATGGGAACACGCCATCCTCAGTAGATGGGCGCTGTCCCGGTGTTAGGGACGAGAGCCTGAAACCCTGAGAGGGGGACCATGCCTAGAACAGCAGAGCCACAGGCAGTGCAGCCTGGATGGCAAGCAGCGTGTTTGTGTCAGTGTCCAGCATCAGCGTGGGGTTCTCCATCCCCCATGCACCACCCGCCACACATGTGGAAAGTTAACTTAGAGCCTGAGCATCCATCACCTGTGGTGTCGCCGCCTCTCCGGCCACTGCTCCCGCAGCAGGAGGCAAAGCCGCGTGTCTCTGCTCACCAGGTCTGAGAGTTTCTGGGAAGAGCCAAGATGCATTGGCTCAGAGGTAGTCTCACCTCCCCCTGGCTGCCCAGTCTGGCCCTGCCTCACCCCCAGGTACCTGGAGAAAGCTGGTGGCCACCGGGTCCGCGTGGAGCATGGGGCCATAGAGGGCCATCCACTGGCTGACCAGTCGCAGGATCTGCTGCCTCTTGTTACAGATGTAGGTGCTGTTCTCCTGCTCGCTGCCCCCTGAGGGCTCCGCGTGGAAGGTGGGTGCCAGTCAAGGGAACCACAACGGCCGGCCAGGCCACCCACCACAGCTCAGGCAAAGGACCGGCAAGGACGCCCGGGGCCTGCGGACAAGCCGGCCTCGGCACCAGCCTGGTCCTTCGGAGAGCTCAGCTCAGCCCTGCGGGGAGAGACCCCTTCTCCCTGTTCTGCACAACCTCCTTATCCCCCCTGGAGCTGGAAGGATATTGGTGAAGAAGGGCAGCACAGAGCTGGGCACTGGGCATGAAGACGCTGTAGGTCAGGAGGAAGTCACTGAGGAAGGTCTCTGTAGGGCAGGAACAGGGGAACAAGAGGAACCTCAGAGATCAAGTCTGCCGAGCACAGATATAGACAGAACGAGGGTTCCCTTCTCCTAGTCCCACAGCGGGCAGTGTCCCAGGGCCCAGCCCCTGTCACGGCACTCCCCACCCAAGCCAAGAGCACAGGAACAAGGACTTCCTGCCAACCGGCCAAATGGGCCAACTCAGCACTCACTAACATCACACTCAGGGTGCCTGGCCCTCTCCCAGACTACGATGACCATCTGATGAGTCACACAGTAGATGGGGCATCTCTTGCCCCTACCTGTTGGGTCATGAGTGCTGGAATCAGGTCGCATGGCCTCCAACAGTAGTTCTAGGATCTTCTCTGGGGTGCCAGACATCACAGTATACCTAGCAGAAACAGCCAATCCATAGCACTTCCCACATTTGGACAGACATCAAGAATCATATCGCCCTTCCCTATCCACCAGCTCGGCCCCACCTTGGGGTTTAAGGGAAAGCTGGCTCTGGGGGTGCATCTGATCCCCAGATGCCCCGCCCCTTCCACCCCGGGGAGGCCAGCGAGCAGGGGTAAGACATGGGGGAAGGGAGTAAAGCCTGGAAAATGGAAGGAGAGAAGGTGGGCAAGAGAGAAGGTGTGCAGAAGGAGTGTGGCAGGTGTGTTACCGGTTCCTGCCTGGGGTTGGAGGGCGAGAAGGACCAGCTCCCTGAGAGGCTCTCTCCAGGACCAACACCACTTTGCCATGTTCTTCTAGCCTCATGGTCTTCGCCTCCACATCCTGGAGAACAAGCCACACCCAGTGCTCAGTACACACGGCAGGTCCTTTCCCCTGTTCCAGGACATCTCCCTGGGCCCCACAAGGTCATTCAGCCCTTCTCCCACCCCATTCAATGCCCATGGCCTTGGATCTTCCCTACTCCCAGTCCTGCCCATCATGCAGCCTGAGCCACCTCTTCCACACTTCCCTCCCCCACCTCCTTCTGTGGCTCCCACTCTCCATTACGCTGCCTCCCCTCATGCCCTAGTCTCCCACCCCTCTGTGCCCTGCCACCCCTCTGTAGCCACCCACCACCACGGTCTCCCACACTGAGCTGGGGTTCTCCGGTTTCACTGAGCCTCCTCAGCGTGCTATGGACCTCTCCCATGCACCAGCCATCACCTCTAAGCTTCTCCAGCTCCTACCTCTCCATGCTCCTTATAGGCCTTCTCTGGTCCCTGCCCCTTACCCCCTACCACTTCTCCAGAGGAGGTCCTTGCCATGTCCCCTGCCCTGACACCCCCAGTAACGGCACCTTGATGATACGGTTGAAGTCCTGCTTGTCCACGCGGAGAAAATGACAGTTGTCTTCTCTCAGGATGATGGTGGCTGCCCGGGGTGCATCATTGACCAGTGCCAGCTGTCCAAAGTCATCTCCCTCGTGCAGTGTGGTCACCAGCCCCTGCAGCCAGCACCACCCCCCCAACCCTTGTCAGAGCAGATCCATGGTGGGAGAACCCCTGGGCAGGAGGAGACCTGGGAGATTGGCAATCTTGGGTCCATTCAAGGTCTTACCTCGAGGGCTAGGGCCAGGGAAGTGGATACCACCAAGGAGGCTGGAGAGAGAGGGAGAACTCACCTTGCCATGGGTCACCACATTGACCGATCCTTTCCAGATAATGTACCACGAGGTGCCCTTGTCTCCCTGGCTGAACACTGAGAGAAGAACCCATTAGACACACCTGGAGTCACCCTCCTCTTCTCTATGGCCTCTGCCACGTCCAGACCCCTGGTGCCCAGTGTCCTGCACCCCTTCTGACTTACACACAGTCCCCGCTTTGCTGTGTGGTTCAAAGAGAAGAACTGCTGCTAATTCCCGCTTTACCTGTGAGGCAGGGAGAGGAGGGTCAGTGGGGCGAGTCCGGGGTAAGAAGGGCCAGGTTAGCGGGAAGGTTAGGTTCAAGGACACAAGCGCCTGGGGGCAGAGATAGGGCTAGCTCAGGTGCCCGGGATTCAGCAGGAGACAACGCAAGGGAAGGAAACAAGCCAGGAGGGGCAGAGGGATTTTTGGACAAGGATGTTGGGAGCCAGAAATTTGATGGACATTTCCAAGCCAGTGGACGAAGGGGAGGGAAGCACCTGCTGGCCCAGCTGTAGGGGCCACAGGGGTTTGCAGGGAGAGGAGGTCCTGGGGGAAGGGTGGAGGCAGGCAGACTGACCGAGTTTGAGAGGTGGGCCACAGCCTTGATGTGCAGGAGCTCCTCAAAGATGAGGTCCAGCTCCTCGTCTGTGCGCTGACCCGGGCTGCAGGCACAGGATGGTAGAGAAGCAAACAATGGACTGCGGGCCTCAGGGTATGGGAGCCGCTCAGCCCACCACGCTCGGGCCCGGGGCCAGCTGGCCGCAGCGGTGGTGGTGACCGGACCAGGCTGGCCACTACTGCATGTGCACCACGTGCTGTACAAGGGGCAAGTGCTTCGCACGTGTCAATCCCACCTGCCCTCGGGACGACCCTGTGATGTGGGCGCAGCGCTCCTCCTTTGACAGAAGAGGAAGCCGGCATGGAGCCGTCCAAGGCTACCCAGAAAGTCGCTGGCAGAAATGGAACCTGAACCAGGACCTGCCTGCCCACCCCCGCCCAGCCACCACCGCCCCTGAGCGCACCTGCTCCTTATAGACCCCATGCCTCCCACCCCAGCTACAAAGGAAGAAACAGGTTCAGAGGTGGAGAAGGGGGGGCTCCAGGTCACACAGTAAGAGGAAAGGGAGCCTCTCAGAGATGAAATGGAGAGACTAGAGAGTCTTAGAGCCATGCGAGGCCAGGGGGGTGCAGGCGGCAGGGCACCCGACTCACGGCTTGCGGAGTGCCACAGTGAGCAGGGCGTCAGGCCCCCGCTGGGACAGCAGGGCTACGGCCTCCACCAGCTCCTCCTCCAGCTCCCGGACACCTGCGGTCTCTGGCTCCGGCCCGGGGAAACGGTAGAATTGGGTATCTCGGTCCTGGAAGGTCCAGTCGTGTTTCACTGCAGGGCAGAGGCCCAGGTGTGAGGGAGGCAACAAACTGAGGCCGTGTGGGTACGAGGCCCGTACAGTAAGGCCCGCTGAGGCTCTGCCCCCAGATGCCTGCCCCCCCAGGACTGCCCGGCCCGGGGGCCCCCCACCCTGGGTTCAGGCTCACCATGGTAAAGGGCACCTTCATCCAGCAGCACCTGGCAGATTCCCACAGCTTGGCTCCGGGATTGGACCCCAAGGCCCAGGGCCAAAATGCCATCCACCAGCTCCCGGCCGGAGCAGCATTGCCTATGAGAGGTAAGAGGACAGGAAGAGGAAGAATGAAAAGGCAGGAGGGAACTAGGCTGGCAACAGGGTGAGCCCCAGAGGCCTGAAACAGAGCAACAGGGAGAGACACGAGGGGGGGTGGTGCGGCAAGGAGGCAGCCCAGGCCTCCACTCACCGATAGAGCCGAAGGTGGTACTTCCGGTCTCGGATAAGGGTCGGGCAGGTGGCGAGGAGATGTCGATGCAGCTGCTTCCCAGCCCTGAGCACCCGCTCCGCGGACGCCTAGGACGGGGAGGGCCACAGCTGGCTTAGGCCCTGAAGCCCTGGCTTGCTGTCCCCTCCCAGCTCCACCCCCTGCGGCTGGTACCTGCTCCAGGCTCACACTGAAATCCAGGGACTCCTCACTGTCGGTGAGTGGCGTCTAAGGGCAGGGGGGAAGGTCTGCACGTCAATGCCAGCTCGTGGACCTCAGCCCTCCCCATTTCTCTCGCACCCCTTGCACCGTCCCCAGCTCCAAACACATGCACCTTAGCTACTCAGCCACCCCCGTCCACCAGGCATCCACCTCTCCCCACCCTACAACCAGACCCTTGTCTTCCTTCTCGACACGAGCACTGCACCCCAAGAGATGTGATCCCTGTTCTGCTTAAGCAGGGCCCAGGTGTGCCCAGGCTCCCAGGTGAACCACACCCGTGTAGGGGACATTGCTGAGAGAGAGTGTGAGGATGGGAGGGAAGAAAGGCCCATGACAGGTCAGGAAGTGAGCATCTTTGCTCCTAGCCTGGGGTCACACAAGCCTAATCCCGGGTCAGGGTTCGTCCCCAGCCTCGAGACCTGGGGACTCCTGGGTCCAAATCCCTGCTCCTCCATGTACTAGCAGTGTGACCCTAAATATATGGCTTAACTTCTCCCTGCCTCAGTTTCCTTGTCTATAAAACCTATGAAACACTCATAATAGCAATACAGAGGCTCTGGGCAGGGTTCTGTGAGTTAGTGTGGGTTGAATGTTTGAAGCCCAGCTTCGCACAGGGCTGTACGTACATGTTGGCTATTATTACTCATCTGTGAAGCAGAGGGCGGGCTGCTTGCTGGGAAGGCCCTGTGCTCTCTGAGATGCGGCTGCTAGCCCATAACCCTGCAAGAGGGAGGAAGCCTTGGCAGCGCCTCACCAGCTCTGGAAGATGGGATTTATGTAGAAACACTGGTTAACAAGGCTTCCATGCCCTTGGTATCACCTGAGCCATCATCCAGGAACCCAGGGCCCATAGGTCCCGGGATGTGGGCTACAACAGCCCCTTACAGCCCTTCTTTCTCTGTCAAAGGGAAAACTGGAATTTGTAGACATCTCTGGACAGGATTCCTGACCCTCCATGGGCCCTCCCAAAGGCAGAGTACTTTACAGTTTACAAAGCACGTCTTGCTTCATGATTTCTTCTGATCCTACACAGAAGAGGACCAGACAGAAAGTAGGCGGAGCAGGGATGATCTGTCCTCTCTGACTTAGGAAGTCGGGGTGAAGAGCCGGTGTAACTCTGTCACTCAAGTATCTGACTACTTAGCCAGACAGCCGTGCATAAGCTCCAAAGTGCTTACATTTTTGGTCTCACCCCACCCACCGCACCTGCCTGGCTCCTTCCCCTTCCCCTCTTCCCCCTTCTCACCAGCTCTGTCTCCTGCCTTCCCAGATGCCCTCAGGACCCTGAAAAGGACCTGGCTGGGGAGCTGGGGAGCAAGCAGGCCCAGGGCCAGAACCCCCCGGCCTGGTCTTGGCATCTTCCCACTGTGTGCCATGCAGAGGCCCGAGGTCTGGCATGCACAGGCGCCTGGCCTGGGGCTGGGCGGAAGTCGCTAGGTGTCCCTAGGGTATCCCTGCCCGGGTCATGGGGCCCAGCCTGGTGCCAGACACAGAGCCTTGGAGACTTAGCAACAGGAAATGAGGAGGAGGAGGAGGAGGAGGAGTCGGGGAAGGAGGAAGGGCAGGAATGCTACCAAGCCACCCCCCTGTGTCGGAACAAACAGTGCCGAGTGCTAATGACTTGTTGTTGTTCAAGTCAAAATGCCCAGGTGGCCCTGTCCCTGCCCCAGCTCTCCTCTGTGCCCTCGATCCAGGCTCCAGCCTGTGCTCCCTTCCTGGTATTATTCTGACCCTGGAGGGCACATTAGTAAGGGACGTGCCTGCTCCTGTGGGGCCAGGCAGGGCACACCCCAGATCCCAGATCCCCAGGCCTTGTTGAAGCCATTTCCGGCCCAGCCCCAGGGAATAAGCACCAGGGTCAGGGGAAGGGGGCTCTGGCCCATCAGAGCTGAGGAAGGTTCCTGAAGACCTCCCTCTCAGTCTGCCAAGGACAACAAGAGCCCAGAGAGATGAGGTGATGGACCCAGAGTTTCATAGCTGCTCAGAAATTCAAGAGCTTACTGAACAGCCCATGCTGAGCCTGGAAGGAGGTGTCTGTCTCCTGCCTCGCAGCTGGGGAGGAGGAGGCTCAGAGGTGACACAACCTGACTTGAGAGTTGGTGAAGAGGGGCTCCGGGATTCACGCTAGCCTGTCTGGTTCCAAAGCACAGGTCCTCAGCCCCTCCACACCACCTCCACACCACCATCTCCCAGGCACCTCCACGGCCTGGGGAACGGATAAATTCGGCCCTCAGGAATGTTCCATGGGCAAGTAAGTTTAGAAAACCTTGTGTTAAACGAAGTTGCCTGGGTTTGTTATCATAGTCCCTCTTGGTCCCTATCCTGTGCCTGTGCTCTGGACGGGGTGGGGTAGCGGCGGTACTATTCAGGAAATACGATTAAGTCTAGGGGCTCCCAATTTAGACGCCCAGGTCGAATCTCGGTTCCCTAGTACCAGCCAGTTGTGTGACCTTGGCTGCTTACTAAACTCTGTGGGCTTCGGGTTCCTCATCTGTAAGTCGAGTTTGTGATAGTAGTACCCATCTTATAAGGGAATTATGAGGGTCAAATGAGTTAATAACATAAAACACTCGAAGTGATGCTTGGCTTGTGGTAACTGCTTAGTAAATGTTAAGTAACTTGATTAAACCATTATTTTACGATGAGTGCCTATTACCCGGACACAATGCAAAACATATTGTGTACCTTGGCCGACCCTGTCCCTGATATGATAACCCTGAGTGTCACCATAGGGGTTCTCAGTTGGAAAGAAGTGGCTGATCTGGGTAGGGGTGAAGGCCCTTGCCCACGGCATACCCTCCTGCCCAGACAGGAGGGACTTCGGGTAGAAGAGGAGCTTCTGGGCACCAGCACAAGCCAGCTCCACCCTCCCTCCCTGTCACTTGGTGTCAGTGCCACACTGGAGAGGCCTGCGCTGAGCCAGAGAGCTCGTGGAGACCTGTCAGACCAGTTCCCTTAGGCCATGGCTAAGGTCTCAGGCCAAGCCTATGTGTGTTGGGACAGGGAGAGGATGCAAGGGGAGGGGTGATGCTTCGGGGGTCAGTGTTATCATCTGTAGCCGAAGAAAGCACGCCATGAACTCGGCCGTCGTAGCCAGACCACCCGGGACAGAAGCCTCACTTTGCCTCTTAGCAGAGACGAAAGTCCGAGCCTCCTGGATTTGTCACTTAGCCACCCCGTGCCTCTGTTTTCTCATCTATAAAATGAGATGATGACATTAGTATCTGTCTCGCAGGGCTATTGTCAGATTATTTGATATGATAAGGGAAAGCTCTTATAATAGTGCCTGGGACCCGGACACCTGGGTGGCTCAGTCGGTGAAGCATCTATCTTCGGCTCAGGTCATGATCCCAAAGATCCTGGAATCAAGCCCCACATCGGGCTCCTGCTCAGCAGGGAGATGGCTTCTCCCTCTGCCTCTCCCCCTGGCTTGTGCTTCCTCTCTCTCTCAAACAAATAAATAAGATTTTTTTTTAATTTTTTTTTTTTAAATAAGATCTTTAAAAAAAAAAATAGTGCCCGGGATCTAAGTATTAAACAACTATTAGCTACTACCATTGTTTGGACAGGTTGGATGAAAGCATGTTTTCGGAGTTAGAGAACAGAGCCACCTCCCCCAAAACAACCACTCAAAAGGAAGCATCCCAGGCTTCTCTGAGCTTGTGAGACCCACCAGATGTATCCTGACCTTGCCCCTGCCTCTAGATAAATTGATCCTTCTCTGGCTCCCAGACATCGGACAAGATCTCCTCTCCCTCTCCAGGGTTCCAAAGAAGATGTCCTTCCATCCCATTCCAGGGTCGCTTTTGCTATGGTTGGTAAGTCTGTTCTCTATCTAACCTCAGGCCGTCCTGCTGTAACTTGCTTTCATTTTCTCTTGTCCTGATTTTGTCACAACACAAAGTGCTCTCTTCAGGCCTCAGGAGGTTGATGGGTTTCCCCCCTGGTTTTCTAAGAGGCTGTCACAGCCTGAATGACTGCCAGCACTGTCCTCCTAGCCTCCACTCCTTTAAAACATCCACCCTTTACCCGCGGTGCGCAGCCCCTGGTTCCCTCAGGTGAGCCCCTCCTAGGCCAAATGCATCATCCATAGGTGAGAGGTGTGGCTTCTTAAACACAGCGGCAGTGGGCTGAGACCACCATCCCCCCCATTGCCCAGAGGCAGTCATCAGGAGAGGGTGTAGCCCTTGCCCCTAGCCCTAAAAATCTAAGTTCCCTTTAATCACTCATTCCCACCTACCCCACACACACCGGGCAGTGAGGGGTGGGGGCTGTGTTTCAGTGACTTTCATCCCATTTCTACTCCAGCAACCCTCACACCACCCTTCTGGTCTCCCCACACACCCCAGTTCTTCAATTCTGGGGGCTGGGAGAGTCAGGAGACAGCCTGTGACCTCTTCCATTTCCCCTGCCCTCCCATTCCCCCTCCCGAGTCTTTGAGTCCCCAGGGATCCTCCAGTGACCTCACTGTCCCCGGCACCTGCCCTTTCCCCCACTCCCCATCTTGCCTCTACTAGCTGGGAAGGGGACAGGAAATGCACAAGTAATTATAGCCTGAGAAGGAAGGAGGGAGGGTTCTAGCCCTCAGGCTCCAAGCCTTAGCTACCGCCAGAGACCTGGAGGGGTGGGGAGGCGGCTTAGCCCAGAAGGGGCCGCTCCCCTCTGGAGCCCCAGCTTGACCCGGACCCAGGCCCAAGAGACAACTGATCAGGAAGACCCAGGGAGGGAGGGAGGGTTGGGGGAGAGCTAGGGACTGGCACCTAGATTATCCTCTCAATTCCGATTTGGGGGAGGAGGTCCCATCACCTTGGCAGAGCTCATTTTGTCTCACTCAGCCTCATATTTTGATAAGGAGGAAAAGAGGTAGAAGGTGGTAGTCATCCTACTCAAAGGGACTTGCTGATAAAAGACATAGGTGACAAGCTCTCCCGATTCTGTCACCTGCTCCTGCTTTCCCCCTACCCCTTCGCCCAGGTTACCCTCCTGGCACCCCACACCCCCCACCAAAGCTGTCCTGTGGCCCACACAATAGACACACGCGAAATCTCAGGGGAAGGAACTCTGGGGACTCTGGGTGGTCGGAGAGAGCTGGAGAGAGCTTCTCTGCTGATCTGAATCCCGACGCCCACCCTGCGCCCCACAGCTCTGCCCACTCCTGCCCTCTCCTTCATTCTCACAGCTCCAGGAGACTCTTTGGCAAAGGCAGACTCCGGCTCCCGTCTCCAAACTTCACCAAAGCCTCCCTTGAGACCCCCAGAGACAGATGCCAGGCAATGTTCACATGACCACTTCACCCCAAGATCCAGCAGAATTGGCGCAGTTCGGCGGCTTGCCATAGGAGAATGTTGCCGCGGTGAGAGAGCCAGAAGAGCAACGAAGCTTACCTAACCCTGCACCTTGACCTGCCCCCATCTCCCACGCGCCTCCTACCACCACCTGAAGAACACACGAGCTGCCTAACTCGGGATGCACAGAAGTGACAGGTCGATGACAAATCCCCTTCCCCCACGCCAGCAGGGGCAGGGGTGAGTACCACTCGCACGCAGACACGCATGGGGCGGCTGTGTACGCCACCCACAAGCACAGCAGCCCAGCTGCTCTCTGCACTGTGCAGCCCAGCAGCGGCCCCTCCACCCCCAGTGGCGTACTCTTTCTCGAAGTCCAGGCCCTCCGGTCCCACCGCCTGGCCCTAGCTCGGCAGCTGATAGGCACTCACCCAGCGGAGCCCCTGGATGCGGCTGGGACGCTGGTGCTCCAGCAGCAGCTGGTAAGAACAGCTTCGGGGCCGGTGCACCCTCTTCAGCACCATGTTGAACAGGGTCCCCTCCGGCACCACGTCCGGGAGGCCTCCCACCTGTGCCGCTCCTAGAGAGGGGGTGTCGTCCACAGCCAGGCCCACCTGCCAGCGGCTCTCACCTGGCCAGCCCACCTGTGACGCAGGGAGGAAGGCAGAGAGCCATGGGGCTGGGGCTGGGACCGGGGCAGCTGGACCAGGGCGCAATTGCCCCAGGCAGAACCACTTCCTTTGAGTCCTCTGGACTGGTCAGGCGGAGGTGCTGCAACCCTGCCAGGAGCCGGGGGAGGGACAGGAAGACCTTCACTGGGGCCTGCCGGTCTGGCGCGCTTCGGGGTCTCCAGCTGGCGGCCGGAGATCAGGCCTTTCTTCCCTGTCTCCTTTGGACTTCTGCCCCACCCCGCAGCCCATAGCCCTGAAGGGATCTCCGCCACCTCCCAGCATGAGGCTACGGACTCACTGGATCCCCCAGAAACACAGCTCTAGCTCAAACCCTTCTCCCCTTTTCCTTCACCCCTGGCCAGCCCTCTCTCTCCTGCCCAAACACCCCACGCACCCTGTCAGCTTCCTCTTCTGTTCCTCCCCACCCTGACCCCCCACCTTACCCACCTTCATGTTCCTGCTCAAGCTCGCACAGCCCTGCGGGCTCTAGCGAAAGGTTGGGGCGGGGGGAGACCCTCAGCGAGACCCCGATTGCTCCTAGAAGGGTGTGGGCTGGAAGCCCCAGGAGAAGTGACCAGGGTAATTCCTAGCTGGACCCGCCGCCAGGGCAACGGGCGGGGTGGAGAAGCTCCTTTTAGGTGCGTAGAGGGCAGGGGGCGTGGGGGGGAGCCCCCCCCCTGCAGCAAGGAGTCCCAAACTTCCACCTCCGTCCCAGACAAATGAGCCAGCTGGCACCGGGCACTGAAGCGAGGCTGCAGCTGGCACTGGTCCGGGCGGGAGCTGTCACACCCCCCTGCGCTCCCCGCCCCCTTCCCCTCCCTGGGACCGCCTGAGAGGGCGGAGAGGAGGCGCCGGGCCGGACGGTGGGGGAGGGTGTAGGGAAGGGGGCGGGCATGGGCCGGGGGTGGAGTCGGGACTCGGGGGTAGTAGGGCGGGGGCCAGCTTGAGACCCGAGAAACCCCAGGGGGCAGGAGCGGCCCCGGCTTGTGTGCCAGGGCCGCCGCGGCCACGGTGTCGGGGTACGGGTTGTGAGTGGCGGCACCGGCCGCCACGTGGCCAGGAGGAGAAATGCAAACAAGGAAACCGGGGTGAAGGGGGAGGGGGGTGAGTCATTGCGGCCCCACCCGGGAGGGAAATCCGGGCTGGGGCCGCTTCCCGGCCGGGGGCGTCCTGCCTCCTGTTTCGGTTCAGGGTCTCGAACAGCTCGGGGGAGGGACTGGGCTGCTTTCCCGTGGGGAATCCCGCTGCCGAGCCTCCCCTCCCCAAGACACACACACGCACACACACGCACGGACGCGGGTGGGGAAATTGAGGCCGGAGAAGAAGAGCTGCTCTCCAGGAGGGATGGAGGCCGGAGTTGTGGCGGAGCTGTGGAAAAGAGGGGGTTTTCGAGAACCACGCCCGCAGCCCGCTCCCCGCTCCCCGGCTGCCGGGCGGCTGGAGGCTGAGCCTCGGGATTCCAGAGTCCTCTGCAGGCTCTGGACCAAAGGCCCGTCGCCTTCCTGGGCTTCAGTGTCCACCACCGCGCAGATGGCCCAGAGCCGCCCTCTTCGCCCCACTCCAGCTTCGGAGAAGGAGGGGAGACAGTGGCCCCTCACCGCGACACCCGAAGCGCCCAGTAATTGGTCAGGACACGGATGAGGGTTTTGAAGGGAGTCGCACACCCCGCCCCCAGCCTCCTAGGACTCGGGTTTTTGGCCCAGTCGCTGTCCCTTGCATTTTGCTGCTGTGCCTGCCTGAATTGGGGACTAGCCATACCTCCTGTTTGAAGCCCTGAGCCCTCATCTCCCACCCGCGATTATTTTTCGAAGACAGTTTAAAATGGTGATTAAAATCTCAATTTTAATATGTATTTTAAAATCCACCCAGGAACTTATGAAAATGAAAGTTTTATCCTCCCCGCTCCCCCCAATTCAGATTCCGTTCTATTGGCATGAAGTGGAAAATCTGTATTTTGAGCAAATATCCCAAGGTTGTCTGCTGGGTTCACATTTTCAGAAATGATGGTGTTTTTCAGGGGAGAGGGGGAGCCTGAGAATAAATTTTGCTCCACACCGAAACCCAGCCACCAGCACCCCACCCCCCTCCACCAACAGGTTCTGGGAATTTTCGAGAAGGGAGAACAGCTTAGCTGTTGGCAGGAAAGAATAACAGGCCGGGGGCACAGGGGTGCATGCCGAAGTGAGTTGAGGGGAGTGGAAGTTTTAGGTTGCTGGGGCTAGTGACCTGATCTAGAAGGTCTTACAGAGGAGTTCCAAGGGACTGGCAGTGGGGTCGAAAGGGGTCCCCCATTTTGTCTTTATACCTGCCCTTACATGGGCAGGTGGAAAAGGAGCTGGAAAGTGGAGCAGGACATCTGCGTAGCTGCAGACCTCTCAGGAAGCCATGAGAGCCTGTAGGTGCCTGGCAGCCTTCCAAGTGCTTCATGTATGTAATCTCTGCCGCTCCCTACCCTGTGAACCCACACTACCCTTATTCCCACTTTATATGCATGGGGAAACTGAGGCTCCGAGGTATTAAGTGACTGGCCAAGGTGACACAGCTAGCAAATGATGAGCTGGGGCTTCAGTTCAGGTTGCCAGGACCCACGTGCCCCCCATGTTATTCTGCATTGTGTATCCATCAGATTCGTTCTCCTAATCTGGACTCTATGCCTAAAAGAGAAAGCTGTGGAAAGAGAAATTGAGCATGCCTGCAGGGGTTGGGAGGTCCAAAGAAAGCCATTCAAATGGATGCAAGTGGAAGTGTCTGAGACCTACTTTCCCCTTAGCTACCTTCTCCTTCAATACTACTCTTTCCTTGCTTTTCTTTTTTCTGTGCTCTTTCTCATTTCCTCTCTCTTGGGAGACCTAGAGGTCTCCATTCTCATTACCTGAAGGCAAAGCCTCCTGCCCTCTCCTGCCCCCACCCCCAGGCAGCTGATGGGCCCGGGGTTTTCCTGGTTTTTCCTTCTCCAGATTCCTGAGTGAGGGCTGCCACACAACAGATGTTTAATCAGGGCTGAGGCCTGCCGGTGGCAGGGGACAAGGGGAGTGTGTCTGAGGAAGATATCCCAAGACATACAGTGAGACATCTTGGGAAACCATCGTGCCCCGCCCGGGGCACCTTCCACCCTCCCCTGACTGTCATCAGATGCCTGGAGTGTGTTAGGACAGATCAGTGATAACAGTTACCCTACCTCAGGCCCTGCTCTTGATCCATTATATACATGCACATTTTTAATCATTACAACAGTCCTATGAGATAGGTCTTATTGTCATCCCATTTCACAGATGAGGAAGTTGAGACACAAGAAAGTTAGATGGCCTACCCAAGCTTCCCCATAACTAGGAAAATGGAGAGCAGTGGGTTCTACCCAAGCCAGCAGGAGTCCTGTATGCTCTGTCATTCTGCAATCCTGCCTCTCAAATACATCGCCAGTTCCCACAATGGGGAAAAAGCCTTTACCCAGGGTCACTCCCCACATAGCTGGGTGCATGGGCTCCAGAAGGAAGGGGAAGGAGAGGCACATGATGGAAGCTGAAGGGCAGGCCCCTTGTCCCAGTCTCCCCACATAAGGAACTCTCCCCTGGGGTCTGAGCCTCCTCCAGCTCTGCCCTGTTCCCTTCAGGAGGATGGTAGAGGACTGCAGAGGCCCCCAGGAATAATGGAGGAGGGTGCACAGGTCAGGAGAGTTTCTGGCCCCCTGGTTTGGACTTGGCTCTCTCCCACCCACCGAGGTCTCTCTGCTGAGCTGTCTACTCTCCGAGCCCACAGCTTCCTGGATCTTCCTAGGTGCCTCGTGGTAGGCATGTCTGGACTCCTTCCTCCTACTCTGCATCTCCTCCCACTGCTCCATGCTCCAGGAGCCCCACCATTGCCTAAGCCACCAACTAGATTCCTCCCTCTCTGCTTCCACATCCAATCAGCCATGCCACAACTCTATTACATTCAGCCCTTATGCCCTGGGGCCTGCCACTAGTGCTCTGGCCCAGGATGACCTCTTCCAGCACTCACTACATGCAGGGTGCTAGGTCACTTTTCATCCCCAGAGCACTCTCTACTTGCAAGTGAGGACACTGAGGCACAGAGAGGTGCAGTAAGCTGCCTGCAGCCCCACAGTGGAGTTTGGTAGAGCCAGACCCAGGCAGCCAGACGGCCAAGCGCTCACTCCACCACTCTTGGGGACTGCCTCCCCACTGTGGCTCTCAGCCTCGCCCTCCTCACTGTCCTGTGCCAGGCTGCACGAATCCTCAGTTCATTCTGCCATATTTACCCGAGGGCCAGGAATGTTGCTCTTAAACTAGGAACCCAGAAGGGAGCAGACCCCGGGCTGCAGGGCACAAGGCCCAGGGGCTGTGGGGGCATAGGGCCAAGTGGAATTTTCTTTATCTCCTTAACACACCCATCTGGTCAGGCCTCCCTTGCCCAGCACAGTATCTGATGTAGAGATTAGTAGTGGAAATGAAATGAATGGGAACTGTGGGAGACCAGCTGGTGCCCACCAAGGGCCTGTACCCCCTCACCCCCACCCCAATCCCTGGGGCCAGGGCAGGGGGAGGGGCTGCTTTCCCCCCTGCCAGTGGTCTAGCTTCCAGGGCATCTGGTTCCATCTCCTTCCCTCTTCACTGCTTCCCTGCCACCTACTCTGTCCTCGGGTCCTGTGCAGCAGACTTAGCTCACAGGCTCAGCTCTGTCATCTGAGGTTGATTGGGGGGATGGTCAGCAGGAGGTTAGAAGAAGTTTTAACTAATGGCCCTCCATGGGACTGCAGGAAAGGGCCAGGTTGGAAGCCAGGGGATGGAAGGGCTCTGCCTGGGAACCTGGGCCTGCTGCAGCCTCCCTCCGCACCATCGCTGGGATTCTACCTGGGCCGTGGCCGATTGACAAGGGAGAGGAACTTGAGCCTAATACCCTCGTGGGGGCTCTGCCTCCTGGCCCTGGAAGGCTTCAAGTCCTCCCAGACCTGCCCAGGTACCTTGCTCTGAAGGTGGTTCCAGTTCAGTTCCCACCTCCCCTCCCTGCCCATTCCTGGGGTGGGGGGCTGAGGCCCCGAGCTGGAACACTAATGGGCATGAAGCCAAACCTTCTCAGGACCAGCAGGTTCCAGCCCAGTGCTCATGGGCCACTTTGACAGCAGTGGAGCAGGAGGAGAAGAGCAACGGGCTCCTGGCAAGTTGGGAGGGAAGGCTGGACAGGGCTGGGGACCAGGGACGATCTGATGGAGGCAGCAACAGGGACCCCATCATTTCCTGGAGGCATAGTCTCCCGGCTGGTGCTCAGGCTAGTCATGTGTGACGGGGGCAAGGAAACAATCACTGAGCAGGCCCGTGGTGGTGACGGTGGTGGCCGGAGGGTGAGGAGAGGCTGGGAGAGCAGGAGGGAAGGCAGGGACAGGTCTGGAGCTGCGTGGGAGGGAACAGGCCTGCCTAGCAGGCAAATGTGCTGTTCTATGAATGTGCATGAAGTAGGAGCTGCTTTGTCTCAAGCTGCTGCTTTTCAAGGGCCGTGTGTGTGTGTGTGTGTGTGTGTGTGTGTGTCCCAAATACCCAGGAGACCTGTATCTGACCTTGAGTCATTAGTGTAAGGAAGCAGCCACTCCAGGCCAGTTGTAGCCACGGCCCCTCAGGCTCTGATCACCTTTCCTTCCCCCTCACCCCTGCAGCTCTGTCAGGACTCCCAGCCTACACTTGCCTTTGCCCCAGCACACACCACTCCTAGCCATTCCCTGAGGCTGACCACCCACCCTACCTCCTCCCCCTTGCCTCTTCCCAGCATTCCTGCCTTCCCTAGTCTCAAGCGCTCCAGTCTTCCAACCCATCCTAAGCCCATGGCCTTTGTTCTGCACCTACTTGACCCTCATGTTCTAGACCCCTGGCAGGAGCAGCTGCCGGAGCCCGAGGGGGTCTCCTGGGAGGGTCCCTGATGCTGCTCGTGAAATGCTCCATTCTCTCTGGATCTAGAACATTGGCTGAGAAGGGAAAAGGATGTGGAGAATCAGGTAAGCAGGCCAGGGAGAGAAGCCCTGTCCTCGCCTCAGAGGAGACCTCAATCCTGCCCCCAGATCCCAGTCAGGAAGAGCTGAGGCCAGGGAGGAAACTGATGAGTCCAAAGACTTCCTGGCAGCAGAACCACTACCCATTTCCTCTCTCCTGACAGGACCTGGGAGAAGCCCAGGGGAGGTTACAGGGATGGGGTCCATAGAGTGAAACAGAAAAGAGACGGGTCTACAGTTCTCACTGAGAGAGAGAGAGAGTCATAGGTCACTCCCTCCGCTCCTGGTGACAGCTCCAGGATGGGGAGATAGCACCAGTGGCTCAGACCTCCCCCCCCCCCAGGCCTGGACCTCAGGAAGTCCAGCTCCAGGATGGGGAGACAGCACCAGTGGCTCAGACCCCCCACCCCCCCTCCCACAGGCCTGGGTCTCAGGAAGTCCTTCCTGCCCTTGGCCTTGGCCCCTCCTCCAGAGAAATGGAGAGTCAGTACATTCCACTTAAACACTGTGCAGGGGCCGGTAGAGAGCCCGCCTCAGAGTTTCTGTTCTCATTCCACAGAGGCCTCTTGAGGCCTGAATCCTGATTTCATCTTCCCTGACGCCCTTGGTTCTCCCGACGCCCAGGTGCCTCAGGCCTCAGCTGAAAGCAGGTACTTAGTGGGGCTCTTGGAGCTGGCTGCCCCCACGGCCTGCAAGGCCACGCTCCTGGCGCTCACCACAGCCAACATGAAATCTCTTCCTAGTTATGATTGTGTTTCTTCCTTCAAGGGAATGGCAGGACCGGGCTTTGCTCTGTCAAGGCCACACAGACCTCACACAGTCAGGGCCTCATGCCCAGAAGATCCTCAAGGGAGGTTTCTTGAATTCAGCAGGTGAATGAACTTCCCCCTCTCCTGCACGGGTCCTTTTCATTTCCCTCATGGCCGGCCCAGATCTGTCTTCCTTCCTGGTACCTTTCCGCCCAGCTCTTGCCCACTCTCCACTCCTCCCCCTGCGGCAGGCCATCTCTAGCCCACCCTCCCTCCTCCAGGAAGCACCCTCAGATGCGGCCACCCTCCAGGCCCCTATTCTTGGGTCCCATGCTCTCCCATGCTCTGGACCAAGCACAGGTGACAGCCTTATTTCTAGTCCCTTTACCTCCCCCAGTGTCCTTGTAGCTGGACCAGGGCAGGATCCACATGTATTGATTAAACCTCTGGGGTAACTTTCTCATTCAGTCAATCCAGTCACCAAACTCGAATCAACAGGGCAGGCTGTATACTTCCCTGAGCCAGGCTCCGTCCTGCAGGAAATGCCAGCCCCCTCCCCTCCAGCCCTCAGTCCTCCCACTTCCCACAGCTCCGGGAGTAAGTCCCCTGTGGAGGTGAAGGGCAGGCTCTCTCTCCCTCCCCACCCAACAGCAAGCCCACAGGGAAAGGGAAAGAGAGTTGGAGTCAGTACCTGTGGTCTAGGGTTCAGGTCGGAAGGTCGAGTTCCCCAGGGTATACCAGGAGAGACGAGCAGGCCTAGGACCCAAACTGCCCTCCCAAATGGTACGGAGGCTGTGATATCTCTCTCTCTCTCTCTCTCTCTCTCTCTCACACACACACACACACACACACACTCACTCCCCACCTGCTGCCTCTGGCTTTGCCTCTGATGCTCACTTAGCACTTGACTTCAAAGAGCTGCGGCCCATGCTCAGCATTCTCTCACCCAGCAGCCTGCCCACTCTGTGGACTTCTAGGCTGTCAGTGGGCAGACAGAGGAAGTGGGGTCTCAGTGACAAGGCAGACTGAGCAGTTTCACTCTCGCCCTAAGAAGCAAAGCCATCCCCCTTCTAGGGGCAGAAGGCAGCCACAGCTCCTGGGAGGAGCCTGGGGTAGAGGGAGGGGGCTATGTGACACGGGGAGCCCTCAACTCAGGATGCTTTTCTACAGTCTGCACAGCTGGGTTGCTCATGACTGGCCCACACCCTCCCTTCAGTGAGCCTCCTGCTCCCCTTCTTAGAACAGTCCTTCTGCTCTGGTCCATCAGTCTGGCCTCAGGAGGAAGACAAAGCTTTAGGAAGGACATGGAGATCTTATTCAGGGCCTCAGCCTCGAACTCCACGAGAGCTGGGCGGGGGTGGGGGTGGCCAAGGGACCTATGCGGTGTCTGGTAAGAATCTTACGGAACTCACCACCTAAATTCAAGCAAGGAGATTTTTAGCCCGACTTCCAAAAGCCCGGCCTCAAGACACAAGATTGGAGAAGGCTGCCCCCTAGAGCCAGGATCAAAGAATTCTTTTTTTTTAAAGATTTTTTATTTATTTGCCAGAGACAGAGAGAGAGTACACACAAGCAGGCAGAGAGGCAGGCAGAGGCAGCGAGAGAAGCAGGCTCCCTGCTGAGCAAGGAGCCCGATGCGGGACTCCATCCCAGGATCCTGGGATCATGACCTGAGCCGAAGGCAGCGGCTTAACCAACTGAGCCACCCAGGCGTCCCAGGATCAAAGAATTCTTTACGGAGAGCCATGCATTATTAAATTTATTGTACAAATGTTCACTGAGTTTCTCCCTAGGCACCTGGCCTTAGACTAGGTCCTGGGAATACAGAAGCAATCGAGACAGGCAATAGTGTGGTTTGCCCTAGACTAAGGGACTTCCTGGGGTGTGGGATTTCTAGTGGTAAAACCAAGACAGCCCTGGGCAAACCAAGGGGAGTCGGACCTTATCAAATAAAGCCACTGGAGGTCATATTCCGAAGGGGTAGGAGAAGTGGGGGCCCACAAGGGTAGACAAACACAATTTCACATAGTCTTGGGTACCATGAAAAACATAAAACCAAGTGGCAGACGGTACTCAAGAGAGGGAGCACAGCATTGCCTCTCGGAGGAAGTAGAATCTGAGCTAATGAATGAGGAGGAGGAATCCATCTTCTAGGCACTCAGAGAAGGGATTTCCAGGCCTGAAGTCCAAAAACCCTGGGCGCAGGAACAAGGTTGGTACATTCGAGAAACAGAGAGAAGGCCCGTGTGCTGGAATCGGGATGACCCGTCAGAGTAGTTGGAGTGGCAAGGCCCCGCCAGTCAGTTTACTCCACCAGAGATGAGAAGCCCACGGAGGGGTTAAGCAGGAGAGTGCCATGTTCTGCTTGTTATGGTTAAAAAATCGTGCCAGCTGCTGGCTGGAGAATGGACTGGAAGCGAGAGGACCTAAGTCTTAGGAAGATTACTGAGACGGTGATGTCCAGGCTAGATCTGACAGGGAAAGACAACTGTAGAAGAGAAAGCATTCAAGAGACTAGTTCAGTGGTACGGAGTGGGACCACTAAGGTCCTATCTGGAGAAAGGCCACGACAATAGGAAAGAATGGACGGATTTCTGTTGTGTTCTGCAAAGCACAGGAGTGTGTCCCCACATACACATCTTCCCACGTCGGCTTCTTTGCCAGTGGGCAGGTGGGGATGGTGGTGGCTGGACTAGGGTGGTGACAGGGAGAAGGTGAAGAAGGGCAGGGCAGACCCCGCTGAGTGACAATGTATTGGATGTGGGGAGGAAGGAAAGCGAGGACTCAGAAACGATGCTGGGGTTTGGGACTGGAGCCACAGCAAACAAGGACATGCCCAGAAGGCATGTGAGATCCCTCTGTGTGGGGAGTAAGGAGCAGAGAGGAGGAAGCCCTGGTGAGTCCAATAAACTCAGTCAACCCAAATACAACTCCGTGGGGTTATCCTTGACGTAGTGTTGGGGGAGATGTGTGTCTGGAATGTGCCTGCTTTGGGGCAGTGAGGAAGGAATGTCTTGGGAGGCAAGATGCCTGCAGGTGGGAGAGTCTGTCTTAATATTGGTGGGGCCCAATTTGAAAGTGACTCCCGAGGGCCAGGTAGTTCAGACAGGGTTAGCCTTATGGGATCTGTTCACATGACCTGAAATGGCATGAGGGGGTGGTGTCTTAAGGTAATCAGGTTAGCTGTAACAAACAACCTGCAAATCTCAGGGGCTTAGCACAACACTCGCATTACAGTTCTATGGGGACAGAGTGAGTGGTTTTGTTCCATTCATTCAGGGGTCCCAAGCTCCTTCCAACATGTGGGTCCACCACCTCCATTGGCCCCCGAAATCCTGACAGAATGGAAATAGGGAAGGGGTATGCGGAAGATTGTTATGGGTCCGGCCCAGAAAAGACACACATTGCTTCCACTTTGATTCCATTGTTCAGAACTTAATCCTGTGGCATTAGTCTCACTGCAAGGACACTGGGAAGTGTCCCAAGTTCAAATTTAGTGGGTGATGTGCCAGAAGAAGGGTTCCTAATGGTGAGCATTAGTGAGCAAGGAGAGGGGCTATCTATCTCAAGGTGGGGATCGCGCTACGGTGTCTGTCTTGGGTTGGGACAGGAGTGTGTTCTCTGAAAGCACCTCGGAAAGAAAGCTGATGTGGGAAGACGTGTATGTGTGGACACACTCCTGACTTTGCAGAACACAACAGAAATCCGTCCATTCTTTCCCATTGTCGTGGCCTTTTTCCAGATAGGACCTTAGTGGTTCCACTCCGTACCACTGAACTAGTCTCATGAATGCTTTCTCTTCTACAGTTGTCTTTTCCTGTCAGATCTAACCTGGACATCACCGTCTCAGTAATCTTCCTAAGACATGGCTTATTTCCTGCTACTCCTATTCAATGAGGACAATAATAACCATCTTAAGAATAGCGAAAATAACTTGTTGGATGACAAGTTACTGCTCTAACTGCAGTATGTCTATATGTCTCAATTGTTATAACAAGCCTACTAAGTGTCATCAGCCTTCCCAATTTACACACAGAGCAACGGGGGTCCTGAGAGCTTCCTGTGCTATCGCAGCCATTAGCCACCTGTAGTTATCTAAATTAAAATTAAAAACTAAAAATTAAACATTCAGCTCCTCTGTCACGCTAGCCCGCTACCGAGTACTCCATAGCCAAACCTGTGTAGCAGGTACCATTTTGGAGAGCACAGACCTGGAGTAGTTTCTTGGCAGAAAGTTAGAAAGTTCTGTTGAGTTATGGGAACTTGCCTAGGGTCACACTGTTGAGTAAGTGGTAACCCCATCTGAGTATAAAATCTTCCAAGGGCTCCATATTACCTCCACAATCAAGAAGAAGGTTCAGCTTTCTCCTAACCTTTCTGGACAACCTGGGCCAGCTACAGTTAGGTAATTATTTCTCCTTAATGTCTTGTAAGATCTCCTATTGCAGAGCAATGCCTTTGCTTGCTGCTCTCCAATACTCCCACTACGTACACTCAGAATATTTTCACTCCCCTCGTTTCTGTCCGCCCAGATAATTAATTCCTATATGACTGTTAAGGTTCAAATAGCTTCAGTATCTATTTTTTAAAAAAGATTTTATTTATTTATTTGACAGAGAGATCACAAGATCACAAGTAGGCAGAGAGGCAGGCAGAGAGAGAGGGAGGAAGCAGGCTCCCTGCTGAGCAGGGAGCCCAATGAGGGTTCCATCCCAGGACCTGAGATCGTGACCTGAGCCGAAGGCACCCCACTGAGCCACCCAGGCACCCCAGCTTCAGTATCTATTGAATCAGTTCCCTCTTTTCCCTTGTCACTCTCTCAGTGGAACCCCCTTTCAGCAACCCCCATCTCTTGCCTTGGCAGCTGCAGTACAGTAGCTAATCATACTTACTGAGAACCTAGTATGTGCTAGGCACGCTTCTAAGCAACGACTCCTCGGCACAACACAGGAAGTCAAGATCCCTGCTGTGCCCATTTTACAGATGGGGTTGCTAAGGCACAGCAAGGGGAAGGACTTGTCCAAATGAGCTCTCCGCTTCTAGTCTTTTCATGCGCAGCTGGTCCTCACGCTATTACCCTGACCACATTTCTAGAACAGAGCTCTTACTTCCCTCCCCTTAGCAGAGCACAAAGGCCCTTTATGTTCAGAATATTTCTAACTTCAAAATCCATCATTCTGCCCACAGGCCACAAACCATTTTACAGTTTCCCCAAATCTGCCATGTTATTTCTTCCCTCTGGGCTGCACACGTGCTGTTCCTACCACCTGAAGTGTTAGCCCAGCCCAGCCAGCACTAAAGTCATCTGTGGCAGGATACTCTGAACCTTGGGGCTCACTCCCTTCTCTGGCTGCATCACCGGCTCCCAAAGAAGGGCTGAGTGTTGAGCTTATCACATGAAAAGTACTTTTCATTCAAGAACACACTTCCGAGGGACCTCTGGTTAAGCATTTGCCTTCAGCTCAGGTCATGATCCCAGGGTCTGGGGATGGAGTCCGCATAAAAAATACACTTCCAAGGGGCTCCTGGGTGGCTCACTTGGTTGAGCAACCGCCTGCGGCTCAGGTCACGATCCTGGAGTCCGGGGATCGAGTCCCACATCGAGTCCCACATCGAGTCCCACATCGAGTCCCACATCGAGTCCCGCATCGAGTCCCGCATCGGGCTCCCAGCTCCATGGGGAGTCTGCTTCTCCCTCTGACCTTCCCGCCTCTCATGCTCTCTCTCACTGTCTCTCTCTCAAATAAATAAATAAAAATCTTAAAAAAAAAATACACTTCCAAGATTCAAATTTAAGAAGCCATGGATGGAGTCTGGGTTTTTTGTTGGTTTGTTTGTTTCTTTGTTTGAGAAGGTCCCAGACTATTCTGAAGTGAGGCAAGTGTGGTTCACACAGCTTTATATGACTCCCTGGGCAATTCATCTTGTCCTGCCTGGACTTCTTATAACGATCACCTTTATCATTATTTAGTGCTTACCCCATCCACTGCCTTCACCTATTCCACAATGTTCATTAAGGGGTACTAGGTGCCAGGCACTCTTCTAGGTGTCCCTGTGAATGAAAGTGGCACAGTCCTTATTCATAGAGTTTACATTCTAGAAGGTTGTGGTAGGCAGAATAATGCCTCCCTAAGATATCCATGTCCTGATCCCCAAAATTTGTGAATATGTTGCTGTAATGGTAAAAGAAATTTTACTGATGTGATTAAGGTAAGGAAGTGGCAAAATTAGGTTGGATTATCTGGGTTCTTTTTTTTTTTTTTTTAAGATTTTATCTATTTGTTTGTTTGTTTATTTGAGAGAGACTGCACTTGGCCAGGTGGGGCAGGGACAGAGGAGCTCAAGCACAGAGCCCCATTCGGTACTTAATCTCAAGACCCTGACCTGAGATCATGACCTGAGCCGAAACCAAGGGTCTGACGCTTAACCAGCTGAGCCACGCAGGTGCCCCAGATCATTCAGATTCTTAGTCATAAGTGTCCTTAGGAGGGAAGTGGGAGGGAGCAGAGTCCTCAGTGGAGAAGGTGTGACAACAGTAGCAGAGGTCAGGTTAATGTGATTGTTAGCTTTGAAGATGAAGGAAGAGGGCCATTCGTCAAGGAATGAGGTGGTTATAGAAACTGGAAAAGCAAAAGAAGCTGATTCTCCCCTCCAGCCTCCAGAAGCCGGGCAGCCCTGCCATCTCTTTGGTTTTAACCCAGTGAGACCTGCTGTTGGACTCCTCACCTGCAGAACTGTGGGAGAATAAATATTTGTTGCTTCAAGCCATTAGATTTGTCATGATTTGTTAGAGCCACAAAAGGAAACTAATAGGGATACTGGCTACTTATTTTGTGCAGGGATATGATGATGGGCCTCCCCAACTAGATTATATGTGCTTGAAGGCTCTGTGTTATCTTCGACTTTCCTTCCGAGCTCCCAGGAGGAAGCGGGGCTCACAGGCGAAGCTCAGTATACTCCTGTATAGATTCTGAGAGTGGGGGTGATGTTTGGTAGGGATTTGGGGTGGGGGTGAAGCTTATGACCATGAAAGGAAGGGGAAGCTGTCAGCAACGGTCAAGTGTTTGAGGTTAAGAAGTGATGGTCACAGTGCAGGGGTTCTCAAATGTCAGTGTGGAGAATCCTCTGAGTTGCGCACAACGTCTGGGGGAGGGCACCTGGTGGAAAGGAACAGGGTGGAGGGAATCCTATTCACTGTGTACTTGCATGTTTCTAAACTTTTACATCTTAACTTTTAAAGAGAAATTTAAATTTGAAAAGAGAATTGTGATCAGAGAGAAAAATTTTGAAGTCCTCGCCGCTCCTGACTTGTGTAAATGTAAATTTCCGGGCCCGGCCCAGCCCCGAATATCTCGACAGGGTAAGTCTGAGGATGAGCCCTGGAACGTGACTTTTTTTTTTCCCCAGGCACCCCCAAACAACCGGGCGGCCCCAGCAGCTCACTTGGAGAAGCTCCGGCCGCGCGGCGCGGGTTCCGGGCACGGGCGGCCTCCGGCCGGGGAGGGCGCTGTGCCCGCGGCGCGGGGGGCGGGCCGGGGGCGGAGCGCGGGGCGGCCGGCGGCTCCGGGCTCCCGGCTCCCGGCTCCCGGCTCGCCGCCCCGGCTCCGGCCCTGCACCTGTGACTGTCGCGGCGCTCGCCCTCCCCGCCCCGCGCCCGCAGCCCCATGGCCCCGTCCCGCCTGCAGCTCGGCCTCCGCGCCGCCTACTCCGGCCTCAGCTCCGCGGCCGGCTTCTCCATCTTCCTCGTCTGGACCGTGGTGTACAGACAGCCGGGGACGGCGGCCATGGGGGGGCTCGCAGGTACGCTGGGGGTTGGCATGGAGGGGGAGGGCGCGGGGTCCCGGCTACGGGCGCGCGGCGACGGGAGGCGCTGTCGGCTGCTCCGGGAGGCTCCTCGCGGGCGGCGCTTCCCCGGGGACCGGGGCGGGGGAGGCTGTTTATCCAAAAGCGTCCGTGGGAAGCGCAGGCCCGGCGCGGGCCCGGGCGCCTGCAGGAGCGGATGCCCGCCCGTCCCCCGCCGCCACTGCCATTGGCACCCGCCTGCCGCGCCGCCGGCCCAGCCGCCCGGTGACAGCGTCCTCCCTGCGCGCCCGCCGGGCTGCCACCCTCCGCTCGCGCCCCTCCCCTGGGGGCTGGGTGAGGCAGAGGAGGAGTAAGCCGAGAGGGCCGGGGGGTCCTGGGGAAGCCCATCTCCTCCCGCCAGCGCGGACCCCACCTCCAGCAGAGCCCCCAGCGGAGCCCGGGGAGGGGGGACCGCGCGAGGGAATCCGGCAGAAAGTGGACATTTTCTTCCCACCACGGTGTCTCTGCCACGCCTCCGCTGTGGCTCCTCGGCCAAGGTCTGCTGAAGCCTGTGCTGGTGCCTTTTCTGGACTTGAAAGAGCAGTGGGGAGGCGAGTGTTGGAGGGAGAGCGTCAGGTTGCTGCTGGAGACAGGATCCTCACCAATGCTGTGTCTTCACTGTGCACCTGCCGACACCCAGTGAACCTCTCTGGGTTGCAGAATCCGTGTGAAGACAAAACATACTATTCCTACTCACCAACATTTTTCCGGAGTACTTTCTGTGTGTCAGTCACCGTGTTAAGCAGTGTTTCCATCATCTTGTTTCATCTTTACGTTAGTCCTATGCGGTGGGCATTATTATTGTGCCCATTTCACAGACAAGGCTTGAACTGAGGCTACGAGTAAATAAATAGCTTGCCCAGGGCTACACAGCTACACAAAACAGTGTGTGGGGGGAAGAACTTTGGGGGAAAAAAAAATACGTGTAAGGATATTACTTTTACATATGGTGATCTCATTCCATTCCTAAAATCCTCTGCCCCAGAAAGCCGTAGATGTACTCACTGAAAGAAACTAGACTTAGTCGTTGCCACCAAGCCTACTGAGGGCTGTCCCTGGGTAGAGAAGGAACGGGAGGTGGGGTTTCTACCTTAATAGAGGGGCATACAGTGCTGCAGCCTAAGCAATGCCCCCACAGAGTCCTTGGGGGGCACCCTGGCTGGGCTGCTCTCAGGCCTGCCTAGAGGTCCCCCCAGCCCCCACCCGTGGGTTCCTGGCCTCCCTGGAGGCAGCCAGCCCAGCATTGCTCAGTTCTCTACAGACCTCTGGATCCCCTCTCCCCACATCCAGCTGCTCTATTCCTCAAGGTTCTCTCCTTGCAGTTTTGTGTGTTTGCTCCTGGGAAGGAGGGGTCTTCCAGCGAGGGCCTGTGGCCACAGTGACACCTGAGATGGAGGGGCTGGTGGGGTCGGAGGAGGGAGGGCTGTCCCTGGGATCCGAGCTGGTGTTGTTAGAGTCTGGTCCAGAGGAGCTGAGCCCGGTGGAGCTGAGTGGAGCTGAGGCCTCCTGGGCCTCAGTTTCCTCATCTGTAAGAAGTGGGAGGAGACACCACTGAAAGAGGTGATCTCGGGGACCCCTCCAGGGACAGTTTAGAATGCTCTGCAGCGATCATCCCACAGCTGCCTCTCAGGAGGCTGTGGAAGAGGCCTGTAACTTGGGCTCCAGGGAGTGTGGGCTTTCCCTCTGACCTGAACCCTGCCCTCTCTCCCTCCCCGAAGGCTTCCCTCAGCCTCTGAGGCAGGCCAGCTGTGCAGCTGCCTGCAGGGAGAGAAGCAGGGGCAGCAGCAGCTGGAGCAGGGCCTGGCGCCTCCCAGGCAGTCTGGGCTTGTGGACGACAGGGAGGTGGCAAAGGATGAGCCATGCCTCTTGGCAGTGGTGGGTCTTCGGGCAGGCAGAGGGCCGGCCAGGTCAGAGCCACCAGCCCTCCCCACCTCGGGTGGGTTCTGAGAAAGTCTGTAGCCAGTCAGCCTTCTTCCTCTTTTGGGGGGAAGTATCAGCAGATTTACTGACTTGTGAGCACCCCACTTCTGACTCGGCATTTTCTAGCCCAGAAACTGCTGAGTCACCCGCGGGCAGCCCCAGCAGGCTCCTTCTCCCCTGCATACCAGGTTGATGGGGGTGCTGGTTTCTAAGGGAGTGTCGGCCCTGGGGCCCCAGGGGCCATGGGTGGAGATGCACTGTCTCCCATCCTGTTGGGTGTCTGGCAAGAAGTGGCTTGGAGGAAAGGCAGTTGCAGAGAAAATGGTTTTGCCCTGGGAATCCTGGGGAAACACAGACTCTCGTCCCAGGTCTAACAGACCAAGGAAAGGGGAAAAGAATGGAAAAAGTTGCCCCAGGAGTCTAAATGGCTTTGTGTTCTTCCCACATGACCTGGGAGTGAGAGGAGCCCTGGGGCTTGGGGCCTGGCTTTTCCCCAGGCTGGTATAGAGGGCAGAGGTGCATGAACAGACTGGGGCCCTGGCCCCAGGGTCCCACCTGTCTGAGTGTCTCTGTGGGCCCCTCTGTCCTCCTCCCAGCTCCTCATCTCCATCCCAGGCCCTGTGGTACTCTCACTGGCCAGCTCCGACCCTTCCTTGCCCTTGGGCTGCCAGCTGCGGGCCCCCAGTGGAGCAAGGGCTCTGCTCATTGAAGTGGTGCGGTGGGGTGGGGGACGAGGGTGAGTATGCAGCTGGGTGGGCCTGGGGAACTGACCATCCTGCCCAGAGTGTCCTCAGGAAGCGAGTAAAACTGAGAGGCAATTGCTTCCTGCCTGAGGTGTGGGAGGGGACCCATCTGGGGTCCTGCTCCCTCACTGCCCACCTTGGGGGAGGTCCCTGGTCCAAGGACAGCGGCGGGAGCCCGGGTGTGTAAGAATGGACCTGCTGCCAGAAGTGGCTTGTGTGTATCTGGAGGCAAGGCCTATGAGCAGGGGAAGTGAGAGGAGTTTAAGGTTGGGCCTGCTTTTTAACAAAGAACTATACACGGGACACCTAAAATGATCATCTTCCTTTTCCTAGCCCTTTTTGGCATGTGGGTGTATGGCAGTGGGGGGGGGGGTGTCTGGGGGCACTCCTGCAGCCGGCCAGTGGACCAACACATGGCATTTCCACAGGCCCCCATTTCAGCATTTCCTAACCCAGAAATTGCTGAGTCACCGAGGAATTACTCTGCCCTCCTTATTTTTCTCCTAAGCTGACTCCAGGATCTTCAGGTGGTGGAGGATCTCCGAGCTCATCCTGTCCAGCCCCTCCATGCCACTCCAGGCCCTCCATGGAGTACTGAGCCGACCGAGGGCGGGTGGCGCTGTCCCAGACAAATGCCCGTCTGACTGTCCTAGGATGCACTCAGGAACAACATGCCTTCTTCCCGGGGCCCTTTAAGGACTCACACACCATCCCCAGATGAACACTTAGGATGCACGTGAGAGGTCTGGGAAATGTTTCTGGGCACCTGCTCTAGATCGTGTAAGGTGTAAGCAGAAAAGCCCGGAGATCATATTTCTGCCCACCTCCAGGCTGCTCTGGCTTCCTGTCTGGGTGGGGATGGAAAGACGCTTGTTCCCAGTTCACCCTGATCTCAGGAGTGGCAGGACCCATGTTGCAGGCCCCAGACCCACCCACAGAAGGAGGGGCAGAGCTGGGAGAGCCTGGGTCAAGCAGGGTGGGACCGGAGGTGGGGGGTGGGCGGCTGGCAGGGCTGAGCCCTCACTAGGGTGGGAGTGGCTGAGTTTCCAGACTGACAGGACCTTTGGGTTCCCCCATTTTCTAGACGGGGAAACACCAAGGCTCTGAGAGGTCACGAGCAGCACAGCAGTGCCAGGCCCCAGACTTCCTGGCTCACAGTCCCGTGGCTTTGTGTCCCACGCCAGGCTGCCCGAATTGTGACAGCTGCCTAGCTGATAACCAGAGCCTAGTTCTGTGACCATGCCCTCCGCCCCTGCCAGCCTCTTTTCCCTCCTAACTTCAAAAAGAGAGAGAGAGAGAAATATCTTGGGCATATAAAAAAGGCTAGATGATTTCATGAACTCCCTTATACTTAGCGCTCAGTCTAAGAAATAAAATATTACAGACCCAGTCAAAGCATGCTCCCGCCCCCATCTCCCATCCACTTCCCATCCTTCTCGCCCTTGCTCAAGAGAACCACTTTCCCCAACCAGATGCCCGCCCTTCCGACACCCAGATGCTCCTCTGCCTGTAGAGTGTGCGGCTGGCTGCCTGCTGGAAGAGTCTCTCGGTGGCTCTGCCCCTTTCCTCATTCCTTCCTCGCAGGGACCTGTGGCCCTGCTGTGGGCCCTTGCCAGTGCGACATAGTTGTCCCACTCCTGGGGCTGCGCCGGCAGGCACGGCCTGGCACTGAGGGTACTCATTGTATCTGCTGAGCAGCAGCTGGCATCTGGGGAAGTGCCCGGCCAGGCCCAGAGGGCAGGCCCTGGAGAGGCTGGGGGCATCTGGCCTGCCCTCTCAGCAAACCAGAGGGAGTGACATGGTCAAGAGCAAGAGGGCCACTTGGACGCTGGGTGGCCTTGGGGGTCTCACCACTGGACCTCTTCACTCTGCAGGAGCAATCCAGAGAGTTCTGAAAGGGCCCCATAGGGGCCACAGACCTTGGAGGGGCGAGAGGGCCCTCGGTGGGTGGTAGCAGGTTCTGGAAAGCAGGCCCAACTGCAGTGATTCCCAAACCTTCTGATATCTGGACCTCTTCACATGCTTGAAAAGTAGTGACACCCCAAAGAAGTCTTGTTTGTGGGTTATATCTCTCGATGCATATCATACCAGAAATTAGGACACATTTGCAAGCATTTTTTTTTTTAATCTAAACATTTCAGTTGTTGTTTATTGTCATCAAATATCCAGTGTCCTAATTTTTCTGCTTGTTTCATAATGTTTTTTAAAAATTTTTTAAAATTTATTTTTAAATTTAAATTCCATTAATTAACATATAATGTATTATTTATTTCAGTTAGAGGTCTGTGAGTCATCAGTTTTCTATAATACCCAGTGCTCATTACAAGCATTTTTTTTTTTAAAAGATTTTATTTATTTATTTGACAGAGAGAGAAATCACAAGCAGGCAGAGAGGCAGGCAGAGAGCGGGGGGGGGGGGGGAGCAGGCTCCCTGCTGAGCAGAGAGCCCGATGCGGGGCTCGATCCCAGGACCCTGGGATCATGACCTGAGCCGAAGGCAGCGGCTTAACCCACTGAGCCACCCAGGCGTCCCCATTACAAGCATTTTAAAGTAATATGAAAAATAACATTGTGTTAGCATAAATATTTGTATAAGAAATAGTCATGTTTTTTTAAAACAAAAAAATGAGGGGGAAAGAATGCCATGGTTTCCTATCTTTGCAAATCACTTTAACATCTGGCTTAACAGAAGATGGTAGATTCTCTTATCTACTTTTGCATTCAAGTTGGTGATGCCAGAGGCCTTGTAGCCTCCAGAACATTCCACTCTGGGGTCAGAAAGCAACGAAAGTGGAAAGCCAACATTACCTTAGTAATATTATGCAAACAGCACTGGCTTCTGGGGCCAAAGGGTCCTGGGAGGTCCCTGGGGTCCCCGGCTGGAGGAGGCAGGGGAAGGGCGGCTCCCTCGGCTGACGGGTCTGTCTCCGCAGGTGTGCTGGCGCTGTGGGTGCTGGTGACGCACGTGATGTACATGCAGGATTACTGGAGGACCTGGCTCAAGGGACTGCGTGGCTTCTTCTTCGTGGGCGTCCTCTTCTCGGCAGTGTCCGTTGCCACCTTCTGCACCTTCCTTGTGCTGGCTGTCACCCGACACCAGAGTGAGGGCGGTCAGGGAAGGGCGTGGGAGGGCCCATGGGGGATTTAGGAGGATTCTAGACATGGTTCCAAAGCTTACGTCCTGGGAGCTTGGGCAGCCCACTTAACCTACCCGTGCCTGGGTTTTCTCAGTGAGGGGGAAGCAGTACCTAGACGACCTCCCCGCCTCGGGTTGGAAGGATTCACTGAAACTTGTGGGAGGTGTGGAGCTGGGTGGACTCTGCAGGTGGGCATCCCGCAGTTTTTATTAGTTCTAGGGGTTGGTCTTTCTGCCCAGCTCTGGGATGGGAGCGCCCCCTGGTGGCTGCGGCCAGCAAGTAAGCAAAGGCTCTTCCTGCCCCTAAGGAGTCTAAAGCTTCCAGCAGGGTCCAAGTGGCCCAGGGTCAATGTAGAAGGGCAGAGCAGGTGGTACAGAGCCGGGATTGGCCAACTCTGACCTTCCCTCAGCCCTACGGCCTCCTGCCTGCAAACCCCAAATGCTCTAGAAGTGCTTATCACATTCCACCTCTCCTGGTGGGGAGAGGTGGCCCTGGGCTTGTGGCATGGTGGCTGGAGTCCAGGGCAAAGCCCTCTCAAGTCAGGCACGGCCTGGCACTGAGGGTGGGGTTCCTCTCCCCTGCAGGCCTCATGGACCCCAACAGCTACTACCTCTCCTGTGTCTGGAGCTTCATTTCCTTCAAGTGGGCCTTCCTGCTCAGCCTTTATGCCCACCGCTACCGGGCTGACTTCGCCGACATCAGCATCCTCAGTGATTTCTGACCCACGGGGTGAGGCTTCTATACCCTGGGGGTCCTCAGGACCTGGACTCAGACTCTGAGACACTGGGCAGGCCTGCCGCACCCCCTGGACACCCTGGATCTGCGGCAGAAGAAACACTGCAAGACGACTGCATTCCCCCAGGAAGCTGTCCTATCCCCTTTGCGGGACACCTGGGTGCGGTGGAAAGGGGTCCTTCCTGCCATGTTGCTCCTCATCGGCCTGGCTGGAGGGCAGCTTTAGACCTTTACAGATGGATCTATTTTCTTAGCACTCGGTGAGGAATCTTCGTAAGCAGGGCCAGGGCAGTGAGTCGTGGGGTAGGGCAGTGAGCCTTGGGGCTCTGCCTGGGGGCACTCTCCCTCAGGCCAGGCTGAGAACCTGGGAGTCAAGTCAAGTAAGGGGTCTCTACGGGAGACCTCCCAACCCCAACCCCAGCCCCCCATCCTGTTGTCCTTTGAGAGTCAGGTAGTTTAACCCATCAGTCCCAGGGATGGCAACACTTGGTTCTCTTTTCCCAAGGCCTGGGGACCTGAGTGGAGAGTTGACTGTCCCTCTCCTGGCCCAGGGCTGGTATCCCAGGAGTGTGCTGGAGCCAGTCATCTCCTTCACCACACCACATACTCCGAAGCAGGACTCCCTGAACAAGGCCAAACTAGGTGTCTGGGGAAGGTACCCTGCCCCCAGAAGGGCTCCAGGGAAGGGGCAGCATGACGCAGGCTGGAGGGAGCCCCGCAGATCTGTGCCCATGCACCCACAGCCCTGTATTTCCATCACTTCTCACATGTGTCACCCCTGGCCACGAGACAGTCCTCTACTCCCCCACTCACTGCCCTTTGCCTAGAGCTCTCGTCTTTGAAAATCTCCCTTCTGAAGGACAAAATCTGCTTTTCTGCCTATACACAGGCACAAGGGCTCACTAACTCAGGAGGGAACTATTGTTACATACACCTTTTTACGTTAGGTTGCCATTTTGCACGGTCTGCCCTTTTCCCCCGATATGTCCTGCCCTTCAGCTGTTTTGCCTTATCTGTGTCACTGTCACTTTAGCAGAAATACAGCGGCCATTTGTACCCAACAGCCTCTGGTGGTTTCTTGTGGTGGACTCTTTTGGGGAGTTGGGGGGGGGTGGGACGGGTGCTGTGGGAGTGGTCAGAGGGAAGGGTGGTGGTGGCCAGTCTTGAGGTGTCTTCAGGAGACCGTCTCCTTAGCTCACCATGTGCCCTGGAAGGCAGAGGGGGCATCACTGACTCGGGCTGGAGGCCTTCTCCCTCTGGCCGCTCTTGGCATAGGAGAGCCCAGCAGCCTGACTCTCAGGCCGTGCTGGTCAGAGCAACGGTGCTCAGAGGCACAGCCTCAGCACAGCACCACTGGTGACATTTAGTGTGTCACCCAAGAGGCCAGGACAGACGGGAAGGGGGCGAACCTGCTTCCCTTCATGCTCTCCCCAGCTAAGGGCTCGGGGCCAGGTCTGAGGTGATGAGGCTGCTACTCCTACGGGCTCGGAACTAGAAAGACTGGCGCTGGCAGCCTGGCACTGTCCTCTCTGGGGACTGGATGAGTTTGTCCTGGCCTGCTGCATTGCGCATGGTCTCTCCTGGGCTCACTACCTGTTAAGGAGTCATGGTGCATTCGAGCGGGAAGGGACCATAAACAGTGTCTATTTCTGGAGCCTTTAACTGATAAACAGAGGCCCCAGGAGGTGACGTGACTTACCTGAGCTCCCAGCTGGGACTTGAACCCAGGGAGGTCTGATTCACCGCTCTCTGGGGAGGCCTTCTGGGGCTGCATTCTATACCCCCGCCCTCTCAATGGGCTTCTATCTCTGGCCACAGCCCAAAGCTGCTGCCTTTACGACCCTGAAGGGGGGCAAGCAGGGGCCAGCTGGGTTGTGTTCAGAATGGATTCTTCCTGCAAGGGCGCTGCCCACAGGAGGGCAGGAGCCGGAGGGGGGCTGGCCCGCAGCCCAGCCTGGTCCCCTTCCCCACATCAAATGGGACGCATGCTATGCTGTATGGCTGGCGCTGGCCTGCCGCTCGCCCCCCCGTAGCCCTCCGCCCACAGTACACTCCTCATCCCCAGAGGCCCCTCCACAGGCACCGTTAAAGCAAATAAAACATTTATTGTTCAGATTTTTTTCCATTTTTTTTTCTTTTTTTTCCTCTTTTTTACAAAAACATGCATACGTACACAGGGTATGGTGGTCCTGGGGAACACACACACACACACACACACGTACTCTCTAACTCACAAACATACATACTCTTACTCTCCCTCTCTCTCTCTCTCACACACACACACAAACACTTTCCTTCTTGGCCCCAGGCCTGAACCCCAGAAGCCTTGAAGACTTTGCCAGGGCAGCCTCCCCTCCCCCATGTCTTGTGTCCACTCTCCCACCCCCTTTCCCCTCAGCCAAGCTAGTCCTATGTAGAGCAGGAGTCAGAGCTGAGTGAGGGAGACCCCAGAAAGAGAGAAGGCTCATGGAGGGGGGCAGTGACCCAGGGGCCCCTGGCGGCCATGCTGTGCTGCTGAGGGGAGATGAAGAGTTTGGCACCGTTGGCTCAGGAAGCATGGAACTCCCAGAGCACCTGTCTGCTCTGCCAGGGCACTGAGATGGTTGACGTAGGGTGGCCTCTGGCGGGGGCAGGGACCAGATGGGAGGCCTGCCGATGACTACTCTCTCGGAAGGAGCTTTGTCTCCCTGCCCACTGATGGGGTGGGGTTGGGGAGGCGGGGAGAGGAAGCTTCCAGAGTCATCTGAGGAAGCAGGCAAGAAGGATGCCCCCATACTCAGGGACAGCGGCCCCCGTGGCTCCTCCTACCCGTCCCCCTTTCCCCACTCCAGCCCAGCCCTCAGAGCTTAGGAAGGACCACCCTGGCTGAGGCCAAGTTCACATTTCTGTGTGGAGCCTGGGGCTGTGTGCAAAGCCCAGGGTCTACAGAGCCAAGAATAGTGGTTATTGGTGGGCCCGACTGAGCTAGTCCTCCTCTGTGCAGTCCTGAGGAATGGGGGCCCAGCCCAGGGCCTGGACCCCAAAGGGGTAGACTCTGTTTTTGAAAGAGTGCTACTGAGGCCTGGCTGGCTGCCCAGCCTGCCTCCTCTCCGGGTCCTCTTTGGTCCCTATCCTAGACCCAGGGCCTTTTTCAGGCTCCTTGGGGTGACCGCAAGGGGCTGTTCTCTGGCCCCGACTACCTGCCCGAAGGCTGTCTGAAGACCCCGGGAATGGGTACGGTTGCCAGAGGCTAGACAAGAACCAGGTCCGAAGGGCAGGGTGGGTGGCAGGTCCATTCTTCTGGAGCCTCAGAGATTCATTGGTTCTTCCTCCTCTACCAGCTGTTCTGGGGGCCTGTGGGGAAAGACAAGGGTGGGACTGCAGAGGGCCTCAGCTCAGCTTGCTGGGAGTAAGAAGGCTGGGGCGGCTGTGCTGGGAGCTGGTGTCCTCGAGCCAGGAGGGTTTGAGGGATGAAGAGGCTACGGGCCAGGGGCCGGGCATTACCGCTCCTCAGCCAGGATGCCCACGGACAGGGATGCCAGTGCGGTCACTGCCTCCACCTCTTCTGCGTCGGTCCCTGGCACCCTGGGTGCCCAGGAATCCGGACAAGAAGCCAGGCGCTGCATGCAGCCCCAGTATTTACCTGCAGCAAGAAACAGAGTCAGAAAGGATTGGGGAAACAGGCCCATCCCCCCAGCCACGCCACGCGTCCTAAACTGATAGAAGGCTGGACCTCTCAGACCAAAGGCCCCACAGCAGACAGGAGCGGGAGCCTCCTCAGTCAGGGATCAATGCTCTCAGTTCAACCCTCAGTTCCCTCATGGTCCCCCCCACCGCAGCCTGCCAGGAAGAGCAGAGCGGATTCGCTGTGGCCACCAGGGGGCCCTAGCAGGTGCCCCAGCCATTCTCCCACCCCTGACCCCTTCTCATAGGGTAGGGCTCTGAAGAGCACCAGTAGGGCCCATTCTTCCCTAGATAAGATCTGTACCTCCACGCAGCACACAGGATGGGGCATGGGAGGGGGGAAGGTCACAACACAGAGAGCTGACCACCACCACGGCTGCTCTGGGTGGCCGTCAGCAGGTCACCTAACCGCCTGGTCTTCCAACGGCCCCCACTAAGTCACGGACATGAGCATCCTGCCTGCTGTTGTAAGAGATCATGTCTACGGCACACGCCCAGCCCAGAGGCCGACCCAGGGTGAAGACTCTGTACGAAGTACCGGCGCGATCTTTACTGTTCTACACCTGTCCTCTATGGGCCCTGGATGTGGGCAAACCTACTTTACTCATTTTTGTATCCCTAGCATTGAACCCGGGTCTTCACATAAAATGTTCCATAGATGCTAAGCTGCAAGTGAAAATCTAAGCTGTCTCCCAAATGTTCTTCTTCTTTTTTTTTTTTAAAGTAGGCTCCACATCGGGTGTGGAGTCCAATGTAGCGCTTGAACTCATGACCCTGAGAATCAAAAACCTCAGCCAAAATCAAGAGTTGGATGCTTAAGCCTCTGAGCCACCCAGGCACCCCCAAATACGGGGTTATTCTAAGACCAGCCCCCAAAGCAGGCAGAGCTCCCAAGATCTCTGTGGACAGGACTGAGGGTCAAGAACCAGCGCTTTTGGCAAAAGGCCTATTGCTACTGGCCTGGCCCTGACCTAGGATTGTGGCTGGGGATGGAAGGCCTGTCCTTCCTTGAGGAGGCAGGGAGTCCCCACTGGGTCCATGGAAGGATCAGAGAGCACCCATTCACGGGGAGGGAGGAAGTCCCACCGTTATTATTGGGGTTATTCATAGGAAGCCCACTCCAGTACAGCAAGAGAGCCGCTTGCCTGGCAGGCACTGGGAGTCATGGGGCATGGGTTACTGAGGGCAGGAGACCCCTGAGGTTCTGGGATCAGCGGGTACCCCTTTTCCGTACTCACTGTGCACCCGGATCACGGCTTCCAAAGAGCGGATGGCGTTGAGGTTGGGTTTCTGTTTCCAGCCCTCTTCTGAAAGAGGGTCCACCTTTAAGAGAGAACAGCATGTCAGCTGTTAGGGACCCACAGGCCCAGGAATCTTCCACCCCAATGGCCCTGGCTTTCCAGATACAAACATGGCTGTGTTCCCAGCTCTGCCTAAGGCTGGAAATGCTAGTCTTAGACCTGACCTGGGGAAGGGGTACCCAACTCTGTCCCCCTCGTTCTAGGCCTGCCACCCCAGCACTATCTGCAAGCCCTCTGGGGGGCACCCCAACTGCCTGCACGCCGGGACCATCCTCAGGGAGCTGGACTTCCTGCTCTATGGATACACAGATGGGCGGGCAGCTCACCTTGTTGCCCAGAAGAGCAGCCACACAGGCCTCAGACGCATCACAGATGGCTGTGAGGTCGTGGCCACCTTCCAAGGCCAGCACCACCGCGCCTCCTGCCAAGCTCATCAGCTGCTGTGTCATGTACCCAAAACCTAGATGGTTGGGTGGGGAGGAAGAGGAGAAGCAGGCCTGGAGGAGAGGTGGACCCTCTCTGAAATTTCTCTGCTGGCATCTTTCTTTATAAATCATGCTCAGATGCACACATCGCTCCTTCTTCCAGGCCTTTCACAGGTTCCCCCTGTGTCAGACCTATTCATATGCCCCAGTTGAGGCTTGCAGGGTCTAAGGGACTTGCATGAGGCCCACAGCCAGGAAGTGGACTGGAACCTGGGGCTTGTACTCCAAGCCTGTCTTTTCCACTAAGTCACCCCCAAGCCCTGGGGCCCAGCAGGCTGAGTGGGCTCCTCCCCGTCCCCCTCCAGGAGAAGCTGGCAACTCAGCTGGGGATGGCACAAGTGGGGTGGGCATTGTGGGGAGGGGGTCCCAAGGCCAAGCTTCTTGGCTACCAGATGTCACCCCCAGGTTGCAACGTAGGTCTCCTGTGGTGACAGCCCTAATCATGAGAAAGGGCTCTGGGCAGGGCTAGGCGAGAAGGGCCCAGGGAACATCAGGCCCAGCTGCCACACCCGTCCTCACTCATGGTCCTGAGCTGGCCACTGCCACCTTCCCCAGGACTGGGGCAGTGGCTCTCCTCCCAGCCTGGCCCTCATTCCCTACCTCTCCCCCTGAGCTGGGCCCTCCTTACATTTAGCGGAAACATGGTAGCCACCCAGTGGAGCTGGGTGACCCTCGGCGGCATCAAACCCAGCTGACACCAGGACCAGGTCCGGAGAGAACTCTCGGGCGATGGGCATCACGACCATCCTGTTTGGGGGCCAGACGCAGGGGCTCAGCACTCTGTGCGGGGCTGCCGGGGGCGGGCCCCTTCCTACCAGCTTTACCGTGAGTACCCTGCTCTTGGGACTCCAAGTCACCCAATCTCCCAGCAGGATAAATGGATCCCTCTAGCCTCTCTGACCTGGCTGACCACCCATATCTCTGGCACAGTCTAAGTATTTAGCCACCCAGAGCTCTTAACGGGGAAGGGGCAGGAAGGAGTTAGGGATGGGGTCCCAAAGGAGAAGAAAGAAGAGTGTGTGTATGTCCATGGGTGCTTGGGCGCGTGCTTGTGTGTGTGTGTGTCTGTGTCTGTGGGGTGCGGTGGGGCAGGGCCACAGTGGGAGCAGGTCACTAAGCCTTCGGGACTGAAACTACTGGGACGCAGCTGCCACTCACTTCGGACTGAGTTGACCACACCTCACCTCTCGCCACCTGAGAGCTGACTCTGTTGACGTCCTGGGCCACCCAGATTCATTCTCTTATCCTCTGCCCCTGCCGGCCCCCCGCAGCTACCTCCCTCCATCCCTCACCCAACTCTGGGGTCCATTTTGATGTGTTTTGAAGCCCTGGGCTCAGGGCACACAGACACTAAGAAGCCCAGTCTGGGGCTTCTCCAGAATTAGCTCTCATGGAGACTATTTCCAGAAAAGTATTTGAGACCTACTTCCAGGGTTCTCTTTTCCCAAATGGAGTATAGGCATCCCAGAGGGAAACATAAGGGCCCCTAAACAGCCAAGGCCCTTTCTAGAATGCACTTTCTTAAGCAACTCCCCCAATACGAACATCATCTGCTCTCTTTCTCCACAATCTAAATTTCTTATCTCTCATGCAAAGTCCACCTCCTCCAAGCAGCCTTGCTTGACTGAATGTGGCAGCTATGCTCACTTCACCCTACCTATCTTCCTGCACTCAGTTGGACACTGGCTCTGGGTAACACGTGACTTGATAAAGTACCCCTGACTTTTTCATTCTGTGTCTCCCGTCTTTTCATGGGGACTGGAGGCTCCTAGAGGCCACTATAACAGTGCCTTTCCTTTTATTTGTCTCAGTCTGAAAGGCCCACCCTGGGACTGGCTTATCATGTCCAGTAACTGTTTGAGGACAGGCTGCCAAACCAACCCATCGCCTCCGGCCTGGTACTGTTGGGAAAAGAGGCACAAAAGAGTGGCCTTGCTGATTGGACCTCCTCTGGGCCCCCAGAGCGCTCACCTGAAGGCAGCCAGGTACTCAGGATCCCCCATCGGGGGGTCCAGGCCTCCAGCCCAGGCCACGTTGACATTGAAGCCCTCACCGCTACCAGCTCCCACCTGGAAAACAGGAGGCAAGAGAGACCAGAGGAGAGCAGGGTCCCAGGAGAGGAACTCCAGGACGCCAGCACTACGAGACTGGCTCAACTGGCCTTTTCACTTCCAGATAGAGGAACGGAGCATCAGAGAAGCTAACCAACCTGCCCAGGATCCCACAGCTAGTTGGGACACAGGCAGAGCCAACGGGGCTAGAAGGGAGCATGCAGTTACCTCATCCACGGCCCCGCTTCCTGGGAAGAAGTTGCCGTCATCATGGCGATGCAAGGAGATGTAGAGCACACTGGGGTCCTGGTAGAAGGTCTGCTGGGTGCCGTTGCCATGGTGAACATCCTGGGCAGGGGCATGGACAATGGATTAGTGAAGGCCTGAAGGCATGCTGATGGGGGCTGGCACAGCTCACAGAGGTTTCAAGTGTCCCTTGTCTGAGGGTCAGGACCCTAGACTGGGAGTAAGGAGGCTGGGGTTCCCAGAGCAACACTGTTGAGTCGTCCCAAGTAGTCCTCCGGCCCTCTCTGTGCTTCTCCGTGTGCGCACATCTGGGCACACAGTCCTGGACCGGGAAGACTATACCGTGAGACCCTGAAGGGGAGGAGGCATGCCAAGGGCCCACTGGTCAGCGGGCACAAGACATGTACGGCAGAAGAGGGGCAAGTCCAAGCCTACACATGTCAGGAACCTTCACTAACGCATCTTGCCCACGGTCAAGGAGTGATAAGGTGATCGGAAACCAAGCTCAGTTATGGAGGGGCAGGTCTGTGAGGCCCGGGGTCACCACTGCTAGGAAGAGCTGTGGTCTGACACTTGGTAAGCGGGCACAAGGGTAGAAATTTCCTCTGCAGTCAATAGCTGTAGAGGCATGTCACATTCACAGATGCTCAGGCAGAGTGTCTGGCTTAGGTGCATGGACTCCAGAGCTAACTGGCCTGGGTTCAAGTCCTAGTCTCAGGATTTACCAGATTTGTGACTGTGTGTGAGTTACTTAACATCTCTGGGCTCACCTTCCTCATCTGAAACCAGGTAACAGTCAGGTTCAGACCCATCACAGGTCAAACTGCAGGGTCTAGATGTGATTAGGGGCACGTTGAGGTGACCTGCTATCCCTGTGACTGTAGGGGCAATGCAGTGACACCTGCAGAAAGAAGCCACTGGAGGCCAAAGAGCACTCAAGTGGCTCCTCCCGCCATGGGAGTTCGTGATGGCTGAGGGCCTTCTCACACGCGGTTGCTTCTGGGCCTCCCGGCAGCCCCCCAGTGTGACTCTTATCTTTGCCCACATTTTATATACAGAGGAACGCAGAGGCCCAGGAGGCTCATGCAGAACTAGAACAGGAAGACAGATCCTCTGCTGCCAGGCTTGGGGCTCTTTCTACAGGGCTCTTGGATCTGACGGGGCCAGGAACCAGGAACCGGGACCTACCCAGTCCATGATGAGGATCTTGCTGGCCTTGCCCTGTTGTTGAAGCTGCCGGCAGGCGATGGCCACGGAGTTGAAGAAGCAGAAGCCCCTGGGAGGAAGAGAGAGAGAGGCTCTGCCTGGCCATTCTTCCCGTGTCTTCACCTCTCCTGTTTCCTCTGGCCGCCCTGTCTGGCCCGGCCCCAAAAGGCTCAGGGGACAGAGGGGGTAATGCCCCCCCATCTCACCCCCTCCCTGACCTCCCCCCAGCCTTACATGGCTGTGGAATGGTCAGCATGGTGTCCTGGGGGCCGAACCACTGCAAAACCATTCTGGAAACAGAAAGAATGCTTGTCAGCCAAACGGCCAGCACTCAGACCCACATCTCCACAAAGCTGCCCCAAGCTCAGGCTCATGCCTTGAGAAGGGGCCGTAGGACAACAAATATCAGCAGATCTGACCGTGGCCAGTGGGATCTGAGGTGCCCTGAAGCCTGGCGGGTGATTTTAGGGTGACGGTGAACACCTCCCACCCTGGTGTGTCCTGACTCTCATCACTTTTTAGCAAGAGCTACTATTTTTCGGGCAAAAACACCATGCCCGGCACTGTGCCCCAGCACTCCATAAACGCGGGACTTCATCCTGACAGCTCCCTGAGGTAAATGTCGCCTAATCCTCACAACATCTCCATGAGAGAAACAGGGTTCTCTCTAGTTCACAGCTGAGGAGAATCTGAAGCTTGGGCAAGTTAAGTAGCTTGTGGGAAGTTGCCCACTTGTCAAAGGGTGAAGCCAGAAGGTACAACCCAGCACTGAGCTCTTAATTGCACGCCACTCTGAGGAGGAGCAGGGACACCGGACATATGCCCCCCTTGGGCTGTGAGCTCTCCAACAGCAGGGGGTTCGGGCCTCAGCACAAGCTCCTGTCAGGTGCCCGGCCCAGAGTGAACAAGCACAGGCACCAACCCGGTCTATAAAACCTCGGATGGCAAAGAACCGATCTGCTGATGGAAGAGGTCCAGAGATGCTCTGCAACTGCCCGGTGGTCACACAGCGGGTCTGTGTGTGAAATGATCCTGAGTAATTACGACTCTGGGCCTCTTAGAGACCAGCGGCTTGACCCCCAGCAAATAGCATGAGCATAAGGTTCGAATCTCAGCTCTGTCGCCAGAACTCTCAATTTCCCTTCCAAAACCCTGAGGCACTATCCAAGAGGAGTGAGAGGCCTGCGGTTCTGGATTTGACCTTCCCTACTGCCCCACCCTGCTACCCTCTCTGTGGCTGACCCACTCTCCACTCACAGCTCCTACCTTTAGCTCACGGGAAGCTACTTTGAAGGCGAGGTCAGTGACACTGCCGGCGGCCCAGCGGGCTGCGTTGGAGGAATGCAGCTCGTTCCAGATGGTATCGGTATCCACCTGTGGGGGCCAGAGTCAGGGCCCGCATCATCCAAGGTCCCCACAGGAACCAGGGCCCTCTTGGGCGGTGCCCACCCCACGGCCAGGACCCCAGGGGCAGGGAACTGGGCAGACAGCGCTGCCTCCCCAGGGCCCCACCACCCAAAGGCAAGGCCTCCTGCGTCCCCCAATCCCAGCATGACTTCTTCCCAGCTTCAGTCCATATCACCAGCCCGTATCTGGCCAGCACTCTGCCAGCAGCATCGCGCCTGCCTCCCCAGTCAGAGGAGGGGGCATGGCGTTACCTGGGCGGGACTTGGGGTTTGGACCGGGAGGGGGTTTTAAGCCCCAGCTGACTCTGCTCAGGCCCTGCGGGACGGTCGGAGCTCGAGGGGCCGTCTGCACCACTGTCTTCCACTCAGGGCCCCTAGCCCAGGCTGGGAGGCCCCCCAAACCCAGTCCCTGGGCCTCAAGGCTAGGGAGGGGCCGGGGGGCATGATGGGGAGATGGGGAGGGCGAGGCGGACCAAGAGAGGCGAGGAAGGCAGAGAGAGTCGCAAGAGGCTGGAGAAAGAGAGAGAGAGAGACAGACAGAGAGGGAGAGGAGGGAGGAGAAAACAGAAGCAACAACAGTTGGAAAAATCAGAAAGTGGCAAGAAATGGGAAGTTGTGAACAGGGCGCTGACTGGCTCCCCAACAGCCCCCCAGTACAGCTCCCACTTCCCTCCAGAACTAGGCCTCCATCCCCTGCCTCCGTACTCCGGGCTGGGACGCCGCCAGAGGAGGCAAGGAGCCCGCTAAGCAGGGTGAACTGGGAGGAGGGGAAGCTGGGCTGTGGGAGAAAATTGCCTGGGTCACCAAGGACCCTGGAGGCATCCCCACAGCTCCGGCCAAGCAGCCCGACTCCGCCCGGAGGCCGGCGTGGAAGGGTGAATCCCGACCACCACCAGGGCTTTACGAAGGGAGACAATCCCCTGCTCTTTAAGCCTCACTCCACATCTACTGAACACCGTCTAAGTGCAAGGCAAAGGGCTCCCCGCTCAGGAGACACTGACGGGTAGAGGACACACCTGGCCACAAGGAGCTTCTAGCCGGCAGAGGAGCATTATGGGAGAGCCCCTGGCCCAACAGGTCTGGCAGGACCCCAAGAACAAGCAGGTAGGGGCTGGGCCTGGGAGAACAGAAGGGAGGAGCTCCAAGAGCCCATGGCAATGGGCGCTCAAGCCCCCCGGGCACACTTACCCCTACCCCACCACAGGGCAGCATCACAAACATCCGCTGTGCCAGGAGCCCTGTGGGGAGAGGCCCAGTGTGTGTGAGCCCAGAAGCCTCTCAGCTCTGGCCTGAGGGGGGCTGGGGCCGGGGAGTTGGGGAAGGGGAAGAGCAGGTGGCAGGGGGACTCCCAGGATGCCCGAGGGGCAGGCTGCGTGGGGCTGGGACAAGAGGACACAGCAGCTGGCCGGGTCAGGGGAGGCGTAGGGTCCCGGGAGCCATCGGGGTCCCTACCTGCCAGCTTCCCATTGTCCAGTTTGAGGCGGCTGAGCGGGTTGGTGCCATAGAGGAGCACGTGCCGCTCCGAGTGCACGGACTGCAGCTCCTCCAGGGAGGCCTTCCGGCCCCGGAGACACTGAGGATGGGCCCACAGACCTCCTGAGCCCGGGCTCCCCCAACCCCTGCCCCTGCACGCTTCCTCCCCACCACGACCACTGCCTGCTCAGGCCCCTCACTTCCCACCCCCTGCGGTCCCACGCACCCCCACGCTGCCTCCTCACCTCGCACTGGCTCCGGAGCCCCCGCTCCTGCAGGCGGGACCAGATGCTCTGGATCCGGCCTGCGTGCTCCGGGTGCCTGCTGTTGTCCCCGCAGGAGCACTGGTGCTTCAGCATGACCGAATCGTAGACGAGCCCTGCCGAGAGCAGGACTCAGGGTCCAGAGACCAGGGGTCCCCTCTTCCCCGCAGGGCCGCACACACCACACCCACATGGAGCCAGACCTGACATCCCATCGCTCCCAGACTCACACAGCCCCACATCCCCCACCCAGCCCCTCAGCCTTTCACACACACACACAGGTGTGCCCCAGCCAACACCTCCGCCACAGAGCCCCTGACTTCCTGCCACCCTGACTCTCCACACATGGCTTCCTGTGGCCACCAAGACCTTGAGAGCTCTAAACCTGACCAAAGGGGGCCTAATGTTGGGGTCTCATGCTGGACGTTTACAACCCAGCCAGGCTGCCACAGGGGTGTGAGAGGAGAAAGAATTCCTCAGAAAGCCCCAAGCCAAGAGCTGGGAAGCTCACAGTGACGCGGAGCCATGTGACAAGACAGATGCAGTTTTGGGGAAGTGACTGTTTTGGGTTGACCAGCAGGCCGCCTAGAGTGTCCTGCACATGGAGGATGGGTCACTTTCAGCATGCCTCAGGACACTGGGATCTTCAAAATGCTCATCCCACTTGACCCAGGGAGGCCGCTCCTTAAGAGCAGCCCTTGGGAAACAATGCCAGGGATGAGCAAAGACTCACGGACAAGAAATTCTCATGAGTGGACACCTATCCGCCCCACCAATAAGAAATCGTCAAAAAAAGAAAAATACTGTGATGAAATACTATAAAAATCTCATTTTTAAAGGTTAATTGTATCATGACATATTCATAATATGTTAACAGAATAAAGCAGGGCTCAACACGCAATGGGTGTGTGTGGTATCTATACACAGCTTTCTAGGACAAAGGTGGTGCTGAACTACACAGCAGCACTTAGGAGAGGTGGCTTTGGGGTGGTAAGGGACCAGTCGGCTATTTTTATTGTATTCTTATATTTTTTGGTGTTTTTCAAATTTCTAAAATACTTTTGAGCTCTTCCTTTACCAACAGAACAACCATACTAAGTATCATTTTTGAAAGGTCAGGGGAGTTCTGGGTTGTCCAGAGACCCAGATCCTTAACCTGGCTTGACCCTCAGCTTGCTCGTTGACCACAAGTTTGTCACCTTAGTTCCGAGCCCAGGTGTCCTCATCTGCACAGTGAGGACCATCACCCACTCCACCTCCTTCATGGGACACCATGAGGCTGTGACAAGGCCAAGCAAGTGCTCTGTGGCCTCGAACAATGTCCCAAGTGACAGCAAGACCAGACATGGACTTATGCCTGAGCCCCTGTGGGCCCCCTGCCCCTTCTCCTTCCCACCCTGATCTTGGCCTTACCTGTGGTGAAGGGCAGGCTCCTGGCAGGGGTTTCTGAGCTGGGCAGGACACGGGCCTGACTGGCGGGCTCTGGAGTTGGCAATGAGGCAGGAGCGGCCGGGGATGACTGAGCCCTGGACAGGGGCCGGTGACTGCCCTGGGCCAGGGGAAGCAGTACAGAGTCCCCAGTTCCTCCCCGGGGGAGCCGTCCAGCCAGTCGCTGCTGCTCCCAGAGGAACACCTGAGGGACATAGGGGGCCTCAGTCTCCAGGTCTCAGGATTCTGCTCCATCTGCTGCTGCCCAGGGCCTTGGAAACCTCTGGGCAGGTCCCTTTTGGGAGATTTTTAGCCCTGCCTCCTGGCAGGGCTCTGGCCTTTGATCTCTGAACCCTCGGCCCCCCGCACCACCCCCAGAAGTCAGTAGCCCAGAATGACCACCCTGTACCACCAGACTTTCTCAGACCCTTGGGACTCCAAAGCCAGAACCTAGGTAAGGGGCCTCAGGCCAACTGCCCAAGGATACAAGGACATGCATGAGCCACTGCATATGTGTGGACTGTTGCCATGCACGGTAGTGGCTGTGTCCCCGTCACTTCCCATTCATGAAGTCCTAAGCCCCGCGTCAGTACCTCAGAATGTGACCTTATTTGGAGACAGGTAATTACAGAGATAATCAAGCTAAAATGAGATCATGAGGGTGAGCCTTAATCCATCCTTAATCCAGTATGACTTTTGTCCTTATAAAAAGGAAAAAGTTGGACCCAGGCAGGCAGAGGGGGAAGATGGTGTGAGGACACAGGGAGAAGACAGCCATCTACAGCTGAGGACAGAGGCGGGAGCAGCCCCTCCTTCATGGCCTTCGGAAAGACAAACCCCAGTGTCGGCCTTTCAGCCTCCAGAACAGTGAGACGATGTACTTCTGTCGTTGTAGGGGCTGGGTCTGTGGTCCTTGTTCCAGCAGCCCCAGCAGACTCAGCCCCATGATTTGCCTCACACTGAGAGTGCTGCCCACACCTGGCTCTGTCCCATTTCTGGTCCCAGTCCCCGTCCTGGACACCGGACAACGGGTCACAGGGGAGAGGGACTGGGGCAGGGACGTGCACGGCTTGGTGAGAGGCCAGCCTCAGCACTGGACAAGGGACATGGCTTCCCCCAAGCCTGGCAGGCTGCCGATTGTGCCTGTGTGTATGTGTGTGTGCACGTACACACACGTGTGCATGGCGGGGGCATGTCTGCACCTTGGTATGGATCTGTTAGGGCAAACTGGGTCCCAGACTTGCCTCCTGCACTGAGGAGCTAGCTCCCTCCCTTCCATCTATGCTAGGGCCCAGGGTCTCCCGACTATACCTTTCCAGGCACATGGGTACTGCCATACCTGCTGGTGCTGCTGGAGAGGAACAGGGCCTCTGGCTTCATGCTGCCCGTGGCTTGACTCCCTGTGTTCCAGGCCGTCATCCCCCACTGGCCCCACTCCCCCACCATCTGTCTCTAGGTCCTCGGCGGAGGGTATCTGCCGCAGTCGGGGCTTCTCACTGGGCTTGGCTGGCCTCTGGGGAAGGGAGATGCCCACTGAGAAGCCATGCTGGGGCGCAAGCTGTGCGGTGGACCGTGGTGGGCTGGGCTGTGTGGCCACTCATCTTGTTGAGACTTCAGTGGCCCATGGCTCTGGGCCCTTGGGAGCCACATCCTCTCTCTGGCCCTCCAGGTCCCAGCCCTTCCTGAGCCTCCCTTCTTTCAGCCCCCAGAGGCCCAGTGAAGCAACCCCTCATCACCTCCCCTAGCCAGTCCCCCTCACCTTGATCAGCTGGACGTGAGGTTTGAGCCGTTCCAGGCGGGGCTGCAGGGGGCCCAGCGGTGGGGGGGCGGTGGCGCTTGGGGGCAGGGGCTCTGAGCGGGTCCGGCTTAGTGGCCGGTGGAGGCCTGACCCAGAGAGCCGCTCGGTGGTCAGTAAGGACTGGGCAAAGTGGAAGGGCAGGGGCCCAAGCCCGGGCACTGGAAAGAATGGGGTGTGGGTGGGGCATAAGGAAGGAACCAAAGGGAGGAATGGAAGGAAGCAAAGGCACGGGGTGGCAGGGGGGCACGGGCTCACTGGGGAGACGCGCAGGATGAGGGGCTGCGGAGGGGGCAGGGAGGAAGGAAGGGACCCTTCCCAAGCCTGGCCCTTAGCAGGATGCAGGGATCAGCCCCTCCCCTGGAGAAGCCTTAGAACTCACCAGTCAGCAGAGGGGTGTGAGAAACTGAGGGATCCAAGAGGAGGATGGGCTGTAGTCGAGAGGGCAAGGGGCCTCCAGCCTCATGCTCCAGGCCATGGGGCAGGAAGAGGGGAGCATGGGGGCTCCCCAGGATCGGCCCCCGAGGGCCCAGAGTCGGATGGGTCCTACGGTCAGCATCAGCCTGGGGGGAGGCAGGGAGACGTCACAGGGGGGAAGATCCCCCGCAGAGAGAGCAGGGAAGGTGCTGGGGTGAGGTGGTAGGAGAGGCAGCAGAGAGAAGCTGGGGGCTTGCAGTGGGGGGGAGGGCGCCTCAGCCACTCACCCTGGCAGGGGCAGGTAGCCCCAGCGTGATTGCGGGCAGCAAGGACACTGTCGGCAAGGCGAACGGGCCCAGAGAGGTCTCCTGCAGCCGCAGCCGCTGGCCCAAGAGCGCCTGCCATGGGGAGCAGGGCAGGGGTCACCGGTCCCAGACCTCTACCCCGGGCCTACCTTCCCCAGAACCCCCAGGAGGCTCAGGTCCAGGCTGCCCAGACCCTGTGGCCCCAGCTCGGTCAGGGCTACTTGCTGAGAAGAAGGCTGAGCCTCAGAACTGCCCCCGAGAGCCCGGCCTGGCAAGGGCTTACCTCGGAGCCCAGGACTGGGTTAGGGCCGTGCTCGCTGTCATTGGGGGAACTGCAGCCCGAGGCTGGCGTGCTGCTGCTACTCGGGGAAGAGTCTAGGGGCAGCGGAGAGGGAAGCACAGTCAGAGGCCTGGTGTGGCCAGGACAACGGGGCCAGTCCCCCTTCCCCAGGGAGGTGGCCTCTGCTTCCTGCTTTCTTCCCAGAAGGGCAGGAAGAAGGCAGGCCACCACTCATCTTTGCCCAATTTTTAAGGTGCCCCTTCTTCGAGGGCCCCTTAGCCAACAGAGCAGGCGCTGGCCTTTGGCCTCAATCAGCCTCCCTGGAGAGTGGGTTGGACACAGCCTGTATAACCGCGCACAGTCGTCCTGTCTGGGCAGGCCCCGACCCAGAGGGACCACACAGGCCACCCCACCCGCCCTGCTGGCCCTCACCGCCAAGGGTCTCGGTAGGCCGCCGCCGCAGGCTGGGCGGGGCGCTCTCCTTTCTGAGCAGGGGGTTCTTCCTCCGCTCCAGGGACTTCTTGGGCTTGTAGCGTAGCTTCAGGTTGGGCTCAGAGACTGTGGGAGCACCAGTGTTACTTGGCCCCACACCACCCTCCTCCCTCCCAGTCACCTCTGGGCGAAGGCAAGAGAAGGCGGCATCAGGGAGAAAAGCACGGTGAGCTGACCTGCTGCAGCCCCACGGGCTCTCCCGCTCCTCCAAGCTCCTGACCCTGCCCTGGAGGGTCCTCACCTGCCCGCCCCACTCACCTGTCTTTCGGAGAGGGAAGTGTTCTGGGGGGTCATTGGGCAGGCTGGGAACAGGAGGCAGAAAGCTGCTGAGCATAGAGCGAGCAGCTCCTTCCGTCTCCAAGGGCTCGAGAGTTCTGTGGAAGGAAAGCCAAGGTGGCTTCAGAGGGGCAGGGATGCCCAGAGGCCTGGCAGCAGAAGGCTCTGCAAAGGGCTCTTCCTGAGCCTGGGCCCCCAGGCCCTGCCAGGAGAGGCAGTCGCTGACAGGGCCAGGCAGCGTGTGGCCATCAAGAATAGGGACATATCCAGGTGGCAGGACCGGGCCAGCCTCCCCGCCAGCTGCTGGGCCAGGCAGGTCCCCATCTAAGCTTAGGAGCCAGGGTCCCAGGACTGGGGTGAGAGCCAGTCACAAAGGGGACTCTGTCTCCTGTGGGAGGAAACTGCTCTAGGAATCAGGATAGTTTTGTGCTTTGGGGAAGTCCTAAAGAGCAAAGGGACTTGTGTAGGAAGAAGAAAGCCAGCGTGGTCTGTCTGTGCTGGGGTGGGGGGGGCAGGTAGGAAGGGCTTCAGGTGAGGTCGGGAGTGATAATTAGAGAGAAGGGGCAGGTGGGAGGAGAGAGGTTAGGGCAGCACTGTAATTAGAGGTGAGGGGGATGGGTCTGCTGACAAGCGGCTGGAAGGCAGGGGGAACGAGTACGAGGGCTCATGGGGTGGACACTTCGGGAGGAGGCACGACGGACACAAGGGAGCCATTGGGACAGCGTTACCTGTAGGGAATGCTGGGGCTGTTGGAATGGACTGTTCTCTCTAGGGCTGCCTGCTGCTTCTTTAGAATCACTTCTGCCAGCTTCTGCTTGACTACACTGCTGGCCACGGCACCTGGGGCAGGGGAGTCAGGAGTGGGTCGGGGGCAGGTGGACGGTGGCCTCCCTGGCCCACCGCCTGCCCATCGTCCTGTCCCTACGGAGAGCCAAGCCTGGTGCCCCGCCTCTTCCGCAAAGCCTCCAGACCCCCCACCCACATTCACAGATGGCTCACTGCAAGCAGAGGGAGGCCCCAGCCCTCACACACCACCCCGCCTTCTGCGGCGGGCCCTGGACCCCGGGCCGGGGACGCCTCCGTCCTTACTTCGCTTGCTCTTGTCCTTATTGAGAAGCTGCCGCAGCTCCTGCTCCTGGGGCCCCACCTGCAGCTGGGGCACCGGCGTGTCCATGGGGAGCTGTGGGCAGGGCGGGCCGCCCAGGAAGGGGCAAGGCGTTGGAGACTGAACCGAGGGTCTGGGGAGGCGGAAGGGAGGCTGGGAGGCTGGGGGCTGAGCTCAAGGCCGCCGCAGGGGCGGGGAGCGCGGAGCTTACCCTCATGGACTCCGCGGAGCGAGGCTGCAGGCCTGCGAAGAAGAGGTGATGGTGCAGGCGCTGGGGGTGCTGCAGGGCGAGCAGCGCGGGCTCCGGCGGGGGCTCCACCGCGGGCCGCTGGCCCACCCGCAGGTCCATGGGCTGGGGCTGAAGGCCGGGCGTGTCCACGCGGGGCCTGGGGCGGCCTGCGGGCACACAGAGGGGGCCCGCTCAGCCTCCTGCAGGCTCCCTGGGCCACAGCGGGACACTGTAGGGGCCTTTCCTCTGTCACTGTGGTCCCACGGGGTAGGGACTTCCAGCTCCCATTTCACGGCGGGGGTGGGGGCGGGCAGGCGTGGAACCAGGTGGGGTTAGACCGCGGAGGCTGTGCCCGAAAGGACCCTCCTGACTCCAAGCGCCAGGCTTTTCCACTAACTGGTGTTGCCGCCCCAGGGCAGGGGCTGGGAGCTGGGAAGATTGAGTGACAAGCCCTGCGGGGGAACATTCTGGGCCCTGCCATCTCCTTCCCTTCTTCCCGCCGGAATAAAGATTTGGTCAGGCTAACCCCTAATGACCTGCCCTCAAAGACGGCGATCCCCCAGTCCCCTTTGTTTAGCCTCCAGCCCCAGCCGGCCTCGTGGGCTCTCCCAGGTGCCACCCCACACCCCATGCTCTATCCTAGGCCAGAGGCTAAAGTGACCGCGCCTTGAACGTACAGCAGCCCAGGCCCACCACCCCGAGCCTGCACAGCCCTATTCGCAGGGCAACCTCCTCAGTTCACTGGGCTCCTACACCCCTGGGGCCTGCTCCAGGCCCGTCCCTGTGAGGACAGCAGGCCCAGCCGCCTCTTCTCAAGTGTGCTCTGCGCCCACACCAGGAGCACTTTTCCAGGGCCATGGGGGCAGGAGCTATTTCTCACTGGCTGCCAGACCAGGTTCTAGGCCCACACAGCCAGCTGGGCCAGGCTGGACTGAGCAGCTGGAGCGTCTGCAGGGCCGTTATCCTGGGGCAGGCGAAGCTGGCGGGGGTGAGAGCAGGGGCCCTAGGACAGAGCACACTGCTGGGGAAACCTTTCCGGAGAGGACTCCTTCAGCTCCTCCGACAACACATGGCAGCCCCCATCAGGGCAGCCACAGGCTGAGGGGCACTGGAAGGCTCTGTGACCGAGCAGCAGCGGGGGAGTCGGGGAACGCAGTCTCCAGACCCAACTCAACCGTTACCAACCATTACCAATCGTTCCCTCCGATCTAGGGCACACATGCAGGCATGCCTGCAAAACCCTCCCGCCCTGAAACTCCCACAGGCTCTAAGAGGTGGTTATTGCTATTCCATTATCCCAAATGTGGAAACTGAGCTCAGGGGAAGGGACCTCGCCAAAGCCACCCAGCAAGAGGCATGGTGAGCGTGGGTTTGGGGCCTGCCAAGGCCACTGCTCTGACTCCGTTGTCCCCTGGACTTTCAGGAAGTCAGCACCCCTCGCGGGGCTTTCTTGCTGGGTAGAGGGAGAGGGTCTTGCATTAGGGGCATCTGCTCTAAGGTTCTCTGCCCAGGAGCTAGAGACGAGAGGGGAGCCAAGCAGGGAGGTGCCCACCACGACTGTCCAGATAGTAAGAGACCAGAGGGGATGGCTGTGCCTCCAAATGTGCCCTGCACAGGCCACACATGGCCTCCATGCCCCCTACTCCTGCTCACACATCCACGTGGGGAACCCAGATTCTCACTCGGCTTGAGTTTGGGCCTCTGAAGCTAACACACTCCTCTACATCTGGTGTCTTGGCTTCCTGAGGTGACTCCTCTGATGAGGTAAGAGGGACCTCAGAGAACCCCAGGCAGGCCACAGGACACAGGGCTTGCTGCCTTGGCCTCGCATGGCCCGAGAGGCCCCATCCCTCCCTCCGAGCGCAGGGCTGCCGAGAATGTGGGAGGGGCTCTGCCAGCAACTCTCAGAATGGAATTCTGGGTCATTTAGCATGGGGGGGGGGTCTCCACAATTTGGGGCTAAGCCAGTTTCCCTTTGTCTCCTATATCTGAACACAACCCTTGCTCTTAGCCATTAAGCCCTGTCCTGCCGCAAGCCCACGTACCCTTCACCCTCCAAGCTTATGCTCACAATGACCCCCTGGCGGTACCGCCCTCAACCCCTCAGAGTCCACTTTTCCAGATCCTACCCTTTCTTCCAAGTCCAGCTGGACTCTTCCCTCTTCCCTGCACTCAGCCCACCGCCCTGCGTCCCTCCCTTCTCTGGATTCCAATCACATTGACGGTTCGGTGCCCTCTAAGCCCAGCATGGGTGGGACCGTTGGAGTCCAGCTCCAAGGGCAGGAACTCAGTTTTGTTTACTTCTCACGACCCCAGCACCTAGAATGTTACCTAGCGCATGACAAGAACCCAGTAAATACTGGCTGAATCGATGAATAAATGTCTATATCTGCCCCCCTAAAATGCCCAGGGAGTGAGTGCCCGGGCACAGGGATGGGGTTCATCAATGTTTCTTTTTCTAATTTCTGTTGTTTTCTTTTTTTATATTAAATATTTAGGAGGACTACGTGGCAACAGGTACGGATTTAGTGTTTCTTGACTGAAGGGATGAACTCTGTCCACTGCACCCTCATTTGGCCCTGGTCACATACGGCATTCTCCTCCTGGTGTGTCCTGTCTCCCCAGCCTGCCTGTAAGCTTTTGGAGAACTGGGAGCAAGGCAAAGAAGACAGCGGGTCCTCACTCCTCCTTGCCATACGGAGCCGCAAGGCGTCAGGCACCCGGTAGGCCCTCCGAGGACACTGGCCGAGGCCATCAGCCACTCCAGACCTGGCCTCAGGGCCACATCCTAAACCAGAAAATGGCCAAATGGCAGAGGAGGCAAGGGCAGTGAGAGAACGCAGGAGAGGGATCCTTTCCTCCCTGCAGCCCGCCCGAGCAGCAAGAGGCATCTTTCCCCCTGTGAGGGCTTCTGTGCCCCCTCTGCGGCGCCAGCGTGAGGCCCGAGGCCAACAAACAAGAGCCAGGCGCCTCGCCCAGAGCCTGATGTGAGGCAGGGGTCTGAGTGTAAACACTAGCTTCCTACTTGCCTTCCTGTTTCCCCGCAGCCAACAAGGGCAAGAAGAGCATCCTGCCTTTCCTTTTCCTGTTGTGCTTCCCAACAGTGGGACCAGCCTAGAGCCAGACTTGCCTCTTACCCCACTCCTCGTCCCACACCCAGAACCCCAACCTCCCAACCCTCCGGCCCATCAGCTAGCCACCCTGCTTCGCTCACCCCTCTTCTGTCCTCTCCACCCTCGTCCTGCACCCCCACCTCAGGCTCCCTCAGGCCTGACTCTTACCTGTGCCGGGGGGGCTGGGGCAGCGGGCACCCGGGCTCACCTGGGTCCCATCTGTAAAGAGAAGAGAGAGGGCATGAAGGGGCTGCAGGGAAGGGGTGGGGAAAGGGTGAGAGAGCCAGCTCAGGTGGGAAGGCCCCACTCCAGCTTGAGCAGCCCCAAACCCGGCACCTGCATCAGAAGCTAACCAAAAAGCAAGGATTCTGCCCCATTCCTTCCCTCAGATTCCCACGCTGAAGGCAAGCACTCACCCGTCCTCTCTTCCTCACCCAAAGTCACCTTGTGACTCAGACATGTCGCCCCACTGGAGTCCAGTCCACAGTAGGCCCAAGGAGGCCCCAGTTTACCCTCCAGCCCTCCCGGATGTGCTCTGACCTCATCTTCCTAGGGCCCAGGCTCCCACAACCTAAAGGGAAAGAGATCTGGGAGAGGAGGGGGCCGGAGGAGGGAGAGCACTGCCAGTGAGGCTGCCTGGAGGGAGATGGGGAGAAGCGGGCCCAGAGAAGGGGCGCTTCCTCGGTGGGGAAGGACTGGGTCATGGCCAGAAGATCAAGTCAGAAATGGAGGAAGCTGTGAAGCTGCGGGTCTGGAGCACACAGCCAAGCCCCCAACAGTAGGAAAGCCTTTCCTCCTGCGGCCCTGCCATGTCCTGCAGCCTGTGCGCCCCCAGTGAACAGAACCTCTCCGACTTTTTTTTTTTTTTTTTTTAAATAACCTGAAATAGAAGTCTTTCCTTTTGGAAACTGTCACCTCTCTCAGGCTCAGAAGCCGAACTCAGAGCCCCCTATCCCATTTAGAACCCATGAAACCCCATGGTAGGGCCCAAGCAGGGCTGAAGCAGAGGCACAAAGTTGCCCAGAAGCCCACTGGGGTAGGGAGACAGACACAAGTCTGAGGTCACTTGTTCCAGATGGAACCCTTCCTCTCCTGCTGTCCCAGCTCAGGACCCTAGGGATAGGAGTCTGGGAGACTGGAGGGCCACCTGGAAGGGGCCCTTGAGGGACACACAGAAGACCTCCCTCAGGCCAACCTTGGGGCAGAAGGGCTATTTTCTGAAGAATGACTGGTGGGTGCTGTTCTCCTGGGTCTGTGTTTAAGGGGCAACCACAGTTCCTCTTCCAGAAGCCGAAGAAAGGAGAACTCCCTGCAGGCAGGCCCCATGGGGGAGGGGGCAACACTAGGCCCAGAGAGTGAGCACCCCCAAACCCCAGAGAGCTCCCCATCAGCCACCCTCACACACTCGTGCCCCATGCTCCAGATGCTGACGTTGGGTAGAGAAGGGCAGTCCACCTCCCCAAACTCTGCCGGCCCCAGCCCACGGGCTTCCTCATGAGGAAGGGTCATGGCCAGAAGATCTCCCTCCTGCTCCCTTCCCAGAGCACCCGCCCTGTGTGCGCCACCTCAGTACTCCGCCAGTCATGGCCTCCATGGTGTCATTCAGAAGCTGTGCCCATTGTGCCTACCATCGTGTTGCACACATGCCAGGCTCCATCAGGAAGGGGTGACTTGCCCCCCAGCCCTCTGCCTTCTCAAGCTCCGGGACCCCCCAGGAACACTGGTGTGGCAGGCAGCACCCCCTCCCCAGGAAGTGGTAACCCCTACTCCAGGCTCTCATAGGACCTCCTATCTCTTCTGCTGGTCTCACAGGAGAGGTTTCTGAACTGGGCTCGCAGGTACACTCCCAGAGGCTGCGTCAGGCCCGTGTGTCAGTCCGGTGCCTCCAGCCCCCGTCAGTGGGAACTGTCCCCTACCTCCCCTCAGTCCCTGCCCGAGGGCTGGTCAGCAGCAATCGTGCTTGGGATCAGAGCCAAGCCTTGCTCCCCTGGTAACCATGGAGTCAGGACACCATGCACTCTCTGGACAGGAGACCAGCCAATGGCCCTGAACTCCATAGTGCTTGTTACAGGGCCCAAAGGGACATTTTATGATGATGATCTTTGATAGAAACTCTGTTCGGAAAAGCTGGGAGCACGCACGCGCGTGTGCGTGCATATTGCCAACAGGAGCTGCTTCCAGAAGCGATTCCTGGAAAAAGGACTGCTTCTCCCCCAGTACCCTGTCTCTGTGCTGACAGCCTTTGAGTTCAGAAGAGTCCAAAGCAAAGAAGGTAAGAGCTGTGAACCAGCTCTCCTGGGTCCCAAAGAGAGGACAGGTATCTGAGGGGACCCAGGTACCAGCTGAACTCGCACCAGAAAGCAAACATCCTGTAAGCCAGGCTTGGCCGTGATCTGCGGGATACTTCTCATTGGCCCCTCTCGGGATGCTGTTCCCACTACCCTGGGACCAGGCAAAAAAAAGTAGGCTTGAATGGACCTGAGGGCCTGAACCATGCCTCGGCCTGGACCCTTCTCCACACAGCTCCCTGCCAGGGTGGAGAGCTCTCTCCGTTTTGGAATTCTGACTACCACCCCCCCACCTTGTCCCATTTCTACCTTCGGAAGCCGCTGCCGTCAGACTGAAGAGGCAGTTTAGTTGGCGCTGAGGCATGTGGACCTACTGGGTTACCTTCCCAGACCAGCGCCCCAACCTCACTCAGAACCAAAGAGCCCCAGAAATACTGCCACAATGGGTCCACGCAGTGCATCCTCCACAGTCCTCAGAAACCCCCAGAGCAGACACAAGTCTCCGGGGGGGCACCTGTGCGAGCCGGTTTCCCGCTCCTCCTTTGTGGGCCTGGGCCGAACCTCCCCCACAGATGGGACTTTGCCCCAAGGCAGGTGCACGGCGACTGGAAACCTGAGCCCGGTCTGCTCACCTGCCCTCCCAGGTGTTTTAGGCCCTTTGTCAGGAAGACGGCTTCCCCAGGAGCCGAAGCCCCCTGCCCATGCCTCTGATGTCTTTTCTGAGGCTGTCCCCACCTCCCTGATCTCCCAACTAGCTGAAGAGGAGTAGCAGAAAGGCCTGGGCCCCAGCATGCTGAAGGAAAGCAGGCGGCAGGAGAAGGCCAGGTCCTGGGATCAGGGCTGACTCCCTCCACACCCCACGTTGTGGCTCTGGTTCTGTTTCCCTGACACAGGCAGGACAAAGCTTGACTCTGCATGGGGGCTGGCAGAGAAGATGAAAGCTGGGGCTGAAATGGCTTCAGGAAGATCCAAGAATAAATAAACACAAGAAAGAATATCACGGTTGCCAGGCCCTCCTGACACAGCCTGAGCACTGAGCACCAAGGAGAGGCTCTTCTAGCAGGCATTCCGGTCACACAATCTGAGAACCTTAGTTGCCGATGGGGCTTGAGAGCCCACTCAGGCCAACCCTCTCAATTCAGAGAGGAGACAAGAGCAAGGGGAAGGGGCTAGGTCACTGTTCCCTAGCAGGGGAGCGGTCTGGCCAGGCCAGGCCAGGGAAAAGCCAAGAAGGCAATCCCAAAGGCAGGAACCCAGTACTTCTTCTTTTTTTTTTTTTTTTTTAAGATTTTATTTATTTATTTGACACACAGAGAGAGAGATTGGAAATAAGCAGAGAGGCAGGCAGAGGGAGAGGGAGAAGCAGGGAAGGAGGGAAGAAGAAGGAGAAGCCTGATGTGGGGCTCGATCCCAGGACCCTGACATCATGACCTGAGCCAAAGGCAGAAGCTCAACCCACCGAGCCACCCAGGCGCCCCAGGAACCCAGTACTTCTACATGAGGTCGCCGCTCCAGGCCCTGAAGGGCCCTATGAATGAAATCTCTTCTCACTTTCAAGGAGTTTCACATACAGCCCACAACCTTTTAAAAATTAAAAAGTAGACGACTTGCAGATAACTTAAAAAAAAAAAAGCTCAGAGCCTCAAAAAGCGTAAGACAGAAACTTTCTCAGTTGTCCGACTCCCAAGAACTTGCGGAGTCAACCCTCAAACGGTTTCTTCTCTCTCCCCCACCTTCCAGAAATTGTCTTGCTCATTATTAATTCTACTGCCCGTTATCTTGGCATGAAGCTGCTTATTGCTCAGATTTATCCAGAACCCAGGGGGCCGCAAGCTGGCTAGAAACGCCTGCCATACAGAGTAATGGAAACGAGGCTCCACGGCATTAAGCATGTTGGCTTTGAGGTCAGATGGACATGGGTTTGAACTCTGGCTCCCTTCCGTGACCGGCAGGGAGAGCCAGGGACACAGGATAACCCGGTCAAGCCTTGGCTGCCCCACTGGCCAGAAGAATATGCACCTGGAAGAGGTCATTGGAGATTAGCCGCCCTGCATAGCACGTTCCTAGCACATGGTAGGTGCTCCCTCAATAGTCTCCATTACTACCATCTGTCCCTGAACAAAGCAGCCTCTTTCCTGGCATTCGCAAGTTTCAGCATCTGGTCCCAGCTGCACCCTCTCCTCTCCCGCCACAGTCATTTTCTCCCCATGTGTTCCCTGCCCCACCTCTGCTGACTGCACTCCCCTCTCTCTTCCCTCCGAACCTCTGTAAACTAACACTTCGCTACTGGCCAGTTGTTCTGAGTGCCTCACATGTGCTAAGTCACCCAACCCTCACCAGAAGAGGGTAGGTACCGCCTTTATCTCCATTACATAGGTCAGTAGACTGAGGCCCAGAAGCATTAAATAACTTGTGTGAAGTCATGTAACATGGAATTAGCTCCACTGGGACTTGAGCCAGGCCACTGGGCTCCAGAATCCACCTTCCCAAACTTTACGCTCCCCTGCTCCTCCCCAGCACTTCCGCTCCCACAGGCCGGCAGGTAGAGAAAGACAGAGAGAGAACACAGCCCCCCAGGAACCAGTAGCGGTGGTAGGCCCCAGGCCTGCTGGAGGTTCAGAGGGCAGAAGCTGCCTGCTTCATCTCCGGGTCTCCGTAATAACCACAGACAGACAGCAACTGCTGACTTCAAAGATTCCAAGCAATGATTTGGGACCTCGTGTGGGAATAAGGGGCTGGTGACAGGTGAGGGTCTTGGGAAAAGCATCAGCTTCATTTCCCCTGCTCTCCAGGGCCTGCTAAGTCCTCTCTCTAGAAGCTCCCAAGTCCCTTTGAGACTCTTATTAGTGTCCCAAATCGAGCTGGGCTGCTCACAGGTGAGTGGCCTGAGTCATGGGCCCAGACAAAGGGCCCCTGCCCTGTCACTCCAAGGCGGGGGGGGGGGGGGGGCACTCAGTCCGAGGGGACTGAGGCCCTGCAGCTCATAGCCATGGGCCTCCCAGGAGGCTGGATGGGAGGCCACTGGCCGGCTGCCCGCCCCCGCGGTGAGCATGCCCCTTTCCCCTTGCCTGGGGCCCTAGGGCAGCTATTTTTAGCTCTTGACACCTGGGTATTTTGCAGCCGCAGGATGTCCGGTTTGGAGTCTCTTTCTGGGAATCCCACATGCGGCTGTTGTAAACAGCCCCACGCAGCGGTGGCCCGAGCTGGGAGCCAGCACCCCCCCCTTCTGCTGTTTGAGATGAATCAAACAGGAAGCAGACGTAACCATGGCAGCGGCAGCTCGAGCTCCCTGGGGGTGGGAAAGCGTCCTTCCTGGCTCCTTGCCCCCAGCCCAGGTCCTCTCCTGCATCCCGCAGCCTCTCCTCCTAGCCAGAGACCGGTGGGACGCTGAGGCAGGGGGAGCCCGGCCATCCCAGTTGGGCCGGGGACCTGGGACTGGCCCTCTCTGGAGAGCCTCACTGTCCTCGGGCAAAGGGAAACAGGGTCTCCTCCAAGCCCGGCCCACCTTCAGGGGCCTCCCAGACCACCCCTCAGTCTTCCTTGCCTGTCCTTGGTAGAAGTGCAAAGGGGAAGACCGAGCTACTCGCTCAGGGTGGCTGGCCTTGGAGAGCCTGCCTCCACTTCCTGTCACCCACAGCCTTCTCCGGGACAGCCAGGCCGGCCTGAGCACCTAGGGAATTCCTGAGCTGGTAGGTTGTCCCAATCCCAGCCCCCTGGTCAAACTGCCCTAGGGTTTCTCTGGCCCTGAAAGCCCTCATAGGCTAAGTGCCCACTTACCCTTGCTCCACTGCTCCAGGAGCTCCAATCCCTGAGATAGGAAGTTTCCCATGGTATCTAACCACCATCTTTCCTATCATAAGCAAAACATCCTGAGCAGTCAAGATGGGGGCCCCATCTCTAATGTGGGGAGAGGGGTGGAGGTTCCGTCAGCTCCTGCCTTTGTCTCTCCCCTCCCCCAGCCCCTGCTGCCCCACTTAGACCAGCTGCTCCCTCTTAGCAGCCAGCCCCAGACAGTCTTTCTCAAGGGCCAGCACTTGCCCCAACAGGAAGCACGGTCACCGCCCTGGGGCTGCCTCTCAGAGCCTGCTCCTTCTCCCCTCCAAGGTCTCGAATTCCCTCCCTGGAACTCCTCCTTGTTCCCTTGGCTTGTGGGCCCTCCTTGGCCAGGTTGTGCCTCCCCCATCCCCAACTCCCCCTGGCTCCCTGCCCACTGCAGGCTCTGCCTCTGCCAACCGCACCTGAGCCACAAGATGTGCCTTCTTTGGCTCCTCCCACCTGTGCCACCAGGAGGCCACTCAGCCCACTCCAGAGACCGCCAGGGAAAAGCTCAAGTTATCCGATTAATATTAATAATTAGTGTCTTATAATGACTAATGAATCAGATGAGGGGTGATCTACAGCTCTGTACCAAATACCTACTGGGTGCCAGCTACTGTGTGAAGCACCCTACTCGTCCTGTCTCACTTGGCCCTCACAAAGACCCTGTCTGGTAGATACCGTAAGCACGTTCCTTTTACAAAGGAGGAACTGAGGTGTGGAGTTCTTAAGAAACCTGCAGAGGCCACACAGCTGGGAAATGGGCTCCTGGGGCTCCAAGACCTAAGCTCATAATTGAGACCCTGGCACACAGATCCGCCCACCTCCCCAGGTGGTAAGGTGAGGTCATGAGAGGCCGGAGGATGATACAGTGGGTCCCAGCATCCAAAGGCCTGGGCGTGTCCCCCAGGGGCAGTGTGTTCCCAGAAGACATCGCCCCGCAACAAGAATAACAAGAAAGAGTCATCTCTGCCTGTGTCCTTCACAAGCCTTTTGTCTCCAGGCTGCTCCCAAACCCATCTTCACTCCCTTTTTCGTCTTGTTTTCCCTGTTTCTTTTTTTTTTTTTTTTTTTTTAATGTACCTGTTCCCCTGTCCTTGTTGCCTGTAAGCAGCCTCCAGCAGGATATAAACAGAGAAGCAACCCTCCCAAGGCTGCCACGAAGGGTCAGCCGCGTGTGCAGCCACTCTGGAAAGAGTCAAGCACCGGAGAAAAGGCAGGTTGAGTGAATTCCCTCAGAAGGAGAAGCTCGCTCCCTCTCTCTGCCCCCTCCCAACACACACCTCTCTCTTTCTCGATCTCTCCCCCAGGTCTCAGACACACTGGCAGGCCTTGGGCAGGTAGAAGAGATGGAGGCACCCACCAGTGCAGAACAGAGCACCCTCCTAGAGGGCAGACTCCTGGGGACCAGGAACACAGCCAAAGACCATCAGTGCCCTCGGACCTGTGGCAGGTCAGTAGAGGCCACTGTGGAGGCCCAGGCCGTCACAGATAGAGGAGGCTGTGAATAGCAATACCTCTGAATGCTGGCACTCACAGGACCCCACATTAATATTAATGACATTAAGTACCCAGAGATCCCCAGCCCAGTTGGGCCAAGGTATTCCCCTCGTTTTGCCTATTATTGTTGGAAGATGGCAGAGGTCTGCCAGGCAGATTCTCCCGGTGACAGGATTCCCTCCTGCAACCAGAGTTCTGCGGCTGCCCTTGGTAGGCCAGGCTTTTTCCTGACCACGAATCCAGCCAGTGCTCACACAGCCTTCAGGGAACTCAGCAAACAGACGCATGGTCCTGGGTACTGATTTGGACAAACCAGCTGTGAAGGACAATTTCTGGCCACCTGGGAATTCGATGAGATGAGAATTTACTGTCGTGGAAGGTGGCAAGCGCTGAAAAACCAGCAGGTGCAGTGTCATCTCGTTTTCGTAAAAAATATGACCCAGAGAGGCATGTCAGGAAACAGGGAGATACGAAGCGGTATTGTGGCCATGGTCTCTGACCACTGGGACTGGAATGCTTCTCAGTTTTTAAATTTCTGCTTGTCTAGGTTGTCTGATCATGTACAACACACAAGAATTGCCTCTGTAATGATAAAACAGAACACAGACATGTATGTACACAAACACACGTGCATGGTAAGGATGTCACAGTGGGTTGCAAAGCCGAGGTTCAGCTTCTGGTTCCCATGAGAACGAGGACAGCAGGCTTTCATGAACTCCGTGCACCCTTTTCGGGGACCCTAACAGCCTCTGTGGTTCCACATTATTTACCACCTCGCATCCCCTGCCTCTCCTAAATTGCACAAAGGGCCTAGCCCAGGGCCGGGCACCCCGTTAGGACTGACTTAACGAATGCCTGTAGGCTGAATAATGATCATTTCCTGAAAGAAATGCCTCCTGCCTCTTCCAGGGCCACAGTGCTGGGATTACTCACTGCTGACATCACTGACCTTCCCACCCCTCCTTAGCCTCCTGTTCCTCTTAGGAGCTGCTAGGGAGGGGCTGAAATAAAGGTCACTGCAGCAGATGCTGGCAAGGTATCCCACATCAGGCCCAGGAGGGCGGCCCCGTCCCAGACACTTCCCCAGTGCCAGCTGGCTGGAAGGCCCGGGGGTCCTCCAGCATCCTGCCTCGCTGGGGGAGCCTGGGGGCGGTGTACTGAAAGAGAGAAGAAGGGGTCCACCCTGGGACTTCTGGCAGCAGACTCCTGCTATTCCAGGCCCTTATGGGTGGAGGAATCTGGAACAGTGAATTTGGCCTGGTTTTGCCTGTGAACTGGGGCTGGGCCCAGTTTCTGTTCTTCATGTCTTTAACGTTCCCTATCCTTGACCTTCAGAAATGTGAACAATAACATCAATAAGACTGATGCGTATTCTGTGTGCACGAGCTTCACACGGTGCACGGCACTGCCATTATTTACTTTAAACCTTATGGCAACTCCATGAGGTAGAAACTGTTGTTGCTTTCATGTTATGGACATGGAGAAACTGAGGCACAGAGAGCCATGTGCTGTCTGCGGGAGGCACAGAGACTCTGACAAGGCCATCCTATCCCTCCTTCTGTGTCCTCACTGGAAGGCTCTGCTGCCAGGCTTTGCAATGGCGCGGGAGGGTCCAAAGGTGATAAGGAACATCTGTAGGGTGCTTTCGAGTCCCCCACGTGTTTGCATCCACATCTGAGAAAATCCCGACTTGAAAGACTAGGAAACCAAGACTTGGGGGGCCTTTCATGGCTTTGCACAAGTTTCCACAGTCATTCAGAATCCAAGCCAGGTCTCTGGCCTCAGAAGGGTACATTTCTTCCCCTAGGTCCTACAGTCCGCTGGCCCAACTCTCAGGATGGCTCTGAAGGCCTGGGAGGGAGATGCATGTCCTCTACAACCATGGAGATGACGGCTGCGCTCAGCCCCTCGGCCCGGTGGGGGGGTTGGGGGAGGGGGTGCTGTGCCAGCACCTCCTCGGCGGCGTCTCCCCTGTGACTCACTCCTGGGACCCAGGGGAAACACAGCCCTGCGCTGCGGGCAAACATTGCCTGCCTCCTGCCCCGCCTCCAGCTCCCCGCCTCCACATTTGCTAACCGAAACCCGGCTGCTGCTATTTTTAACCCTCCAGCTCCCCCTCGCCTGGGGCTCCCCCCTGCACCCCACCCCCACCCTCTGCCCCAACCGGGTGCCACCAGCTTGTCATTCTGAGAGCAGTTCTCTAACCTGAACGCCCCGGCGGGTGCAGCGGATGCCCGGGCAGGTTTGTGGGGCAAGCAAAACAAGACGGTTACAGCCCAGTTGCCGAATTCCCCCACCCCGGACTCTTTCCGAACCTGTGGCTCCCAGCCGGCCCCGCCTTTCCCAGCCTTCCTGGGAGCTGGGGGAGGCAAGAATGAGACTTCCTGGGCTGGGAGTGACAGCAGGAGCCAGAGCCGGGCTCCTCAGAGTGGGCTCTGCAGGGAGCTGAGCTGTACTGCTGAGCGGGAATAGGGTACCCCAGGGCAGAGGCTCTCCCTGAAGGCCCAAGGTCTCTGACCACCAGGCTTTCCAATCCCTGCAGGCAATATGGAGAAAAAAGGAAGTGGGAAGGAAGCAGGGTGGGGATGGTGAGTATAGCCCCCAGCCCTCCTCACTGAAGGTCCCCTCCCCATCCTGCTCTCGCAGGTACACAGGGGCTGGGGTTAAGATTGGGAGTGAATGCCTAGGAGGCTCAGGAGTCCAGGGGGCTTTTGCACTGAGCAGCCTAAAGGAGGCCAGGGGTAAAATGCTAGCCAAGGCAGGAGGGGGAGGGGGTGGAAGAGGGCTCTTCTCTTATCTGGGGGCCTCTAACTCCTTGGGTCTCTAAGGAAAGAGCTGCAGCTCCCTGCAGCCTCAGCTCTATGTCCCCCAGGGAACCCCCCTCAACACACACACACACACACACACACACACACACACACACACACACACACTGCAGAAAAGGCTGGAGGTGAGAGGGTCTGAGAGCTTCTTGCCTGATGTGAAAATTAGCCTCCTGAGAGGGAGAAGGGGTAGGACTGCAGGGGCATTAGCTGATGTCTGCCCCCTGGGCTGAGAGCCTCACCCAGTTTGGGAAGCTGATTCCAAGGGCCCAGGAGAGGCTCTGGGGCACCCAGCCAAAGGACGTCTCCAGGACTTCTCTTCTGTCCAGACCCCAGATCGATCGGCCAGCTTTAGCCTTCTCCTTTACCCCGGCTTCTCTGGTCCCTGGCCCAAAGCTTCTCTCTGGTCCACCCTCCCTTCCAGGGCCGGGTCCTCTCTAACTCTTGACCCTCTGCACAGTGATTCCTGAGCCAGGTGAATAAATCCCAGTGGCTACAGAGGCAGCCAGGCTAGACCCAGAGAGGAGGGACTTGGCACGGGAGTTCCCAGGTGGAGACATGGGGAGGAAGGGGATGAGGCGGGAGGAAGGTGAGGCTGGAGTGTCAGGAATGGGGTGGTGCTTGAGAGCTCCTGGGGAGAGGCTGCTGCCTTCCCCACACCCAACACGTGCCTGCATGGGGCCCTGGACTCAGCCTGGCAGAGGGAAAAGCTGCTGCTCCTTGGAGCAGCCTCAATTCCAGCACTGCCCAGCTCCCCTTCCTCGCCTTCCTCCCCTTCCCCTCCGCCAACCTCAGGGGGCTGCTTCAGGGAGCAGAGACCCTGCTGCCTGCCATGCCCCGAAAGAGGCTTCAGTCCTAGGCCAGTGCTCAGCCCAGGGGCCCCACTGGGATCCAGGCGGTTCCCAGGCATGCTCAGAAGCTCTGAGGACTCACTTCTGGTCTGGGGAGGTGAGAGAAGGCATCAATGTCACCTTCTCAAGCCACCTGGCCACCCTCTCCAAGGAAGTCCCACCTTGCTATTTCTCTGTTGCTGCACCCAGTTCATTTCCTCCTTAGGGCTTATCACAACGTAGGAGATATATATACACTCATTTCTTGACTTGCCTCCTCGTTACTGTCTCTCTCCTCCACTAAAGTGGAAGTTCCCTGAGGTCAGATGCTCTGCCTATGTGTTCACTGCATATCTGCGCCCGGTGCCTGTCACTCCAACGAAAGTGTGACTAGCTGAACAACCAGCTCAGTAATGGGGTCCCCCCGGCGGCTGTCATCCCCTTTACAGTAGATGCTCAACAGTTCCAGGACTTCCTCAGGGAGAGAAAGCAGGCTATAACAGGAAAAGCAAGGTCGGGAAGGCTGGCACCCCAGAGGAAAGGTCAAGGCCCAGTTCGCGTGCACAGACACACACAGAGAGGACGCTTGGGTAGGTGCTGTACTAGCTTTGAAAGGGTGGACTTCTGTCGTAGATCTTCCTCTCCATAGCCCTGTGTCCTTGGACAAACCACATACCTTTACGGATCTCGGTCTTCTCAAAAGAAAAAACGAAAATGTTGGCCCCGATCAGTGGTCCTCAAACATGGCTTTGCACCAGAATCACTTGAAGCACATATTATAACCCAGATTCCTGGGCCCCAAGGGTCTTTATTTTTAACACCCCCCCCCCCGATGCCGGAAGCAAATGGTTCCGGAACCGGCACTGGAGGACCACGACTGAGACAGTGCTTTTCAGCAAACATCCAGACTTCTATGAAAAACCCGCTCTTCCATAGGTATACGTTCCCCCAAAACACGTCCATACATCCTACACGGAGCAATAAATCGCAAAGGTATACAATTCTACGGATGTCGAACCTCTGAATTACATGTGTGCGTGCTCTCCAAACACCTCATCCAGAGCCACCACATGGGTCACAAACTGCCACGGAAACACCATAAGTACACACACCAGTCCCAGAACGTGCACAACCAGACCCCCACCACAAACCCCGTGTGTACACACACCCATCATATGGGGACCCACACTAAACAAACGCTCTCCTGAATTTATTTTGCCTCTGGGAACCGGTCCAGGACCAAAGGAGCTATGCTCTGCTGATGAAAACATCCCTCCGGCCTCTGCCACCCCCATCCCAACCCTGTGGCCCAGGCAGCGTGCAGTCCACTGTCCCCCGGTAGAGGGAGGGCTACTGGAGGAGGAGAGAGGAGAGACAGAATGAGGGGAGGTACAGAGCCCTCTCCAAAGTCCAGCAGACCCTCTTCTCCTGCTGCCCCCCACCCGCTAACCAGGAGATGCGAAGGGGTCCACACCCAGGTTCCACCCACATCAGTGCTAGCTCTAACTACTTGCCCAGATTCCCAGGCCCTGGTTCTCGAGAGCCAAAAGGCCTAGGGAGGTGGCCCAATTGAGGGACTCCTCCTAATACTCAGGCTTCTAAGGAAAGGGCTGTCTGGGGGCACCTTCCTGCAGCTCAAAGGCCTGGGTCCCCTTGGGAAGGTTACCACAGAAACAGGGGGGAAATATCACAGGGAAACACAATAGCCGGCAGGGTCACCTGCTGACCAGGCTTCCTGCTGTGTTGCCCACCACTAACCACCCTCCCCCCCCCAAACACACACACCACCTCCTTGCCCTCATGGCCTCCTTCTCTGGCCTCAGCTTGGGCCTCCTCACCAGCGCGCTCCTTCCTGCCTCCCCTGGCTTGGGGGAAGCAGCCTTAGACAGAAAGTGCTCCTCTGTGGCTCTAAAGGACATCAGGGATGGCCCAGAGCTGAGCCCCCCACTCCTAATCCTACCAACGCCCCCACCACAGGAAATCAAAGCTTCCTGCCCCAGAGGAAGTGCCCCATCTAGTGAACCATTCCAACACACACAAATGCACAGTTCTGGACAGATGCCCTCCCCCCCAGCTCCCGGGCCTTCCTCCGGCTCTGCTTTTAGCAATACCTCCCGTCCAGTCTTTAGTCTGACCTAGGACAGGCCAAGGCCAAGGTGCAAAGGTGGGGTTGGGCAGGCCCTCAGCCAGGCCAGAGGAGGAGAAGGTCAGGAGAATGGGCACGAGAAGAGTTAGAGGGTCTGGTTCTAGCCCACTCAGCCTACCATTCCCTGGCTGGGTGACCCTGGGCCTTGCCTGAGCTCATCTTCTCTTGGGCCTCCCCTTCGCACTTGAAAATTACCAGCTCTTAATGAAAGACCAGGAGGAGGACAACAGGAGGCCGGGGCTACACCAGCTTCTGCCTTCCAGGTCCTTGAGCCAGCATGCCTACACTAAAGGGGGGTCCCCACCCCCATCACACATGTGTTCATCACTCCCAGGGGTTTTCACTGAGGACTGGGGAGATGATAGAGAAAGAAAGAATTCCAACTCTCCTTCCCAGAAGCCACCCAGGATGAAAGCTGGGGTCTGTCCATCATCCCTGAAGGAAACTGGGGGCAGCATAACAGTCTCCACACTAGACGCCAGTCCATTTCTTTCGAGTCAGCCTCTCTTCTTCTGTGCTCTGGGAATTGGACCTGAAATACTGTCCCCATTTTATTGATGGGGAAACTGAGCTTCAGTGTCAAAGCAGAGGGACCAGTTTAGATTCTTGGCGTGGGGTGGGGGTGGGGGGGTCAGTGCAAGACCCAAATGCAACCTTGCCAGCCTTAGGATCCCAGCTTAACACCAAGTGACCAGAGAGACACCCACCTGGGGGCCAAAGCTAAGAACACAGAGGCCTCAGGAGGACACTGCCCCAGGGCCATTCTGGATGTAACACCAAGGGGCAGCTCTGAGCCTGTCCCTACAGGGTGGGGGTACATCAGGGGACTAAAGGCAGGGAAGAGTACTAGCGGGTTCAGACCTGCTTCTGGTCTGGGTTCACTGGGTACAACACAGTGACTGCTTTGCCTTAGTTTCCCTCTAAAGTGACTACAGAGAAGAAAATTACTTACAAAGTAAGGCAAGTAGAGGGAACACAGAGCAGAGAGTAAGGAGGATGAGCTGATAAGCAACGATGAGCTAAGAGTAGCTTGCAGAAGCCAGAGAAGGAGCCTGGGAAGTATAAAAGGGTTGGGGTGAGGAGTGAGGAAAGAAGTGTGTGTGGCAGCCAAGCCACTTTAGGGACCTGGACTATGGGGTCCTTGTTGGGGAGATATGGGCTGCCAAAGTACCCCATTCGGAGACAGGGAACTGAGTCACAGTCTACTTTCTTTCAGCCCAGTGGCTGGGCAGTGGTCTTGGGGAAGGTTCCCATGGGTCCTGCTACAAGTCCAGGGGACAGATGTGTCCAGATGCTGAGTCCCCAGCAGGGTCACTGAGGGCCAATGCCTCATTCTCAACCTAAAAACTGGCAGGCAGAGCTGGGCCTCAAGCAGATGTTGAATCTGGGCGTGGGGAGGGATGGGCAGCAGCAAGACAGCCAGTGTCCAGATGCGGCGGGAGGCCTCTGTGTGCAGGACAGCCAGCAGAGACAAGGGAACGGCCAGGACTCGGGGGGGGGGGGGGGGAGCAGCAGTGGCTGGGAGGTCAGATACGAATGGGCAGGCAGAGAGAAGGAAACGGGGCTGGGGGAACTCAGTGGCCTGCAAGCTCCAGCGGGCTCTCTCCTAGTCACGGGCCTATGGAACTCAGGGCGTCGGAGCTGCCAGATTTACCCCCTGCTCACGCTCCCCAGCACCAACAGACCACAGGCCTGGGGGGCGGACATCCCGTTCCCCACCCCTCAGTACACAGTCTTGTGGTCCCCACCCTCTCGCGCCGCTCCCGGCACCTCAGCAGCTCACTTGGGCACAGGTGTCTCCTCGCCCTGATGGGTGAGCAAGGGTGGGGGGCGGTGCTCAGAGAAACCTCACGGTCCGGGACCCCCTGCGGTGGGATCGGCTGCATTCGGCCCTCCCGGGCCCCGCGGGATGGGGACGCTGATGTCCAGCGCCAAGAGCCGGGCCCCAAGTCGGTGGGTCGTGCCCTTTGCCCTCGCGCTTCCAAACCTTCCGCCCCGGAGCACCGCCCCCTCCCGGGCCCCGCGGCGGCCCTCTATCCCTCCCTCGGTCAGCCGATCGGTCCTCCCCGGGCTTGGGGGTGATGGGACCGCCGGCCTGTGCGCCGGCGTTCCGGGGCCTCCAACTCCCTCCCTCGGGCCTGTCGCTGCCCCGGGGCGGGCGGATGTGGGCGCCCCGCGGGAGGCCCGAGCCCTCCGGCCCCGGAACCGGCCCCGGCCGAGGCGGGGTGGGGGGGACCTGCCAGAGCCCCCGCGGAGCCGGGAGGGGCGGGCGCGGCCGGGGGGCCTGGAGTGCGCGGGCCGCGCGGAGCCCGAGCCGGAGCCGGAGCCTAGCCCGAGCCGGGGCGGGCGGCGCTGGGTGCCGCGCGCAGGGCGGGGCGGGCGGGGCGGGGGGCGCAGCCCAGTACTCACCAGCGCCGGGGCTGTGCATCCAGGGGCCGGGGCCCTCAGATCGGGGGGCTCATGGCGGGGCGGGGGGCTGGGGCGCCGGCCTCACATCCCCCCAGTCGCCGGCGGCTGCAGAGCGACTGAGAGACGGCGAGAGGAAGGGAGGGGGCCGGGAGGGGGAGGGCCCTGGCAGCCCGGCCGGCCGGGTAGGATGACAATGGAAGGAAATGCTTTATCTGAGTCTGAGAGCGGGCCAAGGGGGAGGGGAGGGAGGGGGCAGGCGCTCGCGGCCCGGGGACACACCACCGCGGCAGACACTGCCCGGCGCGGCGCTCGGGCGGCGGGCGGACACCCAGAGCGGCCGGGGAGGCAGCGTAGAACCCGGAACGCGGGACGCGGCCCCGACCCGCGCGCGGCCGCCGCGCTGCAGCCCAGCCCCAGGCGCCGCGCGCCGACCCGCGCACAATTCCCGGAAACCCAGATACCTGAGCGCACGCAGCCTTGCATACACAGCGTACACGAGCGCACAGCCCTGTTTACACAGGGGCACAATCGTTCGCACAGACACACTTCTGGGAGGGACCCCCGGGCTCCCAAGTGCGTGCACCTACGGCCCCACCAGCAAACAGCCGCACACAGGGACGTGAGGCACTCGTGGAGTCCCAAGTCCCGGCCAAGGAATCCCAGACGGACACCCCTGTCCACCCCTCCACCATACCCCTCATCAACACGACTTGCCTGAGGAAAGTTCCAGGATCTGATTTGAATCACTGCCCAGCCCTCCCCTCTGCCCCCCCCCCACGCCTGCCGAGGGGAACAGAAGGGTCCAGCCTGTTCCTATTAAAAGAAAAAGGGGGTGGGGGCGGTGCTGATTTTGAAAGTTTTCTTTTTTTAAAGAAATTTCTCAAGGGATTTCCTTCCCTCCTCTCCTCTTCCTCTCTTCCTCCCATTCCTCTCCCCCCCATAACTCTCCCCCCTTCTTTCCCCCTCCCGGTCCCTATGAGTCAAACTTCAGCAATGTGCCCAGTGTCTCCCAGTGCATTACAGCGGATCACAGAAATGTTCCAGTCTGTGAGTCGGAATGCAGCCGCCTCCAGCCCTCCCTCAGCTAGTAAACTCAGCTCTGGTCCAGATTTGCGCAGCAGTCCTTCCTGCACTCCCTGCCCCCCATCCCGCCCCCACCTCTTAACAGGACCAGAAGGTCAGACTCAGGGGTCAGGGTCTGAGGACCTCCCCATTGTGCTCCCTGGCCTAGCCTATCAGCTCCGTGGCCTCTGGCAATGTGCTGGGTGGGAGACAGAGACTGGCTTTGGGAAGGGGAGAGGTCCACAGCCCAAAACACTAGACTCTCCTGTGATGGGAGGCGTCACCTCCAGAAGGCAGGATGCGGCTTCCCTCTGACTTCCTACCCATCCTACCTCCCTCTATCCTTGGAACCCCAAGAGCCTCACTATTCTACCGAAGGAGAAACTGAGGCAGAGCCAGAAGCAGAGCCATACCACATGGGAAGCAAGAGTCCATGGTGGCCTAGGAGGGCTTGGACATGGCAAGGTCCAGCTTCTGACTACAGACTCTCATTCGCACAAGCGCAACTTGGGCCTCCTCACTTGTTTCTTCCTGGCTCTTGTAGCTGTCCCTTTCCTTGTCCCAGGGCTCAGTCAGCAGGCAGATCCAACCCCTCTGCTCTTGTTAACTTACTCTCACAAGCTCCTTGCCTGGCATCCAAGCCCTTCTATGGCACGGCAGCACACTGTGCAAACACCCCTCCCTCCACCCATATCCCGCTATTTTTTTCTCGCTCTTCTGCCCAGTGGCTCCTGGTACTTGGTGCTCAACAATATTAGTTGCTGTTATTTCTCGCATTATTTCAGCTAAACTGGGCTACTGTCTGCACCCCATCGTGCCCTCAGGCTTTCCTACTCCCTTACTTTGGCTCATCATGTTTCCTCCACAAATGATGCCCTCCCTGTCCCTTGCTGCTTCTGTTGAAATCTTCCCAGTTCTCAGGGGTCTATAGTCACTTTCTCCTGGAGACATTCCAGGATTCCCATAGCCAGAGGGATTCTCCCCCTCCGTGAAAGGACCCCACCAGCACTTAGTCAGTCTTGCTCTGTGCACTGACTTTCATCCACCTAGTCTCCGTGTCTCAACTCTCCTTCTTCCCAAGAATGTTCAAGAGTAGACATCCCCTGATCCCTTAGTCATGGGTGAGTTTCTTGCAGTGTCTTCCTAAATGGCTTGCACAGAACTCAAGTTCTCTCTGAGTTCTTTGCTGAAGTGAGACAGATGTTCCCAGATGTCAAGGACCATTCCTTCCCGAGCTGGACACCCCTTTTCCCCATGACCCCCCCATGCTGACACTGCAAGATGCATGTTTTTCTGCCTCAGGTGCATTCTTCCCAGCTCTCACCTCCAAACCAGATGACTGGGTCCTTCCAGATCCCTCCTTCGTGCCCGTGGCTTCCAGAAAAATTGCTTGGCTACTTCAGACTCCTAGCCTCTCCGCTCCCCCACATCATCTCTCTCCCTTAACTCTGCCATCCCCCCACCTTAATACACCCCAGGCTTCCTGGAGTAGTTTCTGGACTGAAATCAGGCCCCTGTTGCCTCATTTCTGCCATGTGCATCATTCACGTATTTCTTTTGAGCCTTCTTTTTCTTTTTGACCTAATCACTGAATTCTAAGAGATTGGAGCAAAAAAGGGTTGTCTCCCTCTGCCTCAGTCTGTCCCCCAAGTATCCAGTGCTTTCTACACACACCAGGACTCACCATCCCCAAAGTGTAGACAGCAAGACCACATATAAGACCAGCACCCAGAAAGCTGGACTGTGTCCCTCCCTCCCTGGACAGCTGAACTCTTCACTCCAGCACCACCACCCTCCCACCGGAAGCAGGGTCTTAAGCCAGGTTCTAAGTCCCATGCCCCTTGCTGGATGTAACAGAGGCCCCAGGAACCCTGAGAGACATGAGGCAGGAAAGTGCAGGCTGCCTGTCTCTCCTCTATCCTGGTTACCATGGGAAGTTTCTCTGCAGAGCTCTGGAGTCAGGCCTATCTCCCAGGTGGCTCAGCCAAGCACCTTGCAGAAGACTTTAGCCCCATACGACCTGCCTTGGCTCCCTCGAGTCTTCCTGGAGTCTCTGGCCAGTCCCAAGCTGCAGGGCACACCCCTTCTGCTTCTCTTTGGGCTTCTGGGCCTACTTGACCTTCTCCTTCTCCTCTCCTATCTTTACTTGAGTACTTTACAACTATATGCCGTGTAGCAGGCTTATGTCATCCTCTTGGCAGACATTAGATCATTTATTCTTAATAATCCTTGTTATGCTCACACTTAAAGTATGGCCCACTAGGGTTACAAAATCTGAACCAAAGTTACCCAACTAGTAAGCGATGGAGTCATTCGCTCCTTCAACAAATATTATTGGGTGCCCACCCTGGGTCAGGGATTCAAAGCTCTAGAAAGTCATCCAGTCTACACTCAGGGCTCTGAGACCACTTTCATCCCTGCCTTCTAGATGCGGTAGCCAAAGCCACAATTCTTCCCTAACCCACACTTCCCACACACTCCCCACAAAGCCAATCAGAAACTGCTCATTCCCCACAGCCTCCGTGAGACCTCACAGTTTTCACTGGGTTGGGGTGGGCCTTGCATTGCCGTTTCTGAACCTGGAATCAAATGCCAATTCACAGGGTTTGGGATTTGCGGACTGATAGGGGAGGTAGGTCTCCAGATCCAAATAAAGGGTTTCATGGGACCAGATATAGCAAGTGGAAGGCAGGAAGGAAGGAAGGAGGGAAGATAATTTGGATTTACTGAGCGTCTCCTTTGTATCATTTGCTGCTCAAGGTTCTTTCACTTATATCTTGTCATCATCCCCATTGTTTCAATGAGCAGACGTAAGTTCAGAAAGACAAGATGATTTGCCCAAGTCCACACAGCCAGTAAAATGACTTAATCCTGAATGTCTGATTCAGAGCCTGTGCAGTATCTCACGGCAGGTCGGAACAATGGAGAAGCTGCTGGCCTTGTGTAAACCTGGCTGCTTGAGGTCTCAGCTGATCTATGTGTGACATTCTTGAAGCCAAATATACCTCCCAACTGACCCCAGCCATAGCGTCTCATCCCCGGCTCCCCCCTTTCTCTGTCGGCATCACACAGTCAGAATTAGAGGAGCTATGGAGCTATGTGAGTATTCCAGTTAGGACTAGGAGTGCAGCCAGCCAGGCCCCCCACCTCGGATTTCAAGATGGGAGGGAAGGGGGGATACAGTCTTCCGGGCCAGAATTGGGTGGCTAAGTCCAGAAGAGGCTACAAGTCCAGATGGCTCAGGTTGGTTGGTAGACCAGATAACTGTGGAGACTAAGGCAGGTGGAAGGAATGAAGTGAGTCCCTTACCCTGTCGCTTTGTCCCCCTTCAGTGTCAACAAAGGTGATGTGGTTTCCCCTGTGGTCTGTTGCCCTAGACACCTGCAGTTCTTAGTATACGTGTATGTGTCTATGTACCAACAATGACATATAGGGGACACAAGGGAAAGCGGTGGGACAGGATGGGGAGGGGCAGGAAGTCAAAGACAGGGTCTCCTTAACCCTAAGATGAAGAAAACAGAATGAATGCAAAAGATGGCAGAGGTCACCCCTTTGACTACTCCAGGGCCCCAGCCGGGACTATCAGGAGAGAACTGGAAGGAAGGCATTATGGGGTTCAGGGCTCTGGGTTGGGAGGCAGCTGACTAGAGTTCTGGACCTAGTTCTGCCATTAAATTCCCAAGCCACACCTTCCTGAGCCTCAGTCTCAGTCTTCTGCTCTGTAAAATAGCAATATCTTGGCTTCTTCTTCACAGGGCTGATCTGAGGTCACAGGAAGGACATGTCCAAACACTGTGAGCTTTAGAATCATTGTCCTGATAGCCCCTGGATACAGCACACACATGTGCATGCACATACCACAGTGAAGATAAAGGACATTAAAGGCAAAAACAAAACACAATCTCTGCCCTCCTATTGATCACAGTGTGTTGAGGAAACAAAAATATAAAATACTTGAAAGCCTCTTGGAAGAAAACAACTCTTTTTAACATCTCATTGCTGTGTGACCTTGGCCAAGTCACAGCCTCTCTGGCCTTCGGTTTTCTCATCCGTCAAGTGAGGGAGCCAGTTTAGGTCACGTCGGCTTATCTTGCTGAGTCGAAGCCGTTTTTCGAATCCTGTTATTCCAAGTGTCCGTGAGTGCACAGGCCAAGAGGGATGACCTGAGCGGATTGGGACCCGAATGAAGTAGGAAGTTTCGAGCTGGGTTTTGGAGGAGCCCAGAAATGTGAATCAGTGTGAGGTGAGGGGGGTGACATTCCAGGTGGGGAGAATGGCATGTGCTAGGCGAGGCGAGGAAGCAGAGGGGTGGCAAACAGATTAGGGAGGCTCAGGAATGAGGTTGGTAAGGACTCAGGGAATCTGGAGAGGAAGTCAGGACAGGAGGAGGGGAGAAGGCAGTCACCACTGAGGCTGCTGAGATAGAAAGTGGGGGAGGGATATGGGTGGGAAGACACTCTCCTGGCCCCAGAGGTCGGTGCCAGGGCCCATCCAGCCAAACTCCACCCAGGAGAGAAGGAAAGAAAGCTTCTCTTGCCAAGAGGCCCCGTCCACCCTTCCCTTCTCTCCCAGCCCCACTCCCAGCCTTGAGGTAAGCCAGGGCCCCCTGGAGCCAGAGCCTCCATTAGTGATGGAAACAAACAGATGGGGACCCGCCACATCCTTCCACCACAAGAACACCAGGGGCAAAATCATCATAATAGTCATGATGACGAAGACGACAGGACAAGGAGGTAAAGTCCCCCCCCTCCCCCACCACTGCCAAAACAACAGCTCTGGAACTTCTTGAGACAATTGTTCTGTTTACTAGCATCTTGGCTCTTTAAGAGCTGTGAGTAGATTTATAAGATTATCTCATCTGTAGGATCCCCCCAAAACTGACATTGTTATCAAAATCACTTAGAAGGATCTGTGAAAAACAGATCTCTGGGCCCCCCTCAAAGACTCCATCAGGCTCTCTGGAGTGCAGAGTACCCAGTAACCTCAGGTTTAGGACACTGATCTGATCCAAACGGTTCCTTTTACAGATAAGGAAACTGTGGGCCCCTGGGGGAATAACTTGCCGGAGAGGACATGGTTAATCAGTGGCGGGGAGCAGGCAGAGAACTCAGGTGTCCCAGCCTCCAGATCAGCCCTCCTGCTAACAGCCCACACCGCCCAGCCCTGGAGATGCCAGTGCCAGCAGAGATTATGGTCAGGGAAGCAGCCACTGGGCCATACTCTAATTGTGAGCAAGAAGAAATCCGTCTGAGCAGCAAAATGCCTTTCTGTGACCAGCCCACTGTTACTGGCTCTGGAGGTGGGGTGGGGGTGGCCCTGCAGGGATGCTGAGGTCCACCCACTGGGGGGCTGGGGCCTTCAGCCTCGCTCCCTGGCCCCAGCAGGACCCTCTGCAGCCCCAACTACCAAATTGGCTGGAGGGCAGTTTCTGACTTGGTTATGGGTCTTGGTGATTCTTTTTTGGAAGCACTTCTCTCTGGCCTCAGCACCTCTAGAAAGACCTTGAAGAGGTCCTGGCCTCCGGGCTTGTACCCATCGTCCCAAGAGGTGTGTTTCAGGGTGGATTTAGAAGATGTCTCTGTAGGTCAGGGGAGTGGAGGCAAGAAAGGAGCAAGGAGCGGAGGGGAGGGTGAATGGGGTGAGGCTGGCTACTCGGGATGTGAACAGGGTTCCTTGCTAGGACCTTGAAGTGCCCCACTTACATATGACCATCCAGTGAAATCGTTTTCTTCCAGTGAAATCACACCCATGCCCTCAAGGATACGCTGGGTTCAGAGTCATGGAAGTTCCATGTTTGAAGGGACCTGCTGGACAATGGGGTCTCGATGGGCCAGGGCAGTTGTCTTGCAATGACCTGCTGCCCTCTGTGCCTGAAGCCGTAATTCTAGAAGTCTCTGCCCCCATTACATCCCTCACTCCAGCTCTCCCAGAGCGGTTAGGGGTAGGAGGGCACAGGAGGCAGAGAAGACGCCGCCTGCTCTCCTCCTTGGGCAGACCCTGAGGCTGGGCTCCACGCTTCTCTACACTGAGCTTTCAAGGAAATATTTAAAAACCTGTAAAGGAGGGGATCCTGAATGACCCAGTCATTAAGCCTCTGTCTTTGGCTCAGGTCATAATCCCAGAGTCCTGGGATCAAGCCCCGAGTTAGGCTCCCTGCTTGACAAGAAGCTTGCTTCTCCCTCTCCCACTCCCCCTGCTTGTGTTCCCTCTCTCACTGTCTCTCTCTTTCTGTCAAAATAAATAAAATCTTAAAAAAAAATCTATAAAGGTATTGCTGAAGAGAGGGTATGTTGTATCGTGATTCAAGGCAAGAGTTTAGAGTCAGTCTGCTTGGGCTGGAGTTTGTTGCTTACCCACTGTGTGCTATTTGACCTCTGGGAAGCTCATTTCCTCATCCCCAAATGGGTACGTCGTGTGTGCCTCCTTAGGGTTGCTGTGATGACCCTCTGGATGGGGAGTCAAGCTTTGTGCAATGCTTGGCCTCACTAGGCTGTGTTCGGGGCAGAGCCCAATGTGGATGTTAGTTATAGAAGACAGTGTCCTGAGTGTCCTGTCCCCTCTGACCCTCTAAGCCACCCTCTAAGCTACAAACTCTAAGTTTGTAGAGTTTCCCCTTACAAACTCAGTCTCAAAATAAATACTGTCCTAATTTATGCAAAGAACTCTGCAGAGTCTCACACCAGCTAACCCTTCTGGGGCACACAGTGAAGCCTGGCAGGGCTGCGGCCATGGGGAACTATGTGCAAGCTTTCCAGACCCTTCCGAGGTACAGGTGTGGGTTCCGAGTTGACTCAGTTGAGGGAAGTTTGGATGGACTGGCTGCTGGGAACGGCCAACCAGACAGCAGAGAGGGCCCTGCTGCATCTCTCCAATCCTGGCACCAAGCATCTGGAGTGATCTGCACATCTGGCTGCATCCCTGGGGCAATGTTCACAGCTGCTGACATTTGAGGGAGGAGAGATCCAGCTCCTCAGCCAGGGCCTAGGGGGCTATAAATAACTAGCTAAGAAGACCAGGGGGATGAGGTTGACCTTTGGGGGGCGGGAGCGGCTGGCGACGACTTCCCCCACCCCTTTGGGTCCAGAGCCAGCGTTTTAGCAAAACAGGAAGAGGCAGCAGCAGCTGCTGGGAAAGTAGGAGTGGCTCCCCTTCCCCCACTTGCCTGGGGCCTTCGGATCCCAGCCAGGACCTGGGAGAGGTGGAGCCATCTGGGAGGGGGAGGGAAGGGCAGACCCATGCGGGCTGTGGCCCCAGAACCCAGGGCCCTCTTATGGCTCAGCTGGGGCACAGGCGAGGGAGACAAACAGACAAGGGAAGTCCAGTGGGCTGGTGCTGCCACCCCGGCCCTCTCCTGTTCCCTTTCTGTTCCCCTATCAGTGGGACGACAGGAAGGACGGGCATTAGAAATGGAGCTCAAAATATGTATACTAGGCAGGCGGTGTATCTAGAGCCGGGTGTTATGTCTAACCCACCTTCCTCTCTCGTCCCTTCCCAGACCACAGGTGGGCTGAGCCTAAGCCCAGGCGGGTGGGAAAGAGGTCTTGAGACAGGAGAAAGGAGGCCTCTGGGCTGCTGGAGAGGCCCCAGGCCTGGCCCCAGTGGAATGATGAACTTCCCTGCAAACCATTGGGTTGAAAGATCCAAAGCGGGGCGCCTGGGTGGCTCAGTGGGTTAAGCCGCTGCCTTCGGCTCAGGTCATGATCTCAGGGTCCTGAGATCGAGTCCCGCATCGGGCTCTCTGCTCAGCAGGGAGCCTGCTTCCTTCTCTCTCTCTCTGCCTGCCTCTCAGTGTACTTGTAATTTCTCTCTGTCAAATAAATAAATAAAATCTTTAAAAAAAAAAAAAAAAAGAAAGATCCAAAGCGCTGGGGTAGGGGGCGGGCAGCTCTGGGTGACTGTTCTCCTGGAGTAACGGCATCCACAGAGACACTCTGGGTAGCCAAGCCCTAGGCCAGAGGGCTTCATGAAGTCCAGGATTAAAGAAATCTTCCCAGAAATGTTGCTTTGCTTTGCCTGAGAGAGACTGGCCACTGAGACTCTGTCCTTCGGTGTCTGACTGGTTGATAACATCCGTTCAGAGCTTTGGCTGGCCCACATCTCCACTGGGGTCTGTGGCGATATCCGTCAACGACCCATCATTGCTTCTCGACCTGAGCCCCGTGTTTTGCCTGCTGGAAAAGTCTAGACCAGCATCATCCAGTAGAAACCGAATGTGAGCCACATGTGTAATTTAAAATTTTCCACCATCCCACCAACAAAGTAAAAGTAAATAGATGAAATGAATTTTAACAGCCTATTGAAGCTAATGTATGTAAAACAGTATCGTTTCAGCATGTAACTGAAACAGAGATATTGTTAAGGTGATGTCTTGCAAAAGCGGTGTGAGGTCTCCCCTTGCCACACACTGCAGTCCTGGCCGGCCACATTTCCAGGGCGAGCAGCCCCTGTAGTGAACAGCCCAGGTCTAGCTGGCCCCTAGCCGAGCTGCTTCTTCAGCCCTTCTAGCTCCTTGCTAGGGAAGAGGCTCCAGAAATGGAGGAGTGGCAGGTGAGGGCCACGTGAAGTGTTAATTGGCTCTAGGAGGGAGGCTACCCACTTTTCAATTTTCAAGCATCTAGACCTGCAACCAGTCCTAGCATATAGGCAAGCAGGGAAACTGAGTCACCGAACAGCGTCTTCCCAGACAACGGTCTTCTCCTTCTCTTCCTCGACCTCTTGCCCTAAGTTGAAGGTTGGAGGAAACCTATTTCTTCTTCAGGTGGCCAGCCTCTACCCTTCTCTGTCCCCTTCCAAACACAACTGCAAACCCAAAGGGATTCAGGCAGCACAATTAGGCAGTGTGGGAGGAGAAGTGAATTTGGGGGGAAATACAGCCAAGCAGCGGATCTGTGGAGTTTAGATGCTGGTGGGACATCTGGAGGGGGAGTCGAGTGGACAGTTGCTATCTAAGGAGGGAAGGCAAAATAAAGATTTGGGGTCCTCAGTGAGAACTGGAGTTGTTGGTAGCAATGAATGAGATCATAAGAGCAGGGAAAGGAGGGGATGGGAATTGGAAAGACGGCTAACTCTAGGAGCATGAGAGAAACCAAGTTTCTGGGTGGGCAGAGAGGTTGCAGGCCATGAACGAGGCCGAGAGGGAGCGGTCAGAGATTTAAAAGAAGCAAGAGGAAATACTGTGTCGGAATCCAAAGTGGGAGAGAAGGTGGGAAAGGGGAGGTTTGTCCTCTGCTGCGACTGAGGATGCTTTAAAACCATTCTGACGGAAACTGACACAAATTGATAATGAACACGAAAAGAGTGGTGGACCGACGTTCAAAGAGCAAAAGACTCTTCAGGGAAAGAGGAGATACAGCTAGTAGGGGAGGTGGGGATCGCCATCAAAGGAATGCCAATTAAAATAAGAGGGAGGTAGGGGCGCCTGGGTGGCTCAGTGGGTTAAGCCTCTGCCTTCGGCTCAGGTCGTGATCCCAGGGTCCTGGGATCCAGCCCCACATCAAGCCCCACATTGGGCTCTCTGCTCAGTGGGGAGCCTGCTTCCTCCTCTCTCTCTGCCTATCAAATAAATTAATAAATAAATAAAATTTAAAAAAAAAAATAAGAGGGAGGTAGACACTGTTTCCCAGCCTTAGTGACAGTGTGGTGAAATTTACATGTTTGAAAAGAATTTGGGGACAGATAGTAAGAGCTATAAAATGGTCTCACCCTTTGCTCAGTTACGCCACCCAATGTACCCTAAACCAGGTTTCTGCAGCCAAAATTCAGGAGGGGGAGTGGAATACAGGCATAGTGACGTTCACCCCTGCATTGTTTAGAATATGGAAAGTTACCAACAATTTGAACACCTACAACTGGAAAATTGTGAAGCAAGTTACATTTCCACTTAATAGAAAATTATGAAGCCGTTATAAAGATGTTTATGAATGCAACATAGCATCGCAAGAGAGTATCGATTTGTGTGTGAACTGTGATGGCAACCGTATTACCAAAAAAACCCCAACAGGGGCTTAGAGGAAAAGACAGAGAGGAAATACACAGCTGGTACTGATCAGGTAAGGTGGTATGAGTGTACGTGTTTTTCTAGTCATTTAAGGATTGTCAGCATTGTCAGGGGCTGTGGAGAGTGGGGATGGAGGTTGATCAGAAGCCTGGGCTGGGCTACACGGAGGGCCCTGACCACCTTCTGGAGGTGATGATCTCGTTCATTCCCTGAGTTTATTTACGGGACTCTGTGTACCTGCCAGGTGCTGTCACTGTGCCATTAGCTCAGCCCTTCCCTGATGGGAGAAACTCTGAGTCCCTGCCTGGGTTCCAAGCTCCTGGAGCTTTACTGAGTCCTGTGTCACGGATTGGGGCAAGACCTTGTCCTGGGCACGGAGGGACATACCCCAGGGCACAGGACCCAGAGAAGTCAAGAGCAGGCACCATGGCCCCAGGGAGGCGGGGGAGGGTTGGGGGATCACCACAGAGCTTGGGGAATGTGAATACTGCTCTGCCCTGGGGGAGGGGCTGGTGGGCTGTGGTTGTCACCTTCCGTTTCATGTCTCCCTGAAGGTGGTGGGAGGTGGGAGTGGGCCATCACCTCCACAGCCCTCCCCCCCAGGAACTCTACCTGGGCCCCACCTATGGGCACCATCCGGCCTGGCCAGCCTGCCGTTCCTCCCCCTCTGCTCTCTTCCTTCATTGACATATTGGGGCCTTGAAATAACACATCTTTATTTATGCCATCATTTCCACATCATTTGCCTATGATTCACTTGTTGTCAAGAGGCATTAAAACCTCCATCCCCAGCTACCAGACACCTACTGGTCCCCTGGTCCCAGCACCCCTGTGTGCCACCGCTCCCCTTCCCGATGGGTCTTACCAGTGCTGGCGGTAAAACCCCCACTCTCAGCCTCTTTTCCTCCACAGTACCCCACCCCAGCTCCTCCCTCCTTGGCCTTCGTTGGGGAGCAGGAGGCAGGGGCTGCAAATGGCCCCGATGGAGTCCATCCACTTCCCCGGCCCAGGACCTGGCCTGAGAGAGGCACGTGGTGGGACTGAAGGTGACTTCCCTGTGCTGGGAAGGCATGTGGTGTTGGGACTGAAGGTGACCATTCACAGACAGGAAGCCCTGGAAAAGGGAAGAAGTTTCTCTTGGCCTAGAAGCTGTGGAGCCCCTAGACACAGAGGCAGCTGCCCCCCAACCACCACCCCCTCACTTCCTCAGGCTGGATTTTCCTCATACCTCAAGGCTGGTCCCTGGGTCCCTCCCCCACTCTGTTTCCTACAGGGCATGGGGGTATAGAATTTCCACAGTGTATGTATGTGTGCGTGTGTATGTGTGTGTGTGTGTGTGTGTGAGAGAGAGAGAGAGAGAGAGAGAATGTGTTGGGGGGTAGAAAGAGTTGTCTTCTTGCACCTTCATTACCCAATAGGGCCTTAAAGCTTTGTTCGCCCCACCTCACCCCCCACCCCGGAATCTAGGTGAGTCAGGGAGCTATGAGGTGGGGGAGGCAGGGAAGGAAGAGGAGGAGGAAGAGGGCAAAGTGCGAGGAGGGGGCTACTGGAAGCCGAGTGGGGGTGAGGGGAGCTGCTGTGGTTGGGTTATCTGATGTGAGGAGCCAGGTGTGCTCTGGGGGTGGGGGAAGAGCAGCCTGAGACAGGCAGAAACAGCCAGAGCAGCCTAGAGACACAGAGAGGCAGAGACAAGAAAGACTTAGCAGCACCGAATCAAGAGGAAGACCGAGGGAGGCTTTAGATCTCTCCCCACCGGGGACACCTGCCTCCTAGCTCCCTGGGACCCAAAGAACAGAAGGCCTCCTGCACCATGGCACCGAGATGGGGATGGCTGGTGTGTGTGTGTGTGTGTGTGTGTGTGTGTGTGTGTGTGTGTGTGTCTGTCTCTGTGTGTGTGTCTGTGTAGCAGCGGGGACAAGGGTCCAGCCTTATCCCTGAATCAGAGCAGTTGGAGACAGTTGAGGGTCTCTAATCTCGGTTGGGGGTTGATGGGTGGAGGAGGCTTTGCAGGAGGAGATAATGGGGTGGAGCAGAGCCCCGGACTAGAACAGAGTGCCCTCAGGCCAGGCATGGTCAACTGGTCTCCAGCCCCAGCTCCTCCTGCCTTGGGGAGCTCTGCTCCAGACAAAAGCTGCCCTGCCCGCAGGTGTGGAGCTGGGAGAGTGAGCAGGGCAGTGAGCTCCCTTGGGGTACCAGCGTGGCCCTCCATGACAGGTGTGCACCTGCAAGATCCAACCCCCACCTCCTCCAACCCTGCCTTGGCCATGTGTGTGTGTTGAGGGGAGGGAGCTCTGTTTAAGGAAGAGGACCCTCACTTAGAGGCGAGGATCCCCAGAAGGCGAGGAGAATTATAATAATGAAGGCTAACACTGGCTAGGTGCCAGGCGCTCCTCTGAATCCTACATATGCATTCCCTCCGTCTTCGCAAATACCTAGTCATGCATGTTGCAGTTCATAGGCGAGGAAACCGAGGCCCAGAGACCTCAAGTCATTCCACCCCAAGTAGGAAGAACCAATGTTGAAATCCATGCTCTTCCTTGCTAGCCTGGCTGCTTTCCCCGGGGCCAGGAATGGAGGGAGGGGGCGGGAGAGCCCCTGAGCTCCTTCTGTCTATGCTGCCTTCTTAGCCCAGCATCATGCTGGTCCAGGGTAGGAGGAATTGGGTAAGCATTTGCTCAGAGGATGAACTAACATCAAAGCATGGGTCCTCTCCAAAGGCCCTGGTGTCCTGTCTACTGACATTGCTCCCTTTCTTCCTCTCCACTCCTCATCACCTCAAGGCTTCCCCTTAAACACAGCTGAAGGCAGGGAGCACCCGGGGTGGGGTCCTATCAGAGAGGAAGTGGGGCTGGCTTCTTGCCCATCCCCTTTATCATTTCTCCCCATCCCCACTCGAACACCACCACCGGCTGCCCCACCATGCCCTCCTGCTGCTCCCCTGGGGCTCCAGGGTGGGAGAGGAAAGAACTTTAAACCCAAGGAGCTGGGAGTGGGGCTGGGGGTGGCTGGAGGAAACGGAGGGGACACAGGAGGGGGTTTCAATGGTACTCTAAACTGGGAGCTCACAGTCCTCCGCACCCAGGCTGGGCTGACCTGGGCTGCCGGTCCTTTTCTGACGGGCTGCGGGGTCTACCCGGCCCATCCGGGTAGGCGAATGGAAGAAGAGAAGCAGGCAACAGACACAGTTAGGACCCCAGCCCTCTCCCAGCCCTAGCCTCATGCCTGCTGCCGCAAGTGTTCACAGGTATCGGCAGGACGTTTAATTAGATGGGGTGTCAGAGTGGCCCAGGCCTTTCTAGACGCCCCTTAGGATTCTGTGCACAAGTACAAAGGGCAGTGGGGAGGTCTCATGAAGCTAAATAAGGGTTGCTGACCTGGGCTATGTGGGACTTCTCCACTCTCCTTCAGGGTAGGGACCCCCAGAGAGCGTTCTGCCCACTGCCTACAGCCTTCCTCTTCTCCGAGCCTATGCCTTTCTTCCTTGAGTCCAGCTCAGACAGAATTTGCAGAACAGTCCAGCTGGGAACGTGATACTTGATCCATCTCTTCCTGCATTCCCTGTAACAGATATCCCTGGATCCCTGATCCAGGGCTTGGCTCTGGTCTCATTCTGTAAGAGTCTGTTCAGACTTGGGGGAGACTATTAGGTTCCAAAGAGGGCTGGGCTTTGGAAACATTGACAATTTCCCCTGTTCTGTGGATGCCTGGGTCTTTCCAACTACTCCCTTCTCCTGAGACATAACGCCTCCTTGTCCACCCCCTCCCCTTGCTCCCAGGGAACAACTGAACCGAAGTGTTTCTGGCCGGTGCACTAACGTCAACCCGCAGGAGGGCATAGCCTTTGGCTCGGTCTCAGTCAACTCTATACATGGTCTGAAGACCCAAGTTTTAGAAGATATATGACCAGGGGTGACGGTCAGAAGATTAAATGACAGAATGAGGATTCAAAGGATCTGAGCAGACTAAGGTGTGGGATAAATCAAATCAGATAAGTAGGAATCGAGAGAAATGCTGAGTTCCACATTTTGGTCCAAAAACAAACCGTCTACATGGGGGAATGAGGAAGATGTGGCAGATGCTTTAGGGAGAGGTAGGTACTGAGCATATACGGGTTCTGAAGCCACACAGGGTCTTAACTTCTCAGTTTCCAAAGTTCAAGGGAAGGTGTTTAAATTTGCATAAGTCCGTTTGCATTTCATTTTCTAGCAGGGACCAGGCAGATTTTTTTTCCCCCCTTAACATCTATGGTGAAGACCAGATCTTTTCGAGCTCACAGAAGTGGGTAGGACGCACAGGGCGAGGGGTGGGGTATGGCATAGGGAAGTTCCGGAAAGATTTCGTGAAAGACTTGAACCCTGAGCCTGCAAAGGCAGGAGTAGTTGGAATCAGCCCCGTTGAGAAAACCGGGGAATCAGGGAGGAGGGGAGGGCATGGCTGGCCCAGGAAACAACCGCACAGACAAAAGTACAGTGTGGGCCTCAGAGTGTAGTCTGGGGATCCCTGTGGGCCTCTGAGCTCCATGCAGGGCCCTCACAAGGCCAAAACTACTTTCATCGTAAAACTAAGACATGGTTTGCCTTTTCACTCTCATTCTTCCGCTGCATACAGAGGTGTTTTCCAGAAGTTTCATGGTATGTGATATCCCTAACAGATGGAATGCAGAGCTAGATATGAGACCCCAGTTGCCTTCGATGGAGCCAAACGGTAGAGACTCGCAAGGCTGTAAAACAATGCCTTCTTGTCCACAGATTGTTTTGCTTTGGAAAAAAGGTTATTTGTTTATTTATTTTTAAAGCTTTATTTATTGTAGAGAGAGAGGGCACCCAGGTGCGTGGGGGAAGGGTGGGGGGAGACAGTCTCGAGCAGACTCCCCGCTGAGCACGGAGCCCCACAAGGGACTCAGATCAAGGCCTGAGCCAAAACCAAGGGGCGGACATTTAACTGACTGACCCATGCAGGTGCATCCAGAAAAAATTTATTTTTAATAAAAAATGTGTTATTTATGTTAACTTCCATTCGTTATTGTTACTTTTTTTTTAATTTAAAAAAAATTTAAGGATGCCTGGATGGTTCAGTCGGTTAAGCATCTGTCTTCAGCTCGGGTCATGATCCCAGGGTTCTGGAGTCGAGCCCCGCATCGGGTTCCCGGCTCAGCATGGAGCCTGCTTCTTCCTCGGCCTGCCATTCTCCTTGCTTATGCTCTCTCTCTCACACAAGTAAATAAATAAAATCTTTTAAAAGATTTAATAAATACTTAAAAAATGTCTCAATTTAAATTTCCAACATGGCCAATATGGGTAGACACAATCCCACATACATAAAAGCTCTTTGGGTCCTTATTTTTAGTAGTGTGAGGGGGTCCTAAGACCAAAGCACTGAGAACCACCGGTGCAGAGGCTGGCCCCCAAGACACATGCACAGTCAGAGACCTGCAAGGGGCCTGGACCCAGCAGTAGCTGGAGTTTCCATGTGTGGACAGTGACACGTGAGAGGCAGGCAGACGGGCTGGATCGTGGCGGGCTGTCCACCTCACCAAAGGAGCAAGGATCTAGTGGACACTGGTAAAGAAAGAGCGTCATTGGAAGAAGTTGGAGACAATATTTATCTAGAGTACCATGTGTTTCCGATTTCTGTGCCCGGCTTCCCATCTCCCTCACCTCTCCTCAGAGCACCGGTGGTTTAGGTAGCGGCTGCTTTGGGCTTATTAAGTTGCACACCTGCCCTCTGGTGGCCAGATGACACAATGATTCCTTCCCTGGGCTCTAACAGCTATTTGGGGAGCAGGAGCCCTCCAGTCCTGAGGCCAAGGAGACCACCTGGCGTGAGTCCAGAGGGCTCAGTGGGGATGCGTGGTCAGGGGATAGGAGCAATGTCAACTCCTAATGAAACTCACTGGACTACCCTCTGCTCTGAAGCCCAATAATGATGTTGCCCAGGGTTTCTGAGTCATGGCTGCATCCAGGAAGTGGGGTTCGTTTTTTACACAGATTCCATCACAACAGCAAACCAGAGGTAGGCACTATTTTGTTGCCATTCTGTAGATGAAGATTCTGAGGCTCAAAAATTTAGAAAATTGCCCAAGTTCCCCCAGAGCAAGGGTGGTGACCCAATGGTTTATGGTGCTGAGTGATCGACTCTCCATCTGCTTGGTGGCTTCTGCACGTGTTGCTGGGGGATGCTCTGTTTGTAGGTCTGTCTTGTCCTCCTGGACTGCACCTTTCTTGAGGGGCAGTGACTGTCTTACTCACATCTGTATCCCCAGCACTGAGTTTGGTGCTTGTGCTTGAACGCAATAAAGCCAACGCAACCAGGCTGGACCTCAGAGGGAACCTGGAGCCAGCATGGAAGGTGTCCAGAGGCACAAGAGCTCAGTCTTGGGGGCCCTTGGCTAAGGTGTGTCAGATTCGCACCCCCATGCCCCGCAGCTGTGATTCCAGGGATAACCTGGGAAGCCAGAGAGCGGGTCCCTTGTCCAACCTGCTTGGTCCTTGGCATGAGGAGGCCGAAACAGCACCAACCAGGTGCCTCCAGCAGCGGGGAGTCAGGACCTTGCTGGATCTCAGCTGCTTTCCCGAGATGGAGAGAGGCCAGAGCAGGAAACAGAGGGAGGAGAGGGGGAAGAGGCCAAGCAGGTAGCTCAAGCCTATCCCTGTAGGACAGTAGCACCACCTAGTGGTGAAGTTCAAGATGATTTAGGAAAAGAGCACTAGATCGTCCCTAGCTGGGAAGATGCCAGGAACACTCTCCTCTGGAGGGGAGCTCAGGGGACTATTGGGGTCCCCCCACCAGAGAGCCAAAGGGCAGGGCCTGGAAGCCTTCTGGCTCCTCCCCAAGCAGAGCAGCTCACTCTGAAAGGTCCCATCTGGTTGTACAAACTGTGAAGAGACACACCCCCAGTCCTACCTGCTTTTGGCTGAAAAGAGCCAAGGAGCTCAAGGTCCTGTCAAGGTCACACTCTCTTCCTGGGGACTGGCCTGTATCCAGTGACTCGCTGATGCAGGGATAAAAAAAACCCCGGCTTCCTCACCTCAACTTGGGGCCCTGTGAAGGGTGGTCCCAGTTTCAGAACTCCCCAGCAGTGCTAGTTGAGATCACACCGTGGCCCTACTTCTCCCTGTCCCTGACCCATTTGCTGCCACCTCTCTTCAGTAAGCTCCTCGTACTTCATTCTGCGTTTCAGAGTCAGCTTCCTGGGACCCCAACTAGCCATTCCCTCATACATCCTGTATGACCTGTCTGAATACGGAGACTCCAAGACGATTGCAGCCATCTGGAGCAGGGACCCCTGCCACCCACTGCTTCTCATCCTCCTGGGCACAGATTTGCCTACACTAGGTACTGAACGGACAGGACACAGGCAGGACGAGACCTTCCCTTGGGCTGGGAGACAGACCCCACCCTGCAGAGAGCCTCTGAGGAGCCCTGGCTGAAGCAGGCGTCACCGACCTGAAGACTCGAGCCACTCCAGCCATCTGTGTGCCCCCCAGGGCTGAAGGAACCCATCTTTCCCCACATGCTGCTGAGCCATTTCTGTCACATAAAGCTGGGGAGCTCTCAACCCCATGGCCTGTGATTTCCCTTTCTGTCTCTTTTAAGGAGCAGAACTGTTCACAGCCACCCAGTTCCAGCCTTGCCTGGTGTAAAGGGAGGATGTTTCCTTCATAGCTTCTATGAAAAGCTACAGTCGAGCAGAGTGGCTGTCTGCTCAGCAGATCAACACGATTAGTACCAGGTAAGAACGCCGTGTGCAGACCAGCCCTGTCCAGCAGGGTTTCAAGCAGCAAGGGAAATGCTCTGAGTCTGGACTCTCTGTTCCCGTTGCCCTGGAAACGTGGCTAGTGTCACTGAAGAGCTAAATGTTTCCTTTTATTTACTTTTAATGAATTTCAACTTAAATAGTCACCTGTGGTCACAGCATTGAACAGCACAGGCGTAGAACCAAAGCTTGCAATATGGAAACTTCACATGGCTTTCTCCTAACACTAAGGTCTTTTGGGGGTGCCTTCCTCTCATTTTATGAGAACACACAGCCTTGGAGACCCTGCATTCCTGCATTCCATAAAATGCTAAATCAGATTCTCCTAATGGTTTTCCAGACCTTCCTCTTCACACTTCTCCAGCTGGAGACATGCCCATATAGGCAGCTGTTGATTTCCTTCTCGAAGCCCATTCATCTTTCAGGACAAAATAGTCCTCGGGCCCTATCCCCAATTCTTCTACTACCAACCCATCTTGTGGTGGCACACTATAGCCTTTCAGATAGTTCTGAAAAATTAAAGTAAATCACACCTGCTGGGTTCCAGACTATCAGACTTATTCTAAAATAAATGCCCCATTTGCCCATGATTTCCCCACTCACAGAGCACGGTGCTGTGTCTTTGGTTGGGTCTTTTTGTTTGCTGAGTTTTAGGATGTGGCCTTTGTCATACATCTCCCTTCCTTGAGGAACAGAGTGGGACACATCAGCTCCTCTGGGTCCCTTGGGAATCCGTTTAGGCACGGGAAGCATCTGCAATTCTCCACACAGCATTTCGAATACGAGGCGCATTTTTGCTAACAGTGGCCTGGTTCTCATTCTTGAGGTTCTCAGGTAAGAGCCACACTGGATTGGACCCAGCATAGGTGACCCCAGGCTTTCCACGAGTAGAGCACTGTCTGATCGATCACACATGCCAGGGCCTCCTGTAGGAATGGGAACCCCCCTTACATGCTCTTGAGTAGAGAGCTGATAAGACTATCTGTCATTTGCCAGGCTCCTCAACTCAGTTGGAAACAGAATGGTGCAGGAGTGAATTAATGCCTTCCGGAGCCAGCTGCTGAGGGTTCAAATCCCATCTTTGTTACTTGCCACCAGTGGGGTTTTGGGCAAGTTACCCCTCTGTCAGATGGGGTTCTCAGTAGCCCAGCTCCCCTGGGATCCACGGAAGTATAAAGCAAGTTGGTTTGCCTAAAACATTTATTTACAGTAGCACTTGTTGCAAAGTAAGTGCTATGTTAGTATCAGCTAATTTTATTACCATAAGCAGATCTTTCTTCATTTGTTTATTTGACAAATTTCTGGCAACTTGTTATTCTCTTTGGAAATCACTGAGAAGGCACTCTTTAAACTTTCTTTTGTTCCTTTGTTCCTTTCCCTGGATCTGTCTTAGGTTCCGACCTTCTCTGTAGGCCTCCCTTGCATTCCCCAACTTGCCTCCAGTTAGCCCACAGAAGGATCTTCCCATCTCCCAGAATTTTGCATCTTTGGCATCGAGGTGCACACTTTCCAGCATTTCCAATAATATGGTTTTAACCATTTTAGACTTCTAAATGTCCAGTCTCATTCTAAAAGAGAATAGATAATATTTTTTCCCACTTCAGTCCTGTGAAACCTCACTTTTACTCCTGTCTTTTCCTCCCCCACTCCCAGACATCCCTTCGGTGGTGAGCTGGTGTTCTGGGCCCCACGGCTGAGGAGCTGGTAGTTTCCAGGGTTCCAGTCTGGTACCTTAGAGGAGGCAGGGCCAGAGGGAGAACTGGGAAGGTAGAAACATTACAAAGAAATGCATTTTATTGATAAGGCAACAGCATTATACAGAGCTGAGGCAGAGACCCCATTGGGCCACATTGGAAGGGGGGGTCTGATTCACATTGAGACACAGGCTGAGGTGTCCCTCCCCCTCCTGATGGGTCAGCAGGGTGACAACTCAGGGAAGGAACACAGGGGGTCCAGGATCTAGATTTGCTGTCGAAAATCCAGTCCCTCTTCTAGAGGACTAGGGCCATCTTTGGGGGAGGGGGTGAAATGGGGTCTGAGCTCAAGTGTGGAGTAGCCAATAGACCACTAGGCGGGGAGTCCCCAGACCAGGCCCATCCCTGGAACCCTCTTTCCTTCCTTCCTTTTATTTATTTATTTTTAAAAAGATTTTATTTATTTATTTGACAGACAGAGATCACAAGTAGGCAGAGAGGCAGGCAGAGATGGCGGGGGAAGCAGCCTCCCCGCTGAGCAGAGAGCCCAATCTTGGGGCTCGATCCCAGGACCCCGAGTTCATGACCTGAGCCAAAGGCAAAGGCTTAACCCACTGAGCCAGGTGTCCCCCTGGAGCTCTTTCTAAGTACGTGTCTGAGCTTGGGGACCATACCCTCCTCCAAGAGTCAGGTTTTCTTTAGCAAGGGAGGTGAACTAGTGCGGCGATTTTTCAGCCTTTTTGCCCACCGACTAGCATGTCAGACCAATGTCTTCTGCAGCCAAAATCCAACAAGGGCCTCTACCTCATTTGTGAAATAACAGCGAGGATAATCACAACAGCTGATGTATAGAATTTGTTTACAATGGAAGTTTCCCCCCCATAAATCTCTCTTCATCCGTCGTAGGAAAGGACTCCCTGCTACATTGGAATATGGTGCAAGATAGAATCTGATTCTGAAAACAACTCTTGGCTAATAAATATTGGCCTCAGCCACATTGGAGGCCCTGGGCCATGAGAAACGTGGCTGTCAGAGGTTTCCCCACCAGGAGCCTGGGCCCGGTGGACACAGACAGTGCTCCCCATGGAAGTCTCCCTGCTCCCCGGGGGCTTTCTGGGAGCAGTGCAGGAGCGTAGAGGCTGACAGGAAGTCCTCCCCAGAGAGGCACCGGATGTAGCCGCATTCCCCACACTCAAGCAACAATCTGAGGGACCCTCTCCGACTCCTGAGGGGGCCCCTCCGCAGCAGTCCCACACACCTACATCTCACTCACCCAGGGACCCCACCCCAGAGGAAACAGAGTGAGTGTTCCCACCTCCCTGGTTGGGCCAGCTATAGAAGGGGAAATAAATGGAGTTTCAAGGTCAGTGGCCCCCATCCCTTCTGGATTCGGGGTGCTGGAGTGAGAATACGAAGGGCAACCCTACATGACCCCACCCTAGATGCTCCCTTGGCCTAGCCATCCGAGGCCGGACTGCTCTCCCACCACCCACAGTGAGGTGTTGGAGCACTAGCTCCCGGTCTCAGGGGGATGGCAGTCTCGGAACTACACCGAGATGGGCCCCCTGGGAGGGCATGGGGGGCCTGTGGGGGTCTGAGGTTTTTCTCTTCCATCCCTCCTTGCCAGGTGGAAAAGAGCTGGCACCACGGGTAAGCAGAGTGGCACTACTTCTTCAGACAGCGGCGGAGTTGGGAGAATATGCCCATCTCAGGATCACCCTCGACCATCCTAGGGTGAGGCCCCACCAGCACCCATGGCCACTGGTTCTCCTTCCTGAACAGGAGGTAAGAGACTGGCAGGGGGAGGATGAAGATGCTGTTGGGCATTTCTTTGCAACCTGGGGGCAACTCACTCTTGCCACGTAGATCATTGGAAGGAGAGCTCTGGTCTCCACCAACCTCTTAGATCCAGGGCAAGGAGCCATGGGCTTGGAGACAGGGACAGCCGTGGCCACCATCTACCACTCTTCTGTAAGGCTGGGTTTGCCTGTCCCTCAATTCCTGGACCCTGCTCTCGCCCCTCCTTGGGCTTCTCAGCGGGTGGGGTCTGGGCTAGTGGTCCCTGCCATGTGGAGAAGGCCCACCAGGAGCAACTTCTGGGAAGAATGTTACCATAGCAACGGGATGAAGTGGGCACTGACGTGTTAGGGGAGGGCTCTTTGGCCAGCAGAGGTGGGTGAGGGGGGAGTTGTGACCTTTGTCACCTTGTTTTTGGCCATCCTTGGCAGTGAGTATCCTAGACAGGCCAGGGCTGAGAAGCAAGGGGGAGAAGGCTCCATCATGGCACACTGCCCTGGGACAAAACAGCGCAGATGGGCAGCAGGACGGGACAGGGTTGGAGGGTGGGAGAGGGTTTGTGTGGGGGAGGCAGGGGGAAGGAGATCCCCACTTGGCTCTAGACATTCAGGCCTGGAGTCGGGGGAGGTACAGGTAACTCTGTCCCTGAGGAATGGGTGTGTTTCTCCTGCCTCACTGTTCCCCTCAGCATCCGCCAGCAGCGATTTTGGATCCGTAGGGCCATTCCTGGGCAAAGCCCCACCCTTAACATCTGTCCCCGCTCCCCTACTTGAGTTGCTTTATCAAACAAACAGCAACTCCTCACTGAGGTCTCACGGGACTGGGGGCAGCCTGCAGCTGGCAGGAAAGGGAGCCCTGGTGTTAGGTCGGACAGGAGACAGGCTGGGTTGGGTGGCAGGGGAAGTGGGAGAGGAGGGGCTGAACTCCGGAGGGAGTAGGAAGGTGTGCCGGGCAGTAGCACGCCCCAGGCCAGGGCACAAGGCCCCAGAGGAGCAGCCCCACCCAGGAGCCCCAGCAGGCTACCCTAGTCAGGAGATCTCATTGCCAAACACCTCCAGCACGAGGGGCGTGAGCTTCATGCTGCACTCGGGCTGGAAGGACAGGCAGCGGTACTGCTTGGAGTGCTCCTCATTGAGGCTACGCAGGTCGGCCAGCTTCTGGATCATCTTGGCATAGAGCAGGTGGCTGCCCGGCGGCGGGTGGCGGCAGCGGATGTAGGTCTGCAGTGTGTTGGACAGGCGGTCCTGGATGGCCTCCACCAGGGCAGCATCCTGCACCCCGGGACGGTCTGTGAGCACAGGGAGGCGGGAGGAGAGGGCACAGGAGCTCTGAGCCAGGTCCCTTTGTAATCCATCTCCCTAGGACCTCTACCCTCAGACACTCAACCTCAACATCCTCTCAGGTCATCCCCTGTATGGCTGCTGACCTGGGACACCACAGTCCCCCTTAAAGCCTCTCAACCATTTCCCCTTGCATTTTGGGTCAAGGGTCCCAGGTCGCATCAGGCCCTGTCTCCAGCTCAACTCTTTCCCTCCATCTCTAGGCTCCATGTTTCCAGCAGTTAATCTGATGTGCCGTGCCCTCTGGCCTCCAGGCTTCACATTGGTCTTCCCTCTGTCTGGAATTTAGCTGACCCTTCAGGCAATAGCTTCCAAGATCTTCCTCAAAAGGACCATTCCCCATCACCCCTACCTCCATTCCCCAGACTGCATCAAGTTCTCTCCTCTATTATACCCTGCTGTAGTATCAGACATGTGTTTAGTTTTCAAACTTTCATCACATGAGAATGAGTCATTAAAGAGTAATTGTTTAATGTCTCCTCCTATGCTTCATGGAAGAGAAGTCTGTGTCCTGTTTGCGGCTGAATCTCAATGCCCAGCACAGTGCCTGATACCTCGCAGGTGCTCAGTAAATCATGGCTGAGTGCAGGAAAGAAGGAATGAGTGAGTGCTGGCTGGGCAGGGGATGGGGAGCCCATGTTCCTTCCATGGGTCCCCAGCCCATCCCTGATCAGAGGCCATTTGCTGGTTCCCTCATCATAGGTGGAGACAGCGCTATTCCCCTTAGGCCTCTTCACCAGTACGACAATCATCCACCAGTACCACAAAACATACCAGGACCCCAATAACCTCCCTCCTAGCCTCTCTCTCTCCCCACCCCAATAGACAGAAAAGCTCAGGGTCACAGCACAGCCTCCAAAACCCATCAGGTAAGCTTTCGAGGCAGAAGCCTGTATAAGCCCCAAGTTTTTCTACCCTACCTCACAGGTGATCTCAAGTATCAGCAAAGTTCAGTCCAGTTCAAATAAGAGCAGAACCTGAGTACTGGGGACATCCAGACCTGTCTAGGGCCTGACAAACCCCATTCATCTGGTTCCTCAGAGTCCCACCTCTGAAACCCCTATGGTCTCAGGGCCAAAGGCAGGGAAGGACCTCTCGGCATACACATATCACATGGGCTGTGCAAACAAAGCCAAATGGGTGTCTCTTGTCTCTCCTTTTGCTTCCTCCTCCCCTTGCTGGACCCTTTCTCCCGTCCCTGAGTTCCCGACTATGAGGCCCCATACCTGGGGAGACAATGCAGATGGCCATGAGCAGGACATGCTCCTCCTCGTGCAAGTTCAGCTTCTTCAGCCCTACCTGGAACTTGATGAGGGGCTCAATCAGCTCCAGGCTGTGTCCGGCTGTAAGAGAGATGGCCAGATGCTGCGGGTGGAACTGGGGAGCCGCCTACCCAAACCACCATGCCCCGCCCCCGACCCTGATGGGGCCCGCTTCTCACCCTTCTCTCCCTGTTGCCCTCTCCGATGCGCCTGACCGGGGCCCGTGACCCCAGGAAGAGGGGGGGGGACCAGAGTCTGAGAGCTGGAGAGGGAGGAGGTGGGGCCCGAAGGTACCTTTGGCCACATCGCTGATGCGGTACTTGTAGTCGGGGCTGCCACAGGTCCAGGACATGTCGTCCATGATGAAGGACTGGTTGGAGCGCAGCATGATGACCTCGATGGCACTTGACTTCAGCAGCACAATCTGGTCGTCAGAAGTGAGGTCTCTGCCGGGGAGGGCAGGGAGGAGTCAGGTTACTGGTCAAGAACTTCCGATTATGCAAATCAGCATGCTATTCCAGGCACCTGCCAGGTGACCAGCGTGTGCCCTGGGTCCTTCACTGAAGGGCTGGGGTTCTGATCGGAAGGGAAAAAAACTGTTTCCCTGAGGGAGAACATGTCAGGCTGTGATTGTGTACCACGGCTGGAAGAAAAGGAGCTCAGTTACTAAGGCAGGGATAACCCAGGGACTCACCAGTGTCCCCAGGCCTACGTGGCCAGGGCTATTAGGGGCAGGAAGAAGAGCCTGGGGACACACGTTCAGGGTTACAGAGGGAACATGGAGGTCAGGGAGAGGTATGGCCCAGTCATCTTCAACACCTCCCATGCCTTCTTGTTCTTCCATCCTGTCCTCTGGTCCTTCCCAGAAGTAACCCTCGGCCAACTCTGTCTCCAGGACGTCTCTTGAGCCCTTGACCTCCTTCCCAGTACCATCAGGACTGTGCTGGTTAGAGCTCTGTCATCTTTCTCAGTTGCCTCTGATTAGAACTCTGGAACCAAGTCTCTCTCGGGTCTCTCCTCCACGATGCTTATAGCTGTGGCAGCAAGATATCGCCCATGCTTGGAAACCCTCACGGACTCTCAACCCCATGAGGGTCAAGCCCATACTCCATCCCTTGGCTCCAACCTGTCTTTCCAGCCCTCTTCCCTTTGCAAACTCCACCCACCTTCCATTCTAGAAACTTCACACTACTCCATGTTCAATGTCAGGCGTTCTTACGCCAGCCCCAGCCAAGAACACCTTGCTTCTTCTGCTGCACCTCATCTTCCTGACTCTGAACCTGGTGAGGTCTCCCTCGGAGCCCCCGACCCCCCCAGTTACTTTCGGTAGGATTAGAACCATTTTTTCATGGCCTGCCGCTTGCACATCTTCTGTACCCTTCCCCCTTCAGCTCTGCCCCTTACACGCTTGTCTGTGGCTCTGCGTTCAGAGCCAGTAGGCAAGCTACTTGAGGGCCGGCATTCATTCCCAACTACCTCAGCATTGCCTGCATAATGACTATAGATCCCTGAGCACAACAAGGTCAATAAATCTGTGCAAGGCCAATGACTGGTTCCACTATTCTGAGTCACGAGCTGGGCTTGCCTGAACAATGACAGGGAAAAAGCAGCACCCACGGATTAACTTGCTTCCAGTTTTCCCTCCTTTTCTCTTCCTGACTGTACATTTCCACCTGGATATTCCACTTGGAGAGGGCTGCCATCCTCTCTGGGACTGCACTTGGGTGAGAGGTGAGAAACAGGTGTTGATGGGCGAGAGTTCTGTATCCACGGGTGATGGATGATGGTTAGGATGGCGGCAAAGGGTCTGCACTGAAAACAGTCTCCAAATGCTGGAGTTGGAAGCCCCTCCCCCTTAGAGGCTACGTGACCCCTTTCCTTCAGCATTCCTTGCAGATGCAGGATCCTTCCAGGGCCAGCGTACTTGGAAGTCTCTGGAGATAGCCAGGAGGTTGTTAACTCCTAGGTTAATAGCTTCTTCTATTGAGCTATACCCACTGCGTGTAGTTCTGTCCTCTCAAGGAACACAGAACCAGACTTCTCCACTAGCCATGGGGGGGTCTTTTAACCATTTAAAGAAAGTTACCACGCGCCCCTGTGTCTTCTCCAAGACAGTTCCAAAGACACAGTGTCTAGACATCTCACCACCTTTGTCAATTTTCTCTTGATGGTCATATACATTTTAAAAATAAAAACTAGGGGCACCTGGGTGGCTCAGTCATTAAGTGTCTGCCTTCGGCTCAGGTCATGATCCCGTGGTCCTGGGATGAAGCCCCACATCGGGCTCCCCGCTCCGCGGGAAGCCTGCTTCTCCCTCTCCTACTCCCTCTGCTTGTGTTCCCTCTCTTGCTGTGTCTCTGCCAAATAAAAATAAAAACTAATGCCTCATTTTGGTTTTAACTCATTATACAATAAAAGATGAGAATTATGAAATCTTCACAAAATATAGAACAATATAAAAGCAAATAAAAATTGTTCATAACCACAATGACCATTTTGGTGTATTTCCTTCCTATCTTTTTTTTAAACACATATTTCTCTCTTTCTCTTTTTTATTTATTTGTGAGAGAGAGAAGGAGAAAGAGAGCATGCACCTGTGCACACAAGTGCGTGAGTTGGGGGACAGGCAGAAGAGAATCCTCAAGCAGACCCCCTGCTGAGTGGAGACATCTTGGGGCTGGATATCAGGACCGAGGAGATCATGACCTGAGCAGAAACCGACTCAGATGCCCAGACGACTGAGCCACCCAGGCGCCCCGCAAATCTCTCTTTTTAAAACATACTTGAGTTCCTGGTATTCATGTTCTGCTTCCTACGTCATGAACATTTCTTCAGCCCAGTCCATAGCGAGTTACTTAAAATTACATCTTATCAACATACTGCAAAGTTATTTAATCAGTCTCCCATCCACCTATTTTTGGATATTTTGGTTGCTTCTAACTTGCGCCATGGTAAATAATTCTGCGAGGCATTTCTTTGTATGTTTTGTTCAATGTCCCTTTCGAAATGGAAGGCCAGAAGTGAAAAAAAGCTTGCAGGAGAGATTCCAGGGGCATCTTGCCTATTGTGATCCCAGCACATGGCTTCTATGAAAGCAAACCTAGAACGACATCAGATGATAGCCAGAAACCCAGGGACTTTCTAAGTGCAAGTCACAGCCAGAAGAGGGGATGGTGGCCGATGGGGGGGAGGGGGACAGGTGGAAATGAAGGAGAAATCCTTCCTGCTAAGAGAGCTCCTTCCTGCTCACAGGCGCTAGGTCTGGCTCTGTGCCTCCTCTGGGGACCTGTGTCATATTTATAGTCCCTGATGAGTTTTCACACTCGTGGCCAGCTGCTTCTGGGCACCTGTGAGGTGCTCTGGATATGTGTGTCTGTCTATCTGGTCGTCCCCACCCCCAGGCAGAGCGGGTCCCTCCTTGCCTGCTTCCTAGGGTCCCTCCTGCAGGCCTCTCTTGATTCTTATCTCTTCACCGTAATTGTCTCAATGTCTATCTCTTCCATCAGACCCTGAGCCCTGGAGGTCAGGAACTGCTACATAGTCAACGGGAATCCTTCACAGTTTAGTGAAGAAAGCTGTTTGTTACATAGATGACCAAGTGAAGACAGGAGGGGACGTGGGAGGAGGGCCACACTATGGCCTAAGGAAAGAGCAGGTGAATAGAAACAGCAGTGGGGTCAAAGGTCTTTCGCCCAGAGGGCTGGGCTCCAGCTCATTTGGTCTGGTCCCTCTTAAGACCTCTCTTGGCAGTGAAACCTGTAGGTCCTTTTTTTCTCAGGTCCAAGATGGCTCCTGGCCATTTGGATGCTGCACCTGATTTCACTTCCTCTAGGCCTGTCTTCCTTCCTTCCTTCCTCTCTTTCTTTCCTTCCTTCTCTCTTTCTTTCTTTAAGATTTTATTTATCTACTTGACAGAGAGAGAGAGAACAAGCAGGGGGAAGCTCAGAGGTAGAGGGAGAAGCAGGCTCCCAGCCGAGCAGAGAGCCCTACATGGGACTCGATTCCAAGACCCTGGAACCATGACCTGAGCAGAAGGCAGATGCTCAACTGACAGAACCATGCAGGTGCCCCAACTCCAGGGCTTTCTTTTGAAGCACTAAGGGTGGGAGATTTGTGGGGTGCAGACAGAGAGGCTGAGGGAGGGCAGGTGGGAAGCAGGAGTGGGGCCAAGGCACACAGTGTGCAGTTCACACCCAGCACGGCCTATTCAGTCCCGCCCCACTTTGGTCCCATGCCTGCACCCTCCATCACCCCCCCACCCCGTGTTCACCCACGCAGAAGTCTCATCCTGCCCTTCCCACACCCTCCACCCCTGCCTACAGGCAGCAGGATCAAAGCAACCAGGGACTCAGCCACTATTTTTCCACTTCTTGGAAAAATAGAATCCCTAAACACAGAAACCCCCAGAGCTGGAGGGCTACGGGGCTGGCCCCACCTGCCGCCCACCAGAGCCTGGTTCTGGCCTCAGTCCAGGCTGGGTGTCCCCTCTGTCTAATCACAGAGAGTATCCACATCCACGTCCTCCTGACCCCAGAGCTCTTGGCCAGGCCTGCGCCATTTTCACTAGAACACCTTCCATTCTGAGATTTCTTAAGTCATGCCGAAGACAGAGAAGGCAGCCCAAGCACGTGCAGGGTCTCTGTAACCCATCTGGGATCAGTACCTGGATGGATTCAGTGTCTGCTCCTACGTATCTCATGTCGGCCATGACTGTGCGGCCAGACTAGGAAACTGGGGACAATGAGACTGGATAGGGAATGAAGGGGCCAGACTACAACTCATCCTTGGAGACAGACACCAAGGGCTGGGTCATGCTATTTGTGTCAGAGTATATGTGGCCAGGGTAAGGGATGAGGACCAAGGGCATGGGGGAAATATGAGGGTTTGGGTTACTTACTTCAGGGCGGGGGAGGGTGTGTTGCATCAAGGTCATCTGGTTAAATGAACGGCTTTTTTAAGGACAGTGTTGCCATGTGTGCCATCCCAGTCAGTACTTAGAATCCGCAAACCCGAGCATCTGGACAGAGCTCCCCACCAGGCTAGGAAAGACGAGCCCTGCACAGATGAGGTCTGCTCTCAGGAACTAGGAGAGAAGCTGGCCTGCTGGTAGCCCGTCAACACCTTGAAGTGTTTTTCTCTCTGGCTGTTTACACAAAACAAGTCCTTGGAGCAAACTGCGTTTGCAAACACTAGCTTGAAAAGTGTGGGAGGGAGCTGGAACTTGTGCGAAGCAGAACGTGTTGTCAGTTCCAAGGAAAGGCTCTGGAGGGTAAGTCCCAGGCCCAGCATGACACTGAGCTCACAGGTGACACTCGGTAGCTCTGTTCCTGCTGGATGCCACACAGCAGCCCTTGTTCTTTCTGCCACCAAAATGTGCAACTCAGAGGGGGTGTCCCAAAGGTGTCTCGATGCAGTAAGCAAGTTTTTTGTTTTTCTCTTCTTTCCAATTTTCACATGAATTCCCCGGGGAAGAGCACAGGAGAGCCCCGGGTATCTGAGTTGCTGAGAGGCAGAAAATCACACAGAGCTGGCTGTCTCAGGGCAGGCACCAGCTGGGAGGAACTGGACTGGGCACTCTGAATTATCGCCACCTAGCTGTCAATGCAGTCATGGAGACAGTGACCGACGCACGGCTTCCTTGTGTGATAGAGAGATTCACCACACAATAAATAGCCCATCATGTTAGCTCCCCCTCAGAGCTGGCCCATGTCCCATAATTTGGGGCTCCCAGAATTCCAGCACTGAATCTGATCATCGGCATTTAGAAAGCACTCGGAAGTCCCTTCTGCTGGCAACCGCAGATATCGCTCCTTGAGCGGATGCCAACAGTTAGTGCCAGTGATTTCTTTCTTTCCCTTTCTCAATCACATTGTATATGTATTGTGTGGCAGTGCTTCAAATGATATAAATAATTTGTCAATATAGCTTTAACTACCTCCCAACATTCTACTAAAAGCATCTACACTTTCTTCCTTTAAGAATCCTTGACACAGGGGCGCCTGGGTGGCTCAGTGTGTTAAAGCCTCTGCCTTCGGCTCACGTCATGGTCCCAGGGTCCTGGGATCGAGCCCTGTGTCGGGCTCTCTGCTTGGTGGGGAGCCTGCTTCCTCCTCTCTCTCTCTGCCTGCCTCTCTGCCTACTTGTGATCTCTGTCTGTCAAATAAATAAATAAAATCTTAAAAAAAATTAAAAAAAGAATCCCTAACACTGCACAGCTATTTAAATATACGTATGTGAGCCATTATTACCAAAATAATAGAACAGTTGAGTGAAATTTGTATCAGTGACTCCCTAACAGAGGATCTTTACTCCAGCAGCACCCCTTACATCTATCTGTTTTGGCAAGGGTCTCAGTATGGTTAGGAAAAGGCCTTTTCACAGAAATTTGGGTGAAGGAGGCCCAGGTTGTGTGTGCCAGGAAAACTGTCTCCCTGTGGGATCCCTAAATTATTTCACAAGTCGCCTTGTGCAACCCTTTCTCCTCTCTGTCACTGCATTTTGGTTTCAGATTTGGGTGTGGAGGGCTAATGGAGGTCTAATTTGAAGGCTGACATGAGGATTAGACCCAAGCCCGCTGGAGTGCACATGGCAGTGAACTTGGAATTCTGGACCTTGGCTCTGACACATACTGGCTCCAGCACTAGCAAATGATCCTGGCTAGCCACTGAACCTCTCTGGGCTTCTCTTCTGTCATCCTGAAATCTGCCAGGGACGGATGGCTCTCCAGCACTGGCCTGCTGGGTAATGCTGGATGGGCTGTACTTCCCAGAGATTCTGATGTGGGAAGACTGGGATAGGGTCTGGGTCTCCATTTTGGGAAGCAGTGGACTAGCAATCTCCAGGCCTTCTTCTAGCTCAGTCTAGGAGTCTGACTCTTCTTACCTGAACCCTGGAATCATCTTGGCAAAGCCGATGACCTTTTGGATGCTGTAACTGACCAGGTCAGCCAGATGGGGCAGCATGGAGAGCTGGGACAGGTCAAGGGTCAGAGAAGAGTCATCTGAGTCTTCTTCCCTCAGACCCAGATTGGAAAAGCTGGTTGGCTCCATCACATCTGGGGAAGGATGAGGAGAGAGAAAGAACTACTTCAGGATGCTTGTGCCAGATACCTTCCTGCTTGGCCCCGTGAGGACCTCCCCTGCCCTATCTGCAGGGCTAGCCAGAAATGCCATAGTGACCGCCTCTCTCCAAGGTCAATCTTCAGCCCAGGCTTTCCTCTAGGACTCCCCTGGCTTTTCTTTCAAGCAGAGAAAGGCAGTAAAATCAAAGATCAGAGATATTCCAAGAAATGAGATTTCCTCAAGCCATGATTTTACAGACCATGTGTGGTTTCTAATGACCTCAAATTTGGAGTCAATGAACTTATAGAAAACGAGGATTGGCCTCACTAGTGATCAAAGAACTATAGAGTAGAACATCTAGGCTTTTCACCTATATACTAGAAACAAATATGTTTAAATGTGGATGCCAATGTCAAGGAATTAGGCAACCCTTGGGCCATGGGGTGCTAAAGGAAGCCTACATTTGTGCAAGTAATCTAGAAAGCTATTTGATAGTAGGGGTCAGAAGCCTATGATTATGTATATTCTTTGATCAGTAATCCCACTTCCATAAATTCATCCTAAGGGAAAAAACATCTGGAACAAGTGCAAGTATTTAGTACAAGCATACTGTTAACTTAATAAAAAACTGGGACCCAATCTAGATTAGATATGTTCTTATACATTCATAACCTAGAATACCAATCAGTTTCTAAGCATATAATACAGAGGTATACTGATGACATGAAAAACGATATAATGCACTATTAAAAGAAAAAAGCAAGTTCCTAAATTGTGTATACCATAATTTTACTTGGAAATATACATATGCATTTAAAGAAAATCGGGGTGCCTGGGTGGCTCAGTGGGTTAAAGCCTCTGCCTTTGCCTCAGATCATGATCCCAGGTCCTGGGATTGAGTACTGCATCAGGTTCTTTGCTCAGCAGGGAGCCTGCTTCCCCACCAGCCCTGCCTGCTTCTCTGCCTACTTGTGATCTCTGTCTGTCCAATAAAAATAAATAAATAAATAACTTAAAAAAAAAAAAGAAAAAAAGATGGAAAAGAGACCTATCATAGTGTTAACAGTGATTATCTTTGGGTAGTAGGTCTAAAGATCTTACATATATAAAAATATATATTTGTTTTATGTATGTGTACATATATATAATTTAGCTGATATTTTCTGAATGCCTACAATAAACATGTATTACTTTTGTTTAATATTTTTATTTTATTTTATATTTTAAAATATTTTATTTATTTGACAGACAGAGATCACAAGTAGGCAGAGAGGCAGGCAGAGAGAAGAATGCAGGCTCCCAGGCTGAGCAGAGAGCCCAATGCGGGACCCCATCCCAGGATCCTGGAATCATGACCTGAGCCGGAGGCAGAGGCTTAACCCACTGAGCCACCCAGGCACCCCAACTTTTGCTTAATATTTTTAAATTAAAAATGTTAACTAGTTTGAGTCTTATTATTTAATTATTTATTTAGTAAATTAAGTAATCTCTATGCTGAACATGGGGCTTGAATTCATGACCCTGAGATCAAGAATCGCAGGCTATGTCAACTGAGCCAGCCAGCATATGCTGTACTGAACTTGACATTGGTGGGGCTGTGTACCTCATATCAATCAACCTATGAGGGTATCAAAACTATTGACTAATATGGAATTATTAAAAGCAGAGTATATAACATGAAGACTGATCCTCATCAATGGAACTAGCCCACCAAGTGAAAAGAGCAGCAAAGTAGGGAGAGGAAATCAACACGGGAAGAATCCCTCCAAGATGGGGGCTCAAAGGATCAGTAAATCTCAGCAATGTCCCTGACCACCTCCCTCTTGTCACTCCTGGGTGGGCAGATACCACGTCTGTCTCCACTGCCATTCCTATCTAGCTGACACTGAGACCCCTCCCACCTCTCTGGGACCTGGGCCCAGATCCATCAATCAGTCTGAAAGTACCATATCTGAGGGTTCTAGTTCCCCAGAGGGAAGGGGTTTTCCGACCCCTGACCTCCTGCAGGACCCACGCAGAAGGCAGCATGGTGGAGTGAGAGGCAGAGCAATGAAGGAGAGGATGGAGCAGGAGGACCAAGAAGAAGGTGGAAAAGGACCATAAGAAGGAAAGCAGGAGTGAGCTTGAGATGACGGGTCATCTGGGGCTGTGGTGACCCCCGCAGAGCTTAGGGTGGGGGGGAAGTACCGCAATGGGACCCATATGCTCTCCCTTCACCTGAAATGTCACCTTCTAGGCTCTGATGGCTGCAGTTAATGACACTGTTTTATATATTTGGAAGTTGCTAAGAGAGTAGATCTTGAAAGATCTACTCAGCACAATGAAAATAAAAACCTGACTGTGAGATGATGGGTAGTAGCTCTAGTTGTTGTGGTAATCATTTTGCAATATATACATGTATCAAATTATTATGTTGCATACCTGAAACAAATACAATGTTCTATGTCAATTATAGCTCAATAAAACAGGAAAAAAAAAAAAAAAAACAGGAACTCCCCCCATCCCCCACAAAGGCCCAGGCTCAAAATACCAGTTAAAGGAACCAGGTTACCCACAGGGAGGAGGGCAGGAGCAGAAGCTTGGTGGGGAGCGGGGACCTTATAGATAGACCCTGCCTGGCCAGAGCCCAACTTGGCCTCTTCCCCAGCATGGGCCCTTGGGCTAGTTAGCTTGCTTCTATAAACAAAGGGGAGTATTCTGAGGACACTGTGGTGCACATGCAACCCTCTCATCTATGGCCAAGGACAGGTGGGCCGTAGAAACTCTGGGCTCTCCTTCCACTGCTGGGCTCCCTGGGGGCATGCATCGACTCACCTAGAGAGGCTGTGTAGTTATCTGAGCAGGACGAAGATGAGTCCCCAGAGAGGCTGGGCGTTTGGACGGAGGAGGGCCTCGAGGAATGGCTTCCTCCACCCCCTTCCCCACGAACTGGAGGCTGGAAGGGAGAGATGGGTTCACTTTCCTCCCTTGTCCCCGATCTCTGACAGGAGGGGCTTCCTGGCAGGTCTGCGGGGGTGGGGAGGGGAGGCCTCCCTGATTCCAGAGCAGCACCCCCACCCCGCCCCCGTTTCTCGCTGGCCAAGGCTCTCCCGTCCCCACTCCTGTGCCCCCGCCCCAGCGGTGGCTCTTCACCCCACAGCCCATCCTTCCCCAGGCAGCCCGCTCGTGGACGCACCCGGAACTGGGAGAAGTCGGCATAGGTGGGGTCGTAGGTCTTGTGGTGGGCGTCCAGCAGGATGGCAATGATCTGCTGCTGCTCCTCAGACAGCTTGGGCCGCAGACTGTCCCTCAGGGCTTCCTCCTCCTTCCGCTTCAGGATCATCTCTCGCTTCCGCTGCACCTCCTCATCCGTCAGGATGACTGTGGGGCGAGAGCCGGGCGAGGGAGGCTTTCAGGAGGGCTGGGCCTGCAGCTCCTCGGAGAAACCCTCCTCCAGCTGCTAAAGGCACAAGATCGGAGGGGTGCACGGGGTTGGGGGGCTTCCCGCCATGGGGGACTCGGGGCCTACTCCATGGACGGAAAACTGGGTTTCCTGTTGAAATGGCAGATGTGTGAGATAGGAGGAAAAAGAATCTTAGGGGTGGGAATGTTGGGCATTATTAGTGAGTCTGTGTTCTCAGAGCAAGTGATCGGACTCTGGGCAAACTGAACTCTCTGGGCTTTGGTCATCTCATTAATCAAACAAGCAGTTTGCTCCACTATTACCTCTTCTACGGCCTTTTGTGCTTCCTTCCTCCAGAAAGCCCGTGTATGTGGGGTGGCTGAGGGGTGGCTGAGTGACAACCCCGACCTGAGAACTGAATGCACGTGTAACCCAGACCAGCTGCTCATTAAATGTCACGTCCTGTCTCTTCTCCCCCACATTCACAGCCCATGATTCTGAGGCATGGGGGTTGGGGTGGGGAGTGAAGAGGATGAGAGTCACTGTGTGGCCAGTCCCAGGGTCGGAAGCTAGGAGATGCTGAGAGACCTCTCCACGGGGGCATTCCCACGCCCAAGTTTCCAGGCATGGAACTTGGGTGTCCAATGTACTCTGACCAACTTAGAAAGACTTTGCCTCTTTGGTTCCTGCAAAACAACCCCTCCTCCAGCCTGTCCAGTCTTGAAAGTTCTGCCCGGAGAAGTTTTTGAGCTCTCTAGAATTCCCAAAGAGAACACTGTGCAGCACCGTGTTCTCTCCCGCTGCAAGCCAGCATGTCCGACGAAAGGGAGACCCCACGCCCCCTGGGGTGGAGCCCACCTCACCAGGCTAGGCAGCTGCCTCGGGGTGGCAGGGCTGTGAGCAGGGATGCCTGGCACAGGGGTGAGGCAAACAGACCTCCGGGCTGGGGCTTGCAGAGTGCTGACGGCAGGAGTGGGCACTGGGGCCCTCGGCCTGTAGCTACTTGCTGTCTGCTGGTGTTGCCAGCGCTTCTGCCCACAGAACTGGGGAGTTTCACAAGAGCAGGGAAAGTAATCAGAACCCCAGGGTGGGTGGGTTCCCGGCTTCAAGAGCGTCCCACTGGCCCAGACCTCTCGGGGAGGGAGGGGGAGAAGGAAATAAGCTGGTGGGAGGGGAGGGAGAGCCTGTGGAGTGTGGGTGGGTGGAAGTGGGCAACCAGAGCCTAGTTACAGCAGGAAGGGAAGCTTGTGGCAAAGGAAGGCGTGTTCCCTCCACAGCTGAGGAAGCCATACGAAGAGAAGGACTGGAGGAGACCACGCCCAGGTGACTGACTCACCTGCCCCAAGAGCTGCCAACCCTCTCCCACGGTGGGTGTTTGCTCAGACCCCACGAGGTCAAGTGAGGTGGAAGAGGAAGGAGCAGGGAGCATTGCATTCAAGGCAGGGTATGAAGCCTAGCCGGGGGAATCCAAGATTAGGTGTCTGGTCTTTCCTGCTCACCTGAGGGTGGATGTAGGGGGTGCTGGGGCTGGAGTGGGGGGGAGGGGTTAAGGGGGGTGCTCCGCTAGTCATGTCACAGGCATCCTGGACATGCTTCTTGGCTTGACTGGGCTTTGATAATCTCTTGGGATTCTAAGATGTCACTCTCCTGCTCAGAAACTTTTTCTGGATCCTTCCTGCTCACCATGGTCCAAATTAAAGTCAAGATGCTCCATGATTTTACTTCTTCCTAACTCTCCAACCCCCTTGCCCCCTGCCTCTGGACGCAGCTTCTGCTCCGGTCATGTTGAGACTGCTGGCCTGCAGACACAACCCGCTCAGTTCTGTCACTGCTCTTCCACTCATGCCGGCTGCCTGTCCAGCTGGGTCTTCTCTCCCCCATAGCTGCACAAGTCCTATCCGTTCTCCAGCATCCAGCCTTCAGCCCTCTCTCACCATGAAGCCTTTCTGGATTGTCCCAATCGGCACTGAGCTTTCATTTCTTATTTCTGTGGTATGTCTACTGTTTCCCACACACATTGGCACCCAACTGTCTTCCACTCTGTAATAGTTATGGTTAGTACAGCCTCCAGTAAATGGCCGGATGGAGAGAACCTGAGATGTTCAAGATCTCCTTCACTAGAACGGTAGGCTACCTGGGTTTCCCTCCTATGGAAGGGAGCCAGTGAGCCCAGCAAAGCCTCCTGGCCATGGTGTTTGCTCAGTAGGCTGAGAGATTGGACACCCAAGACATCTATAATGATTATACCTACTGTGTGCTAGTCATGGTCCTTTGCACAGGAAATGATAGTGAGAAGTACGCACTAACACTGTGTATGTGTCCTACCATGTCGGGATGGCACATGGCAAATGCCAGCCAGCCCACCAGATAACTGAGCCCGGCTCACCTTTTCAGTTTAATTATTGTGACTGAAATATTTTCAAGACAGCATACCTTGTAACAGAACACCTAAAACATGCAACCTTTACTTATCGTTTGGAACAATTACTGGACTTTGCAGGAGCGAGGTTATGACCTCAGGACTGAACAGGGCTGTGTCCTTGCACTGTGACTCGGCCTGCTATGATTCAGAGTTCCTGTGCTACGTCTCATCGCTTTCAATCTCCCCCTCTCTGGTAAGCTCCGTGTTGTCTCTTCTTGGTTCCTGCCTGCCTCTGGGGATGGGGTGCTTTTCTTCCTCTTAACTGTTAATTTCTAGTCTGTTGGGGAGCTGGAAATCATGGTAATTAAGTTTTAGGTAAGAAAAAAGATCTGTTATTAAAAATGGATAAAAAATAAAGAATTTTTTAGGTACCGGGCACTACGTTAAATGCTTCTTAAATATCAACTCACAGAGATTTAGTTCTCGTAACAACCTCTTTGGGCAAGAGCTAGTATTCCCATTTTGCAGATAAGAGACCCCCAGGCCCAGAGGCTAGGTACTTTGCTCAAAGTCACACAGCTAACACGTGGTGAGGCTGTACTCAGGCCTGGGTAATACAGTTCTAGAGTTCATGGTTGTAACTACTGCCCCATAGCTCTTCTGATTGTAATTGGCTATGACTGCTCCATAGGACTCTTGTCCTTAGCCATGGAACACACAAAATGTTCCAATCCATCTGAGGAGTATGAAAAAATAAATAAAGTAGCTAAGTTTGTAAATGATTTACTCTAAAAGGACAAAGTTAAGAAGATTCAAGGTTAACCTTATGACATTGTTCCTCCCAATTACTGTATCAAACGGTGACTGACATACGGTGTCCAGCATTAGAGAAAAAAGTGCTGAGATCTGGCATCTTCTACCAGGGCTACCAATCCACACCCCCTACCCCCCTTCTCCAGGCAACAGTGTCTGGAGACAGGGTAAGTCATCAGGTTCTTAAAGATTTATTTATTTATTTATTTGAGAGAGAGACAGTGAGAGAGAGCATGAGCGAGGAGAAGGTCAGAGAGCGAAGCAGACTCCCCATGGAGCTGAGAGCCTGATGTGGGACTCGATCCCGGGACTCCGGGATCATGACCTGAGCCGAAAGCAGTCGTCCAACCAACTGAGCCACCCAGGCGTCCCAAGTCATCAGGTTCTTACATGTGCAGATGACGTTGTGATTTAGGAAGGAAGTCTTTATTTAAAAGGGGTTACTAATTTCATAGGAAATTTTAAAAAAATCATTTTCTCAACAAATAGCTACTGAAAATGCCATTACTATCATGTAGGAGGGCACATGTTTTGGAGTTGAAAGCCATTGAAAAAGAGCAAACAGGTTCTGAAAGGGCATTTGATGGGCTCTCCAAGGAATAAGACACATGAGCTGTGTCCTTGGGACTTGGGAAACCTGTATGGCAGCTTAGTAGCTTCTCTGTCTTCCTTTTAGGCTCCCTGCTGAGTGCTAACATGGCTTTGCATACATTTATTCCCATGCAAGATGTTCCCCGCTTCATGGTTGCCTTAGGAGGTCAAGATCTGAAAGCATGAACAAAAAAAACACCTCAAGTTGCCCCTGGTGGCCCAAGGACAACATTAAAGAAGACAATATAATGTCTTTCCCAATGAATAACACAGGCAATATCAAATTTGGGAGATCTTCCTGACCCATAGACCAGTGGGAGATGCAGAGGTACAAGGAAGCATAATGGGGAGCTACTGCTCAGTCATTCAACTTATATTTACTGAGCACCTGTGCCATGCCAGGTATTGTACTAACACAGGGTAGAAAAGACACACATCTGTAAAAACATCAAACAAATTCACATAAAGGTGTTTTTGTGCAGGACAGGCCAACAAGAAGCAAGAATCCAACCACGAAAGTTCTTGGGCGCCACGCACAAGGTCAAGTCAACTAGGACTTGAAGAGAAAGAAAGGGGAACAGTCTCTTGAGCCCATCCCTAAGGGACCAGGCAGTGCCTGAAGGAACTCTGGACCACTGAGTGTGCCTGGTGGGCTGCACCAGGGTGGGGTCCCCAGGCCTGGCATCTGGAAGCAAACAGACCTAGGTAAGAAGGCCGCTACCATACTATCTTATTACTCAAAGGTACGAAATCAGAATTCCTCTGAGCTTCCCCAGCTACAAAAAACAAAAACAAAAACAAAAACAAAAAACAAACAAAAAAAACCCCACAAAAAAACAAACACACACAACAAAAAAACTACAGAAGTATTCACCTATTTAGGGATTCTTGGGAGAATTTAATAAGAAAGCACCGTGTTTGATGCAGGTAGGTGCTCCATAAACATTTGTTCCCACACCCATCCCTTTCCCCTTCCTGAGTTCCCTTTAGGGAAGGGCCCCCTCTCTGCTTCTCCAGAAGGGACCCTATGTTTGCAGTGCCTTCAGAGGGAGCCCTGGGCTGTCCTGTGGTTTTACAAATGTTGACACAAAATTATCTCTGGGAGGTTGAGCCTTAAGGCAGCCTAAGCCCACATGATAAATGAGTAGCTCTCCTCGGGTTCTGAGCTGGGAGCTCCAGGCTCAGACCACTGTAATGGACTTCTCTCAGGTGGGCTGACTTGAGGCTGAGAACTACAGCTCTTCCTGAAGGACCTTCCCCTGGAGTAGTGGAGAGAACAAGCCTAGCAGGGCTCAACTTCTTTCAACGGGAGCTCTGCGGCCCAGGCTCCAAGAACTCAGCCCTTGCAGCCCCAGGGCTACCTCACCACAGCTCCCCGAGGGCATCCCGGGAGTGGGGAACAGGGGGCTGCACTGGGCATGCAGCAGGGTGGGGTGCAGGGCTCTGTTGGGGAGGACTGGGCCTGGGTTTGTGGTGGCTGAAGCACAAAGCCGTTAAGGTTTGGGGTGGGCACCCACTTCCGGATTGCTGGCCCCCATCACCACATGGTATTCCTAGGGGTACCCTGATGCTCCCAAGACCTGTTCATCACCGTGGATGCAGTGCTGTCTTTGGGGACCAGAGGAGATCTAGAAGCAGACATGAAGACTTGCTTTCTGACTCCGATCCTGGTATTTTTACCTTTCTGAGTCTCAGATGATTTCTAAGTGTTCTTCCTATTCGAAGTTGATCAGACATCTCCTTCTTCCCAAGACATAGGAGAAGAGTGTCGGGGGCATCAGTGAGGCTGGTCCCACACAGAACCTCTGGGGCAGAGTCTGACTTTGAATCCCAGCGGTAGAACTGTGCTATTCTTGGCTGGCAGAGCCTCAGAGCCAGACTCCCTGCCCCGCGGGGGTTATGTGTCCCTTGGGGGCAGGGGCAGGGGCTGTGTTCACTGTATTTTGTTTGTGTCCACACCAGTGCCTCGCACAGAGCAGGCCGCCCTAAGCCAGTGTGTGAGAAACCCCATGAGGCACTCAGTCTGGCCTCCTCTGTTCCAGGATAAACACAGAAGTTGGGCGGGGCAGGGGACGGTGCTAGGAGAGATCAGCATGTCCAGGCCTGCACACTCCTGTGGGGGCGAGGAGGAACAACAGCCTGGAAACTTCAAGGCCTGCCAGGGTTGACTGGGGAGCCGGGAGCAGAAATGAAGGACTGTGACCCACCAAGGGGGGAGCCTGTCAAGACCCAAGCAGGAGGCCCCCCCCCACCATGAGGGTCTCCAGTCTGTCTCTGTTCCCCAACAAAAGAGAATTTTTTTTCCTGTCAAGGAAGAAGTGTTCCACCCCGAAGCCCTGTCCTGGGACTCTTCCTCGTAACTGCCTCCCTCACCCTCTAAAACAATAACCTCATAGCCAGAAGGGCCTCCAGGCATGCCTGCATCTGAGCATCCCTCCCTAGCCTCCTCAGGTCCGTAGCTTAACTTGTCCCAGGGCCGAGGAGGTGAGAAGCATGCAGACGGCAGACAGGGGTGAGCAAGAGGCAGAGCTGGACAGAAGGTGCGGAGGACACCTGTGTCCGGGCCAGCCCAGGGTACTGGTCTATAGCCCGGGGAAGGCTGGTCTAGCCACTCCCGGGGTCTGCTGAATTCAATGGCTATTCTGGCTACCAAGTAACCAGAGCTCAGATGCAGTTGTTTTTAACCCGAGGGTTAGAACAAGTCAGTCTGCCATTGGTCCTTTCCTCCAATCCTGGAGCTGGACAGGGAGTCCTGCAGACTCACCCTTCTCTCTCCCTCTGGATGCCGAGGGCCATCCCAGAGTCTGGTGCTTCCCTCACAGAGTCTCTCCCCCTGGTCTCCCCAGATCTGCTCCTGGGGCCAGAGTGGCCCAAAGGCTGGGATGGGGAGGGACCTGGATGCCAGCCAGGCTCTGAGCGCATCTTCTCCCCCAAACTCCTGCCCCTCCCCAACTTCAGCAGTCCACTCTCCCGAAGTCCAAACAACCCTGGGTCCTTGAGCCTCATCTTTTCCCTGAAGGTCCAGGAATAGGGAGGTGAGAACAGTGATCTGTCTTGGAGGAGCGCTGATCTGGGGGCTTACGAAGGCCGTGCCCTGCCTCTCCCTTCTCAGAGGCACCCCCATGGGATGGGGCCTTCCCAGAACTCTGAGACACAGATCCAACTGAGGTTTGTAGGACCCCCCCTTGGGGCCTCTGGCCCTGTTGTTCTGGCCGCAGGGCCCAGCTCCAGGCCCCGTGTGCCAACAGCCCCAGGGGAACAGTACGGACACCTCTCGGGCCAAACCTGCCTAAAGAGCAGCTCCCACCATCCCCTTCCAGTGCCACCCCCTGCCTTGGCCCCGGGTACTCACACTCCTTCATCATGCCGATGTCCACACAGCGCTTGAGCCGGCAGGCCTGGCAGTGGCGGCGGTTGTCCTTGGTGATGCGACAGTCCCCGTTAAAGGGACAGGTGAACAGCGCCTTCCGCTTCATGCTCCGCCTGCCCGGGGAGAGAGCACATGCCACCTCTGGGTCACACCCCTCCCAGCCCCTGCCCTGGCTGCCTGCAGGGGCTGTGACAACTGAGACTGCCCACAAGCTCCGCCCCCCCAATCTCCATGTTACCCACAGAGGATCTGGGGCCCAGTCCTGGCCACTCTCAGTGCCTACCCCTCCCCTCCCCCACACCTCGCCTCCTTCTTTCACTCCCTACTCTGCTCCCATCATTGCTCTGATTTACTTTATTTTTTTAATGTTTGAAAGGATTTATTTATTTTCACTTTCATATTTTTTTTTAAAGTGAGCTCTACACCCAACGTGAGGCTTGGATTCATGCCCCTGAGATCAAGAGTCGTCTGCTCTACCAACGGGTCAGGCTGGCCCCCCAATTTACTCTTATGGTCCTCTACTTCCCACTTTTTTTTTTTTTTTAAATTACACAGGAAATATATGAGTGAATTAGCCTAGCGACATTTTTGAACTACTAAAATCTGCAGAGTAGCCCTCTCTGCTTGTAGTCAGCCATTATGGGAGGTGAGGACGCTGGGGACAGCTTTAAGTCATCCAGAGTTTGGAGATCTCGGACTAGAGCAGGCCTGGTCCAGAGACAGACACGTGCGCAGGTGCGCGGAGAAGGAAGAAAGGCACCAAACCATAGCTCGAGGTAGCCAGATCACATGCTCAGAGATAAAAGGCCAGATGAGTGTGCGGGAGCCCTGAGGTCTGGCCTGGACTTTCTGAAAGGCAGAGGGAGCAAGGGTTCTGCCAGGACAGAAACCTGCCAAAGGTTCTTAGCTTAGGAAGCCAGTACCCCTGAGCCCCCTGTTCTTCTATGTAGTGGGGTGTACACACGTGTGTGTCCATGCATGTGTGCGTAAGCTTGAGGGTTCATTTTCCTAATTCTGGCTTTCTGCTGCCAGCCACACCACATGGCACTTTCAGGAGGCTACATCATCTATGTCCTTGGGGTTCCTCATACGGTTCCCAGCCCCAGTAGGGGCAGGCCCATTTTTTTGTTGTTGTTGTTTTTTGTTTTGTTTTGTTTGTTTATTTGTTTGGGGTTTTGCCCTGGGACAGGTGACAGGATTTAGCTAGAGAAAGATGGTGGCAGAATCACTTTCTCTCGGACCAGCAGCATCTTCCAAGGAGATGCTCAAACCTTACAAAAAAGGGCCTGGCTCCAACCATTTCCCTCTCTCAGAAATGAGCTGGTCACACACTAGTTATGCTTCTTGGTAAAAAAAAAATGACTCACTGTTCACATTCACTAGAAGATAAATGGGGTTTAGGACAAACATTCTCATCAGTCAACATGGACAGAGAGGACCCATGGGATGGAGGAGAAGAGAACACAGAAAGGGCCTGCCAGTAGTCACAGGTAACCAGACTCCAAGATTAGAGGATCCCAGAGACTATTGGTGTACCTCCTCTTTTTATAGGTGAGAGCCCTGAGGGGAAGAAACTTATCAGTGAGGGGAGTCAGCAAGAAGTGAAGGCTCCCCAGTTGGCTGTTAGAGACGTGAGGCTCGGCTTTTGGCTCCTGGGATTGAACACACAGCTCTCATTCCTAGAAACTCAAGGTGCTCAATGAAGTGGAGCCTACAGGCAAACAGCTCCAGGCAGCTGGCCCTTGAGAACAACTCGAGACCAAGGATGATAGCTGGCCTACAAGGTAGTTGCCCTTAGCTTTGGCCCCCACTTGGCCCTCTCCTGACCCAAGAGGGCCCCCAGTAGACCAGGCTGCAAGGGGAGGTGGAACCACACGAGGCTATGGGGGTCAACTCCAGCCCACCAATGACCACACCCACTCTGTGGTGACTACCCAGGGAGAGATCACATACCAGGCTTTTGGAAACAGAAAGCCTTTCTCCTTGAGTCTCCATCCATCTCTGGTAGCTTTCCAGAGGGACAGGCAAATGTGGAAGCACCTTAGCTACCTGAAATGAGCTACTACATCACCAGAGGACATGAGATTCATTCACCCCTTTACTCCTTCTCCTCCTTCCCACTCATGGTTCCTGAGGCTCCGCCTGTTACCACAAATGTTCAGTCCCCAGGATGCCCGTAGTTCTCTAAACTTACTTAAGGGCCAGAAGTTTCTAATTCAGAGTGAACTCTCATTTCCTTTTTTTTTTTTTAAACAACCAGGCACTTTGCCCAGGAGCTGAGGGTCTGCTCTCTCCCACCCACTGTCTTGTCTGGCTCACAGCTCTTCCTATTCATTCTCTAGGGCTTGGGGCACCACAAGAAACATATCATACATGTGGCACCTCCAAACACATGAGCCAAAGCCCCTCCCCAGCCCTGTGCTGGGGGCTGAGAGCTTCTGAGCCCCCCAGGTGGGAGGCAGCCCCATGCCCCCCAGGGACCTATCCCTCCTTCCTTGGGCTCTAGGACACCTGCCTCTGACTCTCAGTGGGGGCACACGCGCAGCTGCAAGGAGGCTCAGGAGGCTGTGGCACTATCATCTTTCTTTGATCTTCCTCACTGTAAATCTGAAGCCCACCCCAGGCTTCCACACACAGGAGTGCTGGAGATAGCCACGCAGCCCAGCTCTGCTGGACAGTAGGCGTGGATTCTGACGAGGTTGTGTAGGAATCCAAAAATATGCAGAGCTGGCTTCAAAGAAAATACTAGGCGGGAAAACCCTAATGTCCTTGCTTCCAGCTTTGTAGTTAGAGTAGAAAGCTCATGAATACTGAGAAGCAAAGTGGGAGGAGGAGGAGGAGGGGGAGGAAAAGGAAGGAAGGGAGGGAGGGAAGAAAGAAAATGTTAAAAGTCCTTCCGCGGGCGCCTGGGTGGCTCAGTGGGTTAAAGCCTCTGCCTTCGGCTCAGGTCATGATCTCAGGGTCCTGGGATCGAGTTCTGCATCGGGCTCTGCTCAGCAGGGAGCCTGCTTCCTCCTCTCTCTCTCTCACTGCCTGCCTCTCTGCCTACTTGTGATCTCTGTATGTCAAATAAACAACAAAAAAAATCTTAAAAAAAAAAAAAAAAGTCCTTCCAGCCAAGGCACAATTATCCCACCACAAGGCTCACACCTGTGCTTTTCAACCTTTGCCATACTTTATCCCAAAGAACACCGACTTTGTCCCATGTCTTCACAGTATTTGAGTGATGTAGAAAGTAGCCTATAAATTTATAGAGTTCTTGAACTATTATTGTGAAAAATTATACTAAGCAGCTCTTCCCTGACTCCTCTTGAATACAGAATCAGAGACCAGACCCTAGAATTGTAGCCAGGAAGATGGAGGGTAGCCATCACAAAGAACTGTCACACTCTGGAGTGTCCATCAGTGTTCAGGGAGGGAATGCTCCCTCTCCAGCTCCAACAGGGAGACTGAGGTCATCCCTACCTCCAAACCGGCTTTCAGGTGTGTCCAGCCCAGCACAGTTGCCAGGGCTGTGGGTCTCTCAGGCTCTGGGGCCTGGTTCTTCCCAACTCTCCTGCCTGCTAAGGGCATTTCCGCACATGTGGCTGACATCTAGCCTCTGCTTGCAAGGAGTCGGGCAGCCAGACCAGTCAGCCCTGGCTCTGTGCTTTGTCCCGAAGATCCACTCCCTGTCCTGCCTCCCTCCCCATGCTAATTGCTTGTGAGCTTCTTTGGTTTTGAGAAACAAGAGCTTCGAGTTTCCATGGGAGCCCATTGCCTTAGCTGCTCTTTGAGCCTGGACCCTGTCATCCTCTGGGTGGTTGGCAATTATACCCCAGCTCAGGAAGGAGGGGTTGGGGTGGTGCCACCGGGCTAAATATAGACAGTTTCTAGAAAGTCAGGGGTGAGAGAGGACATTGACCAATTCATCAAAACATGACAGACAAGCTGTTCACAGAAGCATGAAGTGCCTGAGGCCAGGGACTTAGGCCTGGGACCGTAGGGTCCTTCTTGGTTCGGTGGCCCCATCACCAGAGACCCACCCTGAAAAACCCCAGCCTGGGGCCAAGCGACAGCTCTGGCTTTGTCTCCACTGCAACCCTGAGTATCATAGAAATCTCAGAGCCTGGACGGGATCTAGGAGCCTGGTGGAGCTCCCATTGGAAAGACCAACAGGGTCGGGACCCATAGGGTACCTTTGTATGTGGCAGCATCAAGGGCTTCTCGGGAGAGTTTAAAAAGCCAACTCTACAGAAAGCTGGTTAACACCGTGGCAAAGAGCATGAGCCCCCTTTCTGGACAGCAATTGGGTCATATTCACCGACATATAAAAGGCACAGAGCTTTTAACGCAGTGAACCTACTTCCAGGCATTCATCCTGTGAGTCAATCAGCCCATGGGCCCAAAGACATGTGCATAAAGGTGGTCGTGGCAGCACTGTATGGAGAACTGGTCCCTTACAGTACAGTAACTCCATATGAAATGACAGGGCAGCAGGAAGGGTGGAGGAAGAATGTGGCCGTGGGGACTAGCTTGAGGACGTGTTCTGGAGTAGCTCAAAGCAAGAGGCAGAAGAGTGAGGATAGTATACTCCTACCTTCCTGTGCACACGTGTGTGTGCATGCACACACACCCATGCTCTGATATCAAGAATTTGGAAGCAAACACAATGAGTTGGTCACGGTGACAGCTTCCAGAGGAGGTAGGGATGTGAGAGTTGAGTAGAGAAGACCTACTTTTTACTGAGATGTCCTTTTGAACTATTGGCTGCTGCTACTTTTTTTTTTTTTTAAACCATATACAGGGTTGATTTACACACACATTCCAGGTTCCATGACAGAGGAGAGAAAAGGCTGTCTGTTCTCAGATATAGACAGTGCAAAAGGATGAGGATAACGACGAGCACTTGCTGAGGGCCTTCTCTGCTCGGATTCCATGCGTTACCACCAATGTTCTCACCAGCCTTGCAGGATGGACTCTGTCCCTATGCTACAGGTAGGAGAAGAAGGCAGTGGGAAGTTAGACCTCCCACTTCATGTCCCACAGCTAATAAGTGTGAAAGTGGGATCAGAATCGAGATCTGTTTGATTCCAAGGCTTCCCTAATACGGTCCCTAATTCCCTAATTCTTCCCTACTACGGTCCTCATCATGAATGTACCCTATTTCAATCCAAGCCAGAGCAGCAGTCCATATATACCGCTAAAGTCCAGGGGCACCTGGGGGTCTCAGCCAGTTAAGCATCTGCCTTCAGCTCAGGTCATGGTCCCAGGATCCTAGGATGGAGCCCCACTCTCTCTGCTCTCTGCTCAGTGGGGAGTCTGCTTCTCTCTCTCCCTCTGCCCCCACCCCTGAGCTTGTGCTCTCTTTCTCACTTATCTCTCTCTCAAGTAAACTAAAAAAAAAGAAGAAGTCCAAGAGCAGGCAGCAGAGGTTGTTTGAAGGTCTCCTCTAGGACAAAACCACTGGGATAGAAGTAGTCCCTGCAAAGGGCAGGTTGGAAGTGTGGGTCACCTCTGGCGCCATAGCACAGAGAGGACCCCCCACGTGTGTTGAGAGTGACTCCATGCCAATGAGCCTTGATCCAAGTGCTGAGCTACCAAAGACAGACAAGATCTCCTTCACACGCTTGCCACTGCCTTTCTTGACAACTCCAGAGATACTTCCTCTCTAAATATTCTGACCTCCTCTACCCAAGCTTCCAAAACAACTCTTGCCTGGTCCATAGATCACCTTCCTTGTTTTATTTCATTCAGTCTGGAGCCACCGTGGAAGAGGGCCAGCCGCCAAGCCGAACTGGACAAAGTTTTCTCCAGCAACACTCACTTTGTGGTGACTCATTTACTTGTGCCCATAGAATGCCCTAGGCAGCTGCTCCTCTCTCCTCTTTGTTTCCTCCAGTGCCTGTGAGCACTTGAGTTTTAAGTCCCTGGACCTCTGCCCCATTTCTCTGCTCACTTTCACATCACGGCTCCCGTGGTATCCGCTGGGGGGGCTTTCCTGGAAGCCAGAACACTCCTCGTGTTCCCAGATCCTTACCAGCCTGCCTTTTGACCCTGCACTCCACAAGACTCATAACAAACACGGTCCCTGAGAACCTTGGGCCCACCGAACAAGAAGGCATTTCTCCACACTGTATTTGTTAGCTCGGCACTGGTCGTGAGGCGTCTGGATTAAGAAAGTATCAACAGGTAAGAAAAAGGCAAGAAGGAGAGGCAAATAGTGATCTGTTTCTCAACCCTGCTTTCCAAGACCACTTCTTAAATTTCACTGTCCTCTTCAATCTCCTCATCAAAGGAGTCTCTCTGATTTTCTTCTCTGTCCTTCACACCTTTCCCTTCATAGTAGAGCCTGGACGTAGGCAGCCATCCATGCCCAGAGATTCGTTCACCTCCTTGATCACCCACCTTCTACTCTGTAGTAGAGCTACGTATTTTCCCTCTGTGGCCCTTCTGTCTGCTCCGGTGTTAACATAACGGAGACACATAACCTCTTAGAAGCCTGCCTATGCCAACACTTTATTCACCCTGGAAATACTCTTTTTCCCGGAGGATGTCCACACATTCCAGGGAGCAGGAAGCAAAAGCAGCATGAAATAACTTGTAGGAGGAACGGCCAGAGATGGTCTCTAATTCTTGACCAACGATCAATAGAACTGTGCTCACTGTCCAACCTTCATAATCCTATTTTAGTTTGAATATGAGTTTTGGACCTGCTAGGATGACCACAGCTAGCTCCTAGAGCAGGTTAGTTTGACTATCTTGGAAGTCACACCAAACGCTGGATGGTCAAATGGGATTACCGGTCCCCAGTGCTTAGAGAATCGTCAGTGACCCAGCACTGAAGGGATGCTCTTTGAGAATGACCGTGAAAGGGCAGGATGAACTCCCGAGAGCAAGGACCGGTTGCGCTTACTTTGTCTTCCTAAGGATGCAGAGCCGGACACAGAGAAGGCACCCCCACTGGTAGAAACTTTTCTTCCTGGGATCAGGATTTTGCAAACAGACATAAGTGACAAGAGGGTTCTATTTGAACTAGACTAAGATGGCAAAACACCGAATTTGGATGAAGCAAAGGAGAAGCAGGCAAAGGGGGGAGAAAAGAGGAGCAATTATGTATAGTTAGTTGATTCTTATTGGCAGCAGTTACATTCTGCTAAGTCCAGTGAAGGCTGAATCAACACACACTGAACCATTGTTCCTAGGGTTAGCCTGCAGCAAGCCTCTGATCACAATGTTTTCATCAATCTATCAATACATCACCTTGTTTCATGTGTGCTTTCTATTTAAAGACACCTTACTTAGTATATATTGTTGATTCATTAACACTGAACTCGGCCAACAACACTATAGCTCATGTCTGAACGAAGCTTCTTGAACACAGATTTCTCTATAAGGCACGTCAAAGCTTTCTTGTGCTTAGGGACACTTAACAGCACTTTGGCGTTGTGCTAAGGGCCATCTCAAACAGTGAGATCACCATTGAAGAGCCCCCAAATGCAAAAACCCTGGCGCTAGACAACCCACCAAAGGACACTTTTTTTGTAGCTGAAACAAGAAGGCAGAGCATCACCTCTTTCCTCCGTGGCTGGGAACGTGTGCCTCGGGGGACTTGTCTTTTTCACCACTCAACACGCCCAGAAAGGACCATGAAAATTCTGGAAGTACAGATGTGGGGATCACAAGGAAATTTCAACTGGTGGGCAAGTTTGTAAATCAGAACCCACGAATAATGAAGACCGACCATCAGGGTATGCCTATGTTTATCAAACAAAATCAAGACAAACAATAAGAGATGTTGGCTCTTCGGAGAGCATGGCCTGGCCCAGTCTTCAAGGCAGGGAAGGTAAAGATAGAAGACAGACCAGGACAGGGTAATGAGACAAAAGCAGCAAGCTGCCCATAATACCAGTACTTTCATTCAGGGGTTGTTGGAGGGAGGGGCCAAGGGTGGAGGACAGCAGCTTAATGTGTGCATGGGTGTCAGAGCCCCCGGTGGTGACGTGGATATGCAAACACACCGTCCCTGTCCATTTGGCCATCTCCCACACCTGGCCCTTGGCATGAGGGGACCTGTCCTCCCTCCATCCAGATCCTAATTCAGCCCTGTCTTGAGGATTTGGAGCCTAACTGTGTATCCGAGGGCAGGAAGCCTGGGTGCTCGGGGCTGGAGACACTCTAGTGAGGAACTGACCTCCAGTGTGTCCTGACCTCATAAGCAGCCACCTGAGAGTCTCAGCTCCCAGAGCTGACCCCCAGGGATAGGTGGCCTAGAAATAGGGGTTTGGGGGGCAGATGTCTATGGATTCACCAAACAGCCCCAAGAACTGTGGAAGACCTTGGGTGGCAGATGGGTGACTTTTATGACCTTTGGTGAGAGTCCCCACATTGCCAGCTCTTAGCCCAGTGCCTTGGTCATAAATGCTCATTCAAATGTGGGCAGCGAGTGTATGAATGAAAAAACAAAAGGAGGGTAGATGGCTGGAGAGACCTGTGTTTCTTTTATTAAGACAGTGTTCCATGAAGGACATTAAGTATTGACCTATCAGGCTCAAAAATAATATATTATACTTTATGTCTTTTTAAAACCAATTATTTATTTATTTGAGAGAGAGAGAGAGAGAGAGACAGAGAGGAGAAGCAGGGGGAAGAGGGAGGAAGAGATTCTTAGGCAGACTCTGTGCTGAGCGTTGAGCCTAACACGGGGCTTGATCTCATGACCCTGAGACCATGACCTAAGATCACAATCCTGAGATCAGGATCTAAGCCAAAACCAAGAGTCGCTCACCTAATTGACTGTGCCACCCAGGCACCCTTATACTTTATGTCTTTTATTTTATTTTTTTTCAAGATTTTGTATGTTTTTTGACAGAGAGAGACACAGCAAGAGAGGGAATACAAGCAGAGACAAAGGGAAAGGGAGAAGCAGGCTCCTGGCTGAACAAGGAGCCCGAAACGGGGATGATCCCAGGACCCCGTGATCATGACCCGAGCAGAAAGCAGACACCTAATGATTGAACCACTTTATGTCTTTTAAAGCACTTTCATGTGTTTCATCTCATCAACCCTCAGATTAACACTATGTATGGAACAGGTCAGATATACTCAGGCACTTAGTTGAGGTAACCGAAACAGAGAAGTCAGAAGATTGGAACCGGGACATGCAATGGCGCGGCCAGCTCCACAGCCCATGCACTTCTGCCTGCTCTTCTGATAGGAAGCAGCCCCAATGCGTGCCACCACCCTCCTTCTCCACGTGCAGGAGAGGGTCCAGGTGGCACCGGAGCTCTGGAAGGCCCCCCTGCAGAAGTGCAGAGGAATCAGAGACATGCCAACAGGACCTGGAGCCAGCGATGCTGCCCGTCTGGTTCCCCAAGCTGGGAGCAGCCTGCCAGGAAGCCAAGCGGGCAGCCCGCGCCAGGCCAAACAGTCAATTAGCACCCACAGAAACCCCGCTGCCCAGCGAATGCTCAGGGCAATGAAACTCCAGGCCTGCTGGTTCCTGGGACAGAGGGCAGGTGAGTTGGGAGCTGTGTTCCCAGACGGCCCACAGGTCCTTGAGTTGGGGGTGGGGGGTGGGCAGGTACCATACAAGTCCCAGGCTCTGATTCACTCTGCCCTCAAAGCCACTGGGTGAGCCCTTCCATTCAGAGAAACTAGGCCAACGTTGACATCCCTATTCTGGACTTGATTCACTCTTTCCTCTCTTAATGGCCAAAGGCCCTGTTCTCTTTATCTCTTTATTCACCTTCAATTAAGACTACTCCACAGAAGCTCTTTCTTTGATGGTTTCTTCCAGGCTTTTCTCCCTCTTGTTCTCTCTCCAATATATTCCAAATGCACATTTCTCCTGGTTCACAGACCTACGCTGCAATGCAACACTTTCCCATCCTGCCTTCCCGGCTTTCAATGGGAACACCCTTCGTCCAGCCTTTCCAGTACTTTCCCCATACTGTTGGCACTTGTGACACTGGGCTCACTAGAGGAGAGAAGAGACACTTGGTAGAGAAACTGGCCCTGACTGAGTAGGAATGCTGGCACATTGCTGACATTGCCTGAGCTTTCCAACCTGGGACAGAGAGCCACGGGTGAAGACATGGGCACAGACCGAGAATGGAGATCCAGCCCGGGTGCAGTTCCCCTCGTTCTAAGGAATGGTTTGATTTGGATCAGAGGACGAGCTCTGAGGCCAAGTTCTGGGGCTTCCCTGAGGACAGGCCTGTGATCTTTAGTCTTTTAAGAGGCTTAGTCCCGAAGGACAGACACATGGGGTAGGGTAGAGGCCATGGGTCAAGAGAGTCATGGAAAGATGGGGACCTAGATAACAACCTCAGAAAAACCATTTCTGAGAGGGGCAGAGGACAGAGCTGAAGCTGAGGGGAGGGGAGGAAGGAGATATTCTCCCCAAGACCCCAGTACTTCCAGTGGCTTTAAGAACTGGCATGTTCAATGAGCACGGGAAGGAAGGAGACGTGGAAGAGGCAGGGGTTCTCTTCATGGGAGAGAAGCTTCTCCTTCCCCTTGCCCTTGGGGAGGACTCACCTGAAGAAGCCTTTGCAGCCTTCGCAGGTCATAGCGTTGAAGTGAAAGCCTGTGGCTCGGTCTCCGCACACCCCACAGATTCGGGGCACATTCCGGTCAAAGTCACCAGGGTCAGGCAAGGGAGCGCTGGCTGTCATGGCCTCCATCCCTGCAAAAGCAGCCGTCAGGCCAAGGCCGGAGCTGGAGTCAGTGCCAAGGCTGCCTGGCATCCTTTATACCTCTACCCCCATCTGGAGGAAGCTCAGTGAGGCCAGGCGGCTCCCCAGGTCCCAGGCCTGAGCAGGACTTCTGGGGTGCCCTCATCTCGTGGGTCTCCACACACGAGGCAGCTTCCCCTCCTGACTCTGTGGAACAGAAGCTCCCTTCCCCATGTTGGGAGTAAGAAGCCATTCACAGTATGGTTTGGGTACAGAGGACACACTTGCTGCCCACTAGGTGGGTTCGTTTGTGTGACGTGTTTAGTCTGTCTGCACGTGACAGACAGAAGCCTTCAGCCCCTCACCCTAGAAGGTGGGAGGAATGCAGGAAATCGATCACATGCCCAAATCAGACCCTCTTATTGCCATCCCGGCTCCTCCCTCAACACGGCTCAGCCCTGACACGCCCGTGTCCCCATTGTCCTGGCACCAACGTAATCAAATCCTAATTCTTCTTCCTCCCCCCCCCGTTATAAATTTTACACCTTGATTTGAGCATCCTTCTGAATCATGTGAGTCACAGACAATTAACTGATTTTCAGTTTTCCGAGATGGCTTTTATAAATAGGCATTATCATCTTGAGATGGATTTCACACTTGAGAGAGGAAAGATAGAGGGAATAAAACTAATGGCTTTTGGAAACCCTTCTCAGGAAGCAGCTGACCTAACTCTTCCATTAGGCAAATTGAGCCCTCGGCTTTCCGCTCTCGGGCTCAGAGCTCCTCAGGTCTCCCCAAAAGGCTTCAGACCCTGCTACCTCCCACCTTTATCTGGGTCCTCACAAGAGCCACTGCAGGCTTAAGTGCCCCTTGGCCCCAGGGCAGGAAGGGCCCTCAGAGCAGAAGAAACTTGAGAGAGAAAGTCAGTTATGAGCCAGTGCCAAGTTCTCTTACCCTGAGGTCAGAGGGGTAGATTCTGGGGGGCCCTTGGGAGGCTCTGAGCTTCTTTCCAATGCAATCTCTGAGCCGGAGTTTGGCGTATCAAAGCCCTTCGAGTCTTATCCCATTTACTCTTCATATCACCCAGGACATAAATGCTATTAATCACTCGCTTTACAAATGAGGCCCAGAGGGATGCCTGGGTGGCTCAGTCGTTAAGCATCTGCCTTCGGCTCAGGTCATGATCCTGGGGTCCTGGGATCACGCCCCACATCGGGCTCCCTGCTCAGTGGGGAGCCTGCTTCTTCCAATTCCAATCCCCCTGCTCGTGTTCCCCCTCTCACTGTACCCCTCTCGGTCAAATAAATAAATAAGATCTTTAAAAACAAACAAAAAAAGGCAAATGAGGCCCAGAGAAGCCCAAAGCTTGGGATATCTCTAGCAGCTATGATTAGAACAGGCCGAAAGCAAATATTTAAATTTTTTTTTTTTAATTCCACGAAGAGCTTCAAACCAAAGGAAGAAAGTGAGATGGATAAGGATAGGGGTGGAGGGAACCCTGATTGCAGGCAGCTGTATATCCCCTACCTGTCTCAGCTTTTTTTCTCCTGGGAACCATACTGGGAACTAATACTGATGCCACTGCCCAGCCCTATCACAGCGAGATTGATACTTGTTAAACTGTAATGTTTATATATACACATGCAGAGAGAGACTGATATAGAGAGACTTAAAAAAAAAAAAAAGGAATGATTAACAGATATCTTTGAGGGATTGTAATGGGGAAAAGCATGCAGAGGGCCTCTGTAGTAACTATATTCTATTTCTTTGAGGGGTAGGTATATGGTATCTTACTATTTTTATTATTATTATTAAAACACTATTTTATGTTTTATATGCCCGTCTGTGTATCTAAGACATTGCACAATTTTGAAACAATTACAAATAGAAGAAAAAGCGCCTGTGTGTTTGTCGACATTGTTCCTGTAGCCCACCCCACATCCAAACCAACTCCCCCGGGCTTCCGGGGAAGCCAGAAGCCAGTCCACACATCCAAGCCGTGGACAGGGATCCCAGAGGCCCAAAACCATCGTGGGGCAATAGGAGAAACTGTCTAGGATGCTTGTGGCTTAACCCCAGGTCAGCTGAGATGTTGCAACTCTCCGTCATTGTGATGTTGCTACAGAGTCTGTGTCATTCAGGCGACCAAACATCTGGTGGATTTAGTGGAAAAAAGAGAAATCAAATGTGGGTGTGGGGAGTGGGGAATACCAGTCAAATTGGCCTAACAAGGGCACATCATCACACGGGCTTCCTGGACATGCCATGATGCAGGAGATTTGGAAGAACAGGCTACCCCAGCATGGCAACAGGTCTTTCCTGCAACTTTGTGAGCTGCCACCTAGACATTGGGAATGATGCTGGCCAGGGGCTGGGGAGTCCTGACCCTGAGGCAGGCCACACAGAAGGCTGGACCCAGCAGCCAGAGGCCCACGAGAAACAGGACCATTTTAGGAGCACCAAGAGAAAACTCAGCCCTGTCTGGGGTTATTTGCTGCTACTAAGGAGCCAGGGCCCAGGACCAGAGTCCAGAGGTGGAAAAGGGGCCCAGGCATATAAGGCCTGAGAGCTGGCAGTCCCAGGCATGGCAAGCAGACACTGTGCGGGCCAGGGTGACAGAGAAGAAACTGGAGCTGGGGAAGGAACGTTGCTATGCGGGACAGTCCCCTGGGGCCCTGGCCTAAGAGTCATCAGGCCCCTCCCTTCGGAGCCTCCACCCCTGCGCCTCCAGCGGGCTTTGGGTCTCCGCAGGACTGCCACGGGTGCTGCTGACACGGGACCTGCCCCGTGTGTGCCAACCCCGGGGTAGTATTCTCTTCCTTCCCTTGGCCCCCTCCTTCCCATGGCGAGCACCTGCGCCAGGAAGACAGAAGGCCAGTGAGGCGTTGGCTAGTGAGTATAACACCCACCCGAAGGAGCAGGGGACCAAGGAAGTTGAGCCCAGGGATGCCCTCTGTGAGGTCACAGATGCAGCCGACCAAAAGTACTCTGCGGTGACAAAAGGGAAATGCTTCATCTGCAGCTTACACTGACCTCATAGCCAGTCCTCTGGTGAGCCAAGTGAGCAGTGGTGAGGTTCTTTCCAGAGACTTTAGTCTCCAGATCAGGGGTGGAAAACGTGGCAGAGTGATTTGTTGGGCACTGGCGTGCCATGTCATCACTGGCAGGGCTGAGGGGTGGGAACCAGGAGGCAGCCAGGACGGGCCCTCCCTTGCAGCAGGGAGTAGCAAGAAGCAGCGGGGAAAGAGTAGGGGGACAGCAACCAGCACATGGTCCCTGCTGTTGGTTCTCCTGTTTCTTTCACAGCAGAGGATGTTGGGAGGGAGGAAAGGCTTTCTTTTCCTTTTTTTTTTTTTTTAAGATTTATTTATTTGAGACAGAGAGAGTGAGAATGAGCAGGAACAGAGGGGGAGGGGCAGAAGCAGAGCCCCCCCGCAGCTAAACAGGGAGCCCCGAAGCAGGACTCAATTCCAGGCCACCTGAGCCAAAGGCAGATGCTTAACCCACTGAGCCACCCAGGATTCCCGGAAGGGCTTTTCTCTAAGGGAGCTTTGCTGCTTCCACGGCCCCCACCCCCAGATTTGAGGGATGCTTAGTGGGGAGCAGAGCCAGAGGGTGGCCTGGCGCATGGCTGATGCCTGGGAAAAGACCTCAGCCCAGGTAGTCCCGCCAAGACACCTCAGCGGGGCTGGGAGTGGTACAACAAAGACTGCTGCCCCAGGAGAGCCTCAAAGACAGGTGTTTGGGATGCTGGCCTGCAGACTGGGTGTAGGCGGGGCAAGTGCTGCAGGGGTTAAATATGGCAACTCATTGCTTTCAAACAGGATGTTTTCTGCCACTTTTAGCTCTTCCTGAGCAGTGCTCCACACCCCCCCACCCCCGGCCTCAGCAAAGGCTGAAGGTGGGCTGACTCCGGTGCCCAGAGTATGTGTGTCAGTGGCATGCTGGCTCATCAAGGGGGGGCTGTGGAATTTCACCCTTCCCGCTTCTACCCACACCCAGCCCTGCTGGTCTACCCACAGAGACAGACAGACCACACACACATGCATGCACACTCACACACTTCCTTCCCTGACACCAGGAGGTGCCTGACCCTGAACCCTGGCAAAGGCCTTTAAGCCAATCCCCAGAGGGGGAAGGTCTGGAACCCCAGCTTTTGTTTCCCTGCCTCCCAAAGGCCTGACTAGGCAGGGCAGGGAAGAGCCCAAGGGGATTCCGAGATGTGGCTCCCAGGACCATCAGCCCACTGAGCCCACTCACTATCCCCTTGGGCACTGTCAGTTCCAAGGGAGTAGGCCCTGCTCCCCCAGGCCATGGGTGGGAGGAGGCATACCTGCTGGGGACACACACAATGTCACCTACTCCCAAACCAGGCTCTGCTTCGCTCTCCCTGCTTGTCCTGCCCAAGGTCCCCAGCTGACCACACACTTCTGGACACTACCCCATGGCCTTATCAATTTCCCAGGCTCCCTGTGTGGTGCTCAGGGGCTGAGGTGAAGGCTGAGTTGGTACAGAAAGGACCACCACTTTCCTGTCCTTGACCCCTAAGGTTTTTAAAAGTCAGACCTAAGATCCAGGTAGACTATTACTCTTGAGCTTAAAAAAAGAATATGTGGTGTATCTACTGTGTGCCAACCTGCCAGGCTCCATACTCACCATCCACACAAGCCTCATAACAGGCCTGGTTAGGTGGGGAGCTGTCCCATTTGACAGATGGCAAAGCCAAAGTCCAGAGCACTTCAGGTTAGCTGCCTAGGATGCCATGGCCAGCCAAGTGGTGGGGCCAGGGGCTGAACAAGAACTAGCTGAATGCAAGACCCAGATGCCTCCCCTGCTCCCGCTGACCTCCCCCTGCCCCCGACCCATTCCAGTGACAATCATCAGCGGAGACACCATATTCCGTACTGAGGTCTGCTCCAAGTTCTCCAGCACGCTCATTCATCTAAGCCTCACTACGTTGACAGCAGGCAGACCCTGTGGCATGATCCCTAATTGAGCCACGGGAAAATGAAGGCACAGAGAAGTTGATTGTCTTCAGAGCCCAGATATGAATGTAGGCAGATGAGCCTCGAGTCCCACTCCATTGCCTTTCCTAAGGGATAGAACTCAGTCATTTCCCCAGCCCAAAGTCCTGCATGCCCTTCACTTCCACTAAGTCAGGAGCAGTGAAAAGAACGATCCCCAGGCCATGATGGAAGAACCTCATGGTACTTTTCCTTGTGTGGCTCCCAAAGTCAGAGGATGGCAAGTAGTAGCCAGGATCCCCTCCCTGCCAGTCAATCCCTCTTACTGGGAAAACCCCATTCAACAGACGGGCCTCTCCTCCCCAGGCAACTGTGCGCTACTGGATGGTCCTTTCAGGAGAGATTAACCTAGATTTAGCCTGAAGTTCAAGTGCATGAAAGTGGGGCAAAGAACACAGGGTAGGAAAAGGACCCGTGGAAAAAAAGCACTTAATATTACCCCCCTTTGCCACATCATATAACCTCCCAGCCCTCCCCGCAATTCATGTTCTGAGTACATAGAACATCCCATTGCTTTGGCTGGGACTGTCCCCAGAGCACCCTCCTCCTGCTGTGCTGTAGAAACACCCAAACCCCAGGCACTGAGCCTCAGAGGAAGGGGGCGGGGAGCTCAACTGGGCAGAAAGCCCCTGGCTGCCATTCCTCTGGGGACTGAATCCCACATCGAAACCCCTGCCTGAGCCTGACCCAGTCCTGACCTTGCCTTATCAAGAAGTGAGGAGATAACTGTTTCCTTCCAGTCACTGAAGCCACAAGTCCCTGCCCCTCCCACAGGTCTGTCTGATAGCTCACACCACCCGCACCCCACCTTCCAGGGCTTATGCTAAACGGGCATCCCTGGGCAGGCTTCGCCTAGAAGAGCCTCATGGGGTCATGGCTGCAGGGTGTGCTGGGAAGAGCCTGGGGAGACCAGGATCAGAGTGCTGCTGGACTTGCATTAACCCCGCCACATTCACTGAATCATCCTCGGAGCCCTGAGCCCTGAGCGCAGTAGCTCTGACCCTGAAGTATCCGATAGCGGTGGACAAGAGGCCTGACCTCTAAGGTCTTTCCCAGCCCTGAAAGTGTGCAGCTCCAAGGCTGGATCTGCCATCACAATGAGGCCTTAGGATCACTCACCGGGCTTTCTCTCGGACCCCCTCAGGAACTCGCAGAGTCCCAATACCATGCTAGTGCAAGTGAAGTTCACTTACCCTCAGATGTCAAGGACTAGGAAGGGCATGAGGGGTGTGCCCCCTAACGGGCCCTGTGGAGAAGGGGAGCCCAGGAGAGGGGGTCTTGCTTGCCAGGTTGGGACCAGAGGGATCAAAACTGAGCTTTCTCATTGTTGACATTGGCTCAGAGCTCCCCCTCCTTCTAGAAAGAAATGGAAAACTAAGTGATTTCCCAGAAGAGGGGGAGAAAATTTTTCTTCCTGAAACTGACACACACAAAGTGAACTGCACGTGGGGCTCCCTCTGGAGTAGATGTGCTGGTGCGCATGCCCGCCATGTTGTACACGAGCATGTGCGTGCTCACCCGTTTCTTGGTGTTTGTTACTTCATTGTCCTTTCAGCTCTGTCCACCGGGCGCTGAATGCTGTAGGACCTACCTCACTTTCAGTCATCTCTTTATTCTAATGTAACTTAGACTTAGGCACTTAGGTCATGGCCAGCTAAGGCAAGGCCTTTCCTTCCTTCCCACCATCCCCAACGTATGTTCACATTCTTTTTCTAGAATAGTCACAGCATTTCCTCCCAGAAGGAGCTGAGGGGGAACAGAGTGGGGAAAGACAAAAAAAAAAAAAAAAAAAAAAAAGGGAAAGCGGAGAGGAAATTACACTGTATAAACAGAATTTGTCCAAACTATTTCTTGCTTCCTTGTCTCCCCAGCCCCTAGACACACACACACACACACACACACACACACACACCTTTAAATTACCATGAGAATGGTTGGAAATTATTTTCTGCAGACTATAATGTCCAAAGCAAAACTCAAGAGATATCAGTCACCTCAAACACCTCAAGACTGGAAGGAAACTCTCTCTAGTCCAACCATCTTAAAACCCCTCTATAATAGTTTAACCTTTACTTGAATATTTTTCCTGTTGGAGAATTGTCTCTCATGGCAATACACTTGCTTTGGATGGCTGTATGCCTAGAAAGTTCTTCACTATGCACAGGTGAAATAGCCCCTGTAGCTTTCAATCCCTGGGCCTAGGCCAACTCTTTACAGCCATCTAAGATGGACATAAGATGAAGCTACAGAGTTTTGGGAGGAAGGGTTGGTGGGACCATCCCATGGCGTCATTGCGCCAATTACACAAGGGCCCATTCCTCATCTGCTGGAAAACTGTTGTAAAAAGTGGGAAAATTTAAGATGTTTATGATGTAAGTGAGGTTGCAGGGAGAAGGAGAGATGGTAATGGGGCCACATTTAATTTTGACTTAGACCTTATGAGCTTCCAGGTATGACCATGATTCCCACAAAGGCAGTAAGTGAGGGGGTGAGGAGTACAACATCTGCCTCTGTGGCCTTTGCCTGGAGAGAACAGTTTCCAGTCCAAGAAAGGGGCTCTGTAGGACAGCATGAGTAGCTACATCAGCTCCCCCAAGCCTGCCTGCCTCTCTTTTGCTCAGTTGTGTCCAGGGGAGGCTGGCCCCCAGCACTGCAGCACCAGGAACATAGCAAGGTGTCCCCAATTATTTAACCACTGACTGAATGATGGTAAATTGAATGAAATCCAGCAGTTGCAGGAAAGAGTTTACCCTGAAGGTGCTGCTTTTTTTTTTTTTTTTTTTAAAGTTTGTTTCTTTATTTGAGAGGGGTGGGGCAGAGAGAAAGGGAAAGGAAAAGCGTGTCTTAAGCAGACTTCCTGCTGACACAGAGCTCAGTCCCACCACACTGAGATCACAGCCTGGGCAGAAACCAATAGTCAGATGCTTAACCCACTGAGCCACCCAGGTGCCCCTGAAGGTGCTTCGTAATCAAACTTTTGGGGAATACACGTAACCTTGGAGAACCTGATAAAGGTCATGGACTGACACCCCGTACAGGGTCAAGGGTTAGTGGGCCAATCTGTAGAAACCATGCTATCAGCTAGTTCCCAGTGTATTGACCATTCACCAAGTCTCTTTCTTAGCTGACTGTCCTGCTACCGTTGGGAGCACTGGCAACTTCTATGAGTTGAGCAGAACCCAGAGGCAGGAACCCACAGGGCCCCAGACAGTGGGGCTAGAGACACATGGCTTACTGAGATATATTTCCACTTCTTATCAACAACAATTATTCCTGCAAGCTGCTTTTTTCCAGTGGAAACTCTGCCCTTAGCTTTGTCAACAAGATTTCTGGGTTGATTAGGGCTCTCCAGGTAACAAGCAGGCCAGACCCTGTCACTGCTGGAAAGTGTGGGCAGTGACAGTGTCTGGTGAAGCATAAGCAACCGGCCCATTCATAAGCTGCAGCCCAGTCTCTCTGGTTTTATAGCAAAGAAACGGAGGCCATTAGAGGGGGAGGGACTTGTCCCAAGGCCACAAAGGAGGGAGAGTGCTTCTCCACCTCCACCCTGGGCAAGTTCCAAGACTTCTCCTGAACAGCTTAAGTAGCTTCCAGGGGGTCAGAGTGGAGTGGGGGAGAAATGGGCCATGGGAGGAAAGGAATTGTGGGAAGCCACAGAGGAGGCCCTGATGTGGGGACGGTGGGAGCAGCCAACACTGATGCCATCCTGACATGCCACTCAAAGGAATAAAGTGGGTAAATGTTACCCACTTGCTCTTCCCCAACCAACTCCAACTCCTGTCTCTCCCCTCCATGGCCTAAAGAAATGGTCCAGGACTCAAGGCAACAAGGGAATATCTTAGAGGGAAGTGGTGTGTGCCTGGTCTGCTCTCTCCCTACTCTTGGAGGCTCTCCTGGGATACGAGGATGGGGGTACTTCCATGGGGATAACTACTCCAGGCCAAAGTTGATGGGACAAGGAGACTCTTCGTCCAGTGACTTGGAGATCAAGAATAGACATTGGAGAAGCCCAAAGGCAGAACACCAAGAATACAGGGGAAGTGGTTCTAGGCCCACCCTAGGGAGACCTGAACTCCTGAACTCCTGACTCCCACCCTGAACTCCTATTATTGCTAATGAACCTGATGGCTGAATGGGATTTAAAGCAACAATGATGGCCTCGGGACAATAGGAAAAGTCCTCTTCTCCCTCCCAAGAGATCTCCAAGCCCAGTTTCTGGCGTCTCTGTGGGTCTCTACCTAGACTAAGTATCTTTCTTTCTGCCCAGGCCCCTGGCCCAAGTCCGCATAGGCCTGAGTCCACCCCTGCTCAGACCATCCCATTCCAGTCCACCCTGGCCAGGCTTCTTTTCCTCATTTTCCTCTGGGACCAATGTAGTCTTTGTTTCACTCGGAGACTTCCTGCCCTGTGGGAAAGGTCAGTACCCAAGCTCCAGGTCCCCCCCAGCTCTGAGATACTCAGGATCCTCAGGATCAGATCCCTTGCTCACCTCCACAATCAACCTGGCCAGCCCGACATCCTGGACCATTTGACTACCATCCAGCTTCCCCCGGAGTCCATTCTTGCATTTTCCTCTACAAACGGGGACATGAGAGCACCTGGGTTATGGGGCTGTTGCAGGGACCGACATCTCCGCGTAGCACTCAGCATGCTGCCTTGAGCCTGGGACACTGCAGTTTGATGGAAGCTTGTGCTCCTTGTTAGAGCTCTGACTGCTGTCAGAAAGGACTCCAGAGAGGTACACAGAGGGCAGAAATCCTGCTCATGCCCCAAACATGCCACTCCAAACAAACATTGTCCAGAAAGCTACATTTCCACTGAACTGGGAAAAAACCGGCCACCCCACCCATGGGCCATTGGCTTCCAAAAATCTGGCTGCTCGAATTGGGGAAAAATGGATTGTTCTAATCTCTCCCCTACAAGCAGAGAAGCTGAGTTACACATCTGGACTTTCCCTCTGCAAGGAAGCAAAGACCCTTGGGTCCCCAGGTGCCACCGATGACTGAGCCCTTCTGCTCATCTCCCTTCCCTGCCTTTCCTTCTACCCCCACCAGTGCCATCTTCCTCCTACTTCTGTCACCTAGGGCTCATCATGCATCTGTCACAGATCTATTCTCTCCTGGTGGGACTAGAAACTCAGCGCCCTGGTGACGTGGCCTGTGTGTCTTTCTTCCTCACCTGCTTTGCCCATGTACATGCACAGAGCGTGGGGGAAGACTAGGGCAGAGACCTGGGCCTGGAAGCCAGACATGGCAGTGGGGGTTGCAGCCGCCCTGGCAACATGGCCCCCAACCTGGACACTGGACTGCTCTGGCTCAGTGGGCCTGGACTCCTGTTTGCCCCTAGCTCCTAGGGGCCCTGCAAAGCCTTTCATTTCTGCTGGGATGGGCTGTTAGGCCTGTGCCAGAAACAGTGAAGGATCCTGGGTCTGAGAAGGTAGGGGAGCTCCAGTCGTAAAGGGGCTGATCTACTCAGAGGCACCCTCTCTATCTTCTGGGTTATTAGCTAGAGGGTGGACACTGCTCAGGTATTCAGGAAGCTTTGCATGGCCTGGGCCAAACAGAGAGGTTCCCATCCACCTTAGAGCACAGAGCATCAGCTGTCCTTAGTTTCTTTTTTTTCTTTTTTTTTTTTTTTTAAAGATTTTATTTATTTATTTGACAGAGAGAAATTACAAGTACACTGAGAGGCAGGCAGAGAGAGAGAGAAGGAAGCAGGCTCCCTGCCGAGCAGAGAGCCCGATGTGGGACTCGATCCCAGGACCCTGAGATCATGACCTGAGCCGAAGGCAGCGGCTTAACCCACTGAGCCACCCAGGCGCCCCATGTCCTTAGTTTCTGATTAGAATGGTTTCCCCCTAAAAGTCTTTTCCAGAGCTGCAGCTTTGTCAGGGTTCCAGACAACCTTCTGTGTAAATCTCTTCTCAGGGACCCCCTTGGATGGCCAGAGAACAATAACATTTCTTCTTGGCCTCACACTGTGGGGGGCATATTGGTTCTGGCCTCTGAGGCCTTACCTTTGATGATGACCTCTGGCTGGTTTTAAGCACCGGCACCATGGCAAGCCCCATCATGGAAGTCAGAGACACAACAGAGAGACACACAGAGATCCTGCCCTCTTGAAGCTCACGGTCCATGGAGGGGGACAAACAGGAAGGACAAGTGGGTAGGATCCATGCTACTGTACAGGTAAGCCCACAGGACACGAACAGCAGGAGAGCCCCAGGCTTTGTGCTGATGAGGTCAAGAAGGCTCTTCAGGGAGGTCACTTATCAGCCTGCCAACGGAGACAGGAAGGATCATAGTTCAGTGGTAAAAGGCTAATGAGGGTTCTGGGCAGACAGTTCTTGTGCAGAGGTCAAGAAGCAAAAGGAGAAAGGACATGTGAGAGACAGGGAGGCTAGCTCTGCATGGCGGGAGAGAGGGAGGCCGCCAGGAAGAGAGGAGCCAACTGACCACACTCATCAGCATAGGAAGTGTCCCCCATTCTTCCTTCTACAGACTCCTTCTTCTAGTAAACCCACTGAATCGTGACTACCAGGAATTTCAAATTATCATAATGATATTTAAACTGAAGACTTTCAGACTCCTATCCGACTCCCATTCCAACCTGAGAAGAGCTCGAGTGTTGAGCAGAAAATAAAAATAGGTCTCTCTCCCACTGGTTTATCGAGAAAGGGCCCCAAGGCCAGCAAAGCAGTGGGCCCCTTCTTCAGAGAGTGGTGGTCCTAGCTGGTGCACACCCAGAGCCACCCCCCTCATCCTCCTTTGGGGGAAATCCTCTACCCCCTGGTGTAGGACTACCACCACTGAGCTGAAAGGTAAAGATAAAGGAGAGAGCTCTAGAAAACTCAGCCCAGCTGAATAGGAAGATAGATGTTTTCTGAGAGAAAACCAAAGAAAGAACAGAAGGCTCAGCAAGAGCAGACGGATGTTGGTGAACAGCTCAGCCACACGTCACTGGCTCAATCTCTACTGAATGCATCAATCTGTCCGGGGTGGCCAGATATGGTTGCTGGGCACGGGGAGAGCAGAGTGGCACATGGCCACCCCATCCCCAAACCCACTTCTGCTGAGCCACTTGGCTCATTGCTCTCTCTCCTGGTCAACAAGGTCACTTCCTCATTGCCAGGAATCGCGCTCTAAGGAAGGGCATCAGCTACAGATACACAATGCTCACAAACAACTCACACCACGGACACCTGAGGAAAGTCCCTGACCCGTGTGGGCACACGGCAGCCTGTACCCTGGGTCGAAATGTCCATGCTCGCTGCTGGGAGCAGCACCAGTCAGCCGTCCCCTCAGACCTAGAGCTGAAGAGAGCCTTGTTCCAAAGTTCCAGGCCCAAACGGCCAGATCTGTCTGGAGGATTCTTCCCCAGAGCCACAAAGTGGTAGGAAATAGCTGCATTTGTCCTAACCCCTGAACCCTCTCCAAACTGTAATCCCCTCCCACTGCCCTATCCACTGGCCATCTTCCTTTTCCTTGTTTTGCTTGGACACCCAGGGGCAAAGATGGAACAGATTTGCTACACAGAGTCCCTTTCAGGGGTGCTGCAGGGCTTGGGAAGAGCTAGCCGGGGTCTGCAGAAGAACTACCTCCTTCCTTCCTCAGTGGTCAGCTGTCTGTCGGCAGTCCCCAGCTGCTCTGGGGCTGGGTCTGCTCCCCGACCTGGGCCTCGGCACCAGGGGACAGAATTGCCACTGCTTTCACTCAACATGCTTCCGCAGCAGCAAACATCCCTGGAAAAGGTGCCTGATGGGGCAGCTGAGAGCCTGCCCTCAGTTACGCAGAGTTGCTGTTAGTCAGGCACCTGCTAGACAAGCCCCAGGGGTTTGGGGCCCATCTCTGCTCCCGGGGGGGGGGGGGGGAGGGGGAAGGGAGGGCCCCCTCCACCTACCGCTTCCCCTACACCCCCCCCTTACTTTTGCCAGAGCTCCCCCTGACCTGAAAAACAACCTTGCAGCCAGGCTCTTCGGAGGCTCAGGTTTGAAGTTTAACAGGGACAAAAATAATTCCCAGGAGTGAGCTATTTTCTGCCCAGCTTTAGGAACAATAGCTCCAGGTGGCAGGCAGTGGGGGCAGGCTTGGGGAAGAAGCTGGCCACAGGCCACCCACTGGCTTAGGGCCTTCTCCATGTCCCCCTTCACACTCCCCCTGGAGTGGGATTTTCAGGGAGGGGGGACCCTAGGTGGGATAACCCCAGGTGAGGAGTGGGGGCAGCAGGGAAGGGCAGGTCTGTGGGAACCAGTGCCGCCTGCCCACTGGGCTTCAATCCTCTGTGGCTACTTTTCTTTGATGGAACAGAAGGAAGAAGAAAGAGAAAACCCTGTCCCTTTACCGAGTCTGGAAAAGGGGATTCTACACTCATCTGCCTCTCATAGCACTGCTGTAGCAGCTGAGATCAGTTTTTAAAGGGTTTTAGGAGCCCATGGGTGGCTCAGTGGGTTAAGCATCTGTCTTTGGCTCAGGTCGTGATACCAGGACCCTGGGATCGAGCCCCACGTTGGACTCTCCACTCATTGGAGAGCCTGCTTCTCCCTCTCCCTCTGCCTGCCTCTCTGACTACTTGTGTGCTCTCCCTCTGTCAAATAAATAAATAAAATCTAAAAATAAATAAAGGGTTTTATACAAACTGTGATACTCCACAAAAATGTTAGTTACTAATTTACAATTATTCCCTCCAGGTTTTAAAAGGATGAAATTCAGTATGAAAGTCCAAGGCTGTGAGAGCATAGCCCTGTCCGGTAGCCCAAGGTCCTCACCAGAGAGCCCAAACTGCAGCATCCATGTCATTCACTGCCTACCAAGCCCAAGCCCCCAGTACCACTTACCTTCCTTTTGTCCTTCCTCCCTTCCTTTCTTTTTTCCTAAAATCCCTTTGCTTGACTATTCGTTTCTTTTTGATTTCTCTACCGAAAACTTTCCTTCTAACACCTAAGGGAAAATATCTGATGGGGATACAGAGTGGGACAGCGGGGAGGGGATTCACTCATGGGCGATCATTAGACTGGCAACTCTCCAGAAAGAAACGCTTGGTCCCTATAAAGTTTTCTGTCTTGCTGGGAAGTGGGCCTCTGGAGAGCCAGCATGCCTTTAGGGAGGGGTTCTCAATCAACAAGGGCCTTCCTGGTCCTGTTCTAACAGTCACGTGTTCAAAGAAAGAAACTACCAGAACACACTCTGAAGGCCCACGGGCTAAACCTGGCCATGACTGGGTGCTGTGTGCCATCCCCATCATCACCACTGGTCATTATAAATTTTTTAAATTAGTTGTCAACGTCTCTGAAAAATAGAGAGATTTTACTTTTGGATGTCCAGCTTCCTGTTAAAAAATCGTATAATCTGGCCACACAGGGCTGCAGTCCCGGAGGCCATCCTGTTGGCCTGAGGTAGAGCTACCCCTCTGGACCAGGCTGTGCCCTCCATGCCCCTGGCCCCGGGGGGGTGCAGCCCTCCAGCCTCACAGGTAAGAGAACAGGCTGTGCACGCAGCCTACGTGAGCGCAAACCCTGCCTCCCACCTGCCCCCACCCCTACCAGCTGCATCCCAGAACCTGTGACCAGAGCTCTCTAAGCTCCTGTTCCCTCACCTGTGAGAGGAGAAAAAGAACAATAGCTACCTCATTGTGTGTCTAGTGCTCAGCACAGCGCCCGCTCAAGGAATGCTAATGCTAGTTCTTATGCCGGACTGGTTCAGTTCAGGAACCAACCAGAAACAAGCCCTCTGAACTGTAGGCTGGCTTCTTACAATGCTTTAGTCACACAAAGCACTTGCCCCTCAACTCTTTTTTCTAGCTCAGGGGTCCCAGTCTACCTAGAAACATATCTCCACCCAATAAACAGCAACTGAGCATATTTGTGATAAATTAAGTATTGTGTAGAGTTGAGACACTTCCGAGACGGGTCCCAGCCCTGTTCTCAAGGGCTTGCGACACAGCGGGGGACATGGACCATTGAACAGATAGGCTCAGTCCTGTCAGGTGCCATTGAGCACAGAGCTCTCCCCTCCCAACCCTACCCCGAACCTCCAGGAGCTTGGCGTTCTAGAAAGAACCAGGGGTGTCTCTGACTCTCCTTCTCCTTCTAGGTTCCAAAACTTTTCGGAACTTTACTAAAAGATACCTAATGGCACTTTAGCTCCACTTCCCCTCTGGGTTCTCGGGCTCCACACTTGAGTTCTTCTGTGGCAGTGTGGTTAACATAATTTCATCTCAACAAAGCCATTCAGATCTCCTATGGAGTTCATTATAATGGAATTTTACCGGAGGCTGTCATCCCCCACTTCTTAACATCATGGCACCCAAGATGTCGGTGCGCTTGCCAAATAGCTGGGCAGAGGTACCTTCCCACCCCTGGCAGAAGTCCGGAAATTCAGAGTTGTTTGGAACAAAGAACTCTGCCCCGAAGGTGTTTTCCTGCATCGTCCTGGCCAGCCTGGAACTGTCCCATTCACCCTCCACTGACACCGCCTACTGCCTCTTTACCAGCCCTCCTCAGGCAGGAAGGGGGGAGAAAAGACGGAGTTGAACAACTGGGACACCGTGCAGGACAAATCCTGGGCAGGTGAAGTAGGAGCAGACATTCTGGACTTCAGAAGATCTGGATTTAAGTTCTGGTTCTGACTTAGGAGCTCCATGACTTTGGGCAAGAAATTTAACCTCTTAATTTCTTCTTCTTCTTCTTCTTCTTCTTCTTTTTTAAAAGACTTATTTATTTATTTGAGAAAGAAGAGAGCAGGGGAAAGGGGCAGAGAGAGAGGGAAAGAAAAACTTAAGCAGACTCTATGTTGAGCACAGAGCCCAACATGGGGCTCAATCTCACAACCCTGAGATCATGACCTGAGCTAAAATCAAGAATCGGACACTTAACCAACTGTGCCACCCAGGCACCCCCGCCCCCTTAATTTCTTTGAACATCAGTTTCCTCTTCTATAAAATGGGAATTGTTATTACCTACCCCATAGGATTATTGAGGGGCATACATGAGAAAATGCATGAAAAAACTTAACACGGTGCCTGGAATGTGTAAGTTACAATAACCCTTGGTTTATTATGATTGTCAGCTTTTATATGATATGTTAGCCTCACAGAGGTCAAAGGTTGGTGTAGAGAGAGACAGAGGGCAGGGTTGGGGTGGGAGGTGATTGAAGACTAGGTGGGGCCCTACCGAGCCCAGCTTGGGCCTAGTGACCAAGACGAAGCCCAGGGCAGAGGCCCTTGCCTGCCCCTGGAGCTGACAGGCACAGACTAGATGGGTAATTACAGGATTGAGGCCTGGGGTGGCCCATGCAACTGCCCAGGCAGCCACATTCTTTTGCGGGTGGCTGGGTGAGTGGGCAGCGGCTGTTGGTGTTGCTGCTGGGACACGGGGTCTAGCTAACGCCTATTCAACCCAGCATCTCCAGGAAGATTCTTCAACCTTGGAAGGGAAAAGGATTCTCTGTGGGCATTCTGCTCCTTTCCCCAGGACACCTCCTCTGTTCTCTCCACCCCAATCCTAGAGCACCTTAACCTGTTCCCCCCACTCAGATTGGACAAGTCAGAGGGTCAAAGATCAAGGCCAGATGTTCAACAATTAGTCTTCAGTTTACCTCACCTGGAGCCTTCAGATGTTCAAAAGGCCTTGGACAGATGTAAATCTCATCTCAGCCCCCAGCACCCTGAACTCTGATTAGCTAATAAGCACAGAGTTCTGAGATTTCCATGTCCTTTTCTCAAAATCAATGGCCAGGAAAAATCTACCATCCCAATACCCTCGGCAAAATGTAATTCGGTGGGTAGTAATTGGCCACCTAGTATGTGCTGACCGTCACCAGGCTCTTGGTTGACATGAACAGAACACCAAGGGTTGGGATGGATGTGAAGCCGCGAGACCCCTCCCTCACTGTCACTGGATGCCCAGCAAGGAAGGTGTCAACCGCACACAGAGAACGTGTGCAAAGCCTGTACAGTCAGGCTGAGGCCAGCTGTGTACAACACATCAGATGGATGGACACAAAAACCGGGAGGTTGATTCCATTTCCACAGCCGAAAGGGACTTTAGAAACTCCTCCAGTGTAACTTTTTCATTTTAGAAATGAAGTCTATATCAGTGTTGAAAAGGATGGGGAACAACGGGAACTTTTATTCGCCTATGAGAGGAGTGCTTTTTGGTACCAGCGATGTGGAAAAGGGTTTGGCACTGTAGAGCAAGGCCCCACCGTGTTCCCTGCGCCCCAGCAGCTCTACCCCCAGGCCAGCCCTTCCCTGCCCCCCGGAAACGCATACGCACCCCCGGAGACAAGCGCAACATGTTCCCTCCCAGCAGTGTCACCATGATTAACTCCAAACTGGAAACAACCCAAACATCCATCCCCACAAGGGGTGATGTACACATTGCGGCACATCCTTACCAGGGACACGATGCTGAGGGACAACTAATTAACTCTGCGTGCATCCACATGGACGAATCTCAGAAACGTGATGTGGAGGGAAGACCTACATCGCAGAGAGCATGAGCGGAGGTAAGCTCCAAAGACATGCAAAGGCAAATAATACAGTGCTTTGTAAAGCTTACATAGATGATGACTTAACAAGAAAAGGGAAGAAATACCTAACAAATATTCAAAATATTAGTGGGGTGGAGAGGGAGGAAGGGGATGCAAATGGGGAAAGGAATGGGAGCTTTTAAGGTGCTACCGATGTCCCATTCCGAATTTAGGTGATGTGAACAGGATATATATATATATATATATATATATATATATATATATAATACATATATACCATTTTATCCTTTAATCTATACATAAGTATATTGTGTGTATGATAAGAAGAATTGAAGACTCTGAGTCCCTGAGAAACTAAATAACTTTCCCAAGCTCATCAGCTGACAAATGGCAGGAAGAGAAATTTACCAAATCTGAGTTCAGCCAGGTACCAAGACAGCCATTCTTGGATTCTAAAGGTACCTCTCACAATGATGAGCTTCTGGTCTAGTAGATTTGAGAATAACCACAAGACTCTTTACTTCTCACTGTTAAATTCCCAGTATCTTGAATAGTTCCTGTCACACAGTAGTCCCTCAGTATCTACTGAATGTGCCCATGCTTTTCCAGGGCTTACTTCATGCCTGACACTTTACTTACAGTCCCCACACATGCTCCGTAAGGGAGCTATCCTTATCTCAGTTCACAGATAAGGCACCTGAGATTCAGAGAGGTTAGGAAATCTTTCCAAGGTCACAAGCTAGAAAGTGACAAAGTCAGTATTTGAACCCAGGAGCGCCTAACCCCAACCCTGTGTTCCTCATATTCCGCGAGGCTGCTAGCACAGCTTCTGATAGCACTGCCTAACATTTCAGTGGTATGCCGAAGAACCTTGGAGGCCCCCGCTGAAGGGTGAGCTAAGCACTTTTGCTTCCTTCTCCTCCCATCTCCAGGCTCTGGCACCTAGGGTGGCTGGCCTGGCCAGGCCCAGCATCAGCCAGTAGGGCAGAGCCATGGTCATGGGTTAATTATGCAGTGTGGCAGCCTGCCGCATCTCCTTACACCTTGGTTTCCCATATACATGCCGGAGAGAGTGACAGCAGCTACCCCCAAGCAGAAGCTGTCAAGATTAAAGGAGATAAGAAATTGCACAGTGCCTGGCAGAGGCTGACACATGCGGCTAGAGTCCATTTCTCCTTCCAGGTAGGCTAGCTTCAGGAGTGTTCCTTAAGGGGTGGCTAGGTGGGGAAATGGTAAACAGGGATGAGCTTAGCTTCCGGGACAGTGGGACAATGACCTTTCCTTGGTGCCCATAGCACATAGTAGGTTATCAATATAGTAGTTTGTTTGAAATTGACAGAGTTACTTGTTACTTTGTTACTTGTCTTCCAGACCATTCAAATCTTATTTGATCCCATGCAATCTCTCTGCCCAGAGCTCGCTCTCTCTCAAGTTGTTGTCATCTGTTTTTACCCAAGTTAGGTACCCAAGACTACTACTGGAGAGGCCCTGAGGCCTGCGGGTGCTGGCAGAGAGAGACTCCTTTGAGAGGCCACTGTCCCCAGAGTAACCTTTGGGCAAAATGAGCTTGCACCCAGGTCAACCTGTTCAAACCAGTTAGTAAACCTAACCCTGCCACTCACCAACATTTATTGCTGGCCTATTATGCACAAAGCATGGCACTTGATGCCCTGTGGCTTCCCACTGAATGCAGAATTGGTAGGGTTCTGTGGAGGTAAGACAGATCCAAGTGTGAGTCTTGACTGTCCCACTCCTTGGCTATGGAACCTTGGCATGTTGCTCAAACTCCCCAAGCCTCAGTTTCCCTTGTGTACAAGGAGCATAGCAGTGGCTCCTATCTCACAAGATTGTGGGAGCTCTGAGAGGCCACACATGCCATGATGAACCTGGCACAGCCCTGGGTCCCACTGAGCTCAACATTCAGAGTAGATGTTCCTGGAGCTACATCCCCAGTGCCAGCAGGTGGCACACACTAGATGTATCACTAGCAAAGCCTTGGGCCTCATAGGTGCCCTGCAGTGCCTGGAATGTCACACCTTGTGCAACACGTCCAAGCTTCAACCTGTGGTCGGAAGCCCAGTGAGAGGCAGCAGCTTCCCGGGAACTGGCTTCTGGGTCCTGCCCAAACTCCACTTGCCCGCTGGTCTAGCTGCCACACCCTACTCAGGACCAGGGCTCTCCCCAGTGCAGAATGGGGACTTTGTGTGGCATCTGGTTCTGGAAACACTACTTAGCCTATTCTTTGGCACGGGACCTGCAGGGCAGGTTCACAAAAGCATGACACACGCTTAGATGCCCCTAGTGCCTGCTGCTTCTGTTTCTCAATTTTGTCATCTGCGGATCAGCCGCCCCCTCTTCCCCTTCCCAGGGGTTCTCTTCCCTTCCCTGGCCCCACAGGTTGCTTCAAAGAGTGGGACTTCCCAAGAGGTGTCCACCTGTCCTCTTCATTTGTTGGTGATGAGAACAGCTTCCTTCCTTCCAGAGTGGTAAGTACCGATACCCTAAGGATGAGACTCTGCCCCCACGTGGGGCTCCCTGGTCACTCTCATGCTAGACCCCCTGAGGATTCTCCAGGGAGCCCACCCTGAGCATTTGGACCATGAGGACCAAGAACACAGAAGGGTGGCAGTTTCTTTTCTACATGTCACTGCAGCAGAATACAGTCACTGCCACCAACGCTTGGAGCTTGGGTTGAGCAAGAACAGTCTGTCCCCGCCCTAGACCATTTCCCCAATAGTCAGACTAGAGGAGACAGGCAAACTCCAGCGTCCAGGGGACTGACTCCATCTCCTGCTAAGCGATTTCTCTCTGGCTCTGACCTCCACTCTGTTCACCAGTTCCCCAGAAATGGACTGCAAGTGACCTGTACCCTTTATGCACACAAGCAAGGTTTGACTACCTCCCCTTCTTGTTGTTTACCCACTTGGGAGCTGGACTTCCCTGTGGTTTGATGTGGCCCCCCGAGATCTGGGAAGCTGGAGAGACAAAATGAAGAGGCTACAGTTAGGGGGGAAGAGGGAAGAGGAAGCACAAGGCCAAATCTTGGCTCCATTGTGAATCCCAATTCCCCCAGGGCCAGCTGAAGGGGAGTTGGCAGGCCTTTCTGTCCCCATCTGAGATAGGGGTGGGGCAGGAAAACCAAAGGTGAAGCCAGTCATAAGCCAAGGGTGAAGGGAAGTCATACAAGCAGGTGGTAGGTTGGGTGACAGGCGGTAGGAGAGGCTGGCTGTGGGCAGTCCTACCTCAAGGAGGAGCCTAGAACTGGCTGATTAGTACCAGGGAACAAGGTGGGCTATTTGGGGCTGCCTTCAGAATTAAGCTACCTCCGTCTTCCCTTCATCATGAAGGAATTCCCCCACCTTCTCTTCCTCGTTACACCCACTCTTACCCATCTTCCCCTTACCAGTGCGACCTCCGCTGGGTTTGGAGAATGACTAAATGTCCCAGTGAGGCCTTGACAGCTGCAGTGTGTGTCCATTGTCCTGACGTAACTTATCAACAACATCCCTGTCACACTCAAAGTCTCCCAGTTTGGACAGTCAATTATATGGTCACTGTCTCTAGCTCACCCAGAGGGCATGGATGCAGGACAGGGTGAAGAGGGGATTAGAGAAAAGCATGACTGGAAGCAAGGCCCTGTGGTCCAGAGTGACAGTCAGGCTAGTTTCTGCCCAGCTGGATCCTCTCAGAACGGGATGGTAGCGAGGAGACAGCTGAGAACAGCTGCCCCTCCTGGTGCTCACACCATCTCAGGGAAAAGGCCCAATTTGATGGGTTCTGCTTCCTGTCATCCCTCAGAGGGCCTAGCACCAAGCTGGGTGCCTCAGAGTCTCTTAACCAAACCTTGTCATTTCTTCCCTTCCCTCTACCTGCATCTAAAACAGACTTGCAGCAGCGACAGAAAGCTGGGGGGCTAGAACTCATCCTGTCCAGCAACAAACTGGACCATCATCTGAGCTCAGACTTTCGGTGCTCCTGAGTCTGTCCCTCCGGCCACCAGAACCCAACTGCTAGACAAAGACAACAGCAGGTTTCTAGCAGAGGTTCCAGAAACAGATCTCAGTCGAGTGGGCCACTGTCTCCTAAGGATATGGGGTGCAGAAATGAAGAGCTGGAGCTTGTCTCCTGCTTGGATAACTATTTGGTCTGGCCCCTGAGCCCCAGGCCAAACATGGAAGACACTGGCTTCAGAAACTGGGTACTTGCTCTGAGATTGGGGGTGGGGGTCCAGGGGCTCCTCTTGGTGCTACCTCCGGGACTTAATCCCCAAAGGAGTTCAGTTCTGAGGTGGGATGGGAAGAAGCCTGAGAAACCACAAACACGAATAACCAGGGCACCTCAAACTGTACCAGACCTTCCACAATGTTTCTACAAATAAAGTATGAGGCCCTTGACCAAGGTGCTGTGAGGGTTCAGGAAAGCTTCCTAACTCTCCTTCCCTCCTTTCTTACCTCACTCTTCTCGTTTCCTACATTTTTTCTCTTCCCTCCTTTCTTATTCTTTACCCTGGAAAAGGTCCAAGTTGTGGCTAATGAGGGAATAACCAAACTGAAGCCATGGGACCCCGCCAGAGTACAGACTGTGAATCCCCAGCATTTTGCAATTTGAGTCAGCCCCACACCACAGATGGTTGTGGGTTCATTTCATACAGGTCCAGAGAGGCTGCTGAGTGGAGGCATCGGACTCAGAGACTCCTGTTTCTGCTCAAGGATCTGAACTACCCAAAACAAAAGCCAGAGAGAAATTTACAGTCTTACTACCTCCTGGTCTGGTTGCATACCATTCGAGAAGGATCCTCAATCTCCTCCAGCACTTGGACAGAGAAGGGACAAGGAAGCCCCCCTCCCCCAATACACAACATTCGAAGGTCACAGAGTTGAGGTTCCTGTGCCCAGACTATTCATTTCCACCTCAACACACACACACACACACACACACGCACACACACCCCACCCTGCCAGCTTGGCTTAAAACTTTCTTTGACAAGGCCATGGCTTCCCTAGTCCTAGAATCTTCCTGAATTCTTGTGCACACCCACCTTATTAACAGAGATGGGCCACTTACAAGATCACTATGCAGATATGGAATGAGAAGCTGGAAGTCTGTGGAGCTGGGATGTACCTCCTGATCCTTGGAGAAGGATAAGAGATGTGGATTTACCACAAATCCACAATCTCTTCACAGTCATACCACAGCGATCCCATAATCATTGCTGTGTTAGGTGTCCCCGTCACAGGAGTGGCCACCACGGGCCACGAGGAAGATAGCCTTCCAGCAGGGAGCTGGAGTGGCACTGACTCTGCCTAGGAGAGCTTCTGCAATGCTCAGAAAATGCCTGCCCAGTTGCTTGCCTGGGCTCTGGCCCCTCTGGCTGCAACTGAGCCCAGACAGGAGGCTGACTCACTCACCGCAGGGAGGAGGAGGAAGAGGAGGAGGAGGAGGAGGAGATGCGGGAAGGGCCTGTGCTGGGAGATTCAGTGCTCTCCCAGCCCAGGCAGCCTGGGTCTCAGCCTCAGTGGTCCATGGGGGAGGGGGGCTGTGTCCACTGCTCCCTCCAGACCCATGTTATTCTCTCCCAGCTACTTCTCCTGAATTCTCCCCCACCACTCACAGATGTGGGACCCTTCACTCCCCAAACAGAAATACTCCCTGAGCCCCCCTCCTCAATGAGAGGTTTGTCCTGAAGTTCCTCTCAACATCTATGGATGGGCTCTCCTGAAAAAATAAATCCAGTGCATTAGGGCCAACTAGGTCTAAAATCATCGGTGGTTGAAAAAGGAAAAGAAAAGAAAAGAAAGAAAGAAAAAAAAAAAAAAACACCACTCTACTTAAAAGATCCAACTCCACCATCGCAGGTGACCCTACATAGGTCCTAGAAGATGATAAGGCCACAGGCACCCCACCTCCAGGAGACCTCAGCACCATCGACAGCCAGTCTCCCTTTCTTACCCCTCCACTCCACGCCAAGGCTCCCCAACAGAGGAAGAAAACAAATGCTTCTTGTTGCCCAAGTGCGGAGAGCTGCGCTAGCAGAGAATTCGTGTGTTAAACTCCCTGAGCACCGAGGAGGTCGCTGCTCCTCTCGCCAGCCTGGCACGGACTTTAGCTCTTCCTCAGACCTCACTGTCCCGTCAGTGCCTCAGCCTCATGGCACGACAGCCCGGATCTCAGGAGCCAAGTTTGCTCCTGCGATGTAGACTCTCGTGCTTGCACCCGGGCACTCAGGGCCGGTACCCCCGACGCCCCTCCCCCGGACCCAATCCCGATCCCGGGACCCCCTTCCCCGCGGCTCCCGGCTCCGCACCTGGTCCGGCGGGTGGGCACGCTGCTCCGCGCTCCCGGCGCCTCCCGCTCGGCAGCTGCCTTTTGACAAGCAGAGACAGCCCAGCACCTGGCCCCGCCCCTCTCTAGGCCCCGCCCCCGGGTCCGCCCCTTCCCTTGGCCCGGCCCAGAAGACCTGCCTCGCCGGGCGAGAGCGCTGGCGGCGCTGCAACCGTCTTGACTGGGAATCAACCACCGTGAGCCTCTGCCCGGGGCGGTCCTCCGCGACTGCGGTGCACAGGGCGGGGCTTGCTTCTGTCCTCGGTGCGTGAGAGTTTTGCGTGGTTATGTGTGTGCAGATCCACGCTGTGCCCGCGTTAATCCGCGTTGCATTCGCCCACCTCCCGCCGCCGTGGTTCTACCCAGCCTGCTGCGGACGCCTCTCCCAGGTGCGTCACCCCCACCTGGGCAGACCCGGCTGGGACGTAGTCATCTGCCGGGCTGGGGGCGCCTGTCGCGGGCACCGTCGGTTCTCTCTGAGCAAACCTCCGTCGCAAACCTCGTCGAAGCGAGCTTAGTCTCAGCTGCCCTGGGCCCTGGCCCCCGCCATCCGTCCCATATGACACTGGTGTGAAGAGAAGAGAGAAGTTAAAGAGTGTACCATGAGACCTGGAATTGTAGGTAGAGGGGGAAAACATGCCGTAGGAAATTTTGCCTAGGAATTACAGCGCTTGGCTGTGTGCTAGGCACCACTTTAGATGCTAGAGGAGACATGAAAAAGATGTGGTGCCCACCTTCTTAGAGCTCACTGTCCAGTGGAGGAATGTACAAAGAAACAGACATTGCAACATAGTATTCTATAATGAAGATGCCCCCAAAGCCGTCCAGCATTTGGCGAGCTCCTTTGGGAAGGGGAGGAAACATGGCTCAGAGGGACAAGCTGAACAGGTGGAAAACTGAGGCATAGCGAGGTTAAATGGCTTGCTCAACATGGCATAGCTCTTCAGTGAAGGATAGTACCAGTCTGCTGGTACCCTATGCTCTGAACCATTTATGAAACAGTTATGCTAGACTATATGATAATCGGCCCCTCTCAAACTCTCAATAAGTGGATTTAGAGAAATGGACTGAGGCTAAGCAGAATGAAGAAACTTCAAAATGCAAAATTTTTTTAAGGGGCACTGAAACAGTTCGTGAAGAGAAACTCATGGAAACTTTCCCTCTGGAAAAGTTAAAAAAAAAAAATAGAAGAGACTCAGACTGGTTGAACTTGGGAATGGACCATCTATTCTGAAAAACAGGTGAAAGGAAGAGCCCCTTTGGAGGTCCTACCCGAGTGATGGATGGATTCCTGGCTTATCATGAAAATAAAAGAAAGAATCCCCTTGCCCGAAGCATCATGGGAAGGAAAATATAAGAGGAAATCTCTATGGGCGCCTGGGTGGCTCAGTGGGTTAAAGCCTCTGCCTTCAGCTCAGGTAATGATCATAGGGTCCTGGGATCAAGACCCGCATCGATCTCTCTGCTCAGCGGGGAGCCAGCTTCCTCCTCTGTCTCTGCGGGACTCTCTGCCTACTTGTGATCTCTGTCAAATAAATAAATAAATAAAATCTTAAAAAAAAAAAAAAAGAGGAATTTTTTTTTTTTAAAGATTTTATTTATTTATTTGTAAGAGAGAGAGAGTGAGAGCGAGCACAGGCAGACAGAGTGGAAGGCAGAGTCAGAGGGAGAAGCAGGCTCCCTGTGGAGCAAGGAGCCCGATGTGGGACTCGATCCCAGGACGCTGGGATCATGACCTGAGCCGAAGGCAGCTGCTTAACCAACTGAGCCACCCAGGCGTCCCAAAAAGAGGAAATTTCTAACAACTGACATCTTGGGGCATTCTCAGAAAGTTCCATGAACCTCTGGAAGAAGTCACGTTTGCGGTGCTTAATTGGCCAGATGAGGGAACATGGAAGCTTGAAAATAAACCTTATCAAAAAGTGGTTGGTAGAAGATGACTTCTGAGTATTCATTCTACAGTCACTGACTGTGAGTTTCTTCTCACAGCTGTTCATCTGATGTTCATCAAAGTCAGGCAGAGTAGAAAATACTTTCCCTGTTGTACCATGATGGGCAGAGTTGTTAAGGTTCTTGTAGTTGGGGAGTGACAGTCACTTGAACCCAGGTCTTCTCTCTGCACTTTCCATTGTTTCACAGTGCCACTCAAAAAAACCCAGTTATTTCCATGGGCTTTTCACCTATTGGACCGCCATCTAGATAACCCAGATTTGTAGATTGTAGATGTCTTCAGAGTCCCCAGCATGCACTGCCATGAGCCCCATCACTTGGCCCTAACCTGTTTTTTTTTTTAATCTTCCCCCAATACCTGATCTGCTCTCTCTCATCTCTCTCTGCAGCCCTATCCTTCGCCTGGCTCCATCTCTCGTATCAGACCTGCCGTGACATCTCTAGGCCAAAATGACTGTCAGTTCTCTGGTCTTTGTAGCATGTACTGTCTGTATGACATGCTTCACCAGGCAATAATGAGCCTGTATGTATATTGAATAATGAGTTTGTATGTATATTGAGCAAAGATAGATCCTTAACCTTAGCTTTCTTCTTAGAAATGCTGTTTTGTGAAAGTAGAAAATCAAGAATACATGACATTCACTTCCCCCAGTTTTGTTGTCATCAGTAATTGGCTCCTGATCCTACATCACCCTAACCAGGGACTAGGAAGGGTGGTTGTTCTTCAGACCCGTTCTCTTGAAGACTTTGGTGATGGTCAGCCTCCTTACGCTACACAATAGCTTTTAACTCCTCTCACTTGACTGAATTTGACACGTGTTCTAGAACCTCTACAGAAAACACTAATTTTCTCTTTCTTTTCCTCAAAGTTCACATTTCTCATATTCTCACTCATGCCCCTCACAGTGCAAGGGGGTGGGGGGTGGTCCTTAGAGGGTGTTCACATTGTGCTTTTGTCAGTATTCATCTCTGCAAAGTTACATCAGACAACATCTCATAGGCATTTGCTGTGTGAAGTTGCCGTGCTATGGTGCCATAGACCCAAAGATCTGTAGAGAAACAAAAGAGCCCTTCCTGCCTGCGAGGGACGATTCCAGAAGTGCCAGGCTGAGGTTACCCCTGTGCATTTCATTTCCCAAAAGCTGGGGAAGGGCAGAGCCTAGCCTCTCGACCTCTATACCAGATTCTGGGTGGCTTGCCTGGCCTCAGTGGATGGACTCCCCTTTTTTTCAGGCTGTTCACACACCTTGAGGCTGGATGGCATTCTCTGACCTTCTTGCCATGGGGCCAGGGCTGGAGTGGATCATGTTGTCCCAGTGAGGTTCCCAGAGACCTGGTCCCCATGGACAGAGGATTATAAGCTGCCCAGAAGCAACACTCCTGGTAAAAATATCCCCTTTGAACTTGCTAGAGCACTCCCACCTAACTATCTGCTTTCCCATTTTCCAGGGCCCCTTTCCCTCCTTAAATATTTTAGAGTTATGAGCGTGGTAGAAATGAAGGGAGGACTCTCAGCAAACTCCCACAGAACATTCTGAGAGACAGAGATTCACAGATTCATAGAGACAGAAGTCATCCTCTCAGTTCCCTTGTTTTAGAGAGTAAAAAACATGAAGTTTAGAAAGGTTAACTCATTTGTCTTTTCTAATCCGTGCTAACAATGTCCACTCTGTTTATGTTCTAGATGGTGGAAATGGAATGAATAAATGGAAGCAGCTGTAAGCGGAGAAGGCAACCTGAACAAACGGGTCTTCCCAGGACAGTGTTTTTCAAATTTTTAACTGCAGTCCACAGTAAGAAATCGTTTTTGTCATGCCCTAGTATACCCATGCATATGTGTAAGCTTTATGAAACAAGAGATGCCCTGTAAGATTTTCTATTATTTTCCCCACCCTTCCTTCCTCCTTCCCTCCCTTCCCTTTTTCCTCCTGCCTTCCTACCATCCTGACTTCCTTCTGTCTTTCTGTTTTTCTTTTCGGAATCCATCAAACTGACTCTACAACTGACAATGAGTTGTTAGCCTGAGGTTGGAGAAGGCCCTCTCACCGTGGGGTTCCCTCATTTGGAACCTGCACCATGAGATTCCCAGGAAGGCCTTTGAGAGAGAGCTTGGCTTATGCAGAGCACCCTCAGAACCCTGGAGTGAGTCCTGGTGGCTCCAAGGCTTTGAAGGCTTCTGTCTCCAAGGCCACATGGTCAGAGTTAGGTCACTGAGACAGCATGTAGCCACTTACTTTTTGTGGCCTTTAGCTCAGCTGCCTTACCATTCTCCTATCATTTCCAGCTTTGAGGGGTTCTTTTCACCTTAGGAAGTTTTATGGCATCTCAGAAAACCTGACTTCTCCAGAACAGCACAGCTCTGGAGGATTCATGAGCAATGCCATAAGTCAGTGGGTACTGAGTCGTCCTGCCCAGGAAGAGTAGGGCACTGATGGTTATTCAGTCCAAATTCATCTGGCTCCAGGGCTCCATTCCCAGTAGCCCAGCTCATGTCTCCATCACCAGGGCTTTTGGCATTTGTCTTTCCCACCTGCTCCCACATCCTTGAGCCCTAGGCTGCCAGTGGCCCACACACAGTGTCTGCTGGCATGGTAAAGCAGAGCCTAGGGGCCGGATGAAGGAAGGTATGGACTCCCACCTGCACCTTCCAACAGAGGCAGCTGCAGAGCTCTCCCAGCCTCCCAGGTATTTGCTGGGCTCCCATCCAAACCATCAGCAGACAATGATGACTCTTCAAGCCTCAACTCCAACCATGGAGACCAGCAGAATAAACTAGAAGCTCAGAGTCCTTTCCCACCTACAGTTGCCTGTGGCTGTAAGTTTTGCAATAACTACAATTACCCTAGTAGGAGATAAAGAGACCCCTGGCCCTTCATCCTCTGAAAACTCTTATTTTGCTCCTCTAGGGAGAAGTATCTTGTGAGAGAGCCTCGTAGGAAAGGTATATGGAAGGCCCCATGGTGGTGGAGTAGGCCTTGGGAGCAGGTGAGAACACGGGCCCAGTTACATCACTCCTGCAAAGGTCGGTAGGGGAAAGCTGACTGTTGTCCAAAGAAACCCCGCTTGCACAGAAGGGAGTCCCCTACGGCAATTAGGCAAAGAGCTCCTTTCCTTCATACCCAAGAGCAGAAGCCCCACAAGCCTCATCCTGCGCATGCCTGCTTCTTTCTCCAGAGGGCAGGAAGGATGTTCCGTAAGCAGCCCAGGAATGCATTAAACAACTCTCCCCTGAGGCCCCAACTCCAGAAAGATGTGGCTGTTGACAGCTCTTCTCCTTTGCCTTTGGCCTCTGGCCTAGGACAAACACTGCATAGCACGGATGCCCCTTTGTTGTATGTGCCTCATTGTCTTTTGTCATTAAAAATGCCACCATTGTTGAAACTATTGTTTCTGGTGTCCACCTCCATTTCCAGTGGAGTCTTGATGGTGGTGCCGTGTTGCTTTTTGTCATGCACATGTCCTCCCAGCAAAAAAGTGGTCTCTAAACATTTTTGATCTAAAAACCTACTGGCAAAAAAGGTTGCTACCCCCACACATGAATAGGATTTTAAAGTTCTATCATTAGCTCTTAGCTCAAGTCATGCCACGCAGTTAACAGGGTGACTCTTTATCAACACCAGCAAAGAATCTCAAATAACAATATTTTGTATTTCAAATGATGCTCTTGATACTTTTAAGAGTCTCATGCTCTACCAACTGAGCTAGCCGGGTGCCCTTGATACTTTTAAACTTTTTACTCACGCCCCTGACATTGCTTCTTTGCATCCAGCAGCTTTATCCAACATATCTGACACGTGACCCTCTCATAAAAAGGCCAAGTGACAGTGTTGGTGTTAATCTGTAAATTAAATGTATTAAAGCTTAATTTTTAAAAGATGAAAAATGAGTAAAAAAAGAAAGCCTTTAAGACTGTCCCCCTCTACCCAGTAGATCATGTAGTCCAGCCTCTCTTGGAGAACTCCGCACTAGAGAACAGGGAAGTAGGATTTAGAGCATGAGGATTCAGCAAATGTAGGTGACCCATCCAAGTTTACAGTTGGTGAGTTGCAAAGCAGGGACCAGAGGCCAAATCGACTGCCTGGAAATCCAGGTCTCGCTCTTTGCATCACCCTGTGCCTCCTCTCTCCTCTGTTTTGTGAAGAAATGGAGGCACGTTATATATGAGAATCTCTTGGACGCGGAGAAGTTAAATTCTTTGATCCACTTGGCCTATTAAAGCAAAACCTGAGGCAAGATCCAGGTAGAATCTACTGTGACCATTGTCTGGAACCACAGCTGCCAATAGTCTGATGCCACAGGCCCCCAGCAGACAGAACCAGAGAGGCAAATAGGATGTGCTCTCCCAGCACTGACTATTAGTAGGAAAGGTTGTGGTGGCCACTGTGGGTAATGAGGAGTAGCCTGGCCACCACCGGAGACCTTCCTTCAACCCACATTCTCAAGAAGAGTTGTTGTTCAGTTAGGGTTCCTGGAACCTGTGTGTCCAGCTTGAGGGACCTCTGAGTGGTAGTTGCCAAGCCAGAAAGAACATGGTGAAGAGGCTCCATCAAGGGCTTCACCTCAGTGGCACATTTTACCCATAACCCTCCTCCTTGTCATCCTTCTTCTCTGCCCAGACAAGACAAGTACTCCTTAGAACTTTCTTTCCTGACCTCCCTCTTCTCCTAGCTTACCTCACATAGCTTTGTACCTTATTCATCACCAAGCTTGTCTGTCAACTGGTGGGGAGTTTAAGAGCTGACGGTCAATGAGTCTATGACTTGAACCTGCCCAGATAGGAGAATAATATTCCAGTTGCCAACACTTCCCCACAGTCTCTGTGCCTTTTGGTCTAGTAAAACCCAAAACACAGGTGATGATAGGTCAAGAGAAAACATTAAAGCAAGTAGTTCTAGGAGCCTGGTCATGAAAGTGCCCACTATTGTCTCCTCATTGGGTGGAGATAGAGGTTCTGAACAGGATGTTGGACCCCAAATAATGAATTACTGCAAATGAGTCTGTGTTCTATACGCTCAAAGTAATCTCAGTATGCCCGTTTCCTGTCCTTAGTTTCCTCCCCATGGAGAACTTTATGCTTGATCTTGACAGGAATCAGAAGTGAATCCCAAAGGCAAACGTCAAGATCACCACTCTTGCTTCCTAAAGATGATTGCAGTAATTCAACCACTTCTGCCATTTTGGGAACTGGAACTCTGGAAGAACACATGCCCCTACATCTTCTTCCCCTCCCCCACTTTCTCCCCCATTCCATGAGACTTAAACTTTGGACTGATACGGTATACCCTGTCAGTTGTGACATTGCAATCTGCCTGATAGAGAGGCTGATTTGGTGCCTGCTGCTGGTCTACTTCCTGGTCAAAGCCCTGAATTTGAGTAGACACAATCCCTGCTTTGTGATTAATAATAGTTTTCCCTCTAATCACTTGTTATCTTACTGCATTAGACTATCCGTTGACATTTGATCTGCAATAATTAAGGATTTATTGCCATGTTTTTTTCTCCCAAACAACACACACCCTTCAAATAGAGGGCATTTGAGGACAAGTGGTGTTGGAACCAGAACAGTTGACAAAGAATTGTATGTGTCAAGGTTGCATTACCTTCATCTCAACCCCAGCCTTGAAAAAGATGTTTCATTTCTAAGAGTACGATGGATTAGATGCCCTGAATGACCATCTCAGTTGAAATAACAATTTCAGCAACAATTTTAATTAAACAACTTTTAATCTTAAATGTATCACCAAACTGGCACAAAAAAAGAAAGAACTCTAAAGAACCCAAAATAAAGTGAAAGTAGGAGCAGAGACTGGTGAGCAAGGACCAAACGGTGTCTTTACCCTGAGAGTGTCTTTAGAACCCTAGAAACCTTGAGCTTTTACTCTGGTGGCTTCACAGGGTGTGGGAACAAGAGATACAGTCAAGGTATTATCCTGCACAAAGTTGGGCCCTCAAAGGGTACACCCCAAAACTCTGTGTAAGGAGAATGAGAAATAAACGTTCACATAGAAGGAAACAGTAAGGAAATTGTTCTGAGTCATTCCAGATGGTAGGAAAAATAATAAATATCCCTTCAGAATTCATAACCAAAAATCTGAGTCTGTGGTCCAAATTCATATGTTGTATGAGCCAAACAAGAACAGAAACAAAAACAAAAATACCCCTTAGGCAGAAATTTTAAATTGATCTTAGGTTGGTACTACTCAGGTAACTGGCTGAATCAAATCTAGATCTTCTGTGGGAACTCCTCCGCATCACAGCGCTCAAAGTCTTGTCATAGGTGAAATTTTGAGGAAATTCATAGCTCATGGTCAAAGTCATAAAATACACATGGAAACAAAGCATATTGTGTGGGAATCAAAAGAAATAGGTCCACAAAGTCTTCAGATGTTTAAATTTTTTTTAAAAAAGATTTTATTTATTTATTTGACAGGCAGAGATCACAAGTAGGCAGAGAGGCAGACAGAGAGAGGGGAGGAAGCAGGCTCCCCGCCGAGCAGAGAGCCCAATGTGGGGCTCGATCCCAGGACCCTGAGATCATGACCCGAGCTGAAGGCAGAGGATTTAACCACTGAGCCACCCAGGCGCCCCGGGATGTTTAAATTTTTAAAGAGTATATGTTATTTATTTGAGAGAAGGAGAGACAGTGGTGGGAGAGAAAGGACAGAGGGAGAGGGAGAAGCAGACTCCCGTCTAAGCAGGGAGCCCAATGTGGGGTTTGATCCCAGGACCCTGAGATCATGATCTAAGCCAAAGGCAGACCCTAACCAACTGAGCTACCCAAGCACCCCTAGATGTAAACATTTTTAATCACAGACTATAAGATAGCTAAGTTTAATAGGTTTAGAGAAATGAAGAAGAAGCTCAAAAAAGTTATTGGGAAATAACAGACTATAAATAACTAACCAGACTTGAAAAATAACAAAAAAGAATTTCTAAAAATAAAAAGTAAGAAGTGTTGAATCTTAAAACTCAATGGATCAATTAGATAGCAGATTTGACATGGCTGAGGAAAAAATTAGTAAGGCAGAAACTAGGACTGCAAAATTACCTAGAATGTAGCCCAGTAAGATAAGGACCTGGACAATATTTAAGAAGCTAAAATAATTCTAAATGTGTATGCATTAATCATGTAGCCTCAAAATGGAACAAAATAAGAGGATGATACATAGATGATAAATCCATGATCATAATGGGAGATTTTAACATATCGCTCAAGAAGTGATAGACTAAGGACATAAAAAAATGAGTGAAGGTAAAGAAGACAGTTAACCTTAATCTAGGTTCATTAAAGGAATATTGCATGCAACAATTAGAGAATAAATACTCTTTTTTTTTCAAGCCCTACATGAAATGTTTATGTATATCTGCCACATTAGGCCATAAAGTTGTCTCAACAATTTTAAGAGTTTGCTTTCAGACAGATTATATTCTTTGACCATAATTCAATTAAAATAGAAATAGTATCAGATAGAATAGTATAGATCATGCTGTTGTAACAACCTCAAAACCTGAGGAGCTTGACACAGTAACATTTACTTTCTGCTCAAGGTGCAGACAGCCCTCCAGGGCAGCTGCCCATGTTGTGGGGCTCAGTGTTCCAGACTGTTTTCTCTGATGACATCTGCATCTCTATATGTGTTTCTCCAATCCCTGGGGAACTGAGCATGGAGAAAGGGAGAGAGCACAGAGAATTGCATGCTGCTTTCTCAAATGCTTCTACTCACATTTCTTTGACCAGTGTTAAGTCTCTTGGCTGGGTCTAATGTCAGACGTCAGTGAGGTATAACCCTCCCAAAGGTCCAGGAAGGGGGAATCACTGGAAATATTAATGAAGACAATAGTTAATAAGGAAAAGTTCAGGAAAAAATTTTATAACTGGAAATTTTAAAGCATATTTCTTAAGAATCCCCCAGAAAGTAGAGCCCAAGTCAGGGGCTTGAATGTAGATGGTTATTTTGGAAAGTGAAGAGTTTTATTTTGGGAGTGGGGAACCAGGAAAGTGAAACACGGAAGGAGAAACAGCCAACACAATGGTGTCACCACTATGGAGAAGTAAGGCTCAACACTGCTAGGGGAAATGTATCTTAGCATTGTTTGCTCAAAGGATGGAAGAGGAAAGCATTTATCCCCCAGTTTTCATCCTTTATTTGTCAAGGTTTCCCCCGTGGGGTGTTAACTTTCTTGAACTTCCGGGTTTGCAAACCCTCAAGTTCTAGGGGTTTCTCCAAGCTCCCCTCACAGCGGTAGTGGAGAAGCTTTAGGACAGACAGTGACAGATAGGTGGGGCAGTTGAGGCCAGATGCCATCAGGTTGTGCCTGTTTGAAGCTGGTTGTCACTGCAGTAGAGCTTAAAAGCATGTGAGGTGATGCACAAAGTAAGTTCTAGCAAGCATTCAGGGACCCCATCATTTCAATCTTATACACACATTTATAGACAATAAATTAAGAAAGTTCATCTCTCAACTCATTTTATTAGACCAGTATAACTTTGATGCTAAAACCAGACAGAAACAGTATAAAAAAGGAAAATTACAAGCTAATCTCATTCATTAATATAAACAGAAAATTCTCAGACAAAATCAGCAGACCAAATCGAGCGATGTGTGAAGGGCAGAGAAAGACAACTAGACCGAGAAATCAGAATTGAAACGCAAACCCACACATGTATGTGACTTAGTTGCGACAGTGGTATTAGTGAGGGAAGGATGGACTATTCCATACAAGAAGCTGGACAACTGGTTATTCATATGGAAAAGATCGTTATATGTCCACTTCAACCAGTACACACAAACCCATTTGCAAACTAATTTAAGGCTTACATGGGAAAATACAAACCTAGAAAACTCTTAGAAGATAATATAGGAGAATATCAATAAGGTTTTGATATTAAAGAGGATTTATTTTATACTCTAGGACTTCTTTTATACTCCAGTACTCCATCATTTATTTTGTTGCTCAAATTGTTCTACCTTTGTCCGTGGAGAGCTCTGAAGGCTTCTGTGTCCCTTTGACATACCCTTATCATTGTGGGGGCTTTTGAGCACATCCTTACTTTTTGGCACTGTAGAATGTTCCAGGCTCATCTTGCATATTTTCTTTTCTTTTCTTTTTTTTTTTTTAGATTTTATTTATTTGACAGACAGAGATCACAATTAGGCAGAGAGGCAGGCAGAGAGAGAGGAGGAAGCAGGCTCCTCGCAGAGCAGAGAGCCCGATGCGGGGTTCGATCCCAGGACGCTGGGATCATGACCTGAGCCGAAGGCAGAGGCCTTAACCCACTGAGCCACCCAGGCGCCCCTCATCTTGCATATTTTCTATCCAGTGCTAGACTCAGCCATTTCTCCAAATATTCTTGGATCTGGGTACCTGGTATGCCCATTGCAATTGGGGTTTTATAGACCCGCTCAGAAGACAGAGCTAGGAAATACATGTATGTATATTATATATGTGTATATAGTCGTCTATAAATACTTCTATTTCTATCCATCAGTATGTATGTTAAGCTAAACATGAATTCATGTTAACATCTCCAGCTCTCATCCAGAACCGTGTGGTTTATTCCAACCTTGTTAACTTGCTTATCTGTAACCTCCCTCTCCAACAGTGAGAAATTTGTCTCCCACAATCCATGTTCTAGAGACAAATATCCGCAATAAATAAGTAAATATTAATTAGTGATTGAATAAGTAAATAAATAGGGGAGAATAAACAGCTCTCCCACACTGAAAAATTCCAAGTAATGTATAGATACTCCTCCCTCAAAGAGGTGAAACGTAACTCTCTACTCATTAAGTATGGTACACACATTATGACTTCTTTCTAAAGAGTACAGTATAGAAAGGGGTGAGAAATAGTATAGAAAGGGGTGAGAACTTTACAGTAGAGAATCCTGGCAAATGTTACCTCAACAAGGTGATCAAGGTTAACATCATCAGAGATAAGTAATGTTAATAGCATTTACCCTTAATATGGTATGATGAAAATGGCTTTTACTCCTGTGGTCCTCTTCCTGCAAACCCATAACTCCTGTCTAACATGAAAAAGAAACATTAAACAAAACCAAGTGAAGGACATATTACAAAATACTTGACCAGTATTCCTTTAAACTGTCAATGTCATAAAAAACAAGGAATGTTTGAGGTACTGTCATAGTTTAGAAGAGCCTAAGGAGATTTGATGACTAAATGTAACATCATATCCTGGATGGAACCTTGGAATAGAAAAACTAAGGCAACCTGAATAAAATATGGACTTTAGATAATAACAATGTACCAATCTTGGTTTATTAGTTGTGACAAATGGACTGTAGTAATGTAAGATGTTTGTAAGAGAAATGGCATGGAGTACATAGGAACTGTCTCTAATAGTCTCACACCTTTTCTATAAATCTAAAACTATTCAAAAATAAAAAGTTTGTTGAATGTTTAAAGGGGATATTTCTTAAGAAAAAGGAGTAAAAAAAAAGAAAAAGAGTAAAAGAAAAAACTAAAAAAAAGAAAAAGACTGACAATTTTGATTATATTAGAATGGAGAAATTGTATTTATTAAAAGACACTATCGGGGTGCCTGGGTGGCTCAGTGGGTTAAAGCCTCTGCCTATGGCTCGGGTTATGATCCCAGGGTTTTGGGATCAAGCCCCACATCAGGCTCTCTGCTCAGCAAGGAGCCTGCTTCTTCCTCTCTGTCTGCCTGCCTCTCTGCCTACTTGCGATCTCTGTCAAATAAATAAATAAAATCTTAAAAAAAAAAAAAGGACACAATCAGAACAATAAAAGGACAAGCCAGAGTAGAACAAGATATTTGCCATACAGATAACCAATAAAGGATCAGTATCAAAGACATATAAAGAACAACCATGAGTCAATAAGAAAAATACAAACAATTGTATACAAAGATCATCAGAAGACTTGAATAAGCATTTCACAGTAAACACAAATGGTCCATAACTGTATGGGGAGAAAAAGGCCAACTTCATTAGTAATCAGGGAAATGCAAATTAAAACCATGATAAAATACCACTTCATATGTCCCAAATTAAAGTCAGTCAACTCAAATTGTAGCAAAAATGTGGGGCAATCAGAATTCTCATTCACTGCTGAAGGCAGGGAAAATTGGAACTACCATAAAGAAGAGCTTATTACTACTTAGTGAGGTTTAACATTCTCAAGCATTACAAGCCAGCAAATGCCCTCCTAGATAGGTAGTTTCCAGAGAAATTCTTATTCATGTGCACCAAGATAGGTACAAAAAACATTTGCTTAAAAATTATTTAAAATAACAAAAAACCAAACACATGAAAAATCCTGGGGGCAAACAAATTTCCATCAATGGTATAATGAATAGGTAAAATGTGGTATGTCCAAAAAATGTAATACCATACGGCAGTGAAAAATGAGAATACAACAGCACATATCCACATGGGTGAATTTCAAAACTATTTTGAGCAAAAGAGACAAGTGACATAAGGCTATATACAGAATGGTTTCATTTATTTAATGTCCAAAATGTGCAATATTAGATCATCTAATCATTAGGGTTAAATGTACAGCCGGCAAAACTATAAAGACAAGGGAATGATTAAAACAAAGTTTAGGATGATGGTGAACCATCAAGGGAGGAGTGTTCAGGGGGCCTCTGATGTGTTGATACTGTTCTCTTTCTTAATCTAGATGTATAGGTATTCATTCTAATAGTAGTACTAGTCTTTAACTGTGCATGCAATAATATGTTCTTTTGTGTATTATATGTGTACCTATTCATCAATAACAACTAACTAGCTTAATGAAAAATGTGCTGATGATTAAGGTGTGTAGATATATTGCTGATGGTGGGAATGAGCTGGGAGCATTCAATAGGTAGAATCTCTTGTCCACTTCCTCTCACTAGGGCTGACTCCATTATCTGATCCACCCAATTTCTCATTTTAAATGTGTATTTAAAAGTCTTCTCATTTTCCATCTGGTCCTTCCAGTGTAATCTTCCTTGTCCTTCCCCAGCACATATTTTCTCCTGAGGCTGCACATTGAGATTTGCTCTACTCCGTTCCCATTGGGGCTGTGTTTGTTTGTGGACCTCTCTCCAAGTTCCCAGGCCTCAGGCTCTGCTTTCCAGGTCTGTCCTGGTGTCCAAGGCTGAAGGTTCCATGTTTCATGTGGACTTCTGGTCGCCTTCTTTTGTGGGACTCTTGCCCACTCACAGCATCCCAGGCTTCTTCTCGTGGTTCTGCTGTGTGTGTTCTTTCCCTCTCAAAACAAGAAAAAAAATTTAGGGGGCACCTGGGTGGCTCAGTCTGTTAAGTGGCCCAATCTTGGTTTCTGCTCAGGTCAGGATATCAGGGTTGTGAGATGTCCCACATGGGGTTCTGTGCTCAGCAGGGAGTCTGCTTGAAGTTTCTCTCCCTCCACCCCTCTCACTGCACATAAATAAGTCTTAAAACAACAACAGTGGCAACAACAACTTTGGTTTAGAGTCCTGTATCCTGACCTAAGATTCCTTTATCCCACCCTACCTTTAAATTCAAAAGTTAATGATCTATGTTTTGCCTCTGTGTTTTGACAGCATAGAGTCGTGATTAAGTATCATGGTGCTGGACTCAAACTTATCTTTGACTCTCAGACCTGCCATTTTAACAATGCCATCTTGTGCTGTTTATTTAACCACTCAACTGTCCGGCTTCTTCATTTTTTAAAAGGGATAATTTTTTCCCACTTCAAAACGTGCCATGAGCATTAAATTTAAAATGCACCCAAAGCATTTAGCAGGTTGTCTGACATGTAGCAAGCACTCAATAAAAGTCAGATACTATTCCTTTGTTTTTTATCTTTTTTTTTTTTTAAAGATTTTATTTATTTATTTGACAGAGAGAGATCACAAGTAGGCAGAGAGGCAGGCAGAGAGAGAGAGAGGAGGAAGCAGGCTCCCTGCTGAGCAGAGAGCCCGATGCGGGACTCGATCCCAGGACCCTGAGATCATGACCTGAGCCGAAGGCAGCGGCTTAACCCACTGAGCCACCCAGGCGCCCTCCTTTGTTTTTTATCTTAATGTTGTTTTGTTTTGAAAGTTGCATTCTTCTTCATGGTAAAACTATTTCTTGTTTACTTTTCTGGACTCTGAAACAGTCCTCTCCCCAAATTTCTTCCCCTTCTACCTTGGCATCAAAATGACATTCCAGGAAGTTAACCTAAAATCTCCCCAGAGAGATGGGGAGCCTCTCCAGGTCCTAACAGGCCCTTGAGTGGCCAGAACATTCTATACTATTTTTCAGTAATTCTCACAGTGCCACATTCTTCTGCTTAGTCTTGAGATTCTTCCTGATCTCAGACTTCAATTCCTTTTACTGGGCTCATGCCCATTTGCTAATTCTTTCCTCAGTGGCCTTAATTGTTACCTCTCTGGTATTAGCTGAAAATTCTCCATACCCCTAGCTCATCTCTCATTGACTCAGAAGAATCATAACTGGCTTGTCACTCCTTTTTTTCTATCATCCAATGACAATGATTTCAGAACTCTTTAGGATGTCATAAGAAAGCCAAGAGGATTTGGCATTAAAATATTTAAAACTTACAAAAATTAGAATAACATACATAAATACACTATGTCAGTAACATTACAAATGTTACATAAATAACCTTTTATAAACTTTTAAAATAACCTCTGGCAACCAGGGCATGTTTGATCATTAAAATAAGCATCAAAAGAGAAAAGAAAAGAATGTCCTCTCCCATGTGCTAGCAGAAGTCTGCAGCTCTCCTTTTGAGCTGTGTTCTGTTAGAATAAATCCCTATTAGAACACAAATACCTCCACGACGATGCAAATATTCTCAGAGGGATAATGCTTTGGGCTGGGTTTTTAAACTATGATCCCCAGCATGCTAGTCCTATAGGAAGTTAATAGCTATTTTTACAGTGGAAAAAATATTCTATGATCAAATATGGTATAGGAAGTGCTAGGTAAATGGACCTCGTTGTAGATGACGAGGTCCTGACTAATCTGGCCCCTCTCTTCCTCAGATCTTACCTTGTAGGACTTCTGGCTCTCCCCAGTGCAGGTGCACCTGCCTCCATCTTTCAGACCCCCAACATGCAAAGGCTCACTCCAGCCTGAGCACATCTTGGCATTTGCCAAACCCCTCTGCCAGGAATGCTTTCCCCAGATCTTCACACAGCTGCCTTCTTCTGGTCACTCAGGTCTCAGTTCAAATTGTCCCATCCCCAAAGAGAGTCTTTCCTGACCATGCCGTTTCAAGTAGATCCCTCCCCACACTACCACTTAATCACTCTTCACTGCAATTTTAACAGTTTCATTGTATGTTATCTGCTGCCCCCAATTAAAACAGAAAACGTATGTATTCTATTTATTGCCAGAACTCTGGTGCCTAAAATAACATCTGTAGAAACTCAGCACATATTTGAATGAATGAGTGAATGAATGAACCAATATCAGATAGATTTCTTCAACACAGGACTTCTCAGGGCCTTTCATGTGGGAATCCATGTTGGAACTCTTCACACAGAAGGTATAGTATGTAGGGTTTTCCAAACCTGAGTGTTCCCTGGAGCATCTAGCAGAAAACGTTTTCATTATTTGTGGTTTTGGAGACACTGCCTCATTTATAAATGACTTTATACCTAAAGGGATTTTAGATTCTGTCTGTTCACTAGTTTAGAGGATTGAAGAGTCCACATCATTCATGAGGCTGTCAACAGAGTGAAGGAGTCTAGATAATGACAGTGGAGATGGAAGAGAGCCCAGAAATAGTAGATAGAGACCTTTGCCCCAGGTTGACCCCAATATCTAGATCATTAGATCTCTCTTAAGATATGTCTTTGAATTAAGGTCTTGCTCAGCCCAGTCATACCTAGTGTTGGACTCAACTTCCTTCTGCTGAAGCTTTGTCTATAAACAGGAAGGTTACCACCCTCAGTAAAAACAGAGTCACACACACCTAACATACAGAACTTTAATAAATGCTCCAAATTACATCCTGACAGATGAATTAGAATGTAACTAGCAAGGATGTTATTTTCTAACTAGCAAAGATTCCTGCCTCTCCAACAGTTATGGCTGTCCCTTAACTGAAGGTCCAACAAGACCTTGCTGCATGTACCAAGGGCTGAAATCAGGGCCGACTGGGAAAATGCCAGGGAGATAGTTTTATCACTTTCTATTTTCTGGAGACACAATATTGAAATGTCCTTGAAAATGTCTTTCTGGAGGCGCCTCAGTGGCTCAGTTGTTAAGCACCTGCCTTCAGCTCAGGTCATGATCCCAGGGTCCTGGGATCAAGCCCCACGTCAGTCTCCCTGCTCAATGGGAAGCCTGCTTCTCCCTCTCCCACTCCCCATGCTTGTGTTCCCTCTCTTGCTATATCTCTCTCAGTCAAAGAAATAATTAAAATCTTGGGGAAAAAAAGAAAGAAAGAAATGTCTTTCTGAAAATAACACCTCACTTCATCTTGAATAAACTATAAACAGGTTCAATATTTTAATTGGCTTGAAAATGGCTTTTGATAAACACTTCTCAATTGGCTTAACAGTTCAGAGGAGAGAAGATGATTGTTATGGAGATCCAGCCCCAATTAAACCATGTTCTAGCTGCAGAAGTATTACCATGGAACTTAAAATCCAGGCAGGTATCCCGCTGTTTCTGAACGGGATTATAAAAAACTGTCAATGGTGACAGCTTTTGGAAAGAGGAACTTGGTGTGGGTGAGGGATGTGGGGAGGGTAATTTTTAATTTCTGGCTTTTTTGTTCCGCTTGGGTTTTTACCATACCATGTATTGCATTTATTACTATTTTTTAATATCAATGCATAAGAAGGATGAATTTTCTTAATTGGGTGCACTCTCTCTATTTTGGTATATAGGTCTGGGGTAAGAAGAAGAGGAAACTGGAACACGTAGAAAGAACCAGAAAGGGCTATCTTGGAATTGCTGTGGGACTTGGGGCCGAGCTAAGCCAACCAGGTTTTGGGTACCATTGGTGTTATCTGAGGCGTGTGGCAAGCCATACTGATGAAGTCCCAGAACCTAAGTCAGGTTCGGTGGGGTGAGGAGGTTCGGAGCTGACGACTAAAGAAAGAATTCTTAAGACGTCGTTGGTGCAAAAGGTGATTTATTAGAGCACGGGGACAGGGCCTGTGGGCAGGCGGAGATGCGGCTGCCCCAGGTTGTGAGGAGTGGTTGGTTATATACACAGGAGTTGGGTAGGTGAGGACAAAGGGGTGTTCAGAAGGGCTGTTGGGGCAAAGAATACTATCAGGATATTGAAGGCTTAGTTGCTATCAAGTAAAGACAATTGGGAGTCTGGTGGAATGTTACATTCCTGCTATCAAGCATCCTTGTTAATGAGATTTAGGTTTAGAAGAAATTTAACTTTATTTACTTTTCCTTCTACCTCCACCTCCTTTGGTTTTTTATGGAGGGGAGGGTGACATTAGGCTTGAGGAACTGAGTTCTGTGTCTTTGGAAATTGGGCTATTGATAAGGTTACTTCTTTGTTGTAATCTCAAGGACATTTGCAAACCAAGGGAGACTCCTGTCTTGTAGGATTGTGATCTCAGCAAGTTAACTATTTATCATTTTATGGCAGTCAGGGGTGCCTGAGGAATGCTACACCTATGGAGGGGAGCGGATGAAGGGGGGGGGTGCAAGGCGCCAGCTCTTGCTTTGTCCTCAGCCAGCCTCCTACTCCCTCATCAATACCTTATTACTAAAAAAAGAGAAGGACTGTATTAATGGGATCATTGCTTCCCTGCTCCTTGATCAGTGGAATACAAGCAGGAAATCTTATATCCTATTGTTGAGAAGTATGATTCTCTGAATAGAAAAGGATTTTTCTCATTTCCCTCAGACCCCTGGTGCTAAATTCAGAGACCTTGCCTGGTTCATATCTGTCTGAACTGGAAAAATTCCTCCCAGCTCCCAGACTGCGTTTAGTGGCCAGTCCTCTTGGTCCCTGCCCTCAAAGGGGGAGAAGGACCACTGGGCATACAGTTCAGGATCAGCTTCTTGAATGGGTTCTTTTGATGCATGGACCATGCATTCTGCTAGAAAACAAAGGCATAGAAACTTTAGTTCTTGCCCCTGGGGTAGTAAACAAGTGTTGAATGTGAAAACTTTGCAAATCAAGTTTGAAGAGGAAGAAGGAGGAGGAAGAAAAGGAGGAGAAGGGGGAAGAAGAAGCAGAAGAAACTTGGAAAAAAAGAAAATGAACCGGCTCTTGTATCCTTGATCTCTTTATAAATGTGTATCCTTCAAACTAGGTGACCTTTCAGGTCTTTGTCATTATGTCCTTACATCCTCTACCTAATCCAACTTTCCACCCACACTAGCTCCCTTCCTTTCTTTCTACAAATGTTTATTGAGCACCTTCTAAGTGGTGGGCATTGGTGCAACAGAAAATACAAAGACGACTAAGACAGGTTCCTATTCTCAAATTGCTCATTAAGGCGACGTGATTAGAAGTTCAGTGGAATGCTGGTCAAGTGCTGGTCAAGTAGCTCTGCATGAAGAGAGCAGGAAGGCTTTACAGCTACAAGAACATTTGAACTCAGGAGAGAAGAAAGGCTCAGTGAGCAGAATTTTAAGATGATCCCCATGGCCTTTATTCCCCGGTGTTACTACTCCCATGATTATATGGAAAAAAGAGAAAATAGCCATGCATGCCTCATCTAATCACGCTAAGTCCTTTCCAAGCAGAGGCTTTTATTTAGCTGGAGGCAGAAGAATAAGCCCAGACGGTCTTAAGCTTGAGCAGGACTTGACATACCATTGCTGCTTTGAAGATGGGGGCCCACGTGAGAGAATGTGGAGCTCCGAGACCTCCAGCTGACAGCCAGCAAGCAAATGGGGACCTCAGTCCTGTAGCCACAGGACATGAATTCTGCCAAAAGCTCAAAGGAGCCAGGAGGCAGATACTTGCCTGAAACCTCCAGGTAAGAGCCCACCCTAGCCAACAGGGTCAGGGTGACTTTGGCCTTGTGAGGTACTAAATCGAAACTCAGAGGAGCCGCCTGGACTTGTGACCTGACATGCAAGGAGAAGATAAGTGGGTGTTGTTTTAAGTGGTTCCACACGTGATACTTATTATCCAGCAACAGAAATCAAGAAGAGGAGAGTCTTCTACTTGGAAGGAAGAGCAGGAGCAGGATGGAGCAAGAGGTCAGAAACTCAGGGTGCAGGAGTGCACAGGGGGGCACGGGCAGTCCACAAAGTTGAGTCTGAGCCAGATCAGGAAAGTCATGGAACTTCATGCATGTCAAGGAGTTTGGGCTTTATTCTCGAGCACCACTTCCTTCCTCTCCTTCCCCCGCAGCAGCTCTGTCCTCTCCTGCCCAGCATGGAAACACTTCTCTTATTTGGGATGTCCATACAGTTTTTCATGCTTCTCTCTTTCTTTTCTGCTTAATATCCACTTGCTCGTCGCTCCTAGTACTATTCCTCTTCAGGTAGGAGGATGCCTGGGATTCCTGCCGGATGCTGTGGTAGGAAGAAGACGTAACTATGCGACCATAGATTCAACGATGACCTCCCCAACTCCACCAATGTCCACCAGGCCCTTAAGAAGGGGGCTGGATGTTGGTGAGAAGCAGTGAAATCAGCTTCCCCAAACAGAAGGAAGGCATGGACCAGAACCTGGGGGTCTCATTTAGACAGTAAAAGAAGAGGTATGGGCAGCAAGGCTCTGAGCACTGACTCAATCCCCCTATTAGCCAGAGAAATGCTATCTGTTCAGAAAATCAGGAAGGTGAGATGCATTAGTCAGAGCCCTAACAGGAAATGTAATTCACCCCATGGGGTCAAATGAAGAGATGATGAAGAAAGGTCAGTTGGCAGATGTGTGGGCAAGGTGAAGGGAACAAAAATGGAGTGTGGCAATGGCAGGAAGTCATCACCACTGTGACTTCCATGGCCCAAGGCATAAGGGAAGAAATAGTAAGCAGAGCCCAGTGAGAGCTGTACCATGAGGACCACCTGGTGGGAGCTGGAAGCCACAAAGCCATGGAAGTACTTTGAAGTAGAAAGGAGCAGGGAGAAATACCCAGCCTCTTTCTTCTCCCTCTGATCCTTTTAAAGTGCCTCTCCAGCTAGACCCAATCAGAAGCCAGTAGGCAAGAGAGCCCAGGGAAATTAGGTGAGGAGGGTTGGGGGTTGGGGGTGGGGGGGTGGGGCGGTAGTCAGCCTCCTGGGAATAGAACACAACAAAGAAAGATGGAGAATGGATCTGGGGGACAGGTAGGAGCAAGGAACAGAGAATGCTGTTAAGGGGACTGTTAGGACCTATTTTATATTTTTATGTTAGCCAGAGGCTTCCATTGAGGTTAAACAATAACTTTGTTGTTTAACCCTTAAACAGTCCCTCCTTCCCTTCCCCCAGGGGACTTAAAAACAAGTCCCGAAAAACCAGCCTCAGGTAACAAAGCTCAAATACAAGGGTGGGTCAGGCCAGATGGAGATATCCCATCAGTGGGGGCTCCTAACTACCAAGGTGATGGGCTAGTTTCCATGGCTACTGTGGGGTGAATTGTAATTCACTTAGCCACCTGTGTGTGGCCAGGCCCATCTACGTGGCTTTTGCTCTGTAAAAGTTAGTCTGGAAAGCAGGGAGCCATAGTCCTCTGTAAGGAGCGCCCCGACCAGTCTGTTTGATGGTGGGTCTGATTCTTGATGCTTGGCGCGAAATAAAGCTTTGCTTGACCTTCGCTTTGTATCAGTCTCCCTCCTTTAATCACGGACCCATTATTGGGGGACCTATTTTTGAGGGGACCTAACAGGGACCAAGAACCTCATTGGTCTTGTCGTGACGTTGACTTTGCCATGGCCTGGGCCATGTACCGTCTCAGTCATTACCACTTTGAACCCCGGGATCCTCTCAACGGCTACCCTCTTGCTGGTGGGGCCCAGAGGAGGGAGAATCTGGGAGACTCTGAAAGGAGGAAAGATCCCATGACAGCAAAGTTCACTTCTTGGCCATCTAGTTCAGGGCCCCTCTGAGAGTGCAGTCATCTCCCACAACAAGAGAAGGTTTGCGGGAATAAACAGAGGGGTATCATATGTCACTGTGGGAGCTTGGGGCCCAAGGACATCGGGGGCTTCCCAGAGATCCCAGCCTGAACTATTTAGGGTCTACATACTCAGAGTGGTGGGAAACCATGCATAGAGCTGCGGGCTGCACTAACCGTTTCTGCCAGGGCTGTAAGGCTGTTTTCGAGGGAGAGGGGCAGCAAAGAGATCACATAGGGGAAGGATGTGGTTAAGTACTTCTTTTGGGGCCCAGCTTGTTATCTTTTGGGTCAAGAAAATTATAGGGAATTGATAAATTTACTAGAACAGCAAGAATCACATTTTTTTTTCAGCTTTAAATGAGGACTTTCTCTTCCCAAAATATTCTCCTTGGGCTTCGAATGATGCTAGGAAAGTTTCTGACCAACCAGAGACTTTAAAACTAATTCTGGTGAAGAGCCACAGTCAGTGCCATTAGGACAGAGGAAGCCTTGAAGCAACCCAAATCCTACCACCCATACCTTCACCAGTCTTCCTTGTCCTCTTTGGACAACCTCCTTTCCCTTGAAACATTTGACTCAGAAAGGTTAAGTGTTACCTCTCACCTCTGGCCTAACCCCATGGCTGGTCCAGCCCCCCGTGGCTCACTGAGGCAAACTTCTCTAGCCCCATGGGATTTTAAGGGCCAGGTGGGCAACTGTGGGCGAAGATAAAGCAGACCAAAACCCCAGATGAAGGGTCAGGGAAGGCGTTAGGCATGGGAGAGGACTCACCCTTTGGCTAAGTACAGTCTCTCTTCCTTCCAGATGGTTCTGTGTGGCCTGGCCCACCGACTCTGGGTCTGGACACAGGGCCCTGTTCCTCAACCTCAAGCAGCTGGCCCAGGCAGTTCTTCCCAGGAATACAGCCTGTTTACTCTACCCCCATGGCCCCAATTCCCTCCTGAGCCCAAAGAAAGCCCTGACAGCAGAGGTCTGGCCCCAAACTTACACAATCAGGCCCTCTTCCCCGGGTCCCCAGACACAGGGGGACCAGGCCAAGATGGGGGTGGGAGGCCCGGGTCAACGTGGCCAGTGGTGAGGGCGGTAGCTGAACCCAAGACCACGCAGCCTTGTGGTATCTGCAGCCTGCCTGAGGCCTCAGGCGAGACACAGACAGAGGCGTCATCTTCCCTGCCATCTGGCCCTCTATGGCTCCCCAGGGACTTCTGGAGCCCGTGGGCTTGGCAGGAAGCCCTCCGCCAGACACCATATTCAGTAAATGCTGGGTGGGGGGACAGAGGCTGACCAGGGATGGCTGCCATTGTTAGATCTTCCCTGGTTTCATGTCCAAAGATAAACTAAAGATCAGACGTGGCTTAGAATGTATTAGCTTTACTCTAAGCAGGAGAAACCCCTGGGAACAAAGTCAGAGGTCTCTGGGGACCCTTGGTACCTCCATCCTTGCCCTAACCCCCAACACCAGCCCTTAAGTTTCCCAAGGAGCAAATATTTTTCTCCTGGAGGCACCAGGTGTTGGGGTGTTCTCCTGGCCAACAAACCAGCTTTCAGTTTCCTAACCCCACTTTGTTAAGTTCAGGTCACCCCACCACACAGACCCCCCCCCCCACCTTTTTACACACCTCACCCGTAATCAGGCAATTACTCTAACTGCCAGGGCTAGGAGGAAGGGACCAGCCCACACACCCGCTGCTGAGATAGTTTCTTCCAGAGATTTTTTCCCTCCTCCAAATGGGACTGACACCTGGGTGCTTTTGGGGAACTCAGTGTGCCCTCTTTTCCCAAGGACTTCCCTCCACACCCCACCGAAGGAGTTAGGGCTCAAGGCAAGTCCAGGGAGGTGGAGAGCACTTTCCTGTCTCCAAGACTCTACAGACAAACCTTGAATCTCAGCCAAGTCCATGGACAACACAGGGGTGATGTTCTGTATGGAGGCCACCAAAAGACTGGGGTTTGTGCTGAGCTGCCCAGGACACATACCACCCTGTGCTTTGGGCTGCTGCACCTAGCCTAGGGTTCTTGTTACCCTGCTCCCAGGGCCAAGAACGCTCTCCTTATCTAGCTGGGTCCATCCAGGTCTGTCTGGACCAATTGATGCTCACTAGCTTGATTAAGCTGCATGTGCTTGGATATGAACAGAAGTAGAGGAGGAAGTTGCCAGGTGAGAATATGTTCCCACTCCTACCGTAGACGAGAGCCAAAAAGCGCACTTGGGATTAGTACTTGTGGAAGCTTTGATCTCTTGGCTTAATTAGTGCAAGGTCTTGTATGGATGGGTCCACCCACACAGTTACTGCTTTTTGTCCCACACTCGAGTACTGAAAAATTGGTTTATTGGCCGTAAGTCATTGTTTAGAAATTGTTTCAATGTACCCAAAGGTCACTGATTTGTGTGAACATAGATTTTTTAATGGGGTTGTTTGGTTCCTGAGCATAGATTGTACTTTCTGAGAACCTTTTTCTTACCAAGAAAACCTGACCTCTTTGATTCTTTCTCCCAGGCCAGCAGAAAGGGTTTTCACGCAATGGCAGCCACCCCAACCCCAGTGGGGCCTCCGATGAGCTGGTCTTTAATCTTTCAAGTTCAGTGCAGATTGGATGGTGGCCGTGGCCCTGATGATACCCACAATATCCCCTTTATCGCTCCCACTCCCAGACTCTGCCACCCCATCTCTGTGGGTCTCTGTACCTTACTTTGCCTGTGATCAGACCCTACAAGAGTTCCCCTTTGTTGAGCCAGAGGGTAGTGTGGCACTGTGGAAAGGGGAGCTGCTGTTTTGCTCACAAGGTCTCCTGGGGCCTCTGACTGGCCCACATGGCATTGTCTGTAGGGTCCCCATCTGGTGTGGGCACAGCAGGGGCCCCTACCTCCTACCTGTCAGGGCTTTCCCCAGACCACAGACACAGCCTCCAGTTTCCAACCCTTAAGCCACGAGGGTGGGACTTTCAGAAATGATGCCACCTCCCCACTCATTCAGTTCAGCCTTTTGAGGTCTAACTTCAAGTTGGATGGGGAGAGGGCCTGGACACTTCAAGCCCAAAGCTGCTATCGGCAGGAAACACAAACTTGCAACGAAGTAAGCATGGCTTCATGACTCTCCTGCACTGATACCATCTGGACAACGGATCAGTGTTGCTACCTGCCCTTTCCCTATCCCCACTCTTAAAACATCAGAGCAAAACTCCTCCCAACCAGTTTATGCTGGAGCCAGCATAGGAACTTGTGTGTGTGTGTGGAGGGACACCTGTGCGGGCAAGATGGGGGATTTGTGGAGGGAAATATCAGATAGGAGAAACCACAGTGACACAAGGACAAGAGGACAGAGGAAGAGCCAGGTGGAGGTGGACAAACCCTGGGAGAACAGAGGGTTTGGTTTAGACTTGAAGGTGTGGAAACAAGTCCACACATTTGTGCTGAATAAAATGGACACCCCAAGTGCAAAGCCTTCCTGTCGATTGTGTGAGCCAAGCAGTGAGGGACAGAGGGACACAGGACAGATCCAGGGTCAAGAGATACCACTGGCAGTGAGGATAACTACATCTTACACGGAAGATAAAGGTGAGGATAAGGTAAATTCCAGGGCCAGGGCTCAGGAAATTTGTGAGAGAGTCATTCACATTGGCTTTCCTGGGAGTGGCCATGTCATTCCCAGTTCCTCTGGACACCTTGGCCTTACAAGCCGGCCACCCTAGGAAAGTAAATGTGGACAATGTTAACAGACACCGTGTATCTGCTAAAGGACAGAGACTCAGGTCATTAAAAGTCAATCTACATTTTGTCCATAATTCATAATAAAAGAAAAATGTCAAAAGTGAAACTATACAAAAAGAAAGTTGGGATAGCAATATTAGTATCAACAATAATAATATTGTTAATGAAAAATTAGTATCCAATGGATTTTAAAGCAAGAAAAAAATAGAAGCATCACAGGGACCACGAGGATCACTACTTAAAGAAACTGTACCAGGAAGTTATGTAATAACTAAACCTGCATGCAGTTAGCAGTATAGTCTGGAGATACATGAAGTAAAGATGGACAGAATCATGAAAGGAAATTAAAATATCCAAAGAGAGAGTGGAAGATTTCCATTCATCTTTTCCAGAAACTCAGAGCTTAAGAAGTCAAAAATTGATGGGAGCCCTGGGTGGCTCAGTCAGTTGAGCATTTGACTCTTGGCTTTGGCTCAGGTCGTGATCTCAGGGTCATGAGACTGAGCCCCAGGTTGGGCTCCATACTCTGCATGGAGTCTGCTTGTCCCTCTTCCTCTGCTCCTCCCCCTGCTTGCAGGCATGCTCTCTCTCTCCCTCTCTCAAAATAAATAAATAAATAAATAAATAAAAATCTTAAAAGAGAAAGAAGTTAAAAATTGAAAAAGAACACAAATCATAAATCACAAAAATAGAATTTAAATCTTGATCTATATAAAATCTTTGCATCCCTAAACTGAAGAGCCCACATCCTTTTCAAGAACACATGATGAAGTATTTACAAAAATGGGCCATAAAGTCAGTCTCAAAAAAGACCAGGAAATTTTTTTATATGTTCTGTGACCACCATGAAGTAAAATTCAAATCCAAACTCAAGAGGATAAATAAAATCTTATCTGGAAAACTTCAAGTACTCTCCTAAATAATTTATAAGTCAAAAAAATAATTACAGTCATGAAAGTTATAACCAAATAATAATGAAAACAATACACATCAAAATTTTTGGATGTTAAATAAATAAAATATTTTTTAAAAAGTGGGGGGGTGCCTGGGTGGCTCAGTGGGTTAAAGGCTTTGCCTTCGGCTCAGGTCATGATCCCAGGGTCCTGGGATGGAGCCCTGCATCAGGCTCTCTGCTCAGCAGGGAGCCTGCTTCCCCTCTCTCTCTCTGCCTGCTTTTCTGCCTACTTGTGATCTCTCTCTCTGTGTCAAACAATAAATAAAATGTTGTTTTTTTTTTTTTAATTCTTAGATGCAGTGAAATAGCCTTTATTGGAAAATAAGCAGCTTAAAATACATTGATAATCACTTAAGATTGAATGTTAATGGACTACATATTCAGTAAAAGACCCAAGAGGACATTCAGAGAGTAGAAACAGAAATATAAAAGCTAAAACAAAGGAATCAGGAGACACACGCAAAAGTGGATTTCTGAGATTATTAAATCTGACAAACTGGAAAAGAAAAATAAAATAGCAAGATTCATCCAGGGATTAAAAAAGGAGGTGGCACAAACAGACCTTCAGGTCGACCAGCAGTGGAATAGTCATGACAAAGACTGTGGGACCTCTCGTGGTCGTGGGGGAAGCACATCTCCCTCCCACTTTCCCACTTTCCAGCTGGCCACGTGTTCTCCATGTCTTAATTCTCTTTGTATGTTCACAGGTGCTTGCCTAGCACATAACAGCTATGCAGTGGGTCTGTGGCCTAAAATCAAATCCCATTCTTGAGCAGACAGTCCCTGGCCCCGGTGTTGGAGAAGGGTCTGTGGACAGAATTCTTTTTTTTTAAAAAGATTTATTTATTTATTTATTTGACAGACAGATCCCAAGTAGGCAGAGGCAGGCAGAGAGAGAGAGGAGGAAGCAGGCTCCCTTCTGAGCAGAGAGCCCGATGTGGGGCTCGATCCCAGGACCCCGGGATCACGACCTGAGCTGAAGGCAGAGGCTTTAACCCACTGAGCCACCCAGGCGCCCCTGTGGACAGAATTCTTAACAGAGGATCACAGGTCACTGGTTGTTCCTAATGTTAAATAAAGCACCCAAGTTTAGCAATACTTTAAAAATAACAATAATAATCAAATCAAAGTCATCCTTATTGTAATAGTCTTCTCCCTTACTTGGGTAAGACCGACCCGAATGAGGGAGAGATGGGTCCCCTCTGGCTGGGTCTGGGGTTGGGTAGGGAGTGGTGTTCATTGTTCATGCAAGGGAGACTGTGTCCCACATGTCTGCCAAGCTGTCAAGGGGACAAGGAGGTTGACAACCCCTGGTTGCTAATGATGGCTGTACCCAAGCTCTTATGCCAAGAAACCTAGATCTGCCAGATTTTCACATCCATCTATGAAATCAAAGAGTTGGTCTCAGCTCACACAAACACCCAAAGTTGGTCACAGGAGCAAGATGGAGAATGTGCGGGGCAAGGATGGAATATTTCTGACTAGAAATGGAAAATGGCAAGGGTGCAGGACACGGAAGTCTAGGATTTCAGAGGTAGTGGAGAGGCCTCCTAGCCCCTTCCCAAAACACCACCCTTTTCAGGCACTGAGGCCTGAACCACTCCTTTGTGGTTCTAAGTCCCAACTTGGCTTGTCCGCTAAAGAGAGGTCAACCCGAAGCCTTATCGGCCATTGCGAACTCTGAATTCGTGGGTGGGATGCTTTCCTGACTTGAGGTTTGATGGGGGCGGGTTGGGTGGAATGAGCTGAGGGCAGGAGGGGAGGAGCGCATGTGGACACAGGCTGCCTCAGGAAAAAAGAGGGCGTCAAAACCACCTAGCTCCGAGCTCTGCCCAGGGCCAGTCCTGGGCTTGTGGTGAGCTAAAGGGAGAGCCCCTTCAGGCTGGGAGCCAGAGGCCTTCCGGATGCCGGATGCCCGTGTGCTGCTGGAAGCCCTGTGGCTTCTCTGGGTCAAGGGCCGGGAGCATAAGCAAACCAGCCATCAGAGGGCAGATGGAGACCTGCCCAGAACCTCAGGCTCTGCCAATCACAGCTTCCGGGGAAGAGGCTTCATGTGAGTGCACGGCAGCAGGCAGCTATCTCTCCCTCATCTACCTGCCGGGTTAGCAGCCTGTGAAGGCAAAGCCCGGCCACCCCAAACAGTAATAACACCCATCTGTCTGTACGGCACTTGATAACAGAGACTGGGCTTTCCAATGTGTCATCTGTTCTAGCCTCTCAACAACCTCTGGGAGTATGTATTTAAGGCTGTTTTTATTTTGCAAAAGAGGAAACTGAGTCTCAGCGAAGATAAAACACTAGGGCGGAGCTGGGGTTTCGCACTCAGCCCCGCATCGGTCGCGCCTTTGCTTCTCAGAGTGTGGTCCACGGACCAGCAGCATGAGCCTAGCCCAGAGCCTGCGAGAAACAAGGAGTCTCAAACCTAGACGTAGTGAGTCAGAATCGGTATCTTCCCAGGACAGTCACATTTAATATGCACATGAAAACGTGAGCAATGCTATTTCCCCCCAGCAGACCATTCCTCATATACACCCGGTGATCTCCAGGATTTACACACTCTTGGGCAGTCTCAGTAGGTTTGAGCCGGAAGGAGCTTGTCAAAAGCACCCGCATCTACCTTCCATGGTGGTAAAACTGATGACACGGACAGATTTGCAGAGGCAAGTTCCCAGCAAACGGAGGTGACAAACTCAAGGCTCCTCTCTTTGGGCTCGAAGGCTTCCATGACACCTGCTCTCTTCCTATTTCTTTATTACTTTTTAAAAATGTTCATAGTTGGTGTTTTTCATTTGGGGTTCTGTTTCGAAGACAGGCGCTTTTTTTTGCCAATTACGTGCAATTTAGGCGGATGGTAAACTTCATTGCATTTCCTGAGCCCTTGCTGTTAGCAAATGGAGACAAGAAGAGGAACCGAAGCAATGATGGTGTTTTCTTTGCTTGGCATGTGCCACTTTTTCAGTGTTTTGATCCCCAGGGTTCAGTCACATGCTAGGCAGCTGTACAAAACCAGCCTTGGATGAAGGATTGGTCCTGGGGAAGCTGGGGCAATCCCTGGGGCATTACAAATATACATTAGATGTAATAACATGTGGAGAGATAACACTTAATAATAATGTGTGAAGAGTTATCTATGTTATCAGCAAGACACCAGCCACCCTAAACCCTGTGTCTGTCCAACACAAGTGCAGGACTCTGGCAATTTTCTGGTTAATTTGCTAAGTCTAGATGGCCAAACCAGATAATTCAGGCCAGTGGTCGATTTTTTTAAACCTAAATATTCTGGTTTGGCTCTCTCCATTTATAACATTAACCTGATACTTGCCAAATCACTGAGTACAAGCCCCAGCGAGGGGAAAGAAATGTTCATGTGAGTGTGAACGCACACTGGTTTTAATATGTACACTGACACGTGATTCCACTCGGGTCATTCTGCTCTTTGAGAGGAAGTAATATCGATACCAACATTCATCCCAAAGGTGGTAGGAAAACCAGGGTCCCTCTCCATATTGCCAGGAATGTTTGGGACAGCACTGAGGTTGGCCTTATGTTGCCCTACCCACCCAGTCCTTTCTGGCTCCCGCTTCCTGCTTCTGTAAAAGTTTCTTTCCCTCTTATGTGTTGTCTCCTCTGCCCATTTCCACTCCCTACTTGCATTGAATCAAACATCCAATTTAATCCACTTTCCACAATTTCTCCAAAACATCACTCACCAAGATCAGCGAATGCAATAGACTTTCCCTATAGACGTGGAAGTGACTGAGGGGGCAGTTCTTTGCTGCACAGAAGACTAGCTCATAATGCTGATTACTAGAATCTTTGTCCCTACAAGTCTTGCAGCCATGTCCTTTCTCCACATTCCCACCACAAGGAATTATCTTTGACTTGGGCTCAAGACTCCTACTGTGTTATGGTTCCTTCTTCAACCAAGATCCATCCAAGCTAAACTATGCTCCCCCACAAATCTTTATTTGAATCTCTCTTCATCTCAGTCAGTGCAAGCCATCCCATTGCACGACTGCCTCCACCACCCAGATGGCCTATCGTGATGTTTGCTCAGCAGAAGACCTGGGATGAATTCTCCCCGCCCACTGTCAGTGACTGTGGACTCTCCCTGGACATGTCAATGCCTTCTGTTATAGAATAGATAGATGGACAGAGTCCAAGTGCTGGTGTGTGTGTGTGTGAATGTACATGCAAGGGTGGGTGAGAGGATGTGTGTGCACCTGTGTGATTGTGTGTGAACGCGCAGGTAGGGAGCAGTCCTGGGAATTAGACCAAATGCAATTAGGAAAATGTGTCAAGTGCATCTAGATCCATTCATTAGGTGTTGGAACTAATGCTGGGAATTCCCATGCGTCAGTCCCATAAAGGGCTCGAGGAGGGGATTCCCCACATCCAAGCTATGTTTCCTTGGGACGACATAGACACAAAGGAAAGTAAAGAGGTAGAACCATGGGAAATGGGAAAGACAAAAAGAATAGAGGCACAGCAGGTTCCGAGGTCATCTTGCTTCTCAGAGACCTGGGCTTCAGCAACCTGCCTCAAAGGTCACTGGAGGTAAAAAGCTAGGTAGAAGTTTTTAGTCCTTGGGCATAGCAGGCCCTGGGGAAAGTGAGGAATATGGGCTGTTCCACCTCTCCTTCCCAGGAATCTCTGATGCCCCCAGAGCCTCCTTGTCAAAGTTGGGGGAGGGCCTGGCCTTCTGAGAGGGAGAAGGAAGGCAAGAATACTCTCTTGGAACCCAACCTGAGCCCAGAGTCTATGACACATGGGTTTCAGGGAATGGAATGTGAACTCAGCTGTGGCCCAAGTTAGAAGGGACAGGACTCTCAGAGTGGAAGGTAGTCAGAATGGGGTCAGCATTTTACGTGCCCGTTCTCCCATACTGCTTCCCCCTCAGGGCTGAGTGACCTCTGGAGGACTGAGGTTACTAGACAGTATGTTTAATTTCACTGGGAGAGGTTGGTGAGACCCGGATGCCAGTGGTTGTGTGCTGATGGCCTTATGGTGTGTCCAGACAGCTCCCCTGGGCCTTGGTGTAAAGAAGCTGTTAGGAAGTTTGCTGGGGGAGCACTCTCTGGGTGAGTCCTCCCTCTGATCGCCTCCTCTTGCCCCACTAGCCTCTGAGCTGGTTCTGACAGCTGAGATGCTCCAAGAGGGAGGAATCCTTCTCCTGGGGACTAGAAGACCCAGTCTGCATCCAGGCCCATCACTTATTACCTCTGTGACCTTCACTAAGTTACAAAATTACCTGAACATGTTTGTCCTTGTTTATAAAATGGCAGCAATAACCGCTTTACCTTGGGGGTGGGGGGAGTCTGGAGGATTAAATGAGATAGAGCAGGGAAGGCACTCAGCCCTGTGTCTGGAGACTGTGGGTACTGGTGATGGCTTTCCTCCCAGAGCCAGATCATGTCGTCCAGTCCTCAGGGACAAGTCTTACTCATCTTGATGCCTTCAGTACCTGGCCCCACGCCCAGGGTATTCGATAAGCATGTATTGAAATGAACAAACATTGAGGACAAGTCAGAAGGTCATGGAAAAGGAAGGGTCTGACAGGATCTGCCTGTGACCTTAAAAGGTCAAGGACCCAAGTCCCCAGGCCACAGCCAGGACCCAGCTCCTTCAATTTCAGACATACTTACATTGACCAAGGATTTGGTATTTATCTGAAATTTAAATTTAACCAGGTGTTCCGTATTTTTATTTGCTAATCTAGCAACACTAGGTAGGGAGTATCGTTCTACCGACCACAGGGTTCCCGTCCTCCATGCCTTTCTTCCTGCTCCCCCCCCCACACCGAGCCTCACTGTCTGCAGCACGGAGAAGCCCCAGTCAGGCACTACAGTCTCTCATTCAGCAGATGTTAGTGTCTGTCCACCAAGCCCCCATTCCTCTGTGAGGCACTGGAGGCACAATGGTGACAACATCACAGTCCCTGCTCCCCATGGAGCTCATATTCTAGAATGATCACAAGCGTAGTAAGCCAGGGATTCAGAAAATAAACTGCGAAGAACATTGAAAAGAAGAGGGCTGGTCTGGATGGGGCAACAGGACGGGAAAATCTCTCTTGGGGGGACACCCAGGCTAATCCGAAGGCTGCTAATGGGGCTAGCTGTGTGTGTGGTGGGGGGAGATTCTAGGCCCTGAGGCAGGAAAAGAACTTTGGCCATCAGGGACTAAAAAAGAACCCCCAGGTGCCGGGCCATGGGGAGGACACAAGACAAAGCTGGGAAATGAGAAAAACAAAACAATGCTTAAGGGCCTTATAGGCTCTGGATGTTCTGAACATACACACACACACACACACGCACACGCACACACACACGCGCGCGCACACACACACGCACGCGCACACACACGCACATTGAAAGGCTTGTGGGGAAAGGGTTTATGGTCTGAATGATGATTTTTTTTTTCCCTGAATGATTCTTAATGCTTCATTGAGACTGAAACAGAGGAGCCTTAGTTGGAAGCCAGCAGACCACCCTAGAGCCCAGGAAAGAGAGGATGGCAGTTGGGAGACCTGTTGGAATTAGAAGTGGAGGAACCCCCTTTGGAGGAAAGGTTTGCTGGACCTGATGGGAGACTCCATGTGAAAGGTAAGGAGGACTCAGGGACCACATTCTTCAACAATCAGAAAGGAGGAGGTGATGCCGGCAAGACTGGGGTGTAATGGGGTGAGAACCAAGAGTTCTCCTTGCGGCAGGTTCCATTGGAAACATCTGGGAGACCTCAAGTAGAAATGCCGAGTCTGTTTCTAGGAGTCAGAGCTCAAAAAGGAGGAGCAGGCCAGTCAGCATCAAGGACTTGCCACCACACGGCCCACAACAATGGACCCAGGGGAAGAGGAGCTCGGGACCGAGTCCAGGGTCACGGGCAGTAGAGCCACTATGGAGAGGACCTGCAGGAAGAAAACCAGGAGAGCACCGTGCGGGGAAACCCAGAGAGGCAAGCACATCGGGCCAGGGCCGGCTGAGTTCAAGCTGCAGACAGAGGAGAAAGGAGGCCAAGAGGCTGAGTTTGGTGATTTTCTTACAAGTGGGTGGGGTGGCGGCAGATGCCAGACATGGGGGAGGGTGAAGAGGGAAGGGCAGGGGATGAGGTAGGAGCAGCCAGGGTCGCCCACTCTTGGGAGGAGTGTGACTGTGACAGCAGCAAGGCTGTGCAGCTGTGGCTGGAAGGGCAAGGGTCTTGGAGAGGATTTCTTTAAAGATGAGGTACAGCGTGTTCATGTTCGCATGCTGATGGGAACGTGCTGGCAGGAAGCTGGAGAGGAAGGATGCAAAGGAGAGAGGGGTTAACCCATCCTCACATTCCCCTGGCTTCCCCAGCAGAGATGAGAGTGACCTTGCCCCTGGACCCAGACCCAGGTACCTGGTCCCTCCCCAGAGCTGGATGGAGGGCCAGGGCCCAAGGCCTTGGGGTACAGGAAACTGGGAGGGGAGGGCCTGTCTTGCCGTGGAAGTAGAAAACCGACACTGGTAACTGAGTAACTTCTGGGAAGGGGGCAAAGGCACTGGCAGACGCCGGAGGAGCAGAAATAATCCGTCCCGCTTGGGCGGTGAGGCGGAGCTGATGCAGGGCGAAGCATCCCCCTTGGGGACCCAGGCACAAGCCCTGTTCTCAGTCTTCCTCTACCCAGTCCCCTACCCCCAGGGGAGTGATGGAGCTCTGTAGGCAGAGCACCATCAAGCCAGGGGCATGCACTCAGTGCCAGGGCCAGCCAGCTCAGTTCCCTCCACCTCAGAGCCACTGCCTGCTTCAGACCCTCAGCAAGCATACTACCCAGACAGAGGGACTGGCCAGATCCTCCCTGAGCTCCTGCCAGGCAGAGGAGCCTGAGCTCAGGGTTCTGGTTCTGCCCATCCCTCAACCCCACCAACCGCTCCCTCTCCAATCATCCCAGCTGCTCAAGTCCCAACTCACCATCCACCCCCCCCAGGAGACAGGCCTCTGTCTTCTCGGTCCCCAGCCTGTGCCCTATACCTCCCTGCCCCGCCCCTGGCTAGATTCCAACTTCCTCCAGCTGCCTCACAGCATCTGTGAGTGGACTGAGTGAGTGGTGGGCTGGTCTGCGAGTGCAGCGGCTGCTGATGGGATCCGGGCCTTCTCCCTTTTGTTTCGGCACCTCTGTCCTCTCTCACCTTGGGGAGAAGGCTGCCCAGGTTCACCTCTAAGATCACATCTCATGGGCCAACAGTCCAGATGAGGGAGGCCAGATGAGGAATTTCTGCTCTGGGTTCAGCTCCCAGGTATGTCTCCTCCTCCACAGCAGACCTTGTCCCAGGAAAGCAGGGGTTTGAGCAAAAGAAGGTGCCAGGCTCCAGAGAAGGGGGTTGGGGCCCTTTCTGCTGAGGAGGAAAAGAAGGTGAGAATCACTGACCTGGGAAGTTTCCATGAACTGTGGCTATGGGGGAGAAGGGAGGGAGAGGGCAGCCGGAGCGGGGCTAAGTGCAGGGGGAGGGAAGCAAGCTCACAAAGTGCTTTCCTTACCATAAACTTCTAATTAGATCCCATGGTAAACAGACACCCTGGACCCGCCGGGAGGAATGAGAAGGCCTGGGCACTCTTGCCACCAGGACATCGGAGCAGGTAGAAGTGTTTGGAGAAAGCAGGAATCATGGGCCTGGACCACTGGGGGTGCTGATTCTAGGTGAGGGGGAGGCAGCTTGCCCGGGTAGGACACAAAGGCTGTGCCTATCCCCGCCCCCCCTCTGCCTCCCGGCATGGAAGTGTGGTCTGTTTATGGGCACACTGTGAACGTGAGTGAGAGGGAAGGGGTCCTGGGGGTCCTTGGGAGCCCCGAGATCTGTATCTGCTGCTGACTCAGCCATTCCCCCCACCCCCACCCCACGACACCTCTCTTCCAAGCTGATGGGAACAAAGCGACCGCAAGTTTCCAGTTGTAAAAACTGGGGAGGGGCCATCAAGAACAAAGATCAAGGCTTCGGATTTTCCATGACACTTGCACAGGGGCGGGGGCACCGGGCCTATCGGGCACAGTTGCCTTGGCCCAGGCCCTCTGGGAAGCAGGAAGCTGCCATGGGGGCACGGGGCAGTGCCTGCCTCACCACTCGCGGTGCCCTCTCCTGGAGCGGCCGTGCCAGGAGGCAAGCTGACTGCCCTGCATGGCTGTCTGTACTGCATGTCCTGAACTCTGGGCCTTCCCAGCCCCAATTCCTCCCAGCTCTCTCAGACCAGATAGCCTCAGAGGCCAGGAGCTCAGCCAGCAGCCACTGAGCCCGCAGCACTAGGCAGAGGTCAAGACTCAGGAGGGAGAATGGGAAGGAGACAGAGACAGTGCATAGGAGAAGGGAGTGTGGACTTTGGGGTGGATGGGATTGTAGGGTAGCTGGAAGTCAAAAGGCAGCTGGAACCGGGCTGCCTCCCAGGGTCAGGCCCATCTCTGTGTCCTGCTGTACCATGCCGCCCACCTCAGGAAGACTGGGGGAGCTGGGTTACAGAGGAGTGAACCCCAGACACATGATGGTGCATCTTTTTGGTGGAGTACTCTTTAGCTGTTAAAAAGAAAAGTGAAAGAAATCTATATAGACTGACAGGGAAGATGACCAAGGTATAGTCAGTGAAAAAAAGTTGAAAAACAGTATGTAGATTCTGATACTATTTTCTTAGAAATAATTATTTTTAATAAGCAACTATTAATGAACAACTTTTTTTTTTTTAGATTTTATTTTTTTATTTGACAGAGAGATCACAAGTAGGCAGAGAGGCAAGCAGAGAGAGAGAGAGGAGGAAGCAGGCTCCCCGCTGAGCAGAGAGCACGACGTGGGACTCGCTCCCAGGACCCTGAGATGATGACCTGAGCCGAAGGCAGCGGCTTAACCCACTGAGCCACCCAGGCGCCCTAATGAACAACTATTAATTAGCAACTGTTGTCTTTAGATATGTGTATCTAAATAACTATTTGTGCTTAGAAAGAAGTATGAAAGGATACATGCTGAATTGTTAAAAGAAATTATGTTTGGGATCATTTGGATTAGAATTAGAAAAAAAGGAGAGACTTTTGTATTAGAAATTTCTGTAACAACAATGAATTAAAAAAAAAAAAAAAAAGACGTGGGGGATGGTTGCAAGCAGTCCAAGTGTGCAGATGGAGCCGGGCGCACGGACATGCCAGGTACACACACACTCACAGAACTATGCTCACACGAACCACACCTGGCCCACCAAGGAGGATCCCGCTGGTAAGTCTGGCAAAGACTTGGGCACACACCTGGCTCAGGCATATCCTCCTGGTCCCAGGCTGCCTTGGCATGTGTCAAGCAGGGCCCTTTCTAGGCATCTATTCCATCCCAGATGGTCTTCTAGCTCCTTCTAGCTAGAGAGTAGCTTCCCTACCTTTCAGATACTCTCCCCTGGGCCTCCATCCTTTCTTGCCAGGTTCCCAAACAGCCAGGCCCTAGGGAGTCAGGAGAGACAACAAATCCAGGAGGGAAGCACCTGGCTTGGCTGTGAAGAGGGCCCCCCCGGCTTCTCTGGGCACTGGGGAGCTGCTCTCCAACATTCCAACACCAGGGTTGTCCCAGGGATTCTGATTTGACTAAGAAACTGCCCCAGGCATCAGCCAATCCAAATATCCTCCTGGTTTTCCACTTACTGGTTGGGTGGCCCTTGACTTGTTATCTAACCTTTCTGAGCCTCAGTATTCTCATCTGTAAAGTGGGAATAATAAGGTTACTGTGAAACTCAAAGATGATACTATCTAAGAGAATGCTTTGGAAGATAACAAGGAAATGATGATCACAAAAGTCAGGAGACAGTTCCCTCTGGGGCGGAGGGGTGGGGCTGATGAGGGAGGCACACAGGACTTCCGGGGTGCTGATGGTTCTCTATTTCTCTACCTGGCCCATGGAAACATGAGTGTATGATTTAAATTATTTATTAAACTCTACATATATGTTTAATAGAAATCTTACTTTTTTTACTAAGAAAAAAATGCTTTGCAAGGTTTCGTGTTCTGCATAAACGTACAATTGTATTAGGAAGTACAAATTCCCATTTGTTCTCCCTGAGCAGCCTCTGGGACTTGAAATTTTACTGTGGTCCAAGTTAGCCAGAGGTAAGGATCACCTAATAAGTAGCTATTTCAGTTATAAGTTTAGACCTGTGTTGTCTTCCTCACCAGGGGAGACCTGAGGGCAGACGTGCCTCTAGGGTGTGCATGATTAGGGGAGACGCCTCGAAGACAGCTGTCACTCCACTCACAGTCCTGAGCCAGCTCTTCCCCATGGGACCTTGCCCCTGCAGACTGCTGAGCAATGCGGGCACATCCTCCCACCCAGACTTCCTGGCCAGAGTAATCCTCACTCCGCAAAGAGCAAAGCGCCTTGAAACCCAGACCGCCTACTCTCTACCCCCACCTACCACCCCTTACTCCTCAACAGCCCAATCACTTCCTTGGTCCTCAGGCCCAGCCATTTCCTGCTCTCGCCTGAAAAGTCAGCTCCCCCGCTCCCAATTCCCAGCCTCTCCTACTCCTGCTCCTTGCTCCCAAGACTGTAAGGCACTCTGCTCCTCCTGCAACAGCTCCTCAAGGCTCCAGAGCCCAGTCTGTACAGGGGCATCACTGTCCTTACGGGCTGTGACTCCAGTGGAGGGAGCCCTCAGGAGGACCTGGCGTGGAGGGCAGGACCTCTCTGCCCACCCAGGCCTGAGACCCCATGCTCCGCCCCCATACACACACCCAATGGCACCAGGCATCCCTCAGGGCTGAGCCCACCCTGCCATCAGAGGCCACAGGAATTTCCATGTGGGTCTGGCCAGGGCCACTGCCTAGTGGCCGTCAATTCCCTACCCCCACATCTGACTTGCTCCCTGTCTCTTTCTGACTTGGCTTCTGTTCGACTATATGATTTACTCTCTCTGCCTGAATCCCCGAGTTTCTGTGGGTCTCTGTCTCAGCAATCCTCCCCAGCTAGCACAGGGGCAGCGCGAAACTTCCATCCGTGTGGGGGGCAGCCCATGGCCCCTGCTCCTGGCCCTTGGCCTGGGCCTCTGCCAGCTGGGAAGGTGGTCTCTGGCTGAGCGCCCCCTCCCACCCACCCGCCCAGTGGGGAGGTGACTAAGGTGAAGGTTTTGGAAAAGAGCCCGCAGGCCTCAAAGGCAGAGGAGAATGAAGAGGGAAGAGGCCACTGATGAAGCTGGAGTTGCAGGACGATGGCACTTCTCTCGGAGTTGCAAGTTGTGGAGCACGGTGTTGTTGGGGGAATGAGAAGCCCCTGAGGGAACGGGGGGCTCTCTGAGATATTGTGTTATCAAGGCTGAGAAGGAAGTCGAGCTCTGGAGAAAAACAGGTCTTGGGTGAAATAAAGGCAGGTTTCAGGGATAGGTGCTGATAATAAGTTCTTTCCAGTGTCTAACCTCAATCCTGCCTGCTGCAGAGCAACTCTTTCTGTCTGTTTACTTCTTGCATCTTCAGAGTCCATGTAAGCCATAAAGCGAAAGCCAATGCAAGAGATGCTTGTGAGTGGCAGTGAGGTTCTCTCCTCAGCCTGGGGAGCCACCAGGGTGTCTCCTCCTACCCCCAGTCACCTGATAGCTCCCCAGCCTTTGGCATGACCTGGAGACTGAGCTGTGGGCAGTGGCAGCTTCAAGTCTCTTAGACAATCTTCCTTTCACTAGTTTATTTATTATTCTTTTCCCGCCTCTCCACCCCTTCCCCACCAGCTGCTTAAAATATTTTTTCAAACAGAAAAATCCAACCACAGCTGGAAACCAACCCTAAAGTTAGTGGGGAATGTGGGAGCTGCCGGAGTTGGGGCGGGGCTGTGAGAGGAAGGGCCCCAGCCACGGAGACAACCTTCCTCTACAGGGGACCCGGTGGCAGACCACGGAGAGGGCATTTGGGTCCCATCGTTGCTCCACAAACAGTCTGCAAGGACCCATGACACAAATTGGCTTAAGTAAAAGCGGGGGACCCTCCCCTCAAGGAGCTGTAGGCTTAAGGAGAAGGTAGGGCACTGACAGGAGCATATCAATGACAACAGCCTCCACTGAGACAGGATTTCCTATGCAGAAGGTGCTGGTCTAAGCACTTTACACGCATCCACTCACTCAAAGCCTTATCAATTCTGTGAGGAAGGTACTATTGTTCTCTCCATTTCATGGAGGAGCAGACGGAGGCACGCGGAAGTTAAGGAACTCACACACCACCATACAGCTGGTATAGCAGTCGGGCTCTATGCCCAGGGGGTTCCAGAATCCAAGCTCCCAGTCACTGAGGGCTAGGCTGCCTCTCCAGGATCACACAAGGGGAGAGAAGTATAAACAAATTAACATGAGATGGTCCCTGACAGGGGGTTAGGACAGAAGTGCTTCATGGAGGAAGTAACATGTGTTCCTTCTGGAAGGAGAACGGGGATTGAGGGACTAAGCTCAGTGGCAGGGCCACAACCCTAAGAGCAGAGAAAGCGGAGGCAGGATCAGACACAGAGACAGGACCCAAGAGGTCCAGCTCCCAAAGTGTGGTGCCCATCACGCAAGGGGCTGTCCTCACAGCAGCCCAGTACTGAGAGGAGAGGGATACTAGGCCACCATTGTGGACAGTGATCCGGATTCATGGTCTATCCCTCCAGCACCCTGGGCTGCCTCTCCCCTCGACACCTCCCTTACCCGCCCAGTTCTCTCACTCTCACTCTTTGTACTGTCCTCTTGTCTGTAAGGAGGGCTGAAAGACAAAACAAGAATACTCAAAAACTCTTTTTTATACAAATGTTTGGGGCGATTTAATTTAGACAAAAATCACTAAGCTATCTTGGTCGGGATGGATGGCTCACTAGAGTGACCACACAGCCGTGTGGCCCAAAGACCCCAAGAGATAGGAAGGTGGGTCATTGGACCAGATGCTACTCCCTGCCCTGCCTCTACTTGTCTCTACGACTTTTACCAGGTCGCTTGGCTTCTCTGGGTCTCAGTTCTCTCCCTGGATCTGTCTGGTGTGCTCCCTTTCGGATTCAAAAGTCCCATGAGCTGAGAGTCCTCTGAGTCCTACTGGGTTCTCTTCTCCACACCTATGGACTTGGAATGACCAGCTCGGGGGATGCTCAAAGCTAAGGCAAAGATGGTGACAATACTGCCAGGACACCCGTCTAGCTATTCTCCAGTATGCCTTCAACTGTAAGCTTCTGAGGGCCAGTGGATAGGGCATCATAATCTTGACGATGGCTCTGATTTATTGAACACTTACTACCTGACAGGCACTCTCCTAAGAGGCTGTCAGGGAATAACTTATTCCATCATTTTAACAATGTTACTCATAAGGAGCCTGAGGTACAGAAGGGGTTAAGGTCAGTGCCCAAGGTCACAAGCAGGGAGAGGCTGAGTCAGGATTCCCATGCAGCCATCTGGCTCCAGAAACCACTGGAAGGAGGCAGGTGCAGGGCTTCCACAGAGGACAGGGGAGCACTTAGAGGGCAGGGACTATGTCCTGTTTGTCACTGTCTCCCGGGCCTGGACTCCCTGAAAGATTGGGATGGCCTTGACTGGTATGGGGTAGAGCCAGGAGACAGAGCTGTGAGTTCTAACAAGTTGCTAGTGTTCAGGAATTTGTGCAGACTAGCTGCCTCCACGCCCATGATGTGAGGGCCTCTGAGCCCATTCCCAGGTCTGAACCAGTTAGGCCCTGACCATAGCCACCAGAGGCAGGTCCCTAACTGTCCCAGGATGGGCTGCCCTCGGGCGCCTCCAGATCCCAGGAGCGGGCTGCTTCTTGTCCCACCAGGCAAGGGCTGGCCAGCCAGTCCCCAGGCCTGCTGCTGCAGTAACCCAGCTTTGTGTGGGCTCCTTCCTTTAGAAGCTGACCGCCTCCTGGATCCTTCTGTGGAGGGGAACAACCCCAAACCTCTGCAGGTTTTAAGGCTGAGCCTCAAAGGGAAGAGAACTTCCCCACGTGGAGGCCTTGGGTGCTGGGCCTCCCCCGCCCTCTGGTGGAAGGAACAGAGCTGTGCACGGGCCTGTACTGCCACTTAAGTCCAGCCTTCCCTGGCCTCTGCTGCCCTCTGTCCTCTCTCCTCCTGCCTCTAGTCATTCACCATGACTGCACAGCCACTGGGTACCAAGCACATGCCAAGAGATGGGGACACAGAATGTGTCCTGTGACTATGACACTGTCCCTGCCCTAAGGTGCTCCCCACCCCACTCATTCATCCAACTCACTCAACAAAATATTTAGGGAGCTCCTACTCTCTGCCAGGCTTTCTTCTAGGCTCCAGGGACACCATCCCTGCCCTTGGGGAGTTTGCAGTCTATCAGGACATCCACCCTGGTTCAGAAGGCAGTTACCATATAGTGGGGAGAGCCCAGGGGCTGGAGACGAGTACAGCTGACTGGTGGGACGGTGCTGCACTGATGCTGAGGGTGCTTGTGTACTGGGATGGGGATGGCAGGAGATCAGTGTGCAGGAAGACTGCTGAGTGACATCTGGGCGAGGCTTGCATGGCTGTGTAGGATCTCTCTGGGTGCAGGAAATGGGGCGTGGAGTGGGGTGGGGCAGGGAGAAAAGAATATCCTACACAGAGAGGACAGAACGAGCAAGCACATACACAGTCAGCGTGTTTAGGGAGTTGCAAATAGTCTTCTGTGGTTGGAGTGTGTGGTGAGTGGGAAGAAAGCAGCATGAGAGTGGAAAGGGACTTGCAAGCTTTGGAAAGGGTTTGGGTCTTTTCCTGAAGCCTATGAGGAGCCTCTGAAGGTTTTAAGAAGCAGAGTGATAGGATTACCATTTGCATTTTATTAAAGGACCACAAGACTAGACCACTCCCTCAATGGAGCATGGAGGAAGAGCCCAAAGGGCAGGTGGCTGTAGATGGAGTGGTGTTCGTATTCCAGCTGTGGGACACTGGGCAGGATGCTTCACCTCTCTGAGCCACGGAGGAACCCATCCATTAAATGGGGGTGTTGATACCTAGTCTGCAGTGTTGTTGAGAGAACTGAACGTGAAGCTAGTGCCTACTACAGTGCCTGATACGTAACAGATACTCAGGGAACTATTACTTTTTTTTAAGCCGGGAAACCTACTAAGAAGGCTGTTGTATTGCCTTGGCAAAAGATGGGACAAGGCCCGACTGTAGATGGAGAGGAGAAGACACCGAAAGCTCTTTTGGACAGTTGACTTTCGGGATGGGGTCGAGTGTAGATTTTGTTTTTCTCAAATCCTCTTGAAGCTCACCTCTACCGTCTGTCCTCAGGCTCTGCCCTGTGGCTCCCTTACTCCTCACCCACAGCTTTCACTGCCTGCTTTGCACGGGGTATCCCCTCATTCACAGCTTGTCCCTCTTCCATGCGTGTGGTGGGTCTCAGACAGAGGCTACTGGGTGGGGGCGGAGGCACAATGCCCAGCACAGCTGCACACGCAGATAAGAGTTTAACTGCAGTTTCTGACAACAGCCAGGTGTGGATCTGTTTGGCCATGAGGTTTGTCCCTGAGGCTGGCACAGGTGGGGAGAGAGGCAGTGCTGGGGGAGGTTAACGAGGAAGACTGGCTGACTCTTGGTCAGGTTCCCTCCAACACTCACTGAGGAGTTCAAACCCAACACGCCCACCCTTGGCTTCCCCAGTTCCCCAGCCTAGGCAACTTCCTCCCACACCTGGCCTGCGGGTGTCAGCTCCCCACACAGTTCCCATTCAGGAGGTCCAGAACTTCCAGGAGGGGGTGCCCAGGGGCGACAAGTCCCGTAGCGGTGGAAGCCGCACAGGGTATATCACATGTGTATATCGGACACACAGGTTTGACTCACCATGCGTGTTTCTCAGAGGTTGTCAGCGGCGGAGGGGCTCTTGGCATTCACTAAGGCCCAAGGCCCCCACAGCCATCATGTGGGCCCTGGGAACAGTTGTTACCAGTGTTCAGGGGCCAGGAATTTGTCTCCTCAGTCTGCAAGTCCCCCTACAAGAGAATCGGGTTCTGGTGTTTGTGTTAAGATGTTAGCTTGTGGGGCGCCTGGGTGGCTCAGTGCTTTGAGCCTCTGCCTTCAGCTCAGGTTGTGATCTCAGGATCCTGGGATCAAGCCCCACATTAGGCTTTCTGCTCAGCGGGAAGCCTGCTTCCCTCCTCTCTCTCTGCCTGCCTCTCTGCCTACTTGTGATCTCTGTCTATAAATAAATAAATAAAATCTTAAAAAAAAAAAAAAAAGACGTTAGCTTGTGTTTTGGTTTTCCCTATATGACAGTCCTGCCTTCCAAAGAGATAACGGTCCTTTGGGTTTCTTTGATGTCTGTGGGGGTGGAAATCGTTCTTAAAGGATTGCTTTAAACAAATGCCCTCTACTGTCTTTATTCAAGGGCTCAGCTCACTGGAGAGATGACACCGGGTGTTCTTGAAGTGCCACTGAGGAGAGGGGGAACCATGGGGAGATATGTGGGAAAGGGATCCTGCTGGAGAGTCTGTGAGGATTTGAGACCCAGGCCCTGGCATTGCTGTAGGGAATGGCTGCACTATGCCTCAGGCCTGCTGGTCCCTGGGCACCAGCTCTGCCAGCCCAGGCAAAGACACCCCGGCCCCAGGAAAGCAGTCACATCCCCCAAACCAGAGGCCTGTGGCGCACTGTACGAGGATGAGAGAGCGTGACATGGTGGTGGCCTGCTTCCTGGGCTCAAAGAAGCAAGTGCCGGCTCTTTCACGTAACTTCAAGCAAGCTCACTTCTATGTGGAATAAAGGGAGCAGAATGAAGACCCACCAAAAGGGAGAAGAATGAAGCGCTCCCAGCTCTACACCCTCAGCCTCTGTGTCAGTGCAGAGGGACGCTGCCAGAGTCCCAAACGCTCCCCTGCACGGTCCGGGCCCAGGGTGTTGGGGGGGAGGGTTCGGAGCAGAGCAGAGCCAGTCCCCTGCCTCCACCTCTCTCTTGGGGCCTTTCCTGCTCTTGGCATGGGTAGCTAGGGCTACCTAGAGCACATGGAGACAAGGAAGAGGCTGGGCATGCGGGGATCCCCAGCTGGCCCTGCTCTGCCCTGGCCCACCCGGAGCGCCCCAGTGAGCTCATGTCTACAGTAACCTCATGGCTCATAACCAGGATGGTGAGACAAAGCTGGAAGGCAGGCAAAGGTGAGAAGTGATGGGTGTCTCCTCAGGAATGTGCTGCCCAATTAAAACCGCCTCCCGGATGGCACGGGCTGATGCTGGGATTACTCCCTCAGGCTGTGCCGGTCAGCCTTCAGGCTGAACCATTCCGCAAACCATTTACTGACGGCCTACTGTGCAGGTGTTGAGCTGGGTGCCTGGGAGACAAGGAGATACGAGAGCCACAAGGGAGAACATAGTCTATCTGTACCAGACCCACTTTGGAAGCTGACTGTGAGAAAGTATCAGGGGTTCTGCTGATTAAGTCCCCAGGGCCCCTTTACAGCCCCTACCCACCCAAAGTCCTTTCTACTCTCACCACAGGCCCAAGTGCTTGGCCCATTCCCTTCTGTTTTTGAAGCATCCACAGCCCTCCATCTTCCTTTGGTCTCCCTCTCCTCTTAAGCTGGTGTAAATCAGGCTGCTGCCTCTTCAGTGTCCCTGCAACTGGGACAGTTGGGACCTTCTGTAATGTCCATCTGTAGTGTGGACATCAGTCCTTGGCAGGGTTCCAACAGAGACCTCAAGGTGAGGCAACACCGGGTGACAAGAGGGTGGGTTCATTCCCCAGATTCCCCTGGTAAATTCCCTAACAGAAGTGGGTCCTCAGACAAGAAAGCTGAACTTGGAAGAAAGGCCTTACACAGGAAAGAGGCTTCCCTCTTACTAAGGGCAGATGTTAGAAGAGGATAGAAACCTAAGCATGGCCTCTGTAGTGTGTGATTAAAGCCATAACAGGCTTTACCCTTAGCTAGGTCTGTGTCTGTATCTTTTTTTTTTTCAATACTTTATTTATTTATTTGACAGAGAGAGATCACAAGTAGGCAGAGAAGCAGACAGAGAGGAGGAAGCAGGCTCCCCGCCAGGCAAAGAGCCCGATGCGGGGCTCGATCCCAGGACCCCAGGATCATGACCTGAGCCGAAGGCAGAGGCTTTAACCCACTGAGCTATCCAGGCGCCCCTGTGTCTTTATCTTTTAAGATTAAATCCCACAGTGAGAGACACGCCACAAAACACAATTTTGGTGAGGAATGGTTATCTTTCTCATGTAATAAGAAGTCATAAGATAGGTAGTCAGGGGCCTGAATGTGGCTCCAAATGCCACAGGGACCGAGGCTCCTTGTATGCTCCTACCCAGCCTCCTGCTACATGCATTTTTTTCCCTTGTGGTCACAAGACGGCTGCCCTCTCTCCAACATTAAGTCCAAATTACAGACAGGAAGAGGATGGTTGAAGGACCAGTTGAGTCTCTGCCCCTTTTAAGGAGCTTTCCAGGGAGCGCCACACAACCTCTGCTTATATCTCATTGGCTCAAACTGAGTCACATGGCAAGAAAGGCAGAGAGATGTATTTTTAACTGAGAATATGGTTGTCCCAAACACAGTAAGATTTGTATAAATAAAGAATATAAGTTAGTATAGAGCTTGCAAAGAGAGAGGTGGAGACCAGATTTCAGGAAAGAGAAGGTACAGGCTGGGAGGTAGAAAAAGAGGAACAATGGCTCCTTGTTGCTTCTGATAAACATTCTTTCCTTGACCAAACTTTAGTCAGGTTCCTAAAACTTCTCATAGGCCCATCTGTGTGCTTACTGCAGAATCCAGTTTTAGCAAGAACTCCCAACTCTGGATACTTGATCATTCCACACACACACCCCCCCACCCCCCCAGGTGATGTCTGATCACTCTGGCCTGTCTTCAGCAAGAATCCTCTCAGGTCAGTTTAGCCAGAATTCTTTTTGCCTTTGAAGTTCCCTCTTAGTAATTTTCCATGCACTGACCCCCACTCTGCTCCTTGGTTCTGAATTCCCACTTGCTCATGTTGTACTCAGAGCTGTGCCCGATCCCTTCCCCCCACAGCAAGTCCGAACTGCGTCTGTCCTTATACCCATTGCCATCGCCCCCTTTAGTAAAGTCTGCCTTATGGTCTTTCACAAGGGTCATTCACTATGTCTTTTTCAGCTCTTCTTACTCGAAAGGCTCAGTGGACCGACTGTGACCAGCAGTTGGGCAGGGGGCTAGACAACGGGAGCACACCGCCTTCCCCACATGAGGAAAGAGATACAGAGGTGGCGGACCTCGGAGGTCGCCAGCTTCACTCCCCATTGCCGCTCAATTGAGAATCTCTCCTTTCCCCAGCATCATCTTAAGCAATGTCACCTGCTTAATGTCTGCCCTCTGCTGCAGGTTAAGCGTAATCTGGTAGTCTGTACAAAGAAACCCACTCTTTTATTTTTTAAAAGATTTTATTTATTTGAGAAAGAGAGCACAAGCGGGGGGGGGACCCACCCTTTTAAAAGTGTTCTCTAACCCCTTCCGTGCATGCCTTCGTGTGTGTGGACGACTAGCGACGGCGACGCCTAAAAGCCGCAGAAGGGCAGTTTCCATGTCTTCTAAGCATCTTTACACCCCCAGCGTCCACACTGCCCCTGTGCTCAAACAGCAGTTGAGAACGGCTTTGGCAGCTGCAGGCTCCTTCCTCGTTCCCAGGCAGAGGCAACGCGCCTCCGGACACTTGACTCAGGCACCTTTCAGCCTTTCTGAGGAAGCGGAGCGTCGCCTTCTCTCCCCGCCCGCTCTCTCTCCCCTAGTCTGCTCCCGGAGCCGCTCTCCACCGCCCTCTGCCCGCTGGGTTCCGAAGAGCGCATGCGCGAGCGTAAGCCGGCGTTTCCCCGACCCCGCCCCCCCTTCACCTCCTTCCCGGCGCCGCAAGTCTTCCGGCGCGTGCGCAGCGAGTGCGGGCTGCTGCGAGGACTGAAGAGGCAAGTAAACCTGCTGGAGCTGGCAGGTAGCTGCGGGTGCGGCCCGGAGAGGAGCTGCCAGGAGTCGGCGCCCTGCAGGTCTGGGGACGTCGGCGTTCGCTCACGCCTTGTCGACTCTGGTGGGCCCGGAGCGTCACTCTGTCAGGGGGCGTGACCTGAGCCCGCCTCCCGGGACTGGGAGTGGAGGGGGATGGGGAGCTCCAAGGCCTGTTGTTGATTTGGGGCTTGTTTGTCCCGGAAGGTTTTCTCGAGGAGAGAGCACAGAGTTTGCAAATAGTGGACGGGAAGGGGCGAGACTGGGACCTGGTGGGAGCTGGGGTGCGCCGAGTCCCCGGGCTGTGAGGAGCTGGGCAGGTTGGCGGAGGGGCTGCTGTTCCCCTGGATTTATGTAGCATGTGGGAGGGAGGTGGGGAGCATTGCTACAAAATGATGATCCTGGTAGAAAACGCGCACGAACGGCAGTTTGGTCATTTTTGTGTTTTCACTTTTCTCAGACAGAGAAGCAGTTTGCTCTCTTCTGGCTCGGTGGGGCCACTAACCTGCATTCGCTTGCCTCTCTATGCCCTAGGACATGACACAAGTGGCACATCCCGGCTATGGGGTCCCAGCATTCCACCTCTGCTCGCCCCTCTTACTGCAAGCGAAAGAAAGAGAACAGGGAGGATCTGCTGGCCGACAGGGAGCAGGAAGAAGCCATTGCTCAGTTCCCATATGTGGAGTTCACCGGTCGAGATAGCATCACCTGTCTCACGTGCCAGGGGACAGGCTACATTCCGACAGGTGAGAGGCTTTGGTAATCAAAAGGTACGCACAGGGCTTCTTCCATCTTCCAGGCAGAGCTTTGCTTCTAGGCAGTACTGTCATAGTCGGAGACAGTGCCCAGAACAGGAGCCAATTGAGCTGACTTGATAAATTTGGGTCGGTTCCACAGCTTCTGTTGGCCTCCTTATATCTGAAAGCCCTTCTTCACTTCCACTCTTTTGTTCTTTGTTTCCTTGCTTTGGAACATCCAGTTTGCTTTATGCTGTGGGATTTGTTGACAGACCCATCTCTTTATTGCTCTCACTCATAAGGCCTGGCACAGCTTTGTAGGGGAACCATCTTGGAAGCTTCTTTTCAAGGAAGCAGGTAGTAAATCATTAACAGCCTAAGGTCTGGAAATATTTCAAGCGGGGAGAGAAAAACAGATGCTCAGGAGTGGTGCCTCCACTAAGGACAAGATCATCTGTCACTAAGTTGGCCCTCAGAAAGCCTTAACACTTTAGATGGAGAGTCACAGGTGTTTGCAGCTGCTAAGAACCCTAGAAACTATCCACTTTATAGGACATGCCTTCCTGTGACACGTGAGGAGACAGTGGCCTAGGGAGGGAACGACTACTTCCCCAAGGCCATTCGGCAGCTCCAGGCCATGGGGTAATACGAGAACAGGAACCTAGATTGCTCAACCTCCGTGTCATTGTCCTGGTAGGATTAATGTTTTGCAATTTATGGCACACTCTCTAGATTTGTTTCTTGTTCCTTAGGCCCAAAATGTGAAACCTGTATCACAGAAATGTCTAATTCCAGGCAAGCATGTGTGGCGGCAGGTTGATGTGCGACATAAAGGAGAGTGGCGTTAGCACGTGGGATTTATTTTTATACCAAAATAATTGTTCGGTTCTTTCCTAGAACAAGTAAACGAGTTGGTAGCTTTGATCCCACACAGTGATCAGAGACTGCGCCCTCAGAGAACGTGAGTTTCATGCCTCTCACCTATCAATACTTAACTTCTGTCCTTTTTTCCCTAGTCCATATATTTATGAGCACCAGCTAACTTTTTGAAAACTTTTATTATCTGTTCTTGTAAATTCTCCATTTCCTTTAATACTCTGTGCTCAAGCAAGAGATCTCTGTCCCATCACAGTCTGGGTTTATGGAAACTACTAGAAACATTCCAAGGGCCAAGTGAAAGAGTTAACTTGGAAGTTTTTGGAGAAGAGGGGTACTTTGGGAGATGAAGAAATGTTTCTGTCCCCAGAGCTCCTCTCTTCAGCTTCTCTCCCCAGATGACAGATAGCATTCAAATGGGTTTTCAAAGGCTTCTCCCCACTCCACTCATTCCTCCCTGGTTTGTGGTTCCTGGTTCTTTGTACTTTCCCCTTCCCCTCATTCCTGGTTTTGCGTTTAATCTTCACTAACTGGACCTTGATATCTGACTACCCATCTGGTTATGTGCTGTGTCATTCCAGCAAGCAGTACGTCCTCCTATCTGTCCTGCTCTGTCTCCTGGCATCTGGTTTGGTGGTTTTCTTCCTGTTTCCACATTCGGTCCTTGTGGATGATGATGGCATCAAAGTGGTGAAAGTCACATTTAATAAGCAGGACTCCCTTGTCATCCTTGCCATCACGGTAAGATGGAGGGCCTTGCTTCCCAGATCATGCACCTGCAAGTTTTGGACTCGGAACACTCATCCTTGTTTTCTCATTTGCCCTGATGCAGGCCACCCTGAAAATCAGGAACTCCAACTTCTACTCAGTGGCAGTGACCAGCCTGTCCAGCCAGGTTCAGTACATGAACACAGTGGTTGGCACATATGTGACCACTAACGTCTCCTTCATTCCACCTCGGAGCGAGCAACTGGTATGCTCTTCTCTTAGGGTCCTTGCTCCATGGGCTTCAGAGAGGAGGAGTAGGGGACTCTGGGATGCTGTAGCCTCATGACTTTGCTCTCCATTTCATTTGCATTGTTAGGAACTGTTTGGTGAGGAAGATCTGACATGCCCTGTAATTATGAGAAAGTAGGAGAAAAATCAGCATTTAAGTGTTAGGGGAACAAAAGAATTTGTAAGAGCAAACAATTCACTACGAATCAAGAAGAGGAGGTATTATAGTCTGAGGTCTGTTGGCCCCTCAGAAGGGAAGGGGTTGCAGACATTGTTAGAGGGACACAGTCTGTATCAAGGACCATCTTGGGGAAGTATTTTATATGTGACAGGAGAATGCTCCCAGGTCTGTGGATTGCTGATAATAGTACTGTTCTGTGTCAGGCAGGCCTGCCTGGCCACAGACTGATGCTGGTGTCTTATTTTCAGGTGAATTTTACTGCGAAAGCTGAGATGGGAGGACCATTTTCTTATGTATAGTAAGGACAGTGTTTGTTCTCTGTATGTGTGTTCTCTGCTGGATGAAGGGGATTCAGAGTGTACTCGTTGATTGGGGCCAGTCCTCCCTTAAGTCCCAGGCTTTGGCCTGTGGGTTCCCTAAGCTTTGGCCATCTTGAGGTTTATTTGGAGGATGTGTTGTTGGATAAACGACTGAGGTGCTGGAATGTCTAAGAGAACAGTAAGCCACCAGAAACATCTCCAAGCTCCAGCATTTCTTAGTGGGTCTGAAAAAAAACAAAAAGTATTATGTGGAAGGGTGCATGGACACTGTGGGGACTCTGAGCTAGTGAGCCTTGGCAGCACTTAGGTCAGAAGGGAAGGGAAGGGCAGGGGCCCCAGGTAGGGCTGACCATGTAACTCAGTACTCTTCTGATGATACTTTTTCTTTTCTTTTTTCTCTTTTCCTTTTTTTTTTTAAAAACCAAACTGTCTCCCTGTTTGCTGTTCGGTATTCGGTAGCTTCTTCTGCACATTGCCCGATATCCTGGTGCACAATATAGTGATCTTCCTGCGGTACGTGGCTCTTCTCCCTGTTCCCTTGGCCTTTTGTGTTTGCGTCCAGACCATCAGGCTGTGTGACCTCACCACCTCTGCTCAGGAGGTGCTGTGTGAAACACAAGGCAGAGGCACCTAACCAAAGAGGGGATACCCAGTGCCTTACAGGCACAGATAGAGTAGACTCTTGGGTATCCCCTAGATACCCCTAGATACAAATCACCAAATTCGTAGTTGGCAGCTAGAGAGTTTTCTCCATGAAGTTGGGTCTAGTTTTGTGATCCCTTTAGAATCCTAATGAGACTAGTAAAGAATTGAAAAGGTTCTCAAGGTGTAAGGACTGAGCATTTGGCCAGGTTGCTTTTTGTCCACACAAATTACCCTGTGTCATGCATGGGTCTGCAGGTCTGGCCTAGAATCTTGACCACGGAATCTACTGATGAGAAGCACCTGCTGTGGGCATGTGACGTGTGAGGGTCTGGAGCAGGGTTTCTCAGCCTCAGCAAAGGATTCACAGTCCTTTGTTGTCAGGAACTGTCCTTTGCACAACAAGACATTTTATAGCATCCCGGGCCTCTGCTTGCTAAGTGCCAGGAACAGTCACCACTTTCCCTTGCCCTCAATTGTAACACCCCAGACGATGCCAGAAGTTTCCTGTGGGGTAAAATTGTCCTGAGTTTAGAATCGCTTCTTGAGAAAGTCACCTCGTGACATAGCCTTTCTGTGAATGTACGAAATTCTGGTCTCCTGGTTACATAACCATGAAGATAATGCATCTGGGGCCCATGGATTTTGTTGCCTGAGCTTGCAAGAAGTTATTTAGGCAATTTTTCTTACTTTGTCTCAAAAATCGAATTTATTCTTCTTGGTTTTTTTTTCCCCCCAGAACTTCAGTGAAGATTTCATATATTGGCCACATGACCCAGAGCTCCTTGGAGACACATCACTATGTGGATTGTGGAGCAAATTCCACGGCTGTTTAGAAACTGCTCTTGGTTCTTCCATGGCAGCACCTGCCAGAAGAGACAACATCTGTTCCCAGCGCCTGAGTTTCATACCTACCCCAGGTGGTAGAAGTAGAGGAGAAGTTGTTTCTCTTAATCCCCAGCAGACAACCTCCTGCCACTTGCAGGGAGAACTCTCTGTGGCGCCACCTGTGTTTCTCAGAACCAGCAGAATCACTGCCCAGTGCCTAGCCTGTGCCCAGCAAATAGTAGGCACTCAGAGCAAGTTTGAAGAATTGAATTCTAGTCTTTTCAGCTGTTCTTGGGGCATTACGCACTGAAACCCTACAGTGGTTCTAGGTTAGCAGACCATGGAGTGACGTGAAGGTTGGACTGTTCCGGCAGCCGCAGAATGGTCTCACTCGTCTGCCCAGAAGAGGCAGCAGGGTGAGAACATTTGAATACCTAAGAAAGCACAGACCGTTTAATAGGGGAAATTTTTGCACCTGTTCACAAATGCCTAGGAACTTCAAAACAAAACCCACAACTTTTTCCTGTAGAAAGCTACAATTGTTTTTACCAAGAGTCTATGTGAGGCTTGATTACCCTTCATCCATTGGCTGGAACATGGATTAAGGATTTGGTAGAAAAATAAACCCGGCTTTTGATTCATCTGTGTCTCCTCTGATTACCTGAATGTCTTAGGAGCCACCTTCAGGGGACTAGAATAGTTGCCTGTTAAGTGGGTCAGCACAGGATGGGAGGGAGGCAAAGGAGCCTGACTGCCCTGTCCCTGTGAGTTCCCCTCAGCCACAGCAGCCTTGCTTCTCTCTCCACCTGGCCCCCATGGTGACAGGCTGCCCCCCTGCTCTCCCAGGACAGAATGCTTCACTCTGTAGGTAGGGCAGACGCCTGCCGGGTGAAGCTTGCTTTCCTGTGGAGGAATAACTTCCCCCACCAATGGTCTGAGGCTGAAAGCTCCCTGATGGGTGGCCACCCTCTTGGCACCCAGAAAGTGGGCTGCAGCCCTATGACGGCAGCTAATCCTGTTGAGTAGCTTGAGCAGTTAGGTTTCAGAACTCGCTGAGCTGGGCTCCTTAACAAGCAACAGATGAAGGCAGGGAGTCTGTGTTAGTTTTTGTTCCCATTCCTGTTACTCAATATTTGCCTCATGATTTTTGCACTCTGAATCTTCTGACGATGCTTAAAGTTCATGACTCTTTGGCTGATGTTGACCGTAACTGAGTAACGTAAAACTGAGGGTTGAAAGTGAAGCTTCAGCACTCTCGCGGATCCTTCAGCAGTGTGTTTGGACGGGATAGTGATGTCTGTCGGGTGCAGCAGAACAGGAGTGCGTCGCCGGTCCTGAGAGCACTGTCCCAGACGGAGCGTGCCTGGAACACATAAAGATGTTCACAGTTAGATGTCTTCTCTTTCGTTTTCCCATTTCCCAGATGGCCGCTTGCCCATTTTTCGTGTAATTTTGAAAAGGTTACTTCGTTCTGAGTAACATTTTATGGCTGTGTGCCTCAGTAACATGTCTACTAAATAGTGGTTTGGAATTCAGCTATGATATTCAAATGAGAGCACTTAGAATTTTTAAACACATCTGACTGCATAATGCTATATGAATTCTCGTGCCTATTTATATCCCTGGCATCCCAAATGACACTTTGGGATGTTCTGCCCAATTTTATTATGCTATCTGTCAATTACTGAGTAAATGCATATAATTTGCTGTCAGCAGCACCAAAATGGAAGGGCGAGTGGTTGGCTTGGGCGTCATTGCTGTCTCTGTTGTTTCTCTAGTGTACTGAGATTTGGAGAGAGTATGTTTCTTAGGAGGTAAGACTTTACTAGCAATCTCTGTAGTTTCTGGCTTGGCCTGTATTCTAATCTTTCTTGTTCTAAATGACTTCTGTGACACCGGTGGAAATCTCCATTTGTTCACTTAAGCCAGAAAACTGTTTATTGAGCTCCTGCTGTGTGCCAAGGATGGTGTTTTGTCTGATGCAATTTATCAAGAATCATAGCTAGAAGTTTAACTATCACAAGCTTTTGATATTTACTAGGCCCCGTATAGGTCACAGTTTACCTTACCTGTCTATCCTGCAACCCCAGTTTACCCAGAGTAGAATCCCCGAGATCCCTGGATCAGCTCTTCTAGGAACTCTAGCCTCGGGTGTGAACCAAATTATTTTAAAAGCTCTGTCCATTCGGTGGGACCCTGGCTGGCTCAGTCGGTAGAGCATGCGACTCTTGATCTCAGAGTCATGAATTCAAGTCCCACATGGGGTGTAGAGCCTACTTTAAGAAAATAATAATGAAAATAAAAGACAGAGCCTGTTTACAAAAGCTCTACATGAATCTAAAGGGTCCCAAATACTTCCTCTCGGCAAAGTAGTTCTTATTCTTTGCCTTTATCAGTAAGATTCTGTGTTTTAATTTCAGCATAGTGAACATACGGTGTTCTATTCGTTGTAGGTGTGCATTAGTAGTGACTTTACCCTTCTATACCTCGCTGAGTGCTTACACGGAGTATACTCACTTGCTTCACCTGTTTTGCCCACCCCGCACCCATCTCCCCTCTGGCGACCAACAGTTTGTTCTCTACAGGTCTCTGTTTCTTGCTTTCTCACTTCTCCTTTGCTTATTTGTTTTATTTCTTCAAATCCACAGATGAGGGAGGTCACATGGTATTTCTCTTTCTGTGACTTACTTCACTTTGCATTATTCTAGCTCCATCCACGTTATTGCAAATGGTAGGATTTCATTCTTTTCTGTGGCTGAATAGTATTCCATTGTGTATATAGACCACATGTTCTTTATCCATTCATCAGTCAGTGGACACTTGGGCTGCCTCCATAATTTGGCTTTTGTAAATAATGCTACAATCAATGTAGGGGTGCAAGTATCTGTTTGAATTAGTATTTTTGTACTTTGGGGTAAGTACCCATTCACGTGATTACTGGATCATATGGTAGTTCCATTTTTAATTTTTGAGGAACCCTCATACTGTCTTTCATCATGGCTGCCACAGTTTGCATTCCCATCAACAGTGCAAGAGGGTTCCTTTTTCTCCATATCCTTGCCAACACATGTTGTTTCTTAGGTTTTTGATGTTAGCCATGCTGACAGGTGTGAGGTGATACCTCATTGTAGTTTGGAATTGCATTTCCCTGATGATGTGTGATGTTGAGCATCTCATGTGTCTGTTGGCCATCGGGACGTCTCCTTTGGGGAAATGTCTTTTCATGTCTTCTGCCCATTTTTAAATTGGATTATTTGTTTTCTGGATGTTGGGTTGTATCAGTTCTTTATATATTTTGGATATTAACCCTTTATCAGAGACGTTATTTACAAATATCTTCTCCCATTCTGTAGGTTGCCTTTTAGTTTTGTTGATTGTTTCCTTCACTGTGCAGAAGCTTTTTATTTTAATATAGTCCCTATAGTTTTCTTTTGCTTCTGTTTGTCTTGCCTCAGGAGACCTATCTAGAGAAATGTTGCTATGGCCGGTGTCAGAGAAATTACTGCTTATGCTCTCTTCCAGGATGATTATGGTTTCAGGTCTCACATTTAGGTCTTTAATCCACTTTGAGTTTATTTTTGTGTACGGTGTAAGAAAATGGCCCAGTTTCATTCTTTTGCATGTAGCTGACCAGCTTTACCAACACTGTTTGTTGAAGAGACTGACTTTTTCCCATTAGATATTCCTTCCCCTTTTGTCAAAGATTAATTGAACATATGTTTGTGGGTTTATTTCTGGGTTTTCTATTCTGTTCCATTGATCTTTTTGTCTGATATTGTGCCCGTACTATACTGATTTGATTACTACAAGTTTTATAAGTTGAAGTCTAGAATTGTGATACCTCCAGCTTGGCTTGGCTTTGTCAGAATTACTTTGGTTATTTAGGATCTTTTGTGGTTCCATATAAATTTTAGGATTGTTTGTTCTTTGAAAAATGCTGTTGGTATTTTAATGGAGATTGCATTAAATCTGTAGATTGCTTTGGGTAGTACAGACATTGTAACAATATCTGTGCTTCCAATCTATGCATGGCATATCTTTCCATTTCTTTGTGTTCTCTTTAATTTCTTTTGTCAGTGCTTTATAGTTTTCAGAGTATAGCTCTTTTACCTCTTTGGTTAAGTTTATTGCTAGATATTTTTTTTTTCGGTGTGATTTTAAATGGGATTGTTTTCTTAATTTCACTTTCTGTTCCTTCATTATTAGTGTATAGAAATGCAATGGCAGGGTGCCTGTGAGGCTCAGTCAATTTAGTATCTGCCTTCAGCTCAGGTCATGATCCCAAGGTCCTGGGATCAAGTCCCACTTCAGGCTTCCTGCTCAGTGGGGAGTCTGCACTTCCCTGTCCCTCTGCCTCCCTCCCAGCTTATGCTCTCTCACTCGCTCACTCTCTCCCTCAAATAAATAAATAAAATCTTAAAAAATAAAAAGTAATGGATGTCTATACATTGATTTTGTATCCTGTGATTTACCTGTATTCATTTATCAGTTCTAGTAATTTTTTGGTGGGGTGTTTAGTTTTATGCATGTCAACTGCAAATAGTGACAGTTGAATTTCTTCCTTACCAATATGGATGCCTCATTTCTTTTTGAATTATTTTTCTAACATAGAATGTATTATATCCCTAGAGGTACAGGTCTGTGAATCATCAGGCTTACACATTTCACAGCATTCACCATAGCACATACCCTCCCTAATATCCATAACACAACCACCCTATCCCTACTCCGCCACCCCCCAGCAACCCTCAGTTTGTTTTGTGAGATTAAGAATCTCTTATGGTTTGTCACCCTCCCAATCCCATCTTGTTTCATTTTTTCCTTCCTACCCTGCATACCCCCCCACTTTGCCTCTTAATTTCCTCATAGCAGGAAGGTCATATGATAATTGTCTTTCTCTGATTGACTTATTTCGTTCAGCATAATACCCTCTAGTTCCATCCACGGTGTTGCAAATGGCAAGATTTCATTTCTTTTGATGGCTGCATAGTATTCCATTGTGTGTATGTATGTATGTATATATATGTATATACATATATATACACCACTTCTTTTTGTTTTGTTTTGTTTTGTTTTAAGATTTTATTTATTTATTTGACAGACAGATCACAAGCAGGCAGAGAGGCAGGTGGAGAGAGAGAGAGGAAGGGAAGCAGGCTCCCTGCTGAGCAGAGAGCCTGATGCGGGGCTCGATCCCAGGACCCTGGGATCATGACCTGAGCTGAAGGCAGAGGCTTAACCCACTGAGCCACCCAGGCACCCCTATACACCACTTCTTTATCCATTCCTCTGTTGATGCATCTAGGTTCTTTCCATAGTTTGGCTATTGTGGACATTGCTGCTATAAACATTTGGATGCACATGCCCCTTCGGATCACTATATTTGTATCTTTGGAGTAAATACACAGTAGTGCAATTGCTGGGTCGTAGGGTAGCTCTATTTTCAACTTTTCGAGGAACCTCCATACTGTTTTCCAGAGTGGCTGCACCAGCTTGCATTCCCACCAACAGGCTAGGACGGTTTTCCTTTCTCCACATCCTCACCAGCATCTGTCATTTCCTGACTTGTTAATGTTAGCCATTCTGACTGGTGTGGGGTGGTGTCTTTCTGTGGTTTTCATTTATATTTCCCTGATGCCGAGTGATGTGGAACACTTTTTCATGTGTTTGTTGGCCATCTGGGATGTCTTCTTTGCAGAAATATCTGTTCATGTCTTCTGCCCATTTCTTGATTGGATTATTTGTTCTTTGGGTGTTGAGTTTGCTAAGTTCTTTATAGATTTTGGAGACTAGCCCTTTATCCGATATGCCATTTGGGAATATCTTCTCGCATTCTGTCAGTTGTCTTGGTTTTGTTGACTGTTTCCTTTGCTGTGCAAAAGCTTTTGATCTTGATGAAGTCCCAATGGTTCATTTTTGCTCTTGCTTCCCTTGCCTTTGGCAATGTTTCTAGGAAGAAGTTGCTGCAGCTGAGGTCGAAGAGGTTGCTGCCTGTGTTCTCTTCAAGGATTTTGATGGATTCCTTTCTCACATTGAGGTCCTTCACCCATTTGGAGTCTATTTTTGTATGTGGTGTAAGGAAATGGTAAAGTTCCATTTTTCAGCATGTGGCTGTCCAATTTTTCCAGCACCATTTGTTGAAGAGTCTGTCTTTTTTCCATTGGACATTCTTTCCTGTTTTGTCACAGATTAGTTGACTATAGAGTTGAGGGTCTATTTCTGGGCTCTCTATTCTGTTCCATTGATCTATGTGTCTGTTTTTGTGCCAGTACCATACTGTCTTGATGATGACAGTTTTGTAATTGAGCTTGAAGTTTGGAATTGTGATGCCACCAACTTTGGGTTTCTTTTTTTTTGTGGGGGGGGGGTTCTTTTTCAACATTTCTCTGGCTATTTGGGGTCTTTTCTAGTTCCATATAAGTTTTAGGATTATTTGTTCCATTTCTTTAAAAAAAAGAAAAGGATGGTATTTTGATAGGCATTAAATGTGTAGATTGCTTTAGGTAGCATAGAGATTTTCACAATAAATTGTTCTTACAATCCATGAGCTTGGAACATTTTTCCATTTCTTTGTGTCTTCCTCCATTTCTTTCATGAGTACTTTCTAGTTTTCCGAGTACAGATTCTTTTTTCTTTGGTTAGGTTTATTCCTAGGTGTCTTATGGTTTTGGGTGCAATTGTAAATGGGATCAACTCCTTAATTTCTCTTTCTTCTGTCTTGCTGTTGGTGTATAGAAATGCAGCTGATTTCTGTGTATTGATATCCTGACACTTTACTGAATTCCTTATGAGTTCTAGCAGTTTTGGAGTTTCCCACATAAAGTATATCATCTGCAAAGAGTGAGAGTATGGTTTCTTCTTTGCTGATTTGGATACCTTTAATTTCTTTTTGTTGTCTGATTGCCAAGGCTAGGACTTCTAGGACTATGTTGAATAGCAGTGGTGATAGTGGACATCCCTGGTGTGTTCCTGACACCTTAGGGGAAAAGCTCTCAGTTTTTCCCCATTGAGAATGATATTTGCTGTGGGTTTTTCATAGATGGCTTTGATGATATTGAGGTGCAACCCTCTATCCCTACAGTTTGAAATGATTTGATCAAGAAAGGATGCTGTACTTTGTCAAATGCTTTTTCAGCGTCTATTGAGAGTATCATATGGTTCTTATTCTTTCTTTTATTAATGTATTCTATCACATTGATTGATTTGTGGATGTTGAACCAACCTGGCAGCCCAGGAATAAATCCTACTCGGTTGTGCCAAATAATCCTTTAATGTACTGTTGGATCTTATTGGCTAGTATTTTGGTGAGAATTTTTGCATCCATGTTCAAGGATATTGGTCTGTAATTTTCCTTTTTGATGGAGTCTTTCTCTGGTTTTAGGATCAAGGTCATGCTGGCCTAATAAAATGAGTTTGGAAGTTTTCCTTCCATTTCAATTTTTTGGAACAATTTCAGGAGAATAGGTATTCTTTCTTCTTTAAATATTTGGTAGAATTCCCCTGGGAAGCCTTCTGGCCCTGGGCTCTTGTTTATTGGGTGATTTTTGATGGCTGCTTCAATCTCCTTACTGGTTATGGATCTGTTCAGGTTTTCTATTTCTTCCTGGTTTAGTTTTGGTAGTTTATATGAATGCATCAATTTCATCCAGATTGTCAGATTTGCTGGTATATAGTTACTCATAATATGTTCTTATAATTGTTTGTATTTCTTTGGTGTTGCTTGTGATCTCTCCTCTTTCATTCATGATTTTATTTATTTGGGTCCTTTCTATTTTCTTTTTGATAAGCCTGGCCAGGGGTTTATCAATCTTACTAATTCTTTCAAAGAACCAGCCCCTAGTTTTGTTGATTTTTCTATTGTTTTTTTGGTTTCTATTTCATTGATTTCTGCTCTGATCTTTATTATTTCTCTTCTCCCTGTGGGTTTAGGCTTTCTTTGCTGTTCTTTCTCCAGCTCTTTAGGTGTAGGGTTAGGTTGCGTATTTGAGACCTTTCTTGTTTTTTGAGAAAGGCTTGTATCACTATATATTTTCCTCTTAGAACTGCCTTTGCTGTGTCCCACAGATTTTGAACAGTTGTGTTTTCATTATCATTTGTTTCCATGAATTTTTTCACTTCTTCTTTAATTTCCTGGTTGACCAGGGTACCTGGGTGGCTCAGTTGTTGGACGACTGCCTTCAGCTCAGGTTATGATCCTGGAGTCCCAAGATCGAGTCCTGCATCGGGCTCCCAGCTCCATGGGGAGTCTGCTTCTCCCTCTGACCTTCTCCTTGCTCATGCTCTCTCTCACTGTCTCTCTCTCAAATAAATAAATAAAATCTTAAAAAAAAAATTTCCTGGTTGACCCATTCATTCTTTAGTAGGATGCTCTTTAGCCTCCATGTATTTGACTTCTTTCCAATTTTCCTCTTGTGATTGAGTTCTAACTTCAGAGCATTGTGGTCTGAAAATATACAGGGAATGATCCCAATCTTTTGGTACCAGTTGAGACCTGATTTGTGACCCAGGCTATGATCTATTCTGGAGAATGTTCCATGTGCACTAGAGAAGAATGTGTATTCTCTTGCTTTGGGATGGAATGTTCTGAATATATCTCTGATGTCCATCTGGTCCAGTGTGTCATTTAAATCCCTTATTTCCTTGTTGATCTTTTGCTTAGATGATCTGTCCATTTCAGTGAGGGGGGTGTTAAAGTCCTCTACTATTATTGTATTAATGTGTTTCTTTGATTTTGTTACTAATTGGTTTATATAATTGGCTGCTCCCGTGTAAGGGGCATGGATATTTATAATTGTTAGATCTTGGGGCACCTGGGTGGCTCAGTGTGTTAAAGCCTCTGCCTTCGGTTCAGGTAATGATCCCAGGGTCTTGGGATCAAGCCCTGCATCAGGCTGTCTGCTCAGTGGGGAGCCTGCTTCCTCCTCTCTCTCTCTGCCTGCCTCTCTGTCTACTTGTGATCTATGTCTGTCAAATAAATAAATAAAATCTTTGAAAAAAATAAAATAAAATGAGTTTCTTGCAGACAGCATATCAATGGGTCTTGTTGGTTTTTTTTTTTTTTTGTTTTTTGGGTTTTTTTTAGATTTTATTTATTTATCTGACAGAGAGAGATCACAAGTAGACAGGCAGGCAGAGAGAAAGGGAAGCAGGCTCCCCGCTGAGCAGAGAGCCCAATGCGGGACTCAATCCCAGGACCCCGAGATCATGACCCGAGCTGAAGGCAGAGGCTTTAACCCACTGAGCCACACAGGCACCCCAATGAGTCTTGCTTTTTTTTTTTTTTTTTAAAGATTTTATTTATTTATTTGACAGAGAGAAATTACAAGTACACTGAGAGGCAGACAGAGAGAGAGAGAAGGAAGCAGGCTCCCTGCTGAGCAGAGAGCCCGATGTGGGACTCGATCCCAGGACCCTGAGATCACGACCTGAGCCAAAGGCAGTGGCTTAACCCACTGAGCCACCCAGGCGCCCTGAGTCTTGTTTTTTTTATCCATTCTGATACCCTGGGTCTTTTGATTGGCACATTTAGCCCATATACATTCAGAATAACTATGGAAAGATATGAATTTAGTGCCATTGTATTACCTGTAAGGTGACTGTTACTCTATATTGTCTCTGTTCCTTTCTGGTCTATTACTTTTAGGCTCTCTGTTTGCTTAGAGGACCCCTTTCAATATTTCCTATAGGACTGGTTTGGTGTTTGCAATTTTTAAAAATTTTTGTTTGTCCTGGAAGCTTTTTATCTGTCCTTCTGTTTTCAGTGACAGCCTAGCTGGATATAGTATTCTTGACTGCATATTTTTCCTCATTTAGTGCTCTGAATATATCATGCCAGTCCTTTCTAGGCTGCCAGGTCTCTGTGGATAAGTCTGCTGCCAATCTAATATTTCTATGTTACAGACTTCTTGTCCTGAGCTGCTTTCAGGATTTTCTCTTTATCACTAAGACTTGTAAGTTTTACTATTAGATGATGGGATGTGGACCTTTTTTTAATTGATTTTTGAGGGGGCGTCTCTGTGCCTCCTGGATTTTGATGCTTGTTCCCTTTGCCATATTAGGGAAATTCTGTACTGTAATTTGCTCCAATATACCTTCTGCCCCTTTCTTTCTTCTTCTTCTGGGATTGCAATCATTCTAATATTGTTTCATCTTATGGTATCACTTATCTCTTGAATTCTCCTCTCATGATCCAGTAGTTGTTTGTCTCTCTTTTGCTCAGCTTCTTTATTCTCTATCATTTGGTCTTCTGTATCTCTACTTTTCTCTTCTGCCTCTTTTATCCTGGTAGTAAGAGCCTCCATTCTTTTTTTTTTTTTTTTTAAAGATTTTATTTATTTATTTGACAGGCAGAGATTACAAGTAGGCTGAGAGGCAGGCAGAGAGAGAGGAGGAAGCAGGCTCCCCGCTGAGCAGAGAGCCCGATGCGGGGCTTGATCCCAGGACCCTGGGATCATGACTTGAGCCGAAGGCAGAGGCTTTAACCCACTGAGCCACCCAGGCGCCCCAAGAGCCTCCATTCTTGATTACCTCATTAATAGCTTTTTTAATTTCAACTTGGTTAGATTTTAATTCTTTTATTTCTCCAAAAAGGGATTTTATTTCTCCAGAAAGGAGAATATAATAATAATATCTCCCATGCCTTTTTTTTGAGCCCATCTAGCACCTTGATAATCATCATTCTGAGCTCTAGTTCTGACATATTACTGATGTCCATGTTGATTAGGTCCCTAGCCATCAGTACTGCCTCTTGTTCTTTCTTTCTTTTTTTTTTTTTTTTTTTGTGGTGAGTTTTTCCACCTTGTCATTTTATCCAGATAAGAATATTTGAATGAGAGAATAAAATACTAAAAAGGTAGCAAAGACCCCAGAAAAATATATGCTAACCAAATCAGAAGAGACCCGAAATTGGGGGGAGAATAAACAGGGAAAAAATAAAAAAATAAAAAAGTATATATATTAGACTGGTGAATAGAACAGAGCCACCCACTTGATTTTGGGTGTATTCTGGTTTCTTAAGAGAAACTACCTCCCTAAATTTTAAAGATGGAAAAACTTATGTAAATACAAAAATAAGGGTAAACACGATGAAGGTATGGAATATGACTGTAAAGATGAAAATTAAAGATTCTAAAAAAGGATTGATAAGATGGTTGGAAAAAGAAGAAAAAAATGTGATCAGGCTGGAGACTAGAACAAAGCCATGCATCAGATTTAGGGTATATTTTGATCTATTAGAAAAAACTGTATCCAAAATTTTAAAGAAAAAAACCCTATATGTATACAGAAAGTAAAGTTGGGGCACCTGGGTGCCTTAGTTGTTAAGCCTCTACCTTAGGCTCAGGTCATAATCCCAGGGTCCTGGGATCAAGCCCCATCTCGGGCTCCCTGCTCCGCAGGAAGCCTGCTTCTCCTTCTTCCACTACCCCTGTGCATATTCCCTCTCTCACTGTCTCTCTCTCTCTCTCTCTGTGAAATAAATAAAAAATTAAGAACAACAACAAAAAATATTAAAAAAAATAAGGTTAAATACAGTAAAGGGATAAAATATGGCTATAACCATAAAATTTAAAAAGACTTTTTTATAAAGGAATTGATAAGATAAAATAGTTTTTAAAAAACCTTAAAAGAGGAAAAGTTAGAAAAAAATAAAATAAAAATAATTTAACTTTCTAAGATTAAAGGACCATGGGCAAAAGCCATGAATTCTATGTGTTGCTTTCCCCTGGCTCTGGAGTTCTGCTGTTGTCCTTGATCAGTGAACTTGGTCTTGGCTGGATGTTCTTGCTGATATTCTGGGGGAGGGGCCCTGTTGCAGTGTTTCTCAAATGTCTTTGCCTGAGGTAGAATTGTATCACTCTTGCCAGGGGCCAGGCTAAGTAATCTGCTTGTGTTTGCTCTCAGCTTTTGTTCCCTGAATGTTTTCTATAGAGCTCTGGAGGACTGGAATGAAAATGGTGGCCTCCCAATCTCTGACCCAGAGGATCCAAGAGCTCAGGGCCCTCAGAGAAAATCAGTCAATCCGTCCCATCTCCCTGGTTTCCAGCTGCACTCCGTGCTCACCCAGTCTGTGACTGAGTGTTTCTATTTCTGGTGCACAGCCCCATTTGGAGTCTTTAAACCCAGCAGATTCCTGCCACATGCTCCTGCGCCACTCCTCCCAGAGGAGTATGGGGGGGGTGTCTCCCTGGATCTGCCACTTGTGGGGTCCCTTCCTAAAGAGGAGTGGCTTGACTGTGCCTTGGATCATGGCTTAAGCTAACCCTGAGCTGAAAGCCCACTGGTGAGCTCCATCTCTGTAGCCCATTTTCCTGCTCAGACACCTGGGAGCTCTGCCATGCTCAGATACCCCTGGTCTTTCTGGGACCCTGTGGTCCTGAGACCACACTGTCCCCATGAGGGCTCTACCCCCACTTAGCCTCTGCAGCAACATCCCTCAGTGGAGCAGACTTCTAAAAGTTCTGATTTTGTGCTCTGCTGCTCCACTGCTTGCTGGGAGCTGACCCCTCCCCCCACAGTCTATCTTTCCATCCCTTTGGATTCACTTCTCCTCATGTCCTACCTTTCAGAAAGTGGTCGATTTTCTGTTCCTAGAATTGCTGCTCTTCTTCTCTTCTATCTCCTGTTGAGTTTGTAGGTATTCGGAGTGGTTTGATAACTGTCTAGCTGAACTCCTGGGACCTAATGATATTTCAGTCGCCTACTCCTCCACCATCTTGCTTCCTCCTTCTTTTCTTTTTCTTGTCTGATTGCTGTGGCTAGGACTTTCATTACTATCTTTTTTCTTTTTTTTAAGATTTTTATTTATTTATTTGACAGAAAGAGATCACAAGTAGGCAGAGAAGCAGGCAGAGAGGGGGAAGCAGGCTCCCTACTGAGCAGAGAACCTGATATGGGGCTCAATCCCAGGACCCTGAAATCTTGACCTGAGCAAAAGGCAGAGGCTTTAACCCACTGAGCCACCCAGGCGCCCCCTTTCAGTACTATCTTGAGTAAAAGTGGTGAGAGTGGATATCCTTGTCTTGTTCCTGACCTTAGGGGAAAAGTTCTCAGTTTTTCCCCATTATTGTGTTGGCTATGGATTTTTTCATATATGGCCTTTATTATGCTGAGGTATGTTCCCTGTAGCCCTACTTTGTGGAGGATTTTTATCGTGAATCAATGTTATACTTTGTCATATGCTTTTTCTGCATCTATTGAAATGATCATATGGTTTTTATCCTTTCTCTTATTGATGTGATGTATCACCTTGATTGATTTGAATATTGAAATACACTCACACCCTGGGAATAAATCCCACTTGATCATGGTATATGATTTTTTTAATGTCTTGTTGAATCTGGTTTGTTAATATTTTGTTGAGAACTTTTGCATTTAAATTCATGAGAGATAATGGCCTGTATTTCTCATTTTTTCTGCTGTCTGTATTTGGGTTTAGTATTGGGGTAATACTAGCCTCGTAGAATGAATTTAGAAGATTTCCTTCCTCTTGTAGTTTTTGGAATAGTTTGAAAATAGGTATTAACTCGTTTTTAAATGTTTGATAGACTTCACCCATGAAGTTGTCTGGTCCTGAATTTTTGTTTGTTGGGAGTTTTTTGATTACTGATTCAATTCACTGCTAGTAATTGCCTATTCAAATTTTCTACTTCTTCCTGCTTCAGTTTTGGGATGTTATTGCATATAGGAATTTATCCATTTCTTAATGTTCAATTTTTGGCATACAAGTTTTCATAATATTGTTAAAATTGTTTGTGTTTCTGTGGTGTTGGTCGTTATTTCTCCTCTTTCATTAGTGATTTTATTTAGGTTGCCTGCCTCTCTCTCTCTCTCTCTCTGTCTCTCTCCCCCCCTTCTTCCTTCTCTCCCTTCTCTCTCCCTTTTTCCCTCCCTCCCTTCTTCCCTCCCTCTTTTTTTGATGAATCTAAGTAAAGGTTTATCAATTTTGTTGATCTTTTCAAAGAACCAGCTTCTGAATTCAGTGATGTGTTCTGGGTTTTTGTTTGTTTGTTTTTAGTTTCTATATCATTTATTTCTGTTCTAATCTTTATTATTTCCTCCCTTTTGCTGGCTGGTTTTTGTTGTTGTTGTTGTTCTTCTTCTTTTTCTAGCTCCTTTAGGTGCAAAGTTAGGTTGTTTATTTTAAATTTTTCTTGTTTCTTGAGGTAGGCCTGTATTGCTATAAACTTCCCACTTAAAACAGCTTTTGCTGGGATTCCTGGGTGGCTTAGTTGTTTAAGTGTCTGCCTTGGGCTCAGGTCATGATCCCAGGGTCCTGGGATCGAGTCCCACATCAGGTTCCTTATTCACTAGGAGCCTGCTTCTCCCTCTGCCTGCTCTTCCTGCCACTCCTCCTGCTTATTCTCTGTCTCTCTCTCTCTCTCTGACAATAAAATCTTAAAAAATAAATAAGTAAAAGAATAGATTTTGCTGCATCTCAAAGATTTTGGACCATTGTGTTTTATTTCCTTTTTGAGTTCTTGGTTGACGGACCATTGTGTTTTATTTCCTTTTTGAGTTCTTGGTTGACCCTTCACTGTTTAGTAGCATGTTATTTAACCTCCACATATTTGTGTTCTTTCCAGATATTTTTCTTGTAGTCGATTTCTAGTTTCATAGCATTGTATTCAGAAAAGATGCATGACATGACTTTGATCTTGAATATGTTGAGGCTGGGTTTGTGGCCTAATGTGTGATCTGTTCTGGAGAATGTTCCATGTGTACTTGAAAAGAATATGCATTCTGCTGTCTCAGGATGGTATGTTAGACCCATCTGATCCAATATGTCATTTAGAGCTGTTTCTTTGTTGATATCCTATTTGAGTGGTCTGTCCATTCATGTAAGTGAGTTGTTAAAGTCCTCTACTATTATTGTATTACTCTTTATTATTTCCTTTATATTTATTAGTAGCTACTTTATATATTTGGGTGCTCTAATGTTGGGTGCATAAATAATTACAATTGTTATATCTTCTTGTTGAATTGTTCCTTTATGAGTATGCAGTGCCCTTCTTTGTCTCTTGTTACAGTCTCTTCATATGTCTATTTTGTCTGATAGAAGTGTTGTTACTCTGGCCTTCTTTTCACATCCATTTGGCTGATAAATGCTTTTCTAACCCTCTACTTTCAATCTGCATGTGTTGTTATGTCCAAACTTCTTCTCCTGTAGGCAGCAAATAAATGGGTCTTCTCTTTTATCTATTCCATCACTCTGTGTCTTTTGATTGGAGCATTTAATTCATTTACAATCAAAGTAATTATTGATAGGCAAATACTTTTTGCCATTTTGTTACTTGTTTTATATTTGTTTTTTGTAGTTCTTCTCTGTTCCTTTCCTCTCTTACTCTTTTTCACAGTTTGCTTTCATTCTTTAATAATATACTTGGATTCCTTTCTTTCTATTCCTTGCATATCTATCAGTGGTTTTTTATTTGTGGTTACCATTAGGTTTGTCTGTAATGTATTAGGCATATAGGAGTCTATATTAAGTTGATGGTTGCTTAAGTTTGAACCCATTCTTTACTCCTCTCCCTTGACCCCATGTTTTAGATCTTTGGTGTCATATTTTATATCCTTTCATTTTGTGAATCACTTTACTGATTTTCACAGATATATCAGTTTTTACTGTTTTTGTGCTTCCTACTTTTCTTATTCCTACTTATTGTCTTTCTTTTCCACTCAAAGGGTTCCCTTTAATATTTCTTGTAGGGCTCTTAGTGGTCATGAACTCCTTTAACTTTTGGATATTTGGTTGTTGTTTTTTGTTTTGTTTAAGATTTATTTATTTGGTTTTTTGTTTGTTTGTTTTTTGTTTTGGAGAAAGAGAGTGGATAAGGGGGAGAGGGAGAGAGAGAATCATAAGCAGACTCACTGCTGAGCACAGGGCCCAGGATGGGACTCAGTCTCACAACCCTGAGATCGTGACCTGAGCCAAAACTAAGAGTTGGACACTCAACTGACCAAGCTACCCAGGTGCCCCTAACTTTTGTTTTATTGAGAAAGTTTTTATCTCTCTTTCTATTCTGAATGATAGCCTTGCTGGGTAGAATATTGCAGGGATTTTTCTTCCAACACTTTGAATATATCATGCTGCTCCCTTCTGGCATACAAAGGTTCTGCCGAAATGTCCCCTGAATAGCCTTATGCAGCTTCTCTTGTCTATAACTTTTCTTCTGCTGCTTTAAAAATTATTACTACCTTTTGCCAGTTTAATTACCATTTCCCTTGCTGTGGACCTTCTTGGGTTGATTTTGTTGGGAGCTCTCTTTGCTGGATCTAGATTTCTGTTTCCTTCCCTCAGATTCAGAATGTATTCAGCTAGTATTTCTTCAAATTCTCTGCACTCTTTTTTCTCTCTTCTTCTGAGATGCTTATAATGTGAATGTTATTGTGCTTGATGGAGTCACTGAGTTCCCTAAGTCTGTTTCTCCCTCTCTTTCTCTCCCCCCCCCCTCTCCTTCCCTCCCTCTCCTATTCAGCTCTCCTGCTTTCTATTACTCTGGCCTTCAGGTCACTGATCCATTCTTCTGCTTCCTCTAGTCTACTATTTAGTCCATGTAGTATATTTTTTTATTTCAGTTATTGAGTTCTTCATCTCTTTTTAATGATTGGTTCTTTTATTATGTTTTCTATCTCTTTGTTAAGGTTTTTACTGAGATCCTCCACTCTTTTCTCAGTACAGTAAGTATCTTTATGACCAATACTTAAAATCTCCTCTTAGTCGTACTACTTATCTCCATTTTGTTTAGCTCTCTTTCTGTGATTTTTGTCCTGATCTTTCATTTGGGATATATCCTGTCATCTCCTCATTTTGTCTAACTCTCTGTGTCTGTTTCTCTGTGTTAGGGAGGTCAACTACATCTCTCTCTCTTGAAAGAGAGAGTGGCCTTCTAAAGAAGTCCTATAGTGTCCTGCAGTGCAATGTCGTCTGTTCATCAGAACCTGGTGCTTCAGGGCTGACTCCTCTGTGTTTTGCATGAGCCCTGTTGTTGAGGCTGAGCTACACTTGCCTTCAGTCTGGTCGTCTGCAATAGCTCTCTTTGCCAATTGTGGGTAGGGTTTGGTCTCTGTGTTGTTAGTGGGCCAGTCTGGGGCTACCTTGGGCTTGAGTCAGTCCAGATGTTTGCCAGAGATGTAGTAGCACCAAACTGCAGGGTGTTTTCCTTGTGTTGTCCCATGAGAAGCTTTCATTGGTGGGTGAGGTCAGCAATCACATCAGCTGCCTGTCTCCAGCCCACTGCTGGGGCTACATCTGGACTAGTGTGTATGGGTACCTTCCCCTTCCCCCAGGGCAGGAGTCCCTTTGGAGGGATGCTGGCCCCTCTGGGGGCTGTTTGCATGACTACCAGGCTCATGGTATCACTTTGGATAGACTCTGGTCAAGGGCATATTGCAGGGGACAGGTCCATAGGACATGATGGAGACAGGGCTCATGGCATAATTTCTGCACCTTTCCAATGTGGAAGAGGACATGCAGCTGCCCAAAATTCTGGCCAATTCCAGCTAGGTTGGAGAGGGCATATCCACAGGAGAACACTGGGGTGGGGATGTTGTTAGCAAGCTAGGTGCAGAATGTTGATGTCACTCTGGTTCCCTCAGGTGTCCTTGTGTCTAGGCTGGGAGGCAAGGGAGGGAAATGCTGCCTGCTACCTTCTTTGTTCCTGGAGAAGTCTCCCAAAAATCCCTGCTCTGCCAGCACACACTCAGAGATTAGCAAACAAATCTCCCTCCCATATACCCCAGGCATTTTTCAAACTACTGCTTCTATGCTGTATCTCAGCAGGGCTGTTTGTATGCTGTCTCTTTAAAGGTAGGGACTCCATTCCCTCTACCCTCCTTGCCCTCCCAGAGCTGAGCCTGATTTTTAAAGTTCCAGGTATTAAGCCCCACTGATTGTAAAAACTATAGAGTTTTGTCCCCGTGGTTTTCAAAGCCAAATGTTACAGGAATTTGTTTTCCCTTTACAAGTTCCCCACACCAGGGATTTCTGATGCAAGGGTCTGTTCTCTCCCCTCTCCTCACCCGTTGCGTCCCTCCTTCCTACAGACAGTCCTCTAAATCTGTTTAGTTCTGGACCATATCTTGGCCCTTTCTACCATTTCTGATGTGGCCTTCTCTACATTTAGCTACAGAGAATCTGTTCTGCTACTATTTGTGTCATTTCTGGGTTATTTATTGTGATGTGGATGTTTCTAGATGTATCTGTGGGATACATCTGTGGGATAGTGAACTTAGGGTCCTCTTACTCTGCAGTCTTCTCCCGAAGTAACTTTAAGTAAGATTCTTCATTCCCTTGACTCATAAGATTCTGTGTCCCTTCACACGATTAGAAGGGAAACCAATTTCAGAAGTTTTGATTTACTCAGGGTCCAGGTCACTTGAGGAAGTCTGAGCTCCAGCTCCTAGTTAAAGCCTTTTAATACCATACCATTTTTTATGAATATGAGGGATCTTATTTTAGTAAGCCAGGTCTGTCCACTGAACCCTGCTGGGATCAGGAGAGGCTATTCTCAGCAGAGAGAACTTTTGCCTTTCCTGGGGCATCAGGGATCACGGGAATTAGTGACAGAGCTGGTTGTTCTCACCTTCCCCTCTAGGCTGAATGGGGACAAGAGAGCAGTGGTAGGGAGCCCAGCACTGGCAACCAAGGATGTACATTTTGCTGTGACCACAGAGGAAGCCAAGGGAGGCTTTCAGTGTGAGTTCATGGAGGGTAGTTTCAGGGCAGAGTGCAGCTCCCCGGTTCAGCTCTACCTTTGTCTGTGGAGTCCTCAAAGCGGCCATATGCCCCACCACTCTCCCCTGGCCCACATTAGCTCTCTTGGCAGATGGAAGGGTTACTTTTAAATTAGGCGATAGCTTTTCCAGTTAGGTATTTTAACTTATGTTTTCATCTTACTCTTTTAGTTTGTCATGAATTAGCCCTGCTAAGCTACTTTACTGAACAAATTTTACATTGTACATTGAATAGTAACACAAACAAGTCCAACAAAAATGTCTTAGGTATTTTTGCTTTGTTGTTTCTTCAATAGGAAAGCCATCTACCTTCATCTGGAGGCAGTGGGAGGCAGGGATGAAGACAGGGGCAGAGAAGGGGATGGTCCTCAGGTTTAATCAGCAGTGCCAGGTATCTTTTGAAATGTATTTTATAAATTACTACCGTTGTTGATTTTGATTGGTTTCGTGTCTCCCACCCACTGCACACATCACCACCACCACGCCCTCTAGTGGGGAAGGCGGCGGTTTCCTCGTTGTGCCACACAGGAGTAGTTGGAGGGAGAAATGGGAGGCTATCCATTCATAAGGCGGGTGTTGGGAGGAAGTCCATGGAAGCTTTAAGTGCAGGCCCAGGAAGCAGAGACAGGAGGGCCAGAGGAGGGAGCATGAAAATGGAATAAATGGTAGGGATAATCATGTAACACTTCCACCTCTTCTTGACCTAGAGTCTTAGAGGAAGATACAGACAAATAGATCACCAAGACTGGCTGATTGCGTACACAGGTTCCTGTGGACTTGCTCCCTGCCCCTCTTCCCCAACTTCCCCAACCCTCCCTTGGGAGCATCTCTGATCTCCCTTATCCAGCAAGACGTGACCTGCATACTTTCCCATCCACATGCCCTAGAGGTGTGTTTTGTGTTTACTCAAGAACAAGTCATGCCTATATTTTCTGCACCCCCTTCCCAAATCTTGGCCTCTGGTCCCAGTTCCTTCCTGGGTTCCAGGCAGTGTGAAGGTGTGAAGGTTACAAAAGGAGGCAAGTATGTGTTTGTGTGAGGTTACTAAACCAGGCAATGTGACTCTAGTGACCTCCCTCCTGGTTGAAATGTCTACAGAAGAAGGCCTTAGGATGGCCATTTGGTCTACAGAATCAAAGACTAAGGGAAAATAAAGAACAAATCACAGGTCAAAATGTACTTTCCAATAATTTTTTTGTTTTTAATATCAATTGATGTTTTAAAAAATACAGAGGTGTTTGACACAGAATAGCACCATTGTGTAGGACACACTCAGTTCCTGCGCCCGGCACCTGAAGGGGGGTCTTCTTGCCTGGGCTGGGGACAGTCACTCAGAGGGGCGTTAGACTCACACCAGTTAGTTTCCTGCCTCTGCCTCGACCCAAAGGTCTTACAGGAAGACAATAAATAAATAGAACACCGAGATTTTATTTTGCAGTCTGCCCAGTTCAGGTCTCTTAGAAAGAGAGGGGAGAAAAGTCCACACTGTGAGCGGGTGGGGTGAATGGTCATCAGGTCAGGTCAGCCATTCAGTGCAGAGCCCTAGAGTGACTGCGACTGGAAAGTACTTGGGTCCTTTGGGTTGGCAATGGATTGTGGTGTTTGTGGGTTCGAGTTTTTACAAGAAGCAGACAGGCCCTATGTCCACACCAAATTCCTGCTCGGGCCCTCCTATGTCCATGGGCGCAATGTCAATGATGGGGAGACGTGAGGTCTTCTGTGACCGGTACTCGATCAGAGTCTTGCCCCACTTACCGGTGTGTTTCTAGGGGAGAAAGAAAAGAGACACTGTCCAGTGCCAGCTGCCCAGGACCCCAAATTTGAGCCTCATAGAGCACAAAACACAAAACGTGCTCTGAGGCTCTCCTGACCTCTCTTTGGCTTGCCAGAGCCCTCTCTACCTCAACTCCTGTCCCTGCCAGCAAGACCCCCTCCATGCTCCCCTTCTGTACTGGCTTCCTCCCCTATAGTGACCCTCTCTTCGCTTCAACCTGTGGGCTGACCCACAGACCCACAGTCCTACGGGGGTAACTGGACATGCTGGGTTGGGCTTCTTTTCCCTGAGCCGAGAGAGGGAAGAAGATAGAATAGCACCCCTCCTTTACCTGTGCCTCTGCCCATCTTCTCTGCCTAACCCCTCAAGCTCACACCTCTGAGGAACCCATCATTTTAGGCCTGCACCAGCTGTGGCCCGCCCTTGGCCTCAGGTGGCCCATCTCCCTTCCCTGGAGGCTCCAGCCAGCCCGACTCACCGTGCAGCCATCCTTCAGGACGGTGTACGTGAAGCGGCTGTTGCCCTCAGCCCGGATCTCCACGTCATTGGAGCCCTGGATGAGCAGGGCCTTCTTGAGGTTGCCGGCTGCCTCGTCCAGGTAAGCGATGCTGTTCTTGCAGTGGTAGGTGATGTTCTGGGAGCCTTCAGTGGACAGCAGGCGTAGGAACGTCATCTGGACGTTGGCAGTGTTGGGAGCCAGGTTGTCATCACCATAGCTGAACTGTTCGGGCAGAGAAGAGTGGTGTGAGGCCCAGGGACAGCATCCCATGGGATCACGATTAAAGCTACTGTCCCTCCGTTCCTCCTAAGCCCCAGAGGAAATGGGTGAGAGTGTGGGTGGGGTGCCAACAACTCGGATGCAGGAAGAACACAGTCTGGAGGCGCCCTCTCTGGCCCAGAGAAGTCAGGTACTCACGTGGAAGCCGCCATTGATGGTTTCTCCAAACCAGATGTGTTTCTTGTCCTTGCCCTTGCTGCTCCACCAGTTCTTCTTGGGAACGTTCGCTGGGTTGGGGTAGACACAGGTCTCGCCAGTCTCCATGTTGCAGAAAACCTTCATGGCGTCCAAGGTGCAGCCCTGGTTGGGGTCAATCCAGTAGTCTCCTGCGAGGGGGGAGGCGACATCCTTTCAGGGCTCAGATAGGCAGACCCTCCCAAGAGGGCCAGGCCTTCCTGGGAGAGACAGAAAGGCTTCTGGGGACACAAGGGACAGAGGCACTGGTGGCGAGGGCCACGAGTGGCCAAAGGGAGGACAGATGCAGGGATCCAGGAGCAAGGAGACCCAGGTGGGAAAGTCTGGTGTTAAACAGGGGTGTAAGCCAAAGGGCAGGTGCACCAGGCCTGCCTGGCAGACAGAGCTCCCCCCACCATTTCCCATCTGCCATGTGGCCATGGCAGGACAGGGCCCGAGCTGCATGTTCTCTGCTGTGGGATGGAGGCTCAGCCATATGCCAGAACCTTCCAGGCCCGGCTCTGCCCTGTGCTCAGGGACGCCTCCTCCCTTGTTCTGCAAGGGCCCCACCCAGCAGGCTGACTTCCTGCTCTCTGGGGCCAGGGCTCCCGCCTCACAGGCTCACCGCTCTTCCATTCAGGGTGACAGAGTTTCAGGTCCCGGCAGGTTCGAGCAGGGTTCTTGCGTGAGCCCTCGGGGCTGCGCAGGCTCTCGATCTGGTTGTTGAGGGACTTGAGCGTGGCGTCCACCTCGGCATCGTGTTGTCTCAGGTCACCAGCTGGCTGGTCGGCCCGCATGTACTGCAGGGGGTCGGGGCCCTTCTCTCTCTGGCCGAGGCCAGCAAAGGCAGACATGTCGATGCCAGGGCCGGGGGGACCTGGAGGGCCAGGGGGCCCGGGATTTCCAGGAGGACCCTGCAGCGGGAAACAACGGTCAGCTAGGGATCGTTGGGACAGGCCCCTCCTGGGTACATCTCCCCCTGCTAGAATATACTAGAGGGTCTTCTTCCAGTCCCATGGGTGGCGGAGGACTATGGAAGGCCAGGACCAAGAAAATCCTAGCACCTTCCCACTTCTGCATCAGCCCCTCTCTTCTTGGCCCAGTACCAAGCATGGATCCTTTGAATGTCCCAGGAAGACCCAGCATAAAGAATGCTATCATCATTAGCTGCCCTCAAAGAGACTCTTGGCCCCAGAGCACACAAGCTTCTTGGACACTGGGGACAGCCCAGACTGCGAGGAAGGGATCAGGACACTTACGGCAGGGCCAGTTTCGCCTGACCGTCCACGGGGGCCAGGGGGCCCGATGGGGCCGGGGATTCCATTAGCACCATCTTTGCCAGAGGGACCAACAGGGCCAGGAGGACCCTGCACAGCAGGAGAGAAGAGCAATCAACGAAGGGACAGTGGGAGGGCGGGGTGCCACTCGGGGGGCCATCCTGCGGTGAAGCCCCGCAGCTTCACGCTTCTCCGTCACAGAGCCCAGCTGGGTCTCCACTCGTCCAAGAAATAGCAGGGTGGCCTCGCGGCTCTCCTACCAGCCTAAGCTCCTCGTTGTCAGATCCCATTCCTGGGGGCCCATCCAACAGCCGGAGCTGTTGTCACATTCACCCAGCCTGTAGACCCAGGGGCTTTTCTCGCTGCGGTCACCCCAAGCCAGTCCTACCTCCACTGTGGAGTGAGGCCCTCTGAGCCTGAGGCCTCCCTTTTGCCCGCATGCCTGGCCAGTGCCTGCCCCCCAGCCTCCCAAGGAAGGGCTCACTCCATCTCACTTACTCTAGGACCAGAAGGACCAGCAGGACCAGAAGCACCTTGGTCTCCAGAAGGACCCTATGCAGAAGGAAGAGGCAAAGGTCAGAGGTCAACACAGACAGGGCCTCGTCTACCAGGGTGGGAGGCTATCTTGAACATACCCAGGACATATTCTACTCCCATTCCCTTTCTACTTTCTTGGGGTTGGAGGGAGGAGCAAGTCCTGGAAATTTCCTGGGGCGATCCCAAGTTGACTGAGCAGCCTGGGACCCTCAAGTGGGCTCTGATCAGTGGGAGGCACTGGGGAGCCACGCATAGACAACAACACTCACGGGGGGACCAGGCAGACCCTGCAGACCGGTGAAGCCACGGTGTCCCTTCAGTCCCCTCTCGCCAGCCTCTCCAGCTTCTCCTTTGTCACCTCGGGGACCTTGAGGGCCCTGGGAATAAGACAGACACAGGTCGGGTCAGGTCAGCCAGGCAGTAGTATGCTGTGGGCCTCACCTGAGCCAAGGAGTCCTGGAATCCCCAGGGTCTCCACTGCCCTCCAAACCTGGCCTCATCGGGAACCCAACAGAGGACACACAGATACTCACTGGGATTCCCCGGGCTCCAGCTGGTCCTGCGGGACCCATGGGGCCTTGTGCACCCTGTGAAGGAGAGTGTGGAAACAGCGTCAGAGCAAGGGTGGGACAGGGAGGGTCCTCCCTGGCATCTTCCTGTGGCTGGGCACCGAGGTTGCAGCTCCCATGGCCCAGAGACCTCCCGGACCCAGGGCCTGGGGATCAGGCACATGGGGGTGAGCTCCCAGCTCACTTGGCCACCCCCCTCCACTTCCAGCTTTTACTGAAGTAGGGATACTTACAGCTTCTCCTCGGTCTCCTTGCTTTCCAGTTGGGCCAGCAGGGCCAGGAGAGCCAGGGGGCCCAGGAGCACCAGGGGCACCCACCGCACCGGCCTCACCACGATCACCCTGTCAGGAGAGAGGTCTTAGGCTTAGAGATTATTCCAGAACAGACATGGAGAAAATGTCCTTCCAAACCAAGAGGACTCTAACCCTACCCTGCCACTCCAGGCAGAGCTGTTAGACCTCCCTTTCCCACTGCACAGAGACCCCCAGACACTCACCTTGACTCCAGCCGCGCCATCTCTGCCAGGGGGGCCATCAGCACCAGGGCTTCCCTGGGCAAGGGAGACGAGATGCCATGAGAGCTGCCCTTGCCCGGCCCCCATCTGCTTACCCACCCTGCCCACGGAAGCCCCAGGCTCGTGCCCTTCCATTCAGCTGCAGCTTCAGAAGCTCCCCAAGCTTCCTTCTGCCTTCTTCCCTGGGCACTGGTTCTGCGTCCCTGGGCCCTCTCTCCCTGTGAACAGCCACCCACCGGGCATCCCGAGGCTCACCTCTCGTCCGGGTTCACCAGCGGGACCGGTCAAGCCAGGAGGACCCACGGGACCGGGGGGACCTCGGTCACCAGATGCACCAGGAGCTCCCTGCTTACCAGGCTCACCCTGGAGGGACAGTGACAGGGACAATGAGTGTGCACTCGAAAGAATCCCGGCGCAGGACCCGCTGGGCCTTCCCAAAGAACGGGCTGACAGAGGGAGAGCTTGGAGGGTGTGGAGTGGGCGGGAGCCTCAGAGGGTGGTGGTGTTTCTGCAGGACAGTGTGCGGAGCTGGACCGGGCCCCACTCCCCAGAGGAAGGGGCATCCGTCACTCACCGATGGCCCAGGCAAGCCTGGGAATCCTCTCTCACCGCGCTGCCCAGGTAGACCAACGATACCCCTCTGGCCAGCCAGACCTTGGGGACCTGGAGGACCATCAGGACCCTAAGAGAGAGGAGATGGGAGTGAGAACGTGAGCTGCGACCTCGAGTGACCCAGCCATCCACAGGCACCAGCCCTCTTCCCACCCGAGCAGCGGCCCCTCCCCGGCAGCAGCCCCTCCCCAGCAGCCCCTTCCACTCTGGGCGCTGTGAGCTCCAGAGACTCCCCGGCCCCGGCCTGTGAGGGACTTACAGAGGGACCGTCATCTCCGGGCTCTCCCTTCTCGCCAGGGGGTCCAGCAGGACCTTGGAGACCAGGGTCACCGGCACGGCCCGGGGGGCCACTGTCTCCTCGAGCACCTTTGGGACCATCTTTTCCAGAAGGACCAGGGGGCCCAGGGGGCCCAGGGTTTCCCTAGAAAAGCCATGCAAGAAAGGAAAACTCCTCTTACCCTGCTCCATCCAGGCTGCCAAAGCCTGGGGGTGGCCATCTTCCCCTGGGGCTCCCTCTGCATGAAGGACAGCCTGACCCCGACCCAGTGCATCTCTTCCATCCTCTCTCGCCCGCGGGTGCTATGAGCAGCCAGCCCAGGCTTCTTCAGCCCTTGAAGTTGCCTTTTCTGCTCTACTTGGATTTCCTTCTGCCTGTTCCCTCTGGGCCTCAATCGCACTGCTCCTTCCTAAACAGCTGGAGCCCGGCCCCTCCTAAGTCTAGGTATGTACTCCCCCTGCAAGGGGTGGTGGTGAGCTGGGGGACGTCCCCGCCTTGCCTCCCTGGCAAGCTCCAGAGGGGCAAGATGCAGAGTTTGTAGAGGCCCGGAGCGCAGAGCCTGCTCTAGAAATGTGTCAAGGCGACGATGCCTGCCTCTCCTGTCCCCGAGCCAGAAGTCTGAGGGTCCAGCCCAAGTCAGCAGGGAGGGTTGCCCTTGGCTAGCAAGAGGGTCACAGCCCCTGCTCCCAGCTGGTTATGTGGAGAATAGGTCCCCACGATCAGTTAACTAACTACTTGTCCCTGGAGTGGGAACAGGTACCAAGCGAGGCAAGCCAGCCTGGGCTCTTTGGGTCCCTGCTGCAGGGCTGCACTGGCCTCCTCAAGTCCCTTCTGAGTCTCTCATGCCAGAAGGAAAGCAGGAACCAGCCAGGAGCGTCACTTACATTGGAGCCTGGGGGTCCGACGCGGCCAGCAGCTCCAGGGAATCCGGTGGCTCCCTGTGTGAGGGGAAGAGAGGCCGTGAATCCCACAGGCCCTCTGGAGGCCCAAGACTCAGATGGCAGTGGGTCTCAGAGACTGTTGTGCCAAGCGGCAAGGAGAGCCAGCGAGGGGGAAAGGGCCCGTGGGGTCTGGCCCTGGGTCAGGAAGCTGCAGCTTCCCTGCCTCCAGCTCCTACAGGGGCTGCCTAGGATCAGAGACCCCCGAGGACCACTGCACACCAGCGGCGAGGGGCCCTCTCCCCTGGCTGTGGGATGGGCTCAGGCTGGGGGCAAAAGCAACACAGAGAAAGGAGGAGTTGGGTCAGTCCCAGAACAGCAGCGCCTAGGCCTTCTTTGTGAGATGGGCCAGAGTGGAGGCGTGGGAGAAGCTGCTGCCCCCACAGTCCCCTCCACCCCACCTGGTGGGAAGGGGGACATGACTCACCGGAGGACCTTGAGCACCTCGGGCTCCTTTAGGACCAGTCACACCAGTAGGACCCTGGGAAGGAAGGAGGGAGGAACACAGTGAGGCCCGGTCGCCCAGAGGAGGGCTATGAGCTTCTGGGCATACGGCCTGTCTGATGCCCCCAACAATGGACGCCTGAGAGCTAAGTTTTCAAAGGTGTAGCCTTTTTGGCTGGAGAAGCCATCACAGAGGGGCCTGCTACCCCTGCCAAGACAGACTCACATACTAGAAGACCTCAGGGAGGAAGGGCCCATCTGGCACCTGCAGAGCTGGGCCAATGTCTGCGCCATCCCGCCCCAGAGCCTGGCTGCTGTGTCCCAGGCTCTGTCCTCAGCCTGCCCCCCAGACAATGAAAGTCAATTTAGCTACTTTTAAACCTTTATCCCTGAGCAGAGATTCCTCCCACAATCTCTCCCTTCTGCGGCTGGGGCAGCGTCTGCCAGGCCGAGAGGCTGAGACTCAGGGGGGCTACACCTAGGCCTTCTGGCTACTCTCTGCCTGTCTGCACCCCTCCCCCATACCCGGACACCCCTGCCCCGTGGGAACACTTCCTGAGGGAGCTCACTGCTACTCACCTGAGGCCCAGGAGCTCCAGAGGGGCCCTGAGGACCCGGGGCACCAGCATCACCTTTCTGGCCGGCCTCTCCTTGCTCGCCCTTGGCCCCTGGCTGGCCATCAGCGCCCTGTCCCAAGGAGGAAGAAGTGGGGGAATGAGAGGCAAGCCAGATACTGGAGGTTCTTCCGAAAGGGCCGGAGGCTCTGGGTGAGTGGGTGGGTGGGTAGGAGGGTTGGTGAGCGGGTGAATGAGTGAGGATGTGTCTGCCCTGGCCTGAAGGCTGCTCTAAGATGGGATTGTGAGGTCAGTGTAGAGGTGCAAGGAGAGAGGGAAGAGGCCACTTCCATGTCCTTTAAATTCTGCTCCTCCCGCCCCCATAGGACGGTGCCTTCAGGTTTCAAGCAGGCCTGAGCGGAGGGCTGGGAGAGAGGGTGGACACTCACAGGAGGACCTGCGAATCCAGCGGGCCCGGGGGGTCCAGTCTCTCCACGTTCACCCTGCGAGAGAAGGGGCCCATTAGCAGTAAGGCCCCATGCCCGCCTGCTTCTGTGCCCTCCTGGAAGCCAGAGCCCTCCGGCCCCACCCAGCCTTTGCGCAGCCACCCCCGAGGGAGGACCCCCAAAGTAGCCTCCGGGAAGCCCTGTCCTAAAGACAAGGGACGCAAGTCAGAAAGCCTCTCTTGGTCAGAGCATCTGGCAACCTGAGGCCCTCCACGCTGACCACACCATGCAGAGGTCTTTCACCTCTCTCCTCCCACCCCAAGACCCAAAGGGCCATGCTGCAAGGCGGAGCCGCTTCTCTGCTCCCGGCCCTGGGGACAGGACCGGCTTCCAGGGCAGATACTCACCGGGGCACCACGAGCACCAGCGGTTCCTGCAGGACCGGGAGGGCCAACTTCTCCCTAAGGTGGGGAGGGGGGACAAGAGCCATGCATAAGGGATGGGGGTGCAGGGGGGCCCTTCAAAAGCAAAGTGCATCCAAGAGGCCTCACGAGGGATGGTCGGTTTTCTCCTTGTTGCTTCCAGCCTGCCTTCCTGGGGCCTCCGCTGAACGCAGGCCTGCCACCGACCCCACTCCCTGCGGTGGCTCCGCGGGACAGGGCACACAGCCAGACACTCTGCTCTTAAGACTCCCACCCCTCGCTGCTTGCAGCCTCCACTAGGCAGGAGGGGCCAGCTGTGAGTGAGGAGGAGAGAGAGCTGTCTTTGGCAGCAGGTGGAGAGGTGTGACGTGAAGGCAAGCCAGAGGGAGGAACTTACCTTCTCACCATTGGCACCAGCGGGGCCAGGGGGTCCAATGGGACCAGTCAGGCCCTGGGGAGAAAGGAGACAAATGTGAGGAGACAGAAGAGTTGACCAGGGATGTGCAGGCAGCAGGGAGTCTAGGACTTCACACCTGCTGGGCCTTGGACTTCACACCTGCTGGGCCTTGGTGCACCTTCCCACACCCCTAGAACTCCCAGTTTTGTTGGGAGAGTCCCCAGAGCTGCCCAGTCTGCACAACTGAGAGGAGCAGGGGCTGCACGCACATGACCCCCTCCTGTCCCCAGAGTGCAGGGCCGGAGACCTGTGGGGTCCCCAGGGCACCCACAACCAGCATTCACTTACTCGTCCACCGTCCTTCCCGGGGGCTCCCTCGGGGCCTTTCTCACCAACGTCACCCTGTGGGATAGAGAAGAAGGGCCACCTCAGGGGGGGGGTACTCCAGCCCAGTCTCCCCCTCACTGAGGCTGCAGGCGGAGCTCAGCCCCCAGCCCAACAGGATTTGCTGTGGGTTCAGGGTGAGAGGAGGGAGACAGGGGCGTGGGGAGGGTGTCACTAAGGGGCAAACAGAAGCCCAGAGGGGTTTCCAAGAGCCTCAAGGCGTTTAACTAGGGACCTCCCCACCCAGGTGCTGTGGGGAGAGGGGGAGGGGTGAGTGGGGGGCAGGGAAGCTCAGCTTTGGGGGAGACACGGTCACCCTGGTACTCACCCTGTCTCCCTTGGGCCCAGCGATGCCAGCTGCTCCCCTCTCACCGGGCATCCCTTGCAGACCTGGAGGGCCTTGAGCCCCAGGGGGGCCAGCTGGGCCAGATGCACCCTGTGGGGCGGGGGAGGGAGTCTGTGTTGGACGGCACCTGCGCAGGATCCCAGCACCCAAGCCTCCTTTCCTTCTCTTCCTCCTCTGCCAACCCCCTTTCTGTTTTGTCTTCCATCTGCCCTCCTCCAATATTCTTTTCTCCTGAGTACTTCCCATTCTTCCTTCTCCCCCAGCAGGGCCTCCCAGGCTGGCCCACACAACCCCAACAGCCTCACTTACTTTGGGACCGTCCGTGCCGGGAGTGCCGGGGAGGCCGCGGGCGCCCTGGAGGCCCTGGGCCCCGGGAGAGCCACGTTCACCTGGGAAACCTCTTTCGCCCTGTGGTAGAGACACCATGGAGCAATCACATAAGAGAGGGGGCAGAGGCCCAGGGAAAAGTGGGGGTGGGGGGCCGAGCACTACAGGTGCACTGACAGAACGGCCAGAGGGGACTACCAGAAATGGCCGACACTCACCCTGGGACCCACGAGGCCGGGGGCTCCAGCTTCACCGGGAACACCCTGGGGAACAAAGGAGGGTGTGAGAGAGAGCAAAAGATTTTCTGTCCCCCATCCAGGGCAGAGCAGCCCTCGCACCAGAGGCTGAGCTCGGACTGTCCTCTGTGGAGGCTTCACAGGGCCCCGGGAATCCTCCTGCCCTTGCTTCCTGGGCATCAGACGAGATCTTCCCATTTAAGTGGTTTGCAGGTTCAAAGAGCCCCGTACTCACCTGGTCACCTGGTTTTCCACCTTCACCTGGGGGACCAGGAGGGCCAGGAAGTCCCTAGAAGACAAAGTGGCATGCATTAGCAAAGGAGTGAGTTTACTGCCCCAGCCCTCCAGGGAGCCCCAGCACTGGACAGAAGCCAGGATGGTAGGAAATCCTCATCCCCCCCCATCTCCCTGAGGAGGGATGCCTGCTGCAGCCCGCAGAGTCCTGGACACAGGAAGAACAGAAGAGAGGGCCCAGTCCAGCCACTTACCTGGAACCCAGATGGCCCAGGAGCACCCTGCTCGCCTCGTTCACCAGCAGGTCCCTACAGAGGGAAACAAAGGTGGCCTGAGCCAGGACTGCAGACTTGGACAGCCTTGGCCAGAGAGGGGCAGTAGGAGGGCTGCCCGCGGAAGCTGGGCATGTGTGCGACCCTCATTCTTCTCCCACTGATGACCTGCACCCCTGAAATGGCGGTGGGATGCACACTGCCTCGGCTGAGGGCAGGTCTGGTGTCTCAGGAGAGTCCAGATCCTCATCACACCAGGTGGGCCTGAGTTCCCTGGCCCTGTGCCACCACCCCCATGCCCACTGGGCCTCCCAGAGGCGAGGCAGGGACTTACGGCAGGTCCGGGGGGTCCTGCAGCACCTGTCTCGCCATCTTTGCCGGGAAGACCCTAGAGAGAAGAGAACAGGGTAATGGCATGACCCACGTCCTTCAGTTTTGCAGATCCCAGTGCTGAGCAGGTACGCTAGGTGGCCCAGAGACTCCAGACCTCCGTGATCCCCCAACCCGAATTCCATTTCTACCCTTTTCTTTCCCAGGGCCACTCCATTTCCCAGCCTTTCTCAGTGTGGGTGTCTTCCTCCTATCCCTGGGCTTCTGACCATGAGCAGCCAGAAGTCTCTTTGTGTGGACTCCCAAAGGGCCCAGAGCTGTAGGGGTGCTGCCACAGGAATCCCCCTGCTGACGAGGACTCCGGGAGCAGGCCAGGGGCTGCGGCTCCCTCTGCGCACGTCCAGCTGGCACCAGCACGGGGACAGGGAGGCAGGTTACTTACTCTCAGACCAGGAGCGCCGGGCAGTCCCTTCTCACCAGCCTTGCCAGGTTCACCCTGGAGGAGAAAGGGCAGGACCATGGAGGGAGGGTTGTGGTGGGAGAGGCGGGTAGAGTGGGTTGGGGAGCCTGGGGCTTGGGGCCATAGCCTGCGGGAAAGCAAAAGCTCAAGCCAAGGGTTCGCACCCCCTTTTCCGCTTGGGAGTGTGATAGCACTGCCCTGTGGACCTATGTCACGGCTGAGGCGCTCTGAAGCTCTCAGGAGCCCTGGGTTCCCCAGATCACATGCACTCCTGTAGGACACAGAGGCCCAGGCTGACCAGGGCACCGGGGCTCCCACTCATAACTGTCCATGGGTAACTATTCAGGAGCCGCTCCTTTCTCCAGGGGGCGAGGAGGGAGGTCACACGGTGCGGAAGGAAACAGAAGGGCAGGTTGTGACTTACGTTGGCACCTTTGGGGCCAGGGAAACCCATGACACCAGGCTGCCCACGAGCGCCCTGAGGACCTGGAGGACCAGGGCGACCATCTTCACCAGGGGCTCCCTGAAAGAGAGGACAGCATGGTCAGAACGTGGACACTCTGACCACCTCTGTCCCTCCAGCATCTACCAAGTGCCCACCACGTTGGCAGCATGGGGCTTGCGGCGCTGACCATGGTTTTGGCCAGCAGCCCACACCACACGCACAGATGCTGCCAATAATAAGGCAGGCTTCAGTGAGGAGCAGCACCCCTAGAAGTGCACACCAGGCTTTGTCTTCCTCCAAGGAAAGGCCCAAATGCACAAAAAGGTAGCCTTTTCAGAGCTCCACACCTGACCTGATGCCTGCCATCAGCCCCTCTCCCCCATTCTCATAATTCACAAGCTGCCCCCACCCAAAATCCTGTCTCTCATACTACCTGTCTCCCCACAGATAGCCCCCCTCCAACTCCTCCCAACAGTTCCAGATGGGAGACTTACAGAAGGACCAACTTTGCCTTGAGGACCAGCATCACCAGGGCGACCAGTGAGACCCTTTGTTCAGGAGAGAGAGAGAGAAGATGGGTGTCAGGGAAGATCCCAGGCCCTCCCAATCCCGGCCGCACAGTGTTGGAGGGGGCAGGTGGGTTAGGGCACGGGGACTTGGCTCAGAGCTGGAAGTCAAGAGCAAAAGCAGCTCGGCTACTCACCCGGGCTCCAGGAAGGCCGGGCTCTCCAGGACGGCCAGGGTCACCATTGGCTCCTTTGGGACCAGCAAGGCCACTGGGCCCTCGCTCTCCAGGGGCTCCCTACACAAAGGGAGTCAGGGAGTCAGCAGGAGGCCATCTCACCAGCACTGCAGGAACCCCAGCCCCTCGTCCCCCACTCACCTTGGGACCTGCCAGACCATCCTGACCTGGGAAACCACGGTTACCAGGAGCGCCCTAGAAGGAAGTGGGAGGACAGGTAGTGAGTTAGAACGGCCCCTGACCCAATCGCACAGAGCACCTCGCCGGGCTTCAGGAGAGCAATCCCACCAACCCACAAACCACCATTTCTACGGCGGGCAAGATTCCGAGAGATTAACTTCTCAGGCCTGTCCTGGGGAGCAGCTCAGACTGCTTCGTGCCATCCTGGTGGGGGGGCGGGTGGCACAAATAAGCAGGTTCCCTGTCCCCGCGCCAGTGAGCGGAGAAGAGCGGAATCTGATACTCAGGCCACAGGACTTGGCCAGAACACAGAGCCGCAAAGACAGTTTCCCCATCCAGGACGCAGCCCACGGAAAGTGCGGACTCCCAGCCCACTCACTCTCTCTCCAGGGGGACCGACGGGCCCAGCACCACCGGGCTCTCCACGGGCTCCTCGTTTGCCTTCTTCACCAGCAGGACCAGGGGCTCCTTGGGGGCCAGCAGGGCCCTGAGAACCACACAAAAGAGAAACGGGGTGAGTCTTCATGGGGTGCCGGGTGGTCACTGGCCTAGCAGGTGGGGGGGAGCGGCCTTGGCTATTGTTTCAAGGCTGGGGGGACGGGGAAGGGGGCCCGTAAAGGATCGGCTCAGGGAGAGCAGAAGTGGCTCAATGGGCGAGTGAGGGTGGAAAGTTGAAACTGTTCCAACTGCTCAAACCAAAGATGAGAGCTTAAGCTGCATCAGCTTCTCAACCTGTACCTCCCCTCCTCCTGACACAACCTGAGGGGTCCCAGATCAGGGGATGGGGCTACAGAGGAGCAGGGCTGGGGGCTGGTCGTGGGCCCGAGACCGGTGGGCAGATACTCACAGGTTCTCCCTTGGGGCCTTGTTCACCCTTGAAGCCAGCAATACCAGGCTCGCCCTTGGGGAAAGAGAGAGGCAGGTTATTGCAAGGGGTTCCCTCCACGGACCCACCCCCCACCTCCCAAGGATGCCGGCGTGAGCGCAGGAAGGAGGGATGGCGGGGTCTGACTCCAGGGGTATTGGTGGGACTTGAGGTTCATGCTGGGCCTTACCGTCTGACCTTTCGGGCCCAGAGGACCAGTTGCACCTTGAGGACCAGGTGGCCCACGGGGCCCAGGGAAGCCAGGGGCACCAGCAATGCCAGGAGCACCCTGTTGGCGTGAGTAGAAGAGAGGGGCATCAGGAGAGGGGCAAGGAGGCACTGACCCTACCTGCAGGAGACAAGTCCCAGGGCCACACTCACAGCAGATCCTTTGGCTCCAGGAATTCCATCTGTTCCGGGGTTACCCTGAAAAAGGAGGCAGTGTCATTACAAAGTAAGCAGCAGAGAGTAAGCCCCAGCCACCTCCCTGCCCTCCCAGGCTGCAGATTCAAGAACTGTCCAGTGCAGACAGGGTCCTGCTGGGTGTCTCAAGGGGAGGCCAGGGTGGAGGGAGACATGTCCCTAGAGTTCAGGATGCAAGTGCTGGGCCAAAATGAAGGTTTGGTGGGTGGGGCTCTAATGGGGGCCCCAGTTCTCTCAGAGGTAAACAGAGTCAAGAGCCTCCGGGCCACAGACCCCAGGTACTTCAGGCCAGAGGAAAGCTGCACTTACGGAGGCACCAGCCGGCCCGGGGGACCCAGGAGTACCAGGTTCACCTCGAGGACCTTGAGCACCTTCGGGACCACGAGCACCTGTGGGGCCAGCTTCACCCTGGGCAAAGACAGAGGGCAGGAATGAGAAGGTAGGGGGCACAGACCTCTCGTGGGCCAGCCACAGGCACGCACCAGCAAGCCAAGTCCCATGCATGTGCCCACTATGCACGTGTGCAGGCGTGTTCCCATATGTTCCTACCTGTTCCCACAAGGCGCCCTTCCCCAAGAGAGCTCGCCAACCTGACGACCTCGCCCCCTCTGACTCCTGCGCTCTCCGTGTCCCCTCCACACCATGACCCTCCACGGCAGGGGCATGAGTCCGCGCTGCCCAGCGGGCACCGTGCAGCCCAGTCAGCACCCCTCAGCAAGGTCCTGCCGGGGTCCCGTCCCCCCAGGCAGTGCCGTGGGCTCATGGATGAGCAAGCGTGGTGGGCAGCCTTTCCTTCCACCACCCCCCTCTACGCCCCCATGCTTGTCTGGAGGAAATGGAGGCCCTTGGACAGCTCGGCTCAGGGAACCCCTCCACTCGGATCAGGCTGTGGCCAGGCCAGCTTGCAGCAAGCCAGGCAGCCTGGATAAGAGCCAGCTGGGCCAAGCACCCTGCTCCCCCAGTCCGAGGCAGCCCCCCAAAATGGCCTCTACTTCCACGTTCCCTTTCTTTCCTAAAAGGCACGAGTGGCCGGCCTCCAGGCTGTGTGGCTCGCAAGGGGCCTTGCGGAGGGCTGCTGACCTGGAGGCAGGGCACACCCGCCTCAGGTTTCTTCTCAGGACGCTCTTGCTTCACTTTTGTAATTATTATTTCTAAAGGTCAGGCCCCCTCACCTTCCGCTGTCCCTCTTCACAATGGGTCTCCTTCACCCAGCTCCAGGGCCTCAGACACTGTCTGGTTGCCATGGAAACCCGGGGAGGGGAAAGGCAACCTGATGCCAGTGACCGAGGGGAGGCTCCTTATTCATCTCCAGAGAGAATTCCCAGGGAATGCGCACACCGTGTGCACCAGGGTCCCCCTAGGGCCATAGGGACCTTTCCCTGAACCCACCAGCCTCTCACCACCCCCATCAATCCTCAGAAGCACTCTGCTAGCCCTGCTGGGCTGGCCGAGCCCCCCAGCCTAAGCAGGAGCCCTCTCCTGCACCCCCACCCCCACCCCACCCCCGGCCCCATCCTCCAGCTCCCTCTGGGGTGTAGGGTTTGCTGAGCTTTGCTTTCTTCCCTTCGGGTCCTGGTCTTCTGCCCCTCCCAGATCTCCAGAGTCTCGCCACCGTTTCCTGCCTTCCCCAGTCTTGGGCTGGATCTGTCCGTCCAGCTCTGTATCCTGCCTGCTTACTCTCCCTTCCAGCTGGGGGCTGGGAGATGCAAGGTCCTTCCTTGCCTCCAGGAGAGCAGCAGTGGGTGGGGTGGGAGACACCCCTGAGAAGGGAAGGGGGGACTGTCGAGGGAGCAGTCCGCAAGAACATGGGAAAGGGGGTAGGGCACGTACCTTGGCCCCGGGAGCACCAGGGAAGCCAGGACCGCCAGCAGGACCCACGGGACCCTGGAGGAAGGAAGGAGGGGGAAGGTGAACACCATTTCTGGGTAGTATTTCTCCAGCTCGCAAAGTGAGCCACCCCCACACCTCACATTCCTTTGCTCTGCACCCCTTGGGGCTCAAAGTCCCTGGATGAAAATTATCCCCATGGCCCGTGTCCCGGAGCCTGGCTTCCCAAGGCAAAGCATCTAACTAACTATACACACAGGGAGACACAGATGATTCTCTGACCTCCCGATCTAACCCTCCTCAAAACAATGCCAAAAGAGTGGCTAAGACAAATGAACCACACGAGGGTTATCCGCACACGAGGTTAATAGGGAGAAAGCGCTCCCGCTCCTCCATCTTAGAAGGCTCACCCCGCCTGCTCCTACCTGGCTGAAAGGCACTTACCGGTGGGCCTGCGGGACCTGGTTGGCCATCGTTGCCTCGGGCACCCTGTGAGTGGGGAGAAGGAAGCAGGCACAGTGAGAAGCCCCATAGGGCTGGGCCTTCCTCATCCACAGCCCATCCCACCAGAAACCTCGGGCAGCGCTGGGGCCTGGGGCCCCCAGGGAGGAGGGGGAGGCTGGCCGGGCCCAAGTGTGGGAGCAGCTAGGAACCCTCTGTCGTGGCTGCAAGAACATGGGCTGTGGGGCAGCAGTGGACAAAGCCTGGGCGATTTCCTCACTAGTCCATCATTTCTGAAACTTTCATTTGGAACCCAAATATCCCCAACTTCAAGGCCAAGTCTTCATTTAAAGACTCCGCGAATTGAACCAAAGAAAAATGAAAGAGCCAAGCAGCAAACCTAACTCAATTCTTCCCACCTGCTTGCAGCGGGAGACACTTTCAGGGGTTTGGTTAACCTCCTTAGTTAAGGCTTGGTTAAGGCCTCCCTGTGGTTAACACCAGGATACCTCTGGGATCCACCCCCTTGCCACCTCCACCAGACCACCGGTTCCTAAGGAAACACAGATGCCCGCAGGATGTCTGGCTCTGGTGGGAAACAGCCCTGTGAGGGGGCAGGGCACTGGGCTAAGCCTGAGTACCACATCAGAGTTCATGCCTGAGAGTCCATGACACTGTTAAAACAAGGCTGCCAGTTCTTTCTCTCATGGACAAGTTTTTTGTGTCTTTTTGGTAAAGATTTATTTATTTATTTAAGAGAGACCCCACATGCTAGTTGGGGGGGATGTCTTCAAGCAGACTCACCGCCCACCGATGAGCTTGACCTGGGGCTCAATCTCATGACCCATGAAATCATGACCTGAGCCAAAACCAAGAGTCAGACACTCAGCCGAACCACCCAGGCACCCATAGGACCAGTTTTGAGGGTTTCTTTTCCAAAGGTTTAGGGTGAGCACTCCCCAGTTTCTCTCTCAAAACCCCTCAGGACCTCAGGAACCTTTACCCAAACTCCAGGAACCATTAGGCCGGACAGAGCTACGTCTGGGCCCTGGTCCTTGGCAGGGGACCAGAGCAGGCCAGAAGGCTACCTTTTGCAAGGCGAGGCCCACCTGCCTGCCCCTGCCCCTGCTGGCATGCTAAAGAAAAAGGATGCTTTAGGGGGAGCTCCTGTTTTAGAAAAGACTCAAATCTTCTTCCTGGCTATGGTCCATTTCTCCTGACGGAGACTCTCCAAATTGGCATTAAATAGGAAAACAAGAGGAGACTGGACAGAAAAAAAAATGTCAGAGGGCACATGAAGCCTCAGCATTGGCCAGAGCCCCTTCTGGGCCAGGCTGGCTGCTTTGGGAAACTCTGGAGCACCCTCCCCTCCAGGGGTTGGCCAGAGGAGAGGTCTGGGGCCCAGCATGAGCAAGGGGAAGCTGAGCGCTGCTCCAGGAGTCCTGCGCGGGGCCAGGCTCCATGGCTCTGCCTACAGCACGGCTGGGAGAGGGCACCGTCTGGCCCAAGGGGGGCACGTGACCACAGCCGGCAGAGGCCAACCCAGCCCAGTCCCGGGCCCAGCCTGGACACCAGGCCTGCACTTGGAACTATGTGACGTTGTCAACTTTCTATGCCAAATCCTGTGCCCCGCCTGCCAGACAGACTACTGTGGGGCCAGGAGGCAGCAAGGCAGAGCAAGGAGGAGGAAGGACAGGCATGCAGCTTATCTTTGTCCCTCATGGGGTGCAACCACTGTGGTGGCAGGCCTGGCCAAAGAGCCACAAGCCAGGTCCCCAAAATCTGCAGAAATCGCAGTGTTTCTTGGCAGCCCCAGCGCTCTCTGATCCGCTCACGCAAAGTGACCCCTGGATAAGGCACCTGGGCAGGCTGACAAATGGGGGTCCAGGCTGCCTATTATTTCCCTGGTCTGCTTTTGAGGGACATTTCTGCCAAACACATGCATTACATGGAAAGCAGCCGAGGGAGTAAAGCTGGTTTACTTGGGCCAACCTGGCCAGGGCCTGTGAGGCGGGGCCTCGGAGGTTGGGTGGCTGGGGTATGAGCCCAACAGAAAGCTTGGTGTTTCTTGAACATGGCTTTCATCACATTCCTCGCCTGACCAAGCACCCAGAAGGGCTCTCTACTGCTGAGGGAGCAGAGCTAAACTCCCACAGCTCCTTTCTCCTCAGGCCACAAATCTCCTGCACATGCCCTTCCCCTCCCACATCAACAAGAAGTTGCTAGAGTCTGAGGCTGCCAAGCACTGCCTGAAGCGATTTAACCTTTCTGGGCCTCAGTTTCTTCTTCTCTCTTGGGGAGACAAGGGGCGCCTGGGTGGCTCAGTCAGTTAAGTGTCTGCCTTCGGCTCAGGTCATGGTCTCAGGGTCCTGGGATCCAGGCCCTGCCTGCAGTGGTGTTGGGAGTCCCTGCTCAGCAGGGAGGCTGCCCCTCCCTCTCTCGCCTCCCCTCCCCAAGCCCCTGCTCGCTCTCTCAAATAAAGATATAAAATCTAAAAAATAAATATATGTGCTGCCGAAGCGAGCACAAAATCTAAAAAATAAATAAGTAAAATGGGGAGAATGGTAGAATCTACACAGGATTTGAGGGAAGATTAGCTGAGATGGAGCACATGAGGTATTGACCCCAGGAAGTGCCTGAGCCACCGGGGCCACAGCGTCGCAGCCCCATGAGTTGACACGGGATGGTCAACACTTTTCTAGAGCATCATCTCAACCACCGGAAAGAACAAAAAGTAGCTCAGCACCGTAGCCAGTTGAAGTCTGTCCATAAGTTCAAACTGGACGGACAGGGAGCGTGTGGGGGTTCAGAAGGGGATGACCCGAAAAATCCTGACGGCTCAGGGGGAATCCCGCCCCCACCAACCAACCCTTCGACAGTGCAGCCCTGTCCTTTGTCCTTCAGCTGTGCAGACCGGGGCTTGGGAACTCGTGCCAGGCACACTCAGAATCCATCCCGGCGGGATGGCCACACTCTCTACGCCTCATGGGGCTATTGGGAGGGTCAAGGTCAGCCCTAGAGGAAAGTGTCCTGTAAACTCCAAAGTGGGGACCACGTGGTGGCGTTGGCCTTGTCATTACTCACTGCAGCACCAGCAGGGCCAGTCCGTCCTCGCTCACCGGGCAGGCCTCGGGGACCCTGGAACACACCAGAACAGCATAAGCATGAGCTGACTCACGGACACTCCACCTGTTCTCAGCAGACACCACAGGGGGCAGCAAGGGCTGATGGCGGGGAGGGAGGTGCCGTGGCCCCTGATGATGCCTTCCCAGCTTGCCTAGGACCCCCCGCATCTCATCTAAGGCATTTCTGCCCAGACAGAACCATCAACACTCCTGCTGGCACCATTGGGAGGCTTGTCACTGACATATCTTGCATCAAGCCACAGATGAACTCCCCAAAATGTGGAGAAGAAAAGCAATTTTTTAAAACTGAAGCCCATCTTAGCACACGGCTATGGCAAGGAAATGTTGGTGAACCTTGAACAAATCATCTATTCAATAAATGTCCCTTTTTGATCTGATCACAGTGAGATCAGATCTACAAAACTGAGTATCTCCTTTGCACAAAGGGAACAGTTTACACAGAAGAACCATCAGCTGGCTTTTAGAAGCTGGTGGGAGGGGGTCTGGAGGCTGTCCCGAGGGGTGATAGTCATACTCACCATTGGGCCTGGAGAGCCATTCTCTCCGGGTGAACCACTCTCTCCCTGGGAAAAAGATGCATAGGGTCAGTGAGGGGGTCTCCTGTGGCAGCCCCCAGAAAACTCCCGAGGAGGAAGCCAAAAGCTCTGGTCAACTCAGTTAGCACCAAGACCCCCAAACCTCAGTTTTGAAATGGACAATTCCCCGAGTGCTCCCGACCTGCCCTTCTTCCAGCAGGATGCAGGCTTGGCTGTCCCCAGGCAAAGCTGTTCTATGCTAACCCACTGGCTCAATAACATCTCCCTGACCGGAGAGAAAGGAGGCTCATGGCCTCCCTCTGTCCCCACCCCATGTGCTCCTCCATCCTTACCTTCACACCTGGAGCCCCGGCTTCTCCCTTAGCACCATCTAGACCTGGGTAGCCCTAGAGGACAAGAGAAAACATCCCATCACATTTCTGGAAAACCCTTTAAAGAAGATTCATGCCCCCCGAATGCTTTTCTCTCCCCTGGGCAATACCTCCCTTCCAGCACCCTCATCCACAATACTTACTCTGTGACCCTTGACACCAGGAAGGCCTGGGGTTCCCGGGAAGCCGCGAGCACCCTGCGGTCCAAAGAGGAGATGTTCAAGGCAGAGCAGAGGGCAGAGTCCAGGCTGCCCTGCTCTGCTCCAGAACCTTCAGAGCCAGCTCCCTCAGGCCAGCAGGGCAGCCAGAAGCCCAGCACTCGGTGGGCCTTGCAGTAGGTCGCAGAGCCCCCATACCACACCTCACCCCAGCTTAGGCAAAATGGGTTTAAACCAGAGCTGCCCGGCATCCCCCCACCCTGTGGGCCTGTGTGAGGATCCTATGCGTCCACACGGAGGGGTGATGTACGTATGGGCTGTTGGAATCCCGTGTTAGAAGGGAGCTAGCTGAACTGGACGCGCTGGGTGGGAGGCCACTGCCTTAGCTGCAGAGAGGGAGACTCGGAACAAGGTTTGCAGCTGGGAAAGGGGAGCACTTTACCTGAGGGCCAGGGGGGCCTCTTTCACCAGATTTCCCAGGCTTTCCAGCTTCGCCCTAAAGGGAGAGAGATGTACTTCAGCTTCCCCACAAGACAAGTCAGCCTGGTTGGCCCGCTCCGGATGGCGTCTCTCTTCCCCACCCGGCTTCTGTGCCTTTCGCCCACGTGCTTGCTCATCTCCCCCACCTCCCCCAGAGTCCAGGCTTCAAACGCCTTTCTGGGTCACGATGTATTCTTTTGGAGAGCTGCTCACTGTGTGGGCAAACATCTGCATCTGGACCAGCCTGCAGCTTCCCCAGAGAACTTTCCTCTTCTCCTCCTAAGCCCTGCAGACCCGGCTAGCGCTGCCTTACCCGGAGAGACTTTTACCATCTAATGGGATTCATAAGAATAGTTCGAGAGCCAACTCTGGTCTCTTCACTTCGTCTGTATCCTTTGCAGACATCCTGACACGGGCTGTGCTTTTCCTAGCTCATTTACAATTAAGATAATGTTGGGCTGTTGAGTGTCTTCCTTTTGTTTTCCCTTCATGACATCTTTTCACTCTCCTTTCTCCCATTTCTCAATTTCCCTTCCTGGAGCTAATGATATTTTAATTATTTCCCTTCCCAGTGGGTCCAAAGCAGTCCCCAGGCACTCGTAAGCTAAGCTGCAAGGGGGAATGTAGACAGTAGACAGGGTCTGAGGCTCTGATGGACCAGTCCTGCTCCTAAGGACACCTCTACCCTGGGCCAGGCTGAGGGCACTTCCACACCCCTGCCCCCATAGACACCCCCCTCTCCACACCCTTCCAAAGGAGGCAGCCACTCATCGGACCACTTGGGGGTACTCACATCATCACCAGGTTTTCCAGGGGGGCCAGGAGGACCACGGGGGCCCATGGGACCCTACAAACGAAGTGAGAGAGTTTATGAGATCATTGGAGGGGGAATGATGCCTTATTAGTAGACCAAATTTGGGAACTGCAGCCTTTGGAATCTAAGTTCTCCCATAAGGAAGAAAGATGGAGGCTGGAGTTTGGGAAGCCTACTCAGTGCTGAGAGAAAGCAAGAGGGCAGAGCTGATCATACTGGAAGGCAGCAGGCAGCACAGGCCAGGGGTGACCCAGAAAGGGGACTATTGTGACAGAGTTCCTGGTGGTCCTTGCCACCTGGGCTTCTCTGGGAGAGATCCCTGTGGAGCTAAGAAGTGGCATTTTGGGGTCCTCCCCTGGGAAAACTCAGGGCAGTCTTGGGGTCTGCATGGTACATTGCTGGAGCCCCCCTCCCCAGGGGGAGCGCAGGTACTCACAGAAACTCCGGGTTCCCCAGGTTCACCAGGGTTGCCTTGAAATCCTTGAGGTCCCTTAAAAAGTAACATGAGCATACCAAGTTAAGCCCACAAACTGACACATGAGAGCTTGAAAAAGTGTCTGCACTACCGCAGAGCAGAAAGACCCAGTACTTACAGGAGCACCGGCAGGGCCTGGAGGTCCCCGAGGTCCCATGGGGCCCTGCAGTGAGAAGAGGAAGAGAGTTACTGGAAGTGATGCGCCAGCGGCCACCAGTGTGCCCTCACTCCACAGCCAGCAGCCCAGACAAAGGACAAAAAGTTACTCTGTGGGCAGGGGGCCTGCAGTGGCTGCTCCCTCTCATTTCCCACTCCCTGCGCAACAATCTACTTATTTATAGGCACCATTTGGATAGAGAAGCTGGCCTTGCTTTCTCCTGGCCTGCAGCCATGTTTACTAAAGTCTGAGTTTCATTTAGCTCGTGCCAAGTCGGAGCTGCAGGGCTGAGATTTCCTGCTGGAAGTCTGTGGGTGCTGGAGGACAGTGGCTGCTGTCTGCATTCTTCAGTTCTCATTCCAAGAGCAACAGCGACTGGCCTTCCAGCCTCAACCTCCATGCATCTCTCCATCCTCATTCTTCTTGGTCACTCCGGCGCGTCATTGGACCTGGCACCCATCACCATTAAAAACCAAATGCTTTGGGCTGACCCCATGGGAGGTTACATAAGTGAGGGAGAAGAGCTGCTCTAAGCAATTATCTGTAACGTAAGGTTGTCAGATTCTCTAGCTCTGCTAAGGGCCACCTCCTGCCATTTTGGCTGCAAAAACCCCTTGTCTTTTCTTACCATTGGCCCTTGCATCACTCCCATCTGGGCACCACCAGCCTTCTCATCGAATCCTCCAGCCATCTGGGCAGCGAAGTTCTGCAAATAAACTCAATGACATTAGAAGACTGAGAGGCCCCAGGTTGTTCCTTCTCATCTAGGTAAGCTATAAACCAGGATAGGGGGGAAAAACCCTCTATTTTATTTATTTATTTATTTATCTTGAAGATTTTAGTTATTTATTTGACAGACAGAGATCACAAGTAGGCAGAGAGGCAGGCAGAGAGAGAGGAGGAAGCAAGCTCCCTTCTGAGCAGAGAGCCCAATGCAGGGCTCAATCACAGGTCGTTGGGATCATGACCTAAGCTGAAGGCAGAGGCTTTAACCCACTGAGCCACCCTGGCACCCCAAGCCAAAACTCTATTTTAGATAAACTAATTATTGTAGACTAACTGCATTGGACAGAATTGCCAATGATGCCTGAAAAATCATTCTGGAAATGCGTTAGGAGATTCTGGCATAATCTTTTCCCTGGGAGATACAGAGCTATTTGGAGGAGTCTCAGTTACCTGCATTTCATTGTATGGAATTATTTTTAAAATTCTAATATAATAAATACATTGTCTGACCTACGTTGAGAAATACAATTAAAATATTCCTCTTAAAGTTTTTTTTTTTTTAATTCCCAGGCATTTAATGCCCAGCAAAAGACTAAAATCAACAGCCTTAAAATATTTCAGGCAAGGGAAGACATAGGCATCTGCAAGCCACCGAAGTTTAAAAATGTAAAACCTAGCAAACACCAAAACAGCAAATGTGCCAAAACTGGACAATAATATAATCTGTCGATGTTTAATTCCAAAAATGTCTTTCACCGCACACCTTTGCTCAGTGGGGCTCTTTCATGAGAGCGAATTGGTGGCTTGGAATGTACCCGGCAAGGACCAGGAGTAAATGTCTTCCAAGGACAGCGGCCACTCTTCTTCCAGGGAACTGCCAGCGTCCAGTCAACCTCTCCCTCCGCCCCCACTCCCGCGCCCAGGAATCGACCACACAGGACAGATGCCTGGGAACCTGGGAACTGAAGACTTGCCCTGCAGACACCCGGCGAGTGCAAAAAGTCCTCCCTTAGCGCCGCAGTGTCAGGCGTAATATGTGATTCCACTAAATTACAGGCCCAGGGAGAAGCCCAAGGACGGGCTATGTACACACTGCTCGCAGCCCTGGGCGCCAGCCAGCCAAGTGTGAGTAGCAATTTGGAAGTCCCATGCCCAGAGGGACAGCCTGCAGAGAGGGGACGTAAGGATACTTACTCCACCAAGGCCGGGGGGACCCGGGGGGCCAGGGGGTCCCGGGGGGCCAGGATTTCCAGGGGTCCCAGGCTCTCCATCTCTGCCACGAGGTCCAGGGGCACCCTTGGCAAAAAGAGAAAAGGGCACCTACATGAAGCAGGCTTATGCAAGGACTGCCTGGCCATGGGCTGCCCCTGAGGAGGTGGTCATGCATGCACACGGGGGAGGGGTGGGAGAGGTCAGAGGACTCGGGGAGTCCACGGTGGCGGGGGGGGGGGGTTGGGGAACATCTCTCAACTCACTTTTTCACCTTTGTCACCACGATCACCTCTGGGTCCTTGTTCACCTGCAGGTCCCTAAAGGGGAAGAAAATGATGAGATGACGGCAAGACGGGGGACCTGCAGATCAGTTACTGGAGGAAGGGATGGAGGAAGGGATTTCCCCCGTTCTTACCTGAGGCCCAGGAGGTCCTTTGGGTCCTACAATCTGTGAGAGAGAGAGACCCACAGGATGGCATATTAGAGGGAGCCCAAGGAGGTGACCCAGTTAGAGTAGAAGATGTAACCAGGATGAGAGAAACCTGTACTTACATCCTTGATGTCTCCGGGTTCGCCTTTCTGTCCCTGAAACAGGACACAGTCTGAGCAGGGAGCCATGCTAGCCCACCAAGCCCCAAGTACAAAACCCTGGGCCAAGCCCTGAGATGCCCCCTAAGACAGCTTTCTGCTGCTACCTACAAACACCACGGGCTGGGTGCACACAACACCACTTAGCAAAACAAGAGGAGAAGGAGAAGAAAAAGCCCTTACCTTTGGTCCTGGTTGCCCTGCAGAGGGAAAAAGAGAAGAATGAAAAATTGTGAGATGGAGAAGGACGAGTTCTTGTCACGCAAACACTCCTTAATGGATTAAACAAAGACAAGGACACAACCCCAGAAGGAGGCAGCTTCCTGTCCCTCCACTGGGATGTTAGGGTCATTGGGGTCCTGGGGTTGCTGAGGTCCCTTGAGGAAGGGAGCTGACCCAGACTTTGTTACTGAAAAAGCAGTCGGCATGCAAAAGAATGGAGCAGGGCGTAGGAAGAGAAAATGAGGCACTCAAGGTCTAATTAGCACCAAGAAAGGAAGCACCAGAAGCTCGAAGAAGGTCCAAGTGTCTTCTCTCCCCACAGGGTAGGAAGCCCTTCCCGCAGCCCGAGCCCTCCCAGAAGTGGAGTTAGGTGGTCAGAAGGGTCTTACGTTCAAGCTGGGTCTCCTCGAAGCAAGCACATGAACACAGCAGGGCATGGGAGTTAGAGAGGGCATTGCAGCGAGGGCCTTCCCAAATCAGAGACCCCTTCCCCCTCTGTGGCAGCAAAGTAGTGAGGCAATCAACACTTCCCTCACGTGGGCCTCAGAAATGATCCGGAAATCTGGACCATAAAAGCAGGTCACCAGTGTTGGCGAAGTGTTAAGGAAGGGCAACTCCTTGCTTCCCTTTCCACTTGCTTCTCCGTTTGAGTAGGAGGGGGACAGCGAGGGCCACCCAAGGGGCCTAGGCATGTGCCCCCCCCAAGGGGAGATGGGGCCTGTGTCCAAGTGCTGTAGAGGGGTCACGGACACGCATGCACCACCCCCAGCACCAGTTTGGGCTGGGAGTAAATAAACCCACCAGAGTGCAGGCCCAGCCCCACCCCCACCCCCCAGGAACCAGCTCCGCCTTCTCTTATTAACCTGCTTCTTAATTGGCAGTTAACTCCAAGAGAGGTAAGCAAAAGGAAACTGCCACCAAGGTCCCATATTTCAAAGAGGGAGCCTGCCCTCTGTCTCCCCACTAGCCGGCCAAGGTCTCTCTGCACTGAAGACCAGATATTTAGCGGTCTTCTACAGAGAAGATGAGCTGTGGGTCATAGAGGAATGTATCTGCGGTCTGGCCCACAGAGCACATGATCGCCATCGTGGCTATAGTGATTTGCAGAGATCATTCTAGTGTGGATACTTCTGTGGGATCCCACCCGCCCTTCCCTATGCTGGAAGTATATTTTGGGGAGGTTTTGGGTGAGGGAGGACCTCTCTCAGTGTCTCAGGCTCATTCTATTTCAACCTGCAAGCAAGAAGTGGCCTTTCCTTTCAGCCTCGGCTGCTGGGGTCCCATGGATAACCAGTCCCTGCACTCCGCAGAGAGGACCGGCATCCATGGGAGGGCATTTGCTGCACCTGCAAGTAATTTATTTATGTGGAACAGGAAATAAATAAATTACGACCACCGGCAGTGGTGAGGTCAGTTGAGCAGATGGGGCAGCACTCTCCGAAGGGGGTCTCAGGGCTGAGGCAGTCTTTCATGTCTTCACAGATTATGTCGTCGCAGAGGACAGTCCCAGTGTCACAGACACAGATCCGGCAGGGCTCGGGTTTCCACACATCCTTATCATTATACCTCTGCCCATCCTGCACACAGCTGCCAGCCTTCTCTGCACCAAGGGCCGGGCAGGGGAAGCAGAGAGAGCCAAGGGAAGGAGGGGGTGGGGAGCCAGAAGAGAAAAAGAGAAAGAGGTTGCAGTCAACTTGACATCACTCAAATGCTGAAGAATGCGGGCTCTTGAACATAGATCACCTGAAAATGATTTTTCTTAAGCCATCCTGCAATCGTCCACATATTCAAGGTCCCTTTATTGTGCACCTGGCATTATGCCCTCTGTTTGCCACTGAACACCCCCCCCCCCCGACCCAGCAGTGAAGGGAAGGGGGAGGCAGGGCTACTGTAGCATATTTGCTTCTGGCATCTAGCCTGGGGCAGAGGTGAAGGGGCAGGGGCAAGCTGGAGTGGGAGCAGGGGGTGAGACCCTGAATGGGAACTCAGGGACTGCAAAGACAGGGGAGAGGAGAAAACAGACACCCCATTCCCCAGCACAGCTACAGAGACCTTTTTTCTGCCTTCCTCTAGGAATTATGGGATTTGCTAAATACAACTGACAGCTAAAATGCAGAAGGCATGTAGAAAATTCTACCTACAAAAATTAGAATCTAGGAACAGCCAGACAGTGGATATATGGGGCCGGGGTAGTGGTGGTGAAAGGAGGAGCTGTTAGAATTAGGATAATATCCCATAATTTAAATCCTATTAGAATCCGGACCAGTTGGGGGGGTGGGTAGGATAGGCCAATTCAGACAACACACTGGGGATCCCAGCAGGCTAACAGAATGCCTTGGGAGGCAGGAAGGGCCAAGAGACACTTCCCTCCCCCGGCCCCCCACCCCCCTCCACAGCTCACCTCCAGCCCTTCCCCTCCGTGTAAGAGACCCTAACCTCATCAGAAGCCAACACAACAATGCGGGGGGTGGGGAGGGCTCAGGGGGCTTTGAACGCCTGGCCTGGGCTAAGATTAGCCCAGTCCAGGCCTGGTCTCGTCCAAGAATGCAGACCAAGAACGGCACGGACCAGTCCTCTCTCTCTCTCTCTACCAGCGCCCGGCCGTCTGGAATTCACCCTGCAAACGAAGCCTGTGCTGACAAGAGCTCTCCCGAGAGCGCCAAGGGCTGAAGAGCCCGCACCACGTGCTAGGGAGCGCCCAGCGCTGTTTTTCTCATCAAAATCCCCAAAGCAATGGCAGCTGCAGGGGATGAATAATAGGAAAGAGCCACAAACCAGGTGGGCGGAGAAAGAAAAGGGCCTGCCTGCTGCTCTTGAAGGAGACTCTGAAAATCTAAAGATAAACCCCCCCCCCCCCGACCTTTGCCACCTGTAGGAACCCTCTCAGCCTTTAGGCAAAATAATCCCGGCGAGGGTACGGGGATCCCAGGGGGTACACCGGGTCCCAGTGCCGTGACACGCCCACCGCTAAAATAGCTGGAATGGCAAAAAGCGGGTGGTGGGGCAGGGGCAGTGGAAGGGGATAGAGGTCTCCCGTCCGGTATAAGGAAAAGCCCGCCCTCACTCAAGAGGGCTCGGGGTTAAAAAAGAAAATGCTGGGAGGAGGGGGAGCACCCGCACGCGGCTCGGATTTCCCGCGGAAGGGCGGCGCCGGGATGCGGGGGGCGGGGCCGGGCGGCGCTGGCCTTGCGAGCCGCGGGGTGACTCTCGCGGCTGCAGCGCTGGACGCGGCTCGCCCACAGACACTGGGAGGGTGAAAAGTAGGATTAAATGACTGCCCCAGAAAGGAGCCAGCCCCGTAACCGGATCCCCTAGGTGTGGACGGAGGAGCCCAGCACCACCATAATTGCGGTTCCAAACGGCTGCCGATAGCATCCCGGCGCGCCTGATCCGTTTCCCTCGTTTACCGCAGCGCCGCATAAAGCGCTCCTTTGTAGCAGGCCAATTAAAAAGTTACCTCTTTCGGGGAACTGTTTTTGCTTCGCCGCCGCTTTGCGCAGAGCTGGAGCCCGGGAGGTGGCGGCGGGCGGGCACAGGGGGGCATTGTGGAGAGGGGGTCGGGGAGTCCGGGGGAATCCACCGGACCTCGCCTCTCATGAATGGAGCTTTTCTCGAGCGCACACAGAGCCCGATTCACAGGTCTCCGCAAGGAACCAGTTTAAATAAATACGGGCAGCATTTCAGCCCATCTGGAAGCCATCTCTGCCAATCTCCCAACGCAAACAAGCCTCACAAAGGAGAATTGAGGTCTCTCCCCTCAGCCGAGGGGCACTTTAGGAGGCGAGGGCTGTGAAATGCAGATGTGGGTCAAATACGCCGCCTCCAATGAGTTTCTCAAACTCGTGGGCAGCTGGGGAGGAGGGGTGTGCCCCAGCTTAAGGGTTCTGACATCCCTGACATCCACGCAGATCGTGCCTTTCTCCACGTCACGTCTCTGGGTCCACCGCCCACGGAGGAGGGGGTGATCCGGCAGGAACGCTCCAGGGAGCAGAGTCAACCGCCCCGATGCACTCCTCCTGGGGAGAAGGGGTTGCGACTAGAATATCTGGGCCCAGGAAACTGTGGAATTCACTTACTCCCGGTAAAGCTGCGGCGGGAGAGCGCTCCGCCACTGACCTGAATGCCTCTAATAGATGGAGAATTCCCAAATTCTCCCAAATTATTTTGGAGCGACTTAATTTCACTGTGCACTGAGCAGAGGTGGGTGTCCGTGCGAACTGAAGACAAAAATATAGTTAGACCAAGCTGGGATCACTTAGAGACACACCGTATTCCAACAAGTGCCCGGGAGCGCGCGGCCAGTTCAGCGCAACACCGGACTACCTGGCCAGAAACTCCTGCCCGAGCTCCCTGCGGCTGTGCCGCAGGCCCCACTCCTGCCCCCGCCTCACAGCCGAGCTAACGAACGGAAAGCCCTCCTGGGCCCAGAGCTTTCCAGACCGTCTCTGGAGACAACCTGGTGGCAGGAGAGACCAAATAGAGCCTGGTCGCCACAGAGATTTTGATTCCCACCCACCTCATCCTCCGCCCCCCAAAAAAGTTTCCTCTGCGATTGATTTACAGTCTGTAACATACAAAGACAGGGCTGGAATCTCAGCCATCGGAAACGTGCCCAAACACGTGGAGAAAAAGGAAAAAAAAAAAAAAGTCCTCTCTACCTAATACTCTTTCCAGGCTTCGTTTGTCCTGAATATAATCCCAGACAGTGGACTTTACCAGAGATGGAAAGGTGCGATCCGAACCGCCTTTGAACTAGATTGTGAAACTGCCATCTCTAACTATATTCGGTTGAAATTGTTATAGCAGTCGACCAACAGTGCCCCCTCCCTTGCTACACACACACAGAGACAGACCCACAGCTAGCAGCTTGGCTCCACGAGCTCCAGGAACTTAGAAGAGTTAACTCATTGTAGAACCTCCGGGTTTGGAGGGGAGGTCGGCGGGGAGGGGGCGCTATTTTCTGGGGGCGTTTGAAAAGCACAATCTGGTTGGAATGTTATCGCCTTTCAGACCGCCTCTCCTACGGGAAGTTTCTGCACCCGTTAGAGGCAGGGCGAAAGCCGAGATGAGAATGAGGGCTGCTGCACCTTGCTCCTGCGCCAGCCAGGAGGGGGAGGAAACTTCGAGAGGCGCTGAAGTCTCAGAGCGGCTCTCGGAAGCCTCTTTGTGGCCTCGGATTTCAGCCCACCAGTTTCAGAGCATCTCCTTTGTCTAACTCCCCTTTGAACCCTCCAGCCACCAACCGCTGGAGAAGATTGCGAGGTCTACACTTTGGTGCTTTCTCACTCCTTCGCTAGGGCCCGTTTCAACTTCTCCTAAGATCGATGGGCCAAGACCTGTTTTTGCTGAACTCCGAGTGCTTCGGGGAGGTGAGTTGTGCGCGTGTGCCCCTGCCTAATTACCAAAGCCGGTGGAAGAGAGCGCGCTTAAATCTGCGCTCAAACATCTCGACCCGATACTTTGCACGTTTCAAATTCCTGCGCAACGGAGAGACCTGCAATTGCCTCCAACTGCGACCCTCACCAGAGGACGCTCAGACAGAGCCCGAACTTGCAGAACTCCGCGCGTCTTGCACCCAAGTCTCGGCACGCGGTGACCCCGGGAGCCACTCTGACCCGGACCCACCGGCTCCAGAGCGGGAGAGGGCGCGGGAGGAAGGGTGCGAAGGGACGACACAGAAGGGTGGCAGGCAGGGACATTGGGCGACTTACGGACATCCTGGCCCTGACATCGAAGGACAGCGGCGACGAGCAGCGTCAGCAGCACCAGCGTCTGGGGAGCCCCGAAGCGGATCATGGCTCACCGCGGGGCCTGGCGGAGCAGGCCCAAGCGGAGCGCAGCGAGGCGGCAGGAGCACGGCGTGGGTCCGGGTCTCTACCGCGCCCTCATGCAGGAGGCCTTTGGAGTACGAGGAGGAGGCAGGAGACCCGGCAGCCCAGCAGCGCTCTGCGTCTTCTCCCCTCCGCGGAGCCCGTTATATGCGCCCGGCCCCTCTCGAGGCTGGCGAACTCGCCCAAACCGCGGGCCGCCCCCGGCCCCCCGCGGGGTTGTAACCTGAGACCCCGCCCCCGGAGCCGGCCGGGGCCCAGCCAGAGCCCGCACCTGCCTGGGCTGGACCCCCCTCTCCCCTAGCCCTGCTTCCCGCCCCCCACCCCTAGTGTTCTGAGTGGCCTGATCGGGCGGGGCGCAGAGACGGCTGCTGTCCTCCCCCCAACCCAGGACTGCGGCGCTGCCCCCTCCGACCACAGGCGGGAAGGGGGGCCTCCGGCCCCTCCCCTCGGAGTTCTGCCCGGATTGGAGGGGCGGGGGGTGTTTGCAGAGGCGCAGGCCGCGAGCCCTAGACCGTGGACGGAAAAGACTTGGGAGGGAGCCGGCAAAGTGGTAGGAAGGAGTAGCAGGGAGGGTTAGGGGGGCTCCGCGTTGGGACCTTGGGCGGAAGGCAGGAAGGAGGGCACGGGGGCAGTTCGCGATGGTATCTGGAACCCTAAACCTCCGAGACCGTCAGGAAGGGCCAGGTTTGGGGAGTTGCCTCTACCTATCTTCTGGCCACTTCCCGGAGTACCTGGCCCGGTGCTTCCACCTGAAGATTCAGAGCCACAGCCCCCAACCCCTCCCCCATCCAGCTTTGCAAAGAAAGAGCCTCCTCTGGAGCCTTGGCAGACGTTGGCCGGAGCCAATAGCCAGGAAAGGGGCCGGTGTGTTATAGCACAGAGGAAGACCTGTGTGAAGGTGTGGGGGCGGGGGCAGGCCCCGGGGAGAGGGCTCAAGCAGCCACAGAGGACGGAGGGAGCGGAGACTAAACCTGCCTGCTGCCCAGGTGGGGGACTGTTTAGGTCCAGGCTCAGACGTGGTGTCTGCTCTTCCTGGCCCGGGGTCCGGGAGTCCCCGGGGGGAGTGGGCACTGTCGCCAGGTTGAGCAGTCCTGGCCAGGGATGATTGGTCACTGCCGAAGTCCTGTCCAGGGAGCTGGGCGGCTGGTCCAGCTGGACCAAGTTCTGTGAGCCAGGGGAGAAGCCAGAATTTCCTAGTTGGTCCCCTGGCCCTCTGCTGCTTCCCACCTCACCTCACCTTCCCTGATGAGGGCCCTGGGGCACCTTAGCCTGCCACAGCCTGCTCCCCAGGGCTCAGCTCTTCTCTAGAGGCTCCTGGTGTCTTTATTGATACTAAAGGGGAAAGAACCCAGAATAGACCTTCTTCCTGTGGAGCAGATGGTCTTCTCTCCCTGAGGACTGTCAGGTATCTCAAAGAATTTTAAGAAAAACACACTTTCATGAAACTTTCTTTGGGGTCTGACTTGACCAGATCTGCCCTCCCGAGCAGTGGAGTTTCTGCCCCATTTTCCTCTGGAAAGTTGAGGGCATAGGAAGAAGCTACTTCTACCCCCTGGGCTTCAGGCTGCCCCACAGGGAGTTTGGGGCTTCCCCTCCCTCTCTCCAATCCCTCATGCTTTGAAGCTTCTCAGAGTAGAGCCTGGAATTCCAAGTGTGCAGAACTTCTGTGCACATGTGCTGGCCAGAAAGAGAAAGACGTCTCATTATTTAAAGAGATGCCTCCATGTTTTGTGCAGCCTGGATGGAAGTGGGTGAAGGATTGGACCACGGCTTCCCACTGCTCTGCCGGCCATGGGCCTGCATTCGCTCTTTTCCCAAGCTCCTATTCAAGGCGGGGCATGAAGCTCTCTGAGCCTTTCCTCAGCCTCAGCCTCTGCCAGGAGAAAGCATGGCTCAGACCCGCAGTATCCCAGGCCCTCCTTGAGGCCATGGGTCCTGTCTTCCACCTGGAAGGGAGGATGACTGACCAAACCCCACACATTTCTCAAGACCCCCCAGGGGAAGCCCTCCCAACCCCGCCCCGAAGACTTCTGCGATATCTCCAGAACACAACTTTCTCCCTGCCTTCCTGAATCCCTTTGGCACCTGTAGCCTGTGTCCACTTAACAATCTATGCTACTTACTTTTTTTGTGCGGCTTCCTTTTTTTTTTTTTTTTTTTTAACCTTTCTATTCATTGGTGTTAGCAATGAGCCCGGGAGCCCCTCTGGGGATAAGAACAGTGCCTAGCACAATGTCAGCACACCGGAGGACTTAGGGAAACCCCGTGGACTAGTGCATGTCTATGCAAAATATGATTTCTTTTATGATACAAACAGTATGTAAGCAGCTACAAAGCTGGATTGACCTCAAATACAAGTGGCCATAAAGATTCAACCAAATAAAAAAGGTTTGGTGAAAACACTAAAATATATGAAAAAAACCAAAGCCTGTTTCAAGGTGATCTGGTTTGGTGGGCAGTGAAGTACCACATCCTCCAGAGCGAGGCTGCTCTAGATTTCATCCTCTAAGTCTGTGATTTCTCTTTGCCAGTGAACTCTTTCTACACATAGGAGTTCTGGATTCTGCCCAGTAATCATGGTTCATCTGTGACTACAGTTTAGTTCTCTGCTCCCTATGAGGGAAAACAAAAGTTTTTTTCATTGGAGATGAAAACTGATCAAAGCAAAATAAAATTTAACATTTAAAAAAAAAACTTTTATTTTTAAAATTTCTTTTCAGTGTTCCAGAATTCATTGTTTATGCGCCACACTCAGTGCTCCATGCAATACATACCCTCCATAATACCCACCATCGGGCTCACCCAACCTCCTCCAAAACCCTCAGATTGTTTTTCAGAGTCCACAGTCTCTCATGGTTCGTCTCCCCCTCCAATTTCCCTCAACTCTCTTCTCCTCTCCATCTCTCCATGTCCTCCATGTTATTTCTTATGCTCCACAAATAAACAAATTTAAATAGACAAGGGTGCTTGGGTGGCTCAGTAGGTTAAGCCTCTGCCTTTGGCTCAGGTCATGATCCCAGGGTCCTGGGATCAAGCCTGCATCAGGCTCTCTGCTCAGTGGAGAGCCTGCTTCCCTGCCACTCTCTGCCTGCCTCTCTGCCTACTTGTGATCTCTGTCAAATAAATAAATAAAATCTTTAAAAAATTAAATAAAAGCCTCTGATTTGTGACTCAGACTAGAATTGAACTTATATGTAGCCAAAGGGGTATAGGGGAACCACGGACTTGGAGATTACTTACCCAGCAATCTCACTATCCAGAATATAGCCAAGAAGCTAAAAAGAAGAGGAAATAAACCAGTGACCACTCAGAATTCTGAGCGGCCAGGATTTAGGGCATGTACTTGAGCATATGCATTTTATACATCCTAGAGTCCCTCTTGCTCAGTGTCTGTTGATTCATAGTTTAGATATTCTTTTAACAGGTAAAATGTCATCTGACGTCACCCATTAGATGCAAAAACACAGAGGGAAGAGAGCGGTTGTAGAATGAAAACAATAACAAGAGCAAGAAGGGACAAGAAGAGAGGAGATAGACAGAAAAGCAATATGAAGTTGACAAAGTGAGTAAAAAACCTGGTAACCTTGGGCCAGCAGGGTGGGAGTCAAATGCTCTGGGGTCCTCAGTGGCTCCAGGGAATACCCCGTTTTATAGCATCTGCAGCAATCCTATGGTTTGTCACAATGAATTTAAGTGGCCAAGAAAATGTTCTTTGCAGTTTAATACGGTCTCTTCGAAGAGGCAGGGAAATGTGCATTACAATTTAGGAGGGTCTCCGTTAAATAAATGTTTGAAAATAATGAAAATAAGTGTTTGTTCACGTCACGTGAAAAGCCTTCTAGCCCAGCAACTCTAAACTGATGAGGAGGCACGGAGACGTGCAGAACTGGACTTGGTGAAGGAAGGGCATCGAAAACTGAGGACGAAGCTCCTACGTGGCCTCACCATCCACTCACACCCTTGAGGAAAGCCCCGACCTTGCTGCTGGGAGAACACTGAGCGATCAGACAGAATCCGTGCATCTACCCCAGATCCGACCGACTCAGTGAGACAGACGGGTTCAACCAGTCATTTTGTGTCGTGAAAGAACTCTTTTGCTGTTTTCCTTTTACTGTGGGTATTAAATTTAGACTTCTGTAGACACAGACTCACTGGGCAAGATATTTGTAGGTAGACAGGAAAGAAAGGAGCTTTCTCTCCCTCTGCACAAATTCCATTTAAAAATAGTGATAAAGTGAGGAAGGATTCACATTCCTGAGAGGCAAAGCCATCCCCAAATATGGCAGGCGGTGAAAGCACACGCTTCCCCCAGTCGGCCATGGTGGAGGGAGAGGGGGTCCAGGCGCTCAGTGGCGTTCAGCGTTCAGTCTCTCAGTGGCGTTCAGTCTCTGTTGGTCGGGCTCAGTTCAGACATCCTTTCAAGATGTGTTTATGTTTTCCTTTGACATTTTTTGGGGCAGAGTAACAGAATCAGGACTGTCCAGGGTAGGGTTTCCAGATTTATGGTGGACATTCCTTCGCACTGGAGCATAAATGTGTCACTATGTAGTCTCAAACGCAAACGGCATCAAGAATCGCACTCAGTCTCCTCAGCCCTGTCTCAGCACCGCACAAATCCCGCTCAGCACTCACACTGAACACCTCACTGCGGTAGGAAATGGGGAGACAGAAGGGATTAAGGGGCTGCCTCTGAGTTCGTAAGGGAATCAAAAATGGACTGAAAAACGCTGGAAGAAGGCACCCTCCTAAAAAAAGAGAAAGAAAAGAAACCACGAGCACAGAGAGAGAGAACAAGAAGAGCATTCTGGAGGCCACAGAGCAAGCTGGGGAAGGCTCCCTGAGCCAAGGGAGCCTCCGGGATGGGTGGGGTTTTGAAATGCACAGCGATGGTGAGAGCACACGATGGCTCCCACGACAAGGCTAGCAGAACCATGACCCAGAAGACAAGGCAAGGGGCCCAGGACAATGGGGGGTCAGCCATGGGGGCTACTGGAAATAAGACGTGGCTCTACAGACAAGATCAAGGCCAGACGCAGAGGCTGTCATGAATGCCACTGGTTGTCACTGAGTCTGGCTCAGAGCTGCCTCTCTTCTCCTTTTTCCCTCCTTGACTCCTCTCCTACTAGATAGGCCTTTGGGAGAAAAACAGAGAGATGTCTGGGTTTTTTAAAGACTTACTTTTTGAAGAAATACAAAAATGATCGCCCCATGTAACTTTTTTTTTTTTTTTAATCACAGAACCCTTTCATACAAAATTTTGCCTTTTCTTAAAGGGCACGGCATTTGGCTTTAAGGAACATGTGTCTCTCTCATCAGCTCTTGATGGTGCTGGGGTGAGGGGACAAGTGTCAAAGCCTCGGTGCAGAGAAGTCGCAGCACTCCCAGCGGAGGCTGCATGGGAAGCAGTCAGTTCCACGTCAGACGATTGTCCAGCCACAGCCCATCTCCAAGAGTGACAGAGCATTTGCTCTGTGCATGCGTCAAGCAATGGCCCAGTGCAGGGGCTCCAGGGACACCCCTTGAGGGGCCCAAACCCTGCCAGACATGTGAAAGTGGCTGGCTTCTGTCTTCCATCTCTCTCCCTCCTGCGAGCTCTACACTTACAGACACCCAGTACCATGGAGTTGTGCCCTTAGTCATTCGTTCATCCATCCATTCGTCTGACCTACATGAATCCGCTCCCACGCCTCCTTGAGAGCAGGGCCTGTAACTCAGACACTTCGAGTCTCTGTAGCATGCTGCTGTCACAGAGTCTGTGTTCTAAATTCTTGCTGCTGGAAGTGGGGCCCATGGACAAGCCGTGCCCACCTACCTGGGAACTTGCTAGAAAAGCAGAACCCACTAAGCCAGAATTGGCATTTTACCAAGATCTCCAGACCACCCGTGCCCATCAAGGCTGGTAAAGTGCAGGCCTGCCTACAGCAGGCTGGCTGGCTATTTGTGGCCCTGGCTAACGGGGTGGTGGTGTCTGCAGGGAGACGTGGCAGTGACACATGACAGTGACATGTGGCTGCATATGCAGATATGGCAGGCGTGGGGAGCTAAGGGGCAGCAGAAAGGAGAAACGAGTTGAGGGGAAGGGATGGACAGAAGGTTGGAGAGGAGGCATGACCCCGCAAAGACTGCTGATGGGGGTGTGAGTGTGTGAACTCTCAAAGGATGTCTCCTCAAGTAGATGGGCGGCCACTCTTCCTATGTTCTATTTCCCTGATAGGAAATGGGGTCAGCGTGAGGCAGGGACTGGGTTCGGTGGGGACGGTGTCAGGGCAGAGCGGAGAGCTGAGTGGATGCTTCGGGGCTGCTCACCCATGAACTCTTAGGGGGTGGGAAGTATCATGGGAAGCAAGGAGCCGTACGGGGATGACTCTGGGCCTGTCAGGGCACGTCTACCTTCAGAGAAAGCCAGGTCCCTGGAAACCAAGTTTATTCTGCCCCAGTGGGTGGGGTGGGCCTGCCCTCCAGGAAGTCCCTGAAAAGCTCAAGGGAACGTGTGGTAAGCTTTTCGTGGCCTCCCCTGCCAAAAACAACCTCTGGAGGGAGCAGGACAGTGTGTACTGCCCTTCTCCACACCGCAAACCCAACGAGAGCACCTTGTCTGACCTGCCCGAGGCACCTGTCCAGGGGAGCCAGAGCCCCACTCTATTCTGCACGCCCGCACCCCGCTCCGGCCTGCGGGCCAGCTTCTCAGCTGACAGCCACCCACTGCCCTCCACACCCCTCCCTGGCAGACACCAGCCCTCAGAGCCCTGGAGTCCTTCTGGACACCCCCCTCCCCTGTCCTCCTTCCTGTCCCCTCCCCCTCCGGTGTCTCACCAGCATTCCTTCAGCTCCTCTGGGCTAAGCACAGACAATGCACTTGGCGCCGCTAAGTGGTATGGGGGACACAGAGATCTACCCAGTAAGGATCCTCTCCTCAAGGACATTACCCCCTTGGAGGAGATGCTCCTGGAAAAAGCCAGACTAAGAGGTAAATAAGTTCTAATGTATGTGAAGAGGTATGATGCTGCCCAAAGCAGTGCCCCGCATGGAAGCACTCTGTCCTGGCCCTTCACTGAGACTAGCTCTTCCAGACACAGCCTTGGGCAGGGAGGCCAGCTTGGCCACACATGTGCCTCAGTGTTACTAATCTCGTTAGAATCTCCAGAGATCTGCCATACTCCTCACCCACCTGCACCCCCGAGTATAAATTTCTGCCTCTGGCAGCTTAGTTACATGACTGGCGAGGCCCCCATAATGGCGTTTGCTCCTTGTCATGTGGGAGCCCTGCCCTCAAGTCCTCGGCTGGTGGCACAAGCATGTCTTTCTCATGCGAACGAGGGTCAAGAATCCCACCTGTGCTGCCACGGGTGCCAACCCGTCAGGAAGTCAGGCTAGCGTCATCCTCGCAGTATCTAGGAACACACATATCCTTACTATTGTCTCAGGGAAACATAAAAGGAAACGAGGGTTGCCCTTCAACTTGCTTCCTTGGCAGGTGCTCTTGCTAGCTTTCTCCCCTTGGGTGAATTATTCTGCTTCCTTGAACCTCGTCTACAAAATGAGGATAACAGCAATTTGCTCACAGGTTCATGGTCAGGATAAATGAAGTAACGGATGTGGGATGTCCACATGGAGTTAGAGAGGAGGCTTGAAGTCACCTTTCTTATCCTCGGCGTTGCTTTCCTTGGTCACCACCCGAGTTACTGACCCTTGTCCCACCTGTCTGCCACACCATTAAAAAAAACCAACAATCTCACTTCTCCATTTTTTATTGAGTCCCATTAACATGTTTGTCTTACCCATTATGTTTCCACAACTTTGAATGACATTTGATGGAATCTAGGCTGATCGATAATATCCTGGAATTTGAGGTTTTCAGCTGAAGACATTATAATTATTTTAAAATCAGGAACGCAAACTCTGGGTGCACAAACTTTCAATACTACCTGAAGAGCGTCCTTGGCACTGGGAATACAAGGACCACATCCTTGGGCACAGTTCTTCCCTAAGAAGGAGAACACAAGCTTGTCACGTTGCTATGAAGACAGGGAAGACGAAAATAGCAACTGACCTTCTCAACAGTTATCAGGCTAAAGAAAAACACAAGTTTAATTGAACTGTGGAAAGATAAACATTTGGGGGAAACCACCTACCTTCAAGGCTCTTCGATCCAGTTTGATGAGCAGTTTGAGAGGCTCTAACTCAAAAGACATGACAGGGAGAAGCTGATTCTTCCCAGGTCAGGATAGCACCAACGTGGTGTCTCCCAGATTGGCACCACGATTCAAAATAAAGGAAAAAGATGCCTCATTATATCCAGGTGTTTCTATGCCTTCAAATCGTGTTTGGAATTGTGTAGTTTTATTTCTAAATCACTTATTCTGATTCTCTATGATCTGTATACTTAAATTCATTAACAAACGGTTCTATTTTGCCAGGGAAGATAGACTTAAAAACAAAACAAAACAAAAACCTGCATGGGCTGGATTATTCCAACCGTCCACAGATAAAACCGAGTGTCCACCTGGTGGCAGAGGGTTGTAATGCAGGCAAAGCACCCAGAAACCCCGAGGCCTCTGGGCAAGTGCACCTAACAGCCAACGTCACATCATTTTACTCTTTCGTAAGGGTTGTAAATGCCCAGAATTCTCCTTGTGAATTCAGTTACTGTCTTTATCCTACCGAATGTTTTCTAAATGACAGCATTTTGCAGACGTTAGAGTCCCCTAATATTAATGCCCGTGAGTGTCCAATCTCATGTGCTTGTTCTTGGCATTAAATTAAAGGGCAGGGATTACTTCCGTCTAGCACAGATTTTCCATGGAGATGACACTGAATGGTGATAACTCTAGGGTAGTTGTCTAGCTGGAGAACTGGTAAGTAACATAATCCAGGCCAGGGTAGGGAGAAAGAAAGGATATTTTGAGAAACGCTGGTGGATATAAGTTCATGTGTTTATTAAGAGCAGAGCTTTTACCGCTTTGGTGCCTTGGGCTGCATGGCTTGCTTGCAAAGATGCAGGGTGGTGTATCTGTAGGCTCACAAAGACCTCTACCTTCTCTGTTTTGCCAGCTTGGAAACAATACCTGTGGTTTTGGTGCTCATTGTGTTTCCTTTCCCTGTGCATGGTGAGTTACTCATTAAAGACGTTGCTCTAGCGCTGAGATATGTGAGGTGGGGGGAGGGAGGCCAGTTGTTCCAGAAGCAGTGTGTGCAATGTGAATCCAGCAGTAACATGGTGAGCGGTTGTGAGAAGGCAGGAAAAAAACAATTTCATTACCATCTTTTCCAGCAGACATTTCAAGAACCCCTATATTACCTATTGTACTAGAGGCACAGGTTTATGTAATATACTATTTCTTCTCTTGAATGGCTTATACATTCTTGCAAATCTCTTGGGCCTGCAGCAGTGAAAAGAATTTTGGCCTTGGAGTCAGGAGCTCTTAATTTTACACTGATCTATGCATCTAGCTTGCTGTGTGATCTCGATCCAATTGCTTTACTCTGTGGGCTTCAGATGGTTCATCTGGAAAGTAGGGTGGCTGAGTGTAGTTTTGTGATGAGCGGTGCTAGCTCTGGCTTGTTTGCCTCTCCTCTCCCTCATCCTGCAGAATTTAGTTGTACTATCAATGACCCTTCAGCTGAATCTGAAAATCAACCACCATGCAGCTAAAATAAGAGAGGAACTGGCTGAAAGTTTTCCCACCCAGTGTGGCTAAATCGGAGGCTAAATCGGAGCCACCCACTGTGGCTAAAACTGCTGCCTTTGGGACCCAGCACCCCTCTCCCAGCCCTACTTGGTCTCCTGGGTTCATGTCTGTTGCCCAAGGAGAGGCAGAGGGGAGACCTAGAAATAGGAAGCAGGCTCCTTTCCCTACGGCCCAAGAAAAAAGGCCCTGGGAGAGAGGACGTGTCCAGATTTGTCTCCTCTGAATGGGGCTCAGAAGATGGAAGTGTCCCATCGTCTGCACCTGTGCATCTCAGCCCATCTTCTGGGTTAGAATGACTAATGATGACAGACGCTCTGACAGAGATCACCTGAAGCCTTGCATTTTCTTGCCTGATTCATCGGCCAGTTTGGGGTAGGGAAACATTCCCCGTGCAACCTGGGCATTAACCTCTACCATGCCCATTGAGCTGTCCTGGATACAACTTTCCAAGAATGTTAGCTGATGGGCACCTGGGTGGCTCAGTCAGTTAAGCATCTGCTTTCAGCTCAGGTCATGATCCCAGGGTCTTGGGATCCTGACCCGTGTCAGGTTCCCTGCTCGATGGGGAGTCGGCTTTTCCCTCTCCTCTCCACTTCTGCTCTCTCTCGCACTCTCCTGCTGAACATGGAGCCCAGCGCGGGACTCAGTCTCACCACTCTGAAATCATGACCTGAGCCGAAGCCAAGAGTCAGATACTTAACCAACTGAGCCACCCAGGAGCCCCAGATTAAACCAGTATTTCTGGGGGATGAAACCCAGGCACCAGTGTTTTTTAAGTCCCCCCAGGTGATTCCAATGCACACTAATGTTGAGACCGGCTGCCCTGGGGCCATGCAGTCAGCCTGGGTCACGCTCTGATGGCCGAATCCCAGTGAGGGCCAGCAACTCAGCCTCTCAATTCACTTGTTGGGCCCTGCTGGCTGGAAAGCCAAAGGGAGGTATTCATTCTCAGCAAGTGTAAGAACTGGCCGAGACCTGTGTTTGTTTCCAGAACCCAAGTGAGATGTTCATTAGTTTTTGACAAAACATGTCCAAATGCCACAGCACCAAAGGGTGTTGAGCCAGCCGGATGACTGAAGACTGGGAAGGGCTGATTCACTTCCTCACTCTCGGGCCTGGATCCCCTGGCCTCCCAGGGCAGCCCCATGAAGGGAGCTATTCTTCCCATCCAGGGTGGAGGCGGCTGGTTTTTCCAATTCAACTTGCCTTCAGTTGCCCCTTCCTGCAGCTCCAGCAAGTGCCCAAGGGTCACTGGGGCCAAAGAGAAAAGGTGGGTTTTCCTGAAGAGCCAGACTCTCATCCTGTTGATCTGAACAGGACCTGAGAGGCCCCAGTCACTTTCTAGTGATGAGTGACATTTGCAGAGATGAGTCTTCATCTCCCATCAGGCAAAGGTTTAGGAAAAGCACATCTGAAATCAGGCTCTGAGGACATTGTGCCCTACTCAGGCTGTCTTAAGGGACGAAGCTGCAGCCCCCGCATGGGGCATTGATTTCCAGAGTCTCACTGAGGAATATCATCCTTGACTTGGGTCATATGGAGACACAAATGATTCGCTTTGGAAATGAGATCTGAAATTATATGACTATTAGCTCATTTTTCTTGACATGTCCATAGAATTTCTTAAGCTTTGTATCCATAGCTCTTCTTACGCATTCCATGCTGACCTAGGGAGACTCAGTCAATACAAGGGTGCCCTCAGGCAGGCTATGAGGCAGCCGGCCATGATTTTTGCCCATATCGGGGCAAGGGAGGAGAAAGGGCCAGCACTGGGTGGGTCCCAGGACAGCCAGAGCAGGTGGCTCTCTGCTCTCCCCTCTGCCTCCATGTCTGCCTCCGATACACCTCCATGTTAGCAAGCATCTTGCAGATATCCAGATATCCTGAGAAAGCTTTCTTAGCCAGCAGGCCCCTAGACCACAAGTGACATCTGAATGAGGCTCTCTTTGTGCTCTGACATGGAACAAGCCCATTTCCTGGGGGAGTTCAGAAAGGAAGCAGGGGGAGGATTTTCTCCCCTCCGTGGCTGCATAGGTGAGGTTATATCTAATGGAAAGAGAGACTGGCCAAAGGTTACCACCTCCAGCTTTATCAACTCTGTAGCTGTTTTGTTGTCTCTCTAAAGTCTCCATGTCATCCACCTCCAGTGTTGTCTGGGCTGTGCAATTAGCACTTTGCTAAATGCCCCCTAATTCTTCAGTGGGCCTTCATTAGCGTGCCATAAAGCTTCAGGGCCTAGCAGGCTACTTAGAGGCCAAATAGTCCAACCCTCTTGACTTAGAGATTGGGGAAACGGGGCCCAGAGAGTAGTGCTGTGAACCATATTGGAGCCCAACGCTAAAGGAGAAGTCATTTCAGATCTATCGAAGAGTTTGATATTTTGTTCATCATGGATGACTTAAAAATCTCTTTATTGTAATCACTGAGGTTTTTGGGTTTTGGGTGCCCCTTAAAGCTTACACAGAGGTGAGTGCCTCACTCTAGGCCAGGCCCTGCCAGGAAGGGTGGAGAGTTGCTCAAGGCAATGCTAGTTTTGACCAGAGGCCAAAGGAGAACTTGGGTCTTCCAAATCTACAAACTTCATTCTTCTCTGTTGGCCTCAAGTGCAAAGTCCTATCTCTCCAAATAAGTCCAGAGTTCTGGTGGGCAGGGAACTAAATTGGTAGAATAATAACCCACTTGCAAGGTTATTGCCCAGCCAGGGAAGTAATATTTGAAAATTCAAGAAGCTGCAAGTTCATTCCCTAAATACAGGATTGCTGCCGATGGTGGTGTCCACATATTATTACTGCAGTGAGATAATAAGAGCTATAGGGACACATGCCAAGATGCAGACCAGCTCCCCAGCCCCACCCTCTCTTACCTGTACTACTTTCCAAGTGAGGAAGCCCCCTCCATTTTTCCCAAACCCAGGCTGATGACGTTCTTCAAGAGTTCTGTTACTCACCCCATGCTCCCAGCAGAGAGCACAGCCATAGATACATGAAGAATGAACAGTGGTCAGCAGCTGAGCCCTGACGATCACCTCTTCTTTCTGCATAATGACCACATGATGCGGCACGTTCCTCTGTATGGGGACACCATGACACAGCATCCGCTCATTGATGGACACTCAGTTGCTTCTTTTTGTTCTCTCCTTCCCTCTCCTGCTGTCCTCTTTCCCTCTCCATCTCTCTTTTTCTCTCCCCCTAATGTTGTGGCTGGGAGAAGCCCGTTTTTTCCCTCCAGGGCTCTGCACTGCAAAGGAACGTAATGTACATAGTTTTCTCAGATAGAGTACATGTTCCCTGCCCAGAATCAGTACTGCTTGTGGTCTATGTCCTCTACCTAGAGGGTCAATGGTGCCTCCCCCCCCTTGAAGGGAAAGCCCGTAAACCCAAATGTATGAAAATCACGGTTTGGTGCTGAGACTTTACAGAGAACTCACTCCCCAAGTCTCTGTGAGCATGGCTGCTGGAAGAACCCATAAAGGAGAAAGGAGAGCCATCTTACCATGAACCAAGTTGGGTCAGCTTTGCTTTGGCTACAGCCAAAAGAAAGTACACGTGGTTTTTCTTCTCTCCCTTTATCGTGCCATTCCCACCACCCCTTTTTAAAGAAAGAAATCATAATTTTAGTATCATTTCTAATAGGCAATTCATTCCCATGACTCAAAATTTCAAAAGTATAGAAAGTTGTCTTCTCCCAGTCACCTACTTCCCCTCCCAGAGGGAACCAACTTCACCGGTTCCTCGGGAGGGATTCCAAGTATACCCAAACAATGGTCTATAAGTGCTCCCACTCCCGTTGCAAATGGTAGAAATCACTCCTTCCCTCTCTTAGTACAAAAGGGTACATACTCCATACACTGGTCTTTACACAGGACTTCATTTTTTGTATCTTGGAGATGATTCCCCCATCAACCGCTGAAAGCATTCTCCTAGTTTTAATGTGGTTTACTACTCCATTGTATGGCTTACCACAATTTCTTTAACCAGTTCCCTCTTGATGGACATTTGGGCTCTTTCTAGTCTTTTGCCGAAGTAATGCTGCAGTGATGTTTGTATATATGTCATTTTGTACATGCACACATTGATCTGTAGGATTATTTCCTAGAAACAGAATTGCCGGGTCAAAATTGATACACATTCAGAAGTTTGACAGGTAGTGCCAAGTGCCCTTGCACAGAGCTCAGGCCAGTCCCTCCTGTAGCCCAAGAGTGCCCCTGGGAGCACACATTCCCCAGCTGCTCCTGCCGCGGTTTATAAAGGAGGACTCTCGCGATAGCCACCTTTACGGTCACTAACTTTTCTTTTTCAATCCAAAAAGTAAAAAATGGCATCTCAGTGTGGTTTTGCTTTGCATTTCTCTTATTAAGACTGGGTTTGGTTTGGTTTGGTTTTCTAGGACTTCTTTGTTCGTACGCTTCGCCCACTTTCCTATTGTATATTTGTATTTGGGAAGTACCTGATTTGAGCGTGCCCTTCCCACAGAAGGTCAGACCTTGTCTGCAGTAAGAGTGGTCAAGTCCATTTTGTCTTTTGACTTTGCCTGTGGTGATTTTGTTTGTTTGCCTTGCCAAACTTTTATTTTTATCATCAACTTTATCATAATTTTATGATTTCTGCTTTCACTCACAGATTTCAAACTCCATTCAGAGGTATTTTAGAATTTGATTTTTGACATTTAATCTTTTAATCTACATGTAATTCATCTCCTCTTAAGGTGTGAAGGATGTATCTGACTTTATTTTCTCCCCCAGTTGTCTACACAGGATATTTATTGAGAAGTCTGTCGTACCCCATTGGTTGAATTGCCATCTCCATAGGTCGTAAATTCCAGAGTTTCTTGTGCCTGCCTGGGCTTCTCCTCTGGTGTCTCCCTGACCTAGGCACTTGTGTGCCAGCACTGGACCCTCTCTTTTCCTTTCGGTGTCACTTGGACTTGACTACAGGTCCCTGGGTTTGCAGACGTTGGACTGGGATGGGGTGCAGTGGAGGAATAGCAAAAGTGTTGGATAACATCAGAAAACTTCTAGACTTTCTCCAAAGCCTCCCCACATCTAAAATGGTTTTTCTCTCACACTTCCTCTCTAAAGAAAAACAAAGAAAACAAATATGTTATTTTCCTCATTTAAAAATTTGACTATTTGGGGGCGCCTGGGTGGCTCAGTGGGTTAAAGCCTCTGCCTTCGGCTCAGGTCATGATCTCAGGGTCCTGGGATCAAGCCCTGCATCGGGCTCTCTGCTCGGTGGGGAGCCGGCTTCCCCCCCTCTCTCTCTGCCTGCCTCTCTGCCTACTTGTGATCTCTCTATCAAATAAATAAATAAAAAGTCTTTTAAAAAATTTGACTATTTGTCCACCTGGAGGGTATCCCTTTTTTTCTGTGCACTCTGCTGTACTCAGGGGAGGGGGGCTTCCATTCCAAGTCTAGGAGCTTGGGGAGGACTGGAAGCAGGGCTTTGACCACCATGTGGCTTCTCCCACAGACTTCTGGAGCTTCAAACCCAGCACTTGCCGGTGGAGTGTAAATTGAGCTGGTCTTTATCTTAGAGACATAACTATGGACCCTAGACAAACACATTAACAGCTACTAAGACTAAACTAATACTGGCCAATAAACAAATCCCCAGGAGAGATTATGCAGAAGAATCCTCCCTCCCTCTGCGTGCCCCTGGGGCTCCTGCTCCCTCAGCCCTCGGCTCCTCCCCATCGTGCTCCCCCACCAGACGAGTCCATACAGCCTCGCCAGCGGCTGCCCTGCCATGGCCCCCTTTTCTAGCCCAGCACGGTCCCCATGCACTCAGTAAGTAATGACTGCAAATAACCTTAAGCGAACAAATCTCCTTAGAAGGAACAGCTAATAGTTCCAAACTATCAAAAGGAAAGCTTCTCCTTTGGAGGTAGAAATCATCCCATATGCCAGAGGTTTTTCAACTTAAAGGTCTTCAGATGTGCCTCAGAGGTTCCCTGAACCCCTGCAGTGATTTGCAAAATTCATAGGTAAGTCTGGTGGGGAGGGCTTTTTCTATGTAGTGAGAGAGGAGGGTCCTCAGTGTTCATAAGAGTCTAATACTTTAAAAAAAAATGTCTAGTTATCTACGGATAAAATTACATCTGGAATTTGCTTCAAAACATTCCAGTCAAGAGTGCAGGGAGTGGGTGGGGTAGGTGTAGTTACGGATGAAACGAGGTTGACCATGAGCTGATTGTTGTCAAACCTATTGACGGGGGCTTGGGAGTTTATTTTATTATTGCCTCATGAAAGAGGGAGGGGAGGGGGGACGGAGGGAGGGAGGGAGGAAAGCCTTGTTACAGACAGACGGAAAGAACCAGACGGCCCACAATGTACAGCTGCCCTCTCCCAATTCCAGCTTTACAGGAACCACTCCTGCCTTGGTAAGTGTTTGGGAGCCTGGAAACTGTGTGGATGCAGAAGCGTGTCCCCTTCACTCTCACCTCCACCGAGTACGCTCAGCATGGCCCAGGGAGCAGCTCAGGCCCCCTCCCCATGCCCGTCGCAGGCCTCGAGGGCCAGGGAGCCGGTCATCCGAGGCCCTTGGCTCCTCACCCCAGCCCAGGTAGACAGAGCCCCTGTTGCCCGAGCAAGGTGGTGCAGAAGTGGGCTGTGGCCGCCCCATTTGGATATGCTTGGAGTAGAAAATTCACAAATTCCAAGCTCCTCTCCCAAAGCAAACCTCCCCCCGCCCAGGTGGCTGAGCCTGTCCTCCCTCCGACAGAGACGGCTCCATGGGCCGCCAAGCGGGAGGCTTTGAAAACCGGCTTGTGTTTGGGTTGTGAAAGCATCAATGTGTGCCCTGTTTGCGCAGAGAAGGAGCATATTTTCTCCCTTCCCAATGCAAACTCAAAAGATGCTCCACGGTTTTTCTTCAGACTTTCCACAGGAAACATAAATAAGGAAGAAAGATGATCGTAGGAGCAGAGCCCCGACATGGGACGCCAGCCCTGAAGGCGAAGGCACTGCTGGAACAGGCGCCCTCTGTCCCTTGGTGACAGCCTCCAGAGCCCTGGGCGCACCTCTCCTCCAAGCAGCCTTCGAGGCTGAGGCCGGGGGAGCCACAGGACCAATTCTCAGGCCCAGCTCCCGGCCGTCCTCGCCTAGCCCATGGGTGGCGGGTGCCCAGGCTGGGCGGTTGTGGCGATCCCTTAGCTGCCTAGCTTTCCATCTCCTGTCTTTGCTTGTGTTCAAGTTGAACACACCGTGCTGCTCCCAGCCCAGGGGCCCAACAGCACAGTGAGTCTGATGCTGAATCAGGGTGAAGTGTGGGGACGGCTTCCCAGGAGCCCGAGGTCCCCCAGCTGACCAGTCCTCCCTGTGTTGGGCTCCGTCTTGCAAGGACATTCCATCCCTGGTCTGCAGTCTCTGACCTCAGGGAGCTTATAATCTGCATGCAAACACGAAGTAAGAGCAGCCGTAAGGCAGTGTTTGAGAGCACACTGTTAAAAATAAAACAGAGAGACAAATCTTGAAAATTCCCTAAGCAAATTCACACAAGCAAAGCTGAATGCAGTGTATTTTGCAGAACGAACTCGACATTGATTATTTCTTGCTTGTGCCTCTGAAACCTCTGAAAAGCCTAGGCAGAGAACTATTGCCCAAGACTGACAGGAGGTTAAGCACTGACCAATTCCCTATCTTAAGAAAATTCAAATATCATAAGAAAAAAAGAAGAAAAAATTCTAATATTGAAACCAATCATCATGAAGAATAACAGTCACTGCTTTCTCACCCTATATACTGCTTTACAGTAATATACCCCCAGAGCCTCATTCCAGTTTGGTTCTATAATTTCCGGTTCACTAATTGTCTTTTTGGTGCGTGCACCGTCAGTGTTTACTAATCACTACTTTGGTGATTGCTTGGTTTTACTTCTGCTATTTCTGAACTTTTGACAATGCACATATGCATTGGCTGACCTAGCGTTTGTATAACCTTAATGGACTTTTTTTTTGCACACAGGATCAGAGTAACTCCTTCTCATGGGTTATAAATACCAGCTGACTGCTTCCGTGTTGGGAGTTTGTAAAAACTGTATTTCCAGATCAACTGGGCCCGACAAGAAATAGAGGATGGCCTCTGATGCCGGAGCGAAAGCAAATGCTGATAGGTTTATTATAAGCTTTGGTGGCTCGAGTGTCTGCTAGGGCCAGAGCTGCAAGGTTTCAGGGCCGCCATTTCTGTCTCTTGACATCCAAGAAACTTTCTTCGTGAAATATTTTCCTCTCCTTTAGTTTCTCTTTTTGGATAGACCCAACAAGCCCATTGTGCATCTGCAAATTAAAAAAAAAAATAAAACGTAATATCAGTTCCTAGAGCCCTGTGATAAGTCAACTACACAAAGCAAGGACACCACTGGGAGATGCTTCTGAGATTACGCTTCCAACCAGAGTTAAAACTGGCTTTGATGCAACACATTCAGAGAAAGACCACAGGAACCATTTCCTTTTCAGCTGAGGTTTATTTGTTTTGTTCATCTGAAGCTAGAGCCAATAAGCTAAATAATTTTCAATGGCTAAGAAGGTTTCTCAGATTAGGATAATCAATCCTGTCTCAGAAAAGCCAACCAAACTGCAGCCCAGTGTGCTGTATCCACAAGAGGAGCCGGTTCTGAGAGGGGTTTCCCTAGGGATGCTTCCAAGAGCAGAGGCCCGGCTGAGACTGGCTCAGAGAAGAGACGCAGAGCAGGAAAGGGAAGGCGGTGTGCTGACGGGGGTGAGGAAGAGTGATGGAGGAGAGGTGGTCAGGGCCCAGGTGGCTCAGAGCATGGGCTCTGGGGTCACACGGGTCTGGGTCTGAAGGGCTCCCTGGGCTCTGCCACCTAACAGCTGTGCAGTGTGACGTGCTGTTATGTTTCCCGACCTATGAAAGTGGCACAATACCAGCACCTGCCTTCTAAAGTAATGGTGAGATGAAAGAAGACAAAATATGGAAAGAACTCATGGGCAGTTCTCAGCCAGTGGAGGCTATTCCAATCATGCAAACAGAAAGAGTAAGGGGACACATCGGGGTTGGGAAGAGGGGACACGGTGGGAGGGGTACCAAGGCCTGACACTACAGACTGCATCACCCCCCACCCCCAGCCCCATCTCCAGCCACCTGGGACAGCTCATCTCCCAGTCCAGACAGATGGCACATGAATCTATTGAGAAACCATCCATGACAGTTATTGGAAACTTGACATTTGCAGGGTCTCCACACAATGCCTAGCTGCCACGGCTGGCAACAAGGCCTTATTCACTTCCCCATGCAGCTCCCTTAGCTGCCCCAGCCCCTCTGTCGCACGCTGGCTGCTGGTGTGCAGAGGGCCCCCTGGTGCCCGGCCACCTCCCCTCCTCTGGCTCTACGTGATTTCTGACTTGCTTTTTCCAAATGTGAAATCTTTGAATGAGGTCATTTCAACTGAGGGGTGGGGTGTGTGAGGGGAGTGTCACCAAGGCAACATTTCCGAAGTGCAGAGGTCCCTGGGGTGACTTTAGGCGGAACCTGGATAAACGTTTTTCATTTTAATAGATACATATTTATTGTTAAATGTATTTATTTTGAAAAGGTAGAATATCGATCCCATGATAGAGTTTTTAGTTCACATAAACTTGAGTAAAGCAAAAGAGAATGAGAGAGTTGATTTAAGGAAACTATTAAATGCTGAATAGTCCAGGTGGTCCTTGGTCCTGACAAGTAATTCTGGGAACACTGCACACTTGCTCTCAGCCCTCACCTACAGTTTCCTGGACACGCTGGTCTGATGGACTTGGTTTTGATCACAACAGGATGGTCCTACCTTGGGCTGACCAGAGAGAGGGGCTATTCCATACCCAAAGAGCTCCAATGACATGTCACAGCTCCCTCAACTATGTTTTATCTGCCCCCTACATGGACACCTGGTCTGCCTTGCTGTTCTCAAACACGACTCTCGTATTTCAAACTGTTCAAGAGCCCTCCATAGCTCCCCATTTCCTACAGGACAGAGACTGACTCCTCAGCCTGGCACTCAAAGCCCTGCTCCGTCCATCTCTCCATTTCTGCCACAGGCCCATGTACTCACTGCCTGGACATCTGGTGTCCTCCCTTTGGTGTCCCCTCTGCCCTAGCTGCTCTAGGGATGTGGATGGGGGCTGTCCACTCATCTCCAACCTGTCCTGTGATTCCTCATCCTCCTCCCAGGCCCCTGCATCCTCTCCTCCTGCAGATACAACTGACGGTCTAGCAGAACGCTCAACGCCTGCCTGTGGGTTCTGCCTCTGGCACTACTGCTTACCAGCTGTGTGTCCTTGAGCCAGTTACTTGCCCTCTCTGGTACCCCATTGCTTCATCTGTAATGAGGGCCACTGACAACAACATCTACCTCCTCCCAGAGCTGTTGGGAAAGCTGACTGAGATGCTGTTCCTGGCACAGCACCAGATACACAGTAGCAACAAGTACACGTCTGCGGCCACACCTTCCTTGAACTTGGAGTTTAGTTCTAGCACAGAAGAGCATTTTGGCACTCCTTTCCCAGGGAGGAGGTGTTTGATAGATACTTGTCGACTGATTGTGGATGTTCTGGGCTGCGTTTTTTACATTCTTCTCTTGATCAGAGGTTCCAGAGGGCCTGACAGCAATGTTCCCTTTCCTGGGTCTAAGGGTCCCTGCAGCCCTGAAAAAAAAAAAAAAATCAATTCCTAGGTTATCTCGCCATCTTCTCTTCTCTGGATGAGTCTTCTTTGGTCTCGAGGGCTCTATGTGAGGCTGCTTCTTCTTCCTTCAACTTTGGCCTAACATCTAGAATCGTCCCCGGAGTTGCCAAGGCCAGCAGAGGAGGCACGTGAAGCTTCCACAGAGCAGACTGGAGGAGACAGAGGGCAGGGGCTGGACACACAAAAGGCCATCTTCTCGACTGGAGAGCGGTCACCAGCACACACTGACCCAGGGCCCTGTTGTGCCAGGCACTGAGTGAGGGGCAGCCTTCGAGACCCAAGCTCTGCCCCTGGTCCTGGCCCACTTCTTTTCTTGCTCTGGTTGATACAGAGATGGTTCCAGAACCTGGATGGTTCCAGTTTTTCAGTGACCAGCCAGTGGCCACAGGCCTAGACTAGCAGCAGGCCTTCCCTCCCCCATCCAGTCCTCAGCCTTCTCTGAAAGATGTGTGTGTTCCTTCAGCCCTCCCCCACACCACATCCCCTTCCTCCCACAGAGCCCGGGTCCCCAGGCTGCAGTCCAGCAGTCCCTCTGAGCAGACTCCGGGCGAGGCTCGGCTTTGTTAGAAAACCTCATTAGCAGAGACAGCGAGGCCGGGGGGGCTTGGGGTGGCATTCCAGGTGTCAGTTGAGAGGGGCCGCAGGAGGAAAGGCCATTAAACCACGCTGAGGTCAGCCCCTCGCAGAATGAAAACAACAAACTGCAACCCAGGAGAGGGCTGGAAAGTACACTGGCAACTGAAAAGGGGATGCCCCATGCTCGGCTGGGAATGGAGGGCCCTGCCTGGTCCTGGGAGTCCCAGGGGTGAGGTGTGACCACCCTCCACTATGTGAAGCCCCAGAGGATGGAGGCAGAGCCTCAGGAGACTCTGAGCCCCCAGTGCCCAGCGCATGCAGGCACTCAACAAACATGGGATGAATGAATGAGTGTTTAGCCCATTCCCAGCGAGGAGGGCCAGCAATATCTCCGACTACTTGAGCGCTCACTAGGTGTGAGGCCCAGTGCTAAACTATGTATAAGCTCTTCATACGGCAACAACCCAAGTATTATCAGCTCGATTTTAAAGACAAAGAAGGATAGCTACCAGAATGTGTTGTCTGGGGCTCCTCTGGCCCTTCAAGAACTCTCTAGAACTCTCCCTACCCATACCTGGAACTTCTGAACCAGCGACACATTTCCTTCATTCCACAACTAGTTATAAAAAGGCTGAGGGAGCACTGGGGCTGAGGAAGCACAGGAAAGCTCACTCCTCCTGAAGGGCGATTAGAGTGAACGGCTGGTATCTGGAATTCGCTGTCCAGAGAGGGAGAGGGGCTGCCTGGAGTCTGGGCACAGAGTCTGTCGAGGGAGGCGAGGACAGCGGCTGCCTGTGTGTGTGGACTCCTGCTTTGCTTCAGTGAGTTCTGTTTGCCCCTGCTGAGCAGGGACGTGCAGGGGTGGGTATTTTTGTCACCTAACGGGGAATGCTCATGATTTATGAAGTCCTTTTAACCTCAGGCTGCCTCATAAAGAAGCTTTGAGGGGACTCCAGGGAACCTAGTTATGAAAGACCTTCCTTTCTGGGGCTCTTTTAGAGGAGGCCTCACTGCCTGCCTGCCTGCCTGCCTTCAAGGATTAGATACCTTGTGTACCCTAGTCTGGGTCTGGGATGATGGGGGCCGGGGACCCCAGGAAGACTGGCTATGGATCTGTGCCTTGTTCCCTTAAGCCTGCTCAGGCTTCTTGTCCTTTACAGCCTCTTAGCTGAAACCTGCCTCAAGACATCTCTGATCCCTGACCCCTCAAGCCCTTGACTTTTGAGGCCCAAGCTTCCACTGGATGAGTCATTCACCTTACTGAGCCTCAGTTTTCTCATCTGCAAAATGAGTATAATACTACCTACCTTTCTGAGGACAGCCCCCATGCGTCTCATCTGTTCTTGTCTCTCTAGCATCTCAGGTGGGACACAGAGCAGTGGATACAAAATGGCAATTTGTCCAAGGGAATTCTACTGGATTCCACCAGGAGGAATCAGTGGAACCTACAAGCAAGGAGCCTGGTGGGCATTTAGAAAAATCTGGCTTAAATCTGGATTTTGAATTTGATTCTTCCCTGCAGATGTGGAATGGAGACCCTGGACCAGATTGTGAGATGGGGTCCCCTGAGGGCCCAGCTCTCTCCTCCCAGACCCCTTGGGGCCAGCTACAGAGGATCTTTGCCTCTCTCCCTTCCAGGCACCCCTCCCCCAAACTGGACCTCCCGGCCTCTTCCCAGCCCTGCAGCAGCCCCTGTGGCCCCTCTGGGGCGGTGGGCGTCCCTGTGTCGGAGCAGCCAGCCCAGGCCCCTCTCCAGGGAAGGGGCGGAGGGGTGTGAAGGACTGGTGTGTGTGACTTTGTTTATTTTCTCTGAAAGATCCTGCCTGAGTCCTGCTATAAAAATAACCTGCCTGGAAACCTCATCTCCGAGGGGGAGAAAGAGGCTTTTGTATCCAGAAAAGTGGCTCTAACAGCCTCCCTGTGCCTTCGTCTCAGCCCCACACAGCAAGGAGAAGCTGGCTGAGGCGATGAGGAGCCTTGGCCCAAGGGAGGTGTGCAGGGCGTAGCCAGGGGATGGCCCTGGTGGGGGAGGGGCAGGGAGGGGGAGGGGTTCAGTGCCCCCCCCCCGCCACACCCCCCCCACTCCCGTCTGCGTGACCCTGGAAGTTCAGGAGGAGGAACTGAGGGAAAGAAAGAAAGGAGACATTGACAAGAGATACAAACCAACCAAGATGCACTGGATATCAGGAGAGAGACAAACAGGCCGGGAGAGAGAGGAAAATCAAGTCCTACAGAGAGAGACACCGGAAGGAGACTGAAGCCAAAGGAGAAAGAAAACAGAGATGTTCACCCAGCAAGTTGTGGCTGGAGCTCAAGGAATCAGAAAGAGTCTGCGGCCAGGTTTATAGAGGGAACTAAGGCTTTGGTCCAATTCCTGGGATCCCCAGTGTGTCCCCCTGCTGGGGGAGGAGGTCAGGCAGGGTCAGAGCTGGGCTCTAGGGCCCTTCCCTGGTCCTTTGCCCTGGCCAGCTCCTGCTCTGGAGCACGCTGGGGTGATAATGAAGACACAGGCCTGACTCGGGTCTCTCAAGGTATGCCTTCCCAAGGGCCAGGTCCAAAGGCAAGAAGGGATTCTGCGGCAGTGAAAGAATGCTAGCATTGCATTTGGAGGCCTGCATTCAAGTCCCAGTTCTCCCACTTGTTAGCCTGGTGACTGTGAAGTCTTCCAGCCTGGCGTTCTCACCTGTAAACTATAAAGGATAGGGCCCACACCAACTCGCAGCACCGTTGGGCAGATCCATGGAAGGGTACCCAAATAGTGCCAGTGAGACGAGAAGGGATGAGCCATTCAAACACATTTCTCTAGGGGCTGGGGTTGACCGTAGAAATTGCCAGTCTCGGTAACCAGCGCCACTCATGGTGTAAGCAAGAATGTCAAAGAGAAGCTCACAGCTTCAGCCATCTGGGGAAGAGTAGGTTCCAATATTAACCATGAAAGTAAAGTTTTTCTCCTATAAGAAATCTCCTGTATCTTTTCATCACCAAGACTCACGTAGATTCACATAGAATCAGGTTGGTAGAACACATACCCCTGAAGACACTCTTACGCTTAAATCCAGCGGGGAGGCTGAACTCTCCTGTGATAATGTATGGAGCCAGCAGAAGATAATGTATTATTTCCCCTAGGGCTTGGAGTTGCTGTTTTGGTGGTAGGGGTGGCTTTTCTTTTCTTTTTTTGTGACACAGATCAAAGGAAGAACAGAGCTGGGGTCCAGGATGCTTTAAAGCAACTCTTGGAGGGGCACCTGGGTGGCTCAGTGGTTGAGCATCTGACTCTTGATTTCGGCTGAGGTCGTGATCTTGGGATCGTGAGACTGAGCCCTATGTCAGGCTCCACATTTAGTGCAGAGTCTGCTTGTCCCTCTCCTTCCCTTTTGCTTGCTCTTGCTCTCCCTCTCTCTCAAATAAATAAAGAAAGAAAACCTTTTACAAAAATAAAGCAACTCTTGGAGGTACGAATTAACATGTGGAGAAACTACAAAGGAAACTCTACTTTGGGGACAAAGAGCTGGGCAGCACAGCTGTTCACTGAAGCTAGGAGAGGGCTGTGGGGCTACAGAAGCCATGATCAAAAGCGGGCTGTGGGCACAGCAGAGCCTAAAGCATCCCCACTGGCTTGAGGCTGAGCAGGGACCCAAGAAAGGAAGAAATGGGGGTAGGACTGCAGCAAGGCAGCTACTGGGAAAAAGAAAGGAGGCGGTCTGGTGATGCATCTGGAACTGTCCCACAAACTGGCCCTCAACAGCAACAAATTTGAAAAGTAACTGAAGGAATGTGCTCAGGACACTAATAACATTAATAGTTAAAACAAATGGTTAGCATTTACTGTGTGCCAGGCCCTGCTCTAAATGCTTTGCATGCATCATTGCATTTAGTCCTTATAAAGGTCCTTCCTAGGCATCCACCACACCCCCACAGTATAGCAGACTCTCATGCTGGACAGGGCTGACCCCAGTCCTAGATCCATGGGTAGGCCCTGGTAGATTTGAGCCAATCAGGGTAATCCCGTAACCCATGCCAGAGGGAACACCTTCAGGTTGTTCCAAGTAAAGTGTAGACTAGGACTTGACTAAAAATGAGGGAAGAAAAGGTGTGAGGCCTGGAGCTGCTGGCAGCCATCTTAGGATCATGGGTGAGCCATACTGAGGATGAACAATATATCAGGAAGGCAAAGCCAAAAGAACCACAGAGAACAAGCAGAAGCCCTGATCAAACTATTCCTGAAACCTTCATGACTTTAGGATTTTCATGTGCATTAATGAAGTCCATGATTAAGATAGTTGAGTGAGATTCTTTCCTTCCTTCCTCCCTCCCTCCCCTCCTTCTTTTCCTTCTTTTTATAACTTACAGCTGGAAGTATCCAAACTGATGCAGAATATGTCACCCGGGGAGGTTAAGTAACTTGTCTGAAGTCAAGTAAGCTACCTGATAAGTGAAGGAGCTGGGATTCAAATAAGGCAGGGTGAATTTAGAGCCTGTGCTCTCCCAACAGCATCAAGGAACCCTGCAGCAGCTGCACTCTGACCACACAGCAGCTCTGTGCCAAATCCCCATCCAGGGCACCTCACTGCGTCCTCATGGCAGCCTTTGGAGATGGCAGCCACTGTTATCCCTGCTTGTACAGATGAAGGAACTGAGGCTTGAACAGGTTAACTGACATGCTCATTGTCACATAGCAGAGCAGAACTGAATCCAGGTACCTGCGATCAGGGTGCTGGGCCTTCTCTCCTGTCCTGTGGGCAGAGGCTGCCCAATAGTGTTTCCAGACAGTCTCTTCCATTCCCTTTGAGGGTGAACTGACTTCTAGTTGTTTTATCTACGTTGGTCATAACTCCATGGTGATTGCACAGATAGGTGAGCGTTAAAGGGAGGTAATTTTATTTTATTTTATTTTATTTTTAAAGATTTTATTTATTTATTTGACAGAGAGAGTTCACAAGTAGGCAGAGAGAGAGGAGGAAGCAGGCTCCCTGCTGAGCAGAGAGCCCGATGCGGGGCTCGATCCCAGGACCCTGAGATCATGACCTGAGCCGAAGGCAGCGGCTTAACCCACTGAGCCACCCAGGTGCCCAAGGGAGGTAATTTTAGCCCAGAACATTCCTATTTTTCCAGCAATGGGGTGGGCACCCTGGGAGAGTCTGAGCTCTCTGTGGCGGGCAGGCCAGCAGGCCAGGGCTGGTGGAGAGGCCTGTTGCCTGCATGAGCAAGGCTGGAAAGAACGGCTGACGTTCTGTACTTCCAAAGCCTCAGTTTCCCCATCTGTACAGTGGTAAGGGCAGGGCTGGGTGAGGGCTGACATCTCTTCCACCTCTAACATTCTCAAATTCTGGAATTCCCGGAGGCAGGACTCCAGGCCCCAGGGTCTAGCCAGGAAAACAGAGAGGAAGCTGTTAGGCCAGCTGGGTAGAACAGTGGAGCTTATTGAACCCACGGTTCCCTGAAACAGAAACAGCCAAATGGCGCAAGCAAAGATAAATTCATTTATGGGGCTGGTGAGAGCAACTGAAAAAAATGCAGGGCTTGAGGGCTGTCTGAGGAGAGCCAGTTTTCAACTGGTGGGCTGTGACGGTGTGCCCGCAGGATAGAAACTGTACTCCGGGCCACAGGCTGCCCCAGCCAGAAGGAAGACAGTGAACCTGGACATGACTGTCCCCATCAAGTGCCCAGGGACCTAGAAGTCCTACATGGTCAGGGCTCCCTCACGTGGGTTCACTTCCCCCAGAGACCAGGGAGAGCTGTGCTTGTCATTAGCAAAGGGAGGCCTTTCGGAAATGTGCCTTGGTTAAACTAAAAACGTTGTTTAACTGAAAGGCACTTATTCGGCAACACAGAGACCACTCTTGCAAAGCTGTGAGGCTGAGAGAGAGGAGGCCTGAGTCTCCTTCCCTGCACAACTTTGGGTGGGCCTTGAGACCCAGGGGTAGACAAGATGCCACCATAAAGCTCTGGGGAGTCTCTCTGGGATGTTCCCTCCACTCTTCGCTTTCATGATGATTAATGTTGATATTGTGACTATTTGCAATGTGCTTTGCCATCTGCCATCCCATGTGAAAATGGAGCTTCCGAGAGGGTAAGCGGAAAGTCACTCAGGTAGCAAATGATGGTTTGGGGGTTGAACCTAAGGCCCTGGGCCTGAATCCTATGCTCTTTTCTTGTGGCACCTGCTACGCTTTTGGGGGGCCACAGAGGGCTGACTTTTCTAGGATGCCTTTTTCTCTTGCTTAGGGACAATGCAGAGCCCTCGGAACTGGATTAAAACCATTACAAGTGACAGTTTTGAAAAGATTGGTATTTGAAATAGAAGCAATTCTAATGGTAAAGTAAATGAAAAGAAGTCCAAGGGACTTCTTTATGACTTTCTTCATGATGATTACTTCTAGGCTTTAAAATAAGGCAAATATTGGAAATTAAATGATGATTTTTTTTACTTGGTGTCACCACCCTACTGCTGTCCTCAGTAATTTCTAGCCTGCCTTTGGCCTATCTCAGGTCCTTGGGCCCCAGGGCCACACTGCTCTGTGCTGAGAGGAAATCTCTGGAATTGTCTGTGAAATTGGGCCAGGCTATCCAGCTGGGAAGATGCCTGTGCTAGAGCAGAAGTGACTCAAGCAGAGAATAGGGCCCCTGAAGGAGGTGTTCCATGAGTGGGGAGGAACGAAGGTTGTCTGGGAATAGCTCATGTTGTCCCTTGCAAGAGGAGGCAAGGAAATAAGGCTACAGAAATGGAGGCTCTGGAAGAGCTATAAGTCATATTCTTCCCTGGGCTCTCGAAATGCAACAATGACCACCATCTTCACCCTCAGAGAGGAGGCCGAGTCCAATTCCAGGAGTCCAATTCCAGGCAAAAAGAGTAAGAGAATGGTAGAGGGGAGTGTTAGGAATGTCCAGCAGGGGAACAGGGAAAGAAGTTGGAGATTCCCCAAGTTCCCCTCCCTAGGGGCTCAATGTATCCTCCAGAGCTCCTTGGGACCAGGGCTCCTTCCTGTGTTTTCTAGTTCCTTCCAGACTCCAGTCTGGGGACAAGGGGGCTGCAGTTAAGTACAAGGGTATCCATTAAGAATCCAACTGGAATATTTTCCCACTTTCCCTGTTCTTTTTTCCATAAGTTCTATGTCCAACATGGGGCTTGAACTCATGACCTTGAGATAAACAGTGGCATACCCCACTGCCACTGACTGAGCCAGCCAGGGCGCCCCTTTCTGTGCTCTCTCTGATACTGCAGAGGCTGAGGGGGACAATGGGAAAGATTGTGGGAAGAAGAGTTTGGGGGGAATTCTGAGCTTTTTAACAGCAATTGGTAAGAATGTGCAAAACTCTTTTAAGTAACATAAAAATAAACAGCTAGTAACTTTTTTGATTCTCTGCCTCAAAAGAAGTAAAATGTGTTTGGGGTACAGCCGGCAAGCAGCTCCTTGACTCTCTTTCTCCTTGATCCAGTCCCTCCAACCACCCCTTCTCCCTAGCAGTCCTGCCCTGGTCCCTCAGCCACCCACCCTTTTAGAGACCCCATGGCATCATGGGGACTAGCTATTTTCTGGCTGACGGTGGGAGGGGCTGGAGACCCTCGTATGCTTGCGGAGCAGGTCAAGGTCCCTGAGGACCCTGGGATGGAGTCTTTGTAGGAGTCAGAGCAGTGAACAAAGAGGCCTTTGAGTCCTGGCGAAAGCCCTAAAGAGCCAGTGCCTTGCGCCCAGCCTCATACCCCCAAGGACTGGCTCAGGCAGACTGCTGGCTCTGGCCCCTTCTCCCCAAAGGGGATTTCTGATGCAGCTTTTGTGCCCCAGATGTTGCAGTGAGGTACTCAATTCACCTGAAATATCACCAGGGTTGGGGACATTCCCTTGAAGCCCTCTCATTCCTTCTCTCTCTCTCTCTCTCTCTTTTTTTTTTAGAAAGATTTTATTTATTTATTTAACAGACAGAGATTATAAGTAGGCAGAGAGGCAGGCAGAGAGAGAGAGAGAGGAGACAGCAGGCTCCCTGCTGAGCAGAGAGCCCGATGCAGAGCTCGATCCCAAGACCCTGGGATCATGACCTGAGCCATAGGCAGAGGCTTTAACCCACTGAGCCACCCAGGCGCCCCCATTCCTTCTCTTTTAAAAGACTTTGGATTCAAACAGACTTGGTTCCAGTGTTAGTTTCTACCACTTACTGGTCATGTGATCCTGAATAATTGACAATTTCAATTGAACTTAAAATGGGAATATTATTATTCTTATTACATTATATTGTATTATAATTATTATAATTATGTTATAATATTATTCACTTCATCGGTTGATTACACAATGCCTAGCACATGGTAAGCACTCAGTAGGTATCAGTATCAGGATTATTATTCCTAATATCTATCCCCATTCTCTCTTTCCTCTTGACTCCTGCCAGGCTTGACCCTCAAGTCTAACCCCAGTCTGACCCCAACCCAGCAAATGGGTCCATCAGGTGAGAAAGCCTCAGTTGGGCCTGAGCTGGGCTCTTCAAGGTTGTGATAAGTTTCCTCAAGCCGGGGGTATAGGGGCAGGAGTCATGTGAAAAAACTTCAGGCACTAGGTACAGGGTGAGGTTGACACTGACCTTAGATGATTGAGCGGACTTTCAATGGCCACATTTGTGTCACTTACAGGCACTCAACTCATATGGACTCCTGGAATGTTCAAGAAGTTCAGTGGTTCCTCTGGCACTATTGGTGGGAATGCAAACTGGTGCAGCCACTGTGGAAAACAGTATGGAGGTTCCTCAAGCAGTTAAAAATAGAACTACCCTGCAACTGATTCAGTAATCCCACTACTAGATATTTACCCCCAAATACAAAAACACTAATTCAAAGCAGCTCTATGCTTATAACAGCATTATTTACAATAGTCAAACTATGGAAGCAGCCCAAGTGTCCATCCATAGATGAATGGATAAGGGAGAGGTGGTGTATGTATAAAATGGAATACTATTCCACTGTAAAAAAAGAATGAAATCTTGTCATTTGCAACAACATGGAGCTGAAGAGCATAATGCTAAGTGAATTGACTCCAAGAAAGACAAATACCATATGATCTTACTCATATGCAGAATTTAAGGGAAAAAACCAAAACAAGTAAAGGAAAAAGAGAAGAGGGACACAAACCAAGAAACAGACTCTCACCTATAGAGAACAAACTTGATGGTTACTGGAGGGGAGGTCGGTGGAGGGGGTGAAATAGGGGATGATCAAAGAGTATACTTCTCATGATGAAAAAATAATAAAATGATAAAAAATAAATAAGTTCACCAATTTTTAAGTTTTGAGAGGATCTATGAGATGGCTAAACTTCTGCAACCTCTTTCCAGCAAAATATAGAATTCTACATGTTTTGCATATAATTTTAGTAGGTTTATCTGTGGACCTCAAGTTTACCTTTACTCATCTCACTGTTCAGAGGGATTAAATAATTTGAGGACCCACAGCTTGCAGGTGGCATAGCTGTGACTTGAACCAGGATTGTAATAGTCTTTGCTCTTCAAAGAAATGCCTCCATTCTGTTCTTTAATTGGGGTTTTGTTCACTCCCCGCCTTGGGTACTGGGAGGTTTTGCAAGCCCAAGGTGGTCTCCTTGAGGTCCCAAGGAGGTTGTTCAAGGGTTGATTCCGGTGGGTCCTAAGCTGGGTAGAAAGGATTGAGCAAGGCCAAGCCAGAGTTCCTACCAAGAGCCCACAGGCCCTGCCTGTGGCAGTGAAGGGTTAACAGAGCTTGAGTGTGGCTTTGTATATGTGTGCTCGAGAGTAAGGTTGCATGTGCAAAGGCGCACGTCTCTCACTTGTGCGTGTTGGTGCCACAGCAGCGGGACCGCAGGCCAGCCTGGGAGAGGTGCCGCAGGGTCCTGGTATGAATGGGCCTCTGTCTTTATGGCTGTGTGAGCCTCTGTGTGTACAGGTCCCATTAAGTCGCCCTCAGCCACATGTGGAAAGGGGAGGAGAGGCCCGGAGAAGCCCAAACCACTCGGCGTCCTTCTGATTTTAGAATGAAGTGGAAGACATAGGAGAAAGAAATTATAAAGACCCAAACTCACATATGACTAGAGTACACATACACACCCTCTCTGGGGCTATCACAGCCTCTATTCTCAACCCTGTTGCCAACTTCCTGTTACTTCTCTGGGTGATTTGGGGTGAAGAATCTTCAGCTAATGCCCTAAACCAGATTCTAGATTGCTGACCCTATTTACCTCTGTGGCTGTCTCAATGATATACTCTGTGTAACTTGTCTTTGTCTTGATTCTGGGTTTGGCTTCTCTTTCTGGTCTTACCTGCAGCTCCCGTGATACACACTCATACCTCCAACCCAGCCAAGCAGGCCTCCCTTGCACCATTATGTCTGGGATGGACAGGCTTGGCTCAAGTCCTGTCCTGAGCCCCATGTTCCCACTCCCCCTTCTGGTCCTCTCTGGGCCCCTGTTGCCCTTGGCTGTGGTTTGTTTAATGGAGCAACTCCTGTCTGAGAGCAACCCAGAGCTCAGGACACAGGGAACACTTGTCCAAACTGGCTATTTTTCACCCAAAGAGCCAAACCACAGTGATGGGCTCAGTGGCCTGGCCGGGTGCCTTCCTCAAGCCTCCAACCACTAGCCTGGCCCCCATTTCCCTGATGGGGCCTGATTACCTGTGGCCTCCAATTTAGGACTCCTCATTACCTATTGGGAGACTTTCTTAGCTGGAGTCTGGCACCCCCTGTGAGGGGAGAAGGGAGATCTGGCTTCTGAAGCAGCAGCTGAGACACAGAGAGATACCCTGGGGACCAAAGAACAGGCCCACAGAGACCAACAACCATACCATATTCATCCCTCTCTTCCCAGTTCCTGGCACAGAGTAGGTCCTAAAAGAATAAATTGAGTGAAGAGTTAAATAGATAGATGGATAGATAAGCAAATGGGTAGATGGGTGGATGGATAGATAAATAAATGAAGACTCTTAGACCCAAGTAGATATTCTGATAGAAACCTAATTTGGGGGGTGCCTGACTGGCTCAGTCAGTAAATCATGTGACTTAGGGTTGTGAGTTTAAGTCCCATATTGGGCATAAAGCCTACTTAAGACAGAAATTAAAAAAAAAAAAAAAAACAACTCAAACCTAATTTGACTCTTTGGTTTAGTCATGGGAGGGAAGGAAGGAGAGACTTAGGTGTAGAAGATTTAGCCATCTTACCCCAGAGTCTAAAGGAAATCGCTGAGCTCAGACCCTTTACAGTTCATCTTTGAGACTCCCCTGGAGGTCTGAAGTTGAGTGAAACTAGTGTATTCCTCAGGCCCCTTCTTGCAGAGGTTTCTATACTCACTAGAAAATGTGCTCTGCTGCTGAGCAAAGTAGCAATGAGTCAGGAAGGAATGGAGGGTGGGGGAGGGTGGGGAGAAATGAGGCTCAGGCTGATGGTAGTGGTGCCAGGAGCAGGCCCCGGGGACAAAATGTTTCAGGCTGGGCCTAGAGCAAAGTGTTATGTGCTTGGACTGGGAGACTGAGGACATTTCCAGCACCTAACACAGGGACCTGGCATATAGTAGGCACTTAGTATCTTTGAATTAATTAAACATTTCTACACCCTGTTCTGACTAACATCCCCAAATCCTTTTCCAAGGGGCATATAGGATTCTCAAGAGCCCTGGACCATTAAACACCTTCTTCTGGGGGTAGACTGAATCAGGGTCAGCAGCCCTACTGAGGGAACAAGGGGCCGTGTGTGTATGTCCACCCCCACCATCCAGTCCCCCTCCCCCATCCTCATCCTCCCTCCAACCACCATTTACCTTGGTGTTGATCCAGAAGCCTGCGGCACCAGAAGGGAGCAACACAAATCCTCCATGCTCCGTGAGTTTGTGCATGTGTGTATGTGTGTGATAGTCTCATCTCAAGCTTAGGCAAAAGGCCTCCTCACCCCACTGCCATAGGATGGTGTACGGGGCTGTGGCTCCTGGGGGTTGGGGGTGTGGGTGGGTCCTCTGGTGGAGAAAGGGCTTGGATGATAAGAAGGGAAACTCCACCCCAGGAAGGCCATAGCTGCAGGGCTCAGAGACCCCATTCAGGAGTCCCATCCCCCAGGCCAGGCCCAACAGATCATCTCTGCTGCTGAAGTCTTCATGGAAGGAAATGCTTAGAGCTTCTCCAGGGCCCTTGCTCCTGGAACATGCTCCTGAAGTTTGATCACTATTTCTTGCAGCAATTTGCCTTGAGACAGGCCAAGCAGCAGTCTTTCCTTACGGCGTATCCATGGTCAAAGCTGCCCTCTGAATTAGATCTAGAAAGGCTGTGTTTTGAGGCCCAAAGAGGCTTGCCTCTAGTCTGAGTTGAGCCCATTTTCTGAACAGACACAAAACTGTTGGCTCTGGGCAGGCAAGGAAAGGCCTTGTGAGCCAAGAGAAAACAATTAGGAGTAATTACCATCAAGAGAGGCCCCCAGTGAGGGGTGAGGGTGGGAAAGGCCAGTCTGTTTAAGAGGAAGCTCAAAGTGGCAGACTGATTTTGGGCAAAGAAATAGGAGAGAGGGTGGGAGGAAGGGTTGAGATTGTGTGTTGTCTTTCTTTCCCAGTAAAAGAGCAGGACCCTCCCCCCTTGGCCTCTAGCTTGAACTAAGTTCCACCTCTACAGGGGCTCTGTGTAAGGTGGTGGGGGTGGGGGAGCAGGAGGGCACAGGGCTGTGCATTCCTGAGATTCTCAAACCAGTCGGAATGGCAGAGGAAACTCCATACTGAGGGGACAGAGCAGGAGACACAGAAAGAAGTGAAAAGAAAAAAATGGAACACCGTGGAGCAGGGCAAAGTCTCCAAATGTCCCTACATACACACCCTTGATTCCTGAGCTCCTGTGGTGATGAGCTCTATCTGCTTGGTATCAGCATCTCCCTTCTCACCACCCTCCCATCCTTAGCCCTCCCCCTTTCCAGGTTAGAACTAGAGGCCTCAAAGGAAGTTTTGCCAATGTGGACAGCCCAGAGTTGGTGACAAGAATGGGAGGCAAAAGACAGTTGGAGAAAGGGTTGTTGTGGGAGGGGTGAAGGGGATTCCTTGGTACCCCTTTCTGGAGAAGCCAAGAGGAAATGAATCCCAAGGCAGAGGGTCCCCACCATTCCCCTTGACCCTCCAATCTAAGGGGACGAGACAAGGATCTCAATCCTGCTCATGAAGCAAAAGAGGGAGGGTTAGCCTTTGCAGACCTCATGAAGGTTCTCTTCTTTGGTTTCATACTGATAAACCCCCATGATATGTGGGTCACATGATCTCCCTGTTTTGAGATGAAACCATGCTGGCTGTGTGGAAGCAGTAGCTCATGAGGCTTTTACGGGCTTTGGAGACCTATGTTCTTGGCTTGGAGTCCCTGTTCCTATCACTGACAGTCTGAGACTTAGGCTTATTCGATCCCTAAACTCATTTCCTCATTTGAGAAATGGGGATAAGGAATCGTAACTACATCACACACTTAGTGAGAACTAAATGAGGTAATGTTTATAAATGTTTGGCACAAAAGGCTGGGGCCAAGGCCTCTATAAATGCTTCTTCTTGTTGTTAATGTCAGGAGAAGAAGATAGCTCTAACTGCTAAGTGGATGATACATCTGAAGCTGGGGACCCCGGGTGAAACATAGGCTGAAACAGACACAAGGTGAGGACCTGAATCAGCAGGGGAAGCTGGCAAAAAGGGAAGCACAGGCACCTGGGACACACAATGAACAGAATTTTAGTGAGAGACAGACAAAACACAAGTCAATTGATACAGAGATGTTGGGGTTCAGAGGTGATGGCCAAGAAAGCTTCAGATGTCTTCGATGCAAAAAGGTGGTTTTATTAGCAGAGGGACAGGACCCGTGGGCATAAGGAGCTGCACTGGGGGGTTGTGACAGGTGCCTGATATATAGACTTTCAAGTCGGGAGGGGGCTAGGACAGCACAAGCCTCCAAAGTATTTTGGAAATAAGGTTTCCAGGATCCTGAGGGGGCCAGTTACTGTAAAGACAATGTCATTTATTACTATTTAGCAAAAACTTAGTCATGAGACCTTTCAGATGTATATCAATGGGCCATATGCTTGGAGAATGACTGCTAACACATATCTGGGGGGGGTGGAAATAAAGGAAGTTTCCAAAGGAATTTTTATATGTTAAAAATATAAAAAGGATCACAGGATCCTGAGAAGTCAGGCTGATTTCTTTTTGCCCTTAGCAAAGTGTCAACATCAAGGCAACTGAGCTCCCAGAGGAAGGTCACTCTGCCTGTTTCAAGGACTTGTCAATGATGAGCTTTAAGTAGTAAGGCAAGGATTGTTTCTTATTTCCCACATCATAAATAATACAGTCAGATATGAAATGCCACAAAGAAATGAAGGTAATGGAGCTAGGGAGTGTGACAATTGAGGTGTAGGGGTGACAATGCCCCAAGAGCCTAGAGGTGGTGAGGGAGTGGTCAGGAGGAGATCCAAGGAAAAGCCCTCCAGACACACGAAACAGGAGGTAGAACCCCCGTGAGATGGAAGCAAGTTTGGTTTGTTAGATAAACAGCAAGGACACCTGTGTGGCCGAGACTGGTGAGCCCCAGCTGAGTGGGAAGGCATCCTATTGGAGGTGCAGGGCCCCGTAGGCCATCATAGGTGAAGATCACTGGCTGGTGGTGGGCTGATGGAGAATGGAGCACAGGTACACAAGGAAGCAAAACTGCTTCCCTGGGGTGCCTGGATGGCTCAGTGGGTTAAGCCGCTGTCTTTGGCTCAGGTCATGATCTCAGGGTCCTTGGATCAAGTCCCTCATCGGGCTCTCTGCTCAGCAGGGAGCCTGCTTCCCTTCCTCTCTCTCTCTGCCCGCCTCTCTGCCTACTTGTGATCTCTCTCTGTCAAACAAATAAATTAAAAAAAAAACAAAAAAAAACAAAAAAAAACCTGTTTCCCTGGAGTTCAGAATAGTGTCTGGAACATGAATTCCTTGAGGAATAGATCAAGTCTCCCCACCTTTCCCCCTACCCTTGGGTCCTTTGTAACTTTCTGCAGTGCAGGATCACACCAGGCCCCCCAGGAGCAGTTGGAGACAGAGGCTGACTCTAACTCACAATCCAGTCCAGGTCCCACTTGGAAGGAGTCTTCTCCCTGTTCAATGATGGACATGCAGATCCAGGCAATTGTCAGTTACCTTTAGCCACATTCAGGAATCAGAAAATAAGAATGGCTTGAAGGCTTCCCTCCTCGCTCCAACCATTTTCAAACGGCCGAAAAATCTTAACCATGTCTAGAAAAATATTAGAACTCAAGAATGTCCCGGGGACAACAAGGGACTCTTCTAACTCATACAGACAAAACCACTTCACCAACATACTGAAGATTTTTCAAAAGCTGGTGCTTTCTTATGTTTTATTCTCTGGAGTGTAAGCTTTACAGGTAGAGAGGTTAGACTATGAGGAGGAAGGGGTGCAGGAGAGGGGCAAGGAGACAAGGAACGCTGTTAGCAGAGTGGGCTGGAAGCCCTGACTGGTGTATTTGGCTTAGGAGGGCCATCTGGCCAGCTCCACAGACAGGTCTGGTTTTGAAAAGTGCCAGGGAGCCATGGATTTGCATGTTATTTGCGTTCCAGGCTTCAATTCCAGGTATGTGGAATGAAATGAATGAATGCACAGTATTCAGACTCTCGGTTAAGGGGTGGACTCAGGAATCCAGACCACACTGAGGATCCAATCACTGGTCCCACTTGGATCAGGAGACATAAGACACAGAGACAGAATAAACAGTCAAAGAGACAGAGAGACAGTCTTAGAGAGACAAATACCACCAAGTCCTTTTTTACCAGGGAGTTTCCAGTCAAAGCAAGAAAGCAAAATCCACAGAATTTATTTTAAATAAATCAACTTTTAAGAACTAGGGAGAGAGTTACACACAGGTAGATAAACGTAACATCATCCCTGACTTATCTCTACCTCTATCCCTCCATTATCCACACCCAGCTTCCAACTGGAGTGTGTGCCTATGACTTTGGCCTTCTTGATAAGATCCGTTGCTTGGTGTCTGCCTAGCCTCCAGATTAGTTAAACTCTAAGGTCCATAAGGACAGGTGGCTTTTATTTCCTTGATCAAACCATCTTTTCATTCCACCCTCCAGGACCCCCAAGTCCAGTGCTTAAACACTTGCTTATTAAACACCCAGTGTAAGGGGTTCCCCAGAATATCAGAAGAGGCAAATGCCCTCCAGGAACTTAGCTCTGGCTAACAGACAAGACACAGGCAGCAGGTAAAATGGTCCATTTAAAGCACAAGGCAGAACGGGACTCAGTCTATGGGAGATGTACAACAGCACTGGAAATAGAAAAGACAGAGAAGATTAGAAAGATGTGTGGTTAGAAAAAAAAAAAAATGCTATGATTAGCTCCTTGGGACAAAGACCCAGACCCCGAAGGGCATGCTGAACTGCCAAGGAAGATATTTAAGGGTAGAGTGGGGCATCAGGTTTGGGACCACGAAGGAGGTGCAGCCCTACGGCAGGTTGCCAGAAGCAGTCCTCCTTCCCCAACCCTCGAAATACTGTCTCCTCAATCAGTGTTTAATGCAGTTACCCTACTCCTCACTGGCCAGCCAGAGAAGCAGCTTGCACTCCTGGCTTGAAGAAAAAGCACCAGATCATTCACCTGCCCTCTGTGGCGACCGGTCTCAGTCTATTCCTGATGTAAAAGTTGGATTACAAACACAGAGTTGTAAGATTTTCTGATTATAAGGGCTACAGCTGGGGTGCCTCGGTGGTTTAAGCATCTGCCTTCAGCTCTGGTCAGGATCCCAGGGTCCTGGGATCAAGACCCGCATTGCATTGGGTTCCCTGTTCCTAGGGAAGCCTGCTTCTCTCTTTCCCTCTGCTGCCACTCCCCCTGCATGTGCTCTCTCCCTCTGTGTCAAATAAATAAATAGAATCTAAAAAAAAACCCAAAAAACAAAAATAAGGGCTAGAGCTGTCCAGATAAGAGATTTTAAGATAGTGTGATTAGGGAAGGCTTCATGGAGATGGGATTTGGGTGTGTGTGCTCTGGAGGTATTTGTGAAAGAAACGCAGGAGTAAATTGAATGAGGTGTGTCCCACTGACTGGACTCTGGGCTTGTTGTACATCTCTTTCTCACACTTTCCCTTCCGGACACTGATGCTCTGCAGAGTGGAAGGGCAATCTCCAGAAGTCAGGCAGTTGATGGCTACTTCTCAGGGGAGAATGCCAAAGTCAATAGCTATGATGTGTCCCATTAGGGTAAGACTCGGACCTGGGCCTTAACTCTAAGACTAAGCCGTATTAACACTGGCCTTAAATTTGAACTTTGATTCCCTACCTTGACTGAATTCTATTCCAAGCAGGATCACAGCCCTCCACATTTCAGAATCTTAGACTCTGACAAGACCCTAGATATCTGGCCCAACGACTTACAATGAGAATTATTCTTGCCCTATCCCTGAAAGCCCAGAGAGGCAGCATGTACTAATATTATTTCAAGGTTTATCCTCTGGCTTCGAGTTTCTCTTTTGTATCCTACAGGGGATTCATGTGTAAGTTCTCCCGTATCTTAGTGGATGACCAGCATGACCCCCACATACCCTTATGTCACTCCTTACCTCCAAAGCTGGGAATGATGGTCATGAACTCTTACTAGAGGTCACGGTTCAGCACAGGTGAAATAAGGTTTCCATCTCTAAGGAAAGATGCTGGGCTGAACCTTACATTTTAGGATGATTTTGAAGCTATGGGTAGGTTCCTTTTGGGCAGCGAAATATGGTAACTTTTCCAGAAGCTCAGCATGTGGCCTGTCAGAGTCAACTACAGGCTATGAAGGTCTATATTCCACCTCGCCCTGGCTCATCCAGGTGGAGCAAGAGAGAAGGTAAAGTCCAAGTGTCTAGTAGTCTATCTCTCTTACTCTGGAAAGATGTATTTGAGAGCTGGAGGGATGGCATCGAAGGACCAGAGGCTGAAATATTAAAAACACTGGGGTTCATAAGTGAATCCTCTCCCTCTCTTTAGGCCTTTTATAAGCCAGGTAAAACCAGATGGTGATGGACAAATTATGGGATAGGGTTGCTGGCAGTACTTTCTCAGGTCATGTGTTTCTGGCAGTACTTTCTCAGGTCATGTGTTTCTGCCCCAGAAACTAAACGTGGGGCTTACACTGCTAGGGGTAGTGGGTAGAAGATGCTGGTTCACAATTACACGAGCTAAAGAAGAGAAGAGCTGATACCACAGAGAAGTATGAAGCACCACATGGAGGGAGGAGTGCATTTCCACAATGTCTCCATGAGGGAGAGGGAGAGAGAAAAGTACTCTTATATCCAACCCCAAATGGGACTCCCAGGAGCAACAGTGGGTCTCTGGCAACAAATGGGTCAGAATTAACCTACATGCTGTGGACCGTGTATTTTCAAATGTTCTGATTTTCTCTTTTTAAGGTCCAGGAGTGCTTGGTAGGACTGTGGTTTCTGTTGAAGGCTCTGTATCTAGATTGAATTCATCATCCCTCAAGTGTTACTTTTTAACGGGAGGTAGGTGATTATGAGCAGTGAACACATGGAAGAAGGAAAAACCGGAGAAAAGGCAAGAGGCTTTAGTTTAAAGCAGTTTAGCTAAGATACTGGTAGCATGCCCTTGGCCATGGAATGCAGAAACCTCTTCTTGCCTCCCTGATCATCTAAGCCCACCCTTAAATGAAGGAGAAATTAAGTTTCCAGATGCTAGTCCTGAATCTGTTGGCTAGTTCTCTGGAAAAATGGCCCACTATAGAAGTCTATATTTGGTTCCCAATGAGCCACCCTGGGCTACAACCTATGTCTCAGCTTGGTCCACCCATGTAGGGTGGTTTCACTAACTTCGCCTTGTATGAAAATGCACTGGTCAGAAAGGGGTCCATGTTCAGACAGGCTCAACAATTCCTTATATATTTTTCAAAGTGCTTTTGTTGCATGTTTCATTTTCTGTTATACATGGCAATAAATATTTGCTGCTTTGGTCTGTACAAAAGATCTATGAGGAAGGTAAGACAGATGTTGTTACCTAAACGGACAAACAATAAATACAGACAACTATCTTGTTCTGAGTCCGCCCCAGATAATAGCAAAAGCACCTGAAAAACTCAGGTCTTTTGATTCATAGTCCAAATCTATGCCATACTGCCACCTTTCAAGTTGTCATTGAAATACATTAAGTACCAAGAATCCATGTGCAGGAATCCTACAATAAGCCTGCACATTGCAGCTTTCTAAAAGAGAATGTTAAAGGGCTCAGCAACTCATAAATAGAAAGCTATTTATTTCCTATAGAAAAGCATGAAAGAAAGAAAGAGAGAAAGGAAGGAAAAAAGAAAAGAAAAAAGAAAAGAAAAAAGAACAAATGAACGGTGGTCTTCCCCAAAAAGTCAGGCAGTTATGAAAAAGGTAGGACATCTGGTTGTTGGAGTGGAAACAGTAACATTCAGTTAACAATGGAATATTTAAAAAAAATAGTTTTCTTTTCAAATTGTAACCTGTGGTAAAACATAGAAAAATGTACTAAACAAGCTTGGTATAAAACAGAGTAAAATTTTCAAATAAGCCCAGAGAGAAAGCACAATGTTGGAAAGGATGGGGTACAAGGGAAGAAGAGAAAATATTTCATACAAAACTACCTATTACAATACAGAAAAAAGTATAAAACGTTCCTATTTTGGAACTTAAGTACAAAATGACACTGGCATTGGATCGTTTCACTATCTAGCCTGAGGAACGCTCAGAGGGTGGGGGAGATGCTAGAAACAATAAAAGGAATAGCAGTTTTTTAGTCTCAAGTTGACAGTCCAAATTCCACCCGTTTTCCAGTTGAAAATCTTGCCTCCCTTGGTAACCTCTACCCCTAAGCCAAAGTTCATCCAGGCCTCAAAATATTGTTAGGAAGTCCACAAACACCCTACACATAGGGGCTGGGATCTGTGCGTGCTAGAGCTAAATTTGAAAAATGGAAATAAACCTAGAGGCTAAAGTGGTGAACACATTCAGCCTTTTAAAAAAAAACACATATCCCTGTGAAATATATATATATATATGTGTGTGTGTGTATATATATATATATGTATATATATATATATATATATATATTAAATTCTCTGTGGTTAGAAACATATTTAAACTAACTAGCCACAGACCACACTAGACCTGCATTCATTCAATGCTGGAATTTTATGCTAAAGACTGAGGTCCTTCTTCTTGGTCAGAAGTAGGTGGCAGTAGAAGTGGTGCCTTGGTTGCCCCACTGAACTGCTCCCTGGGTGGGTCTTCTCTGTATCATGTGTTCTGAGCACATGCAAACCCCTGCTTTAAGGAAAAGGACTGCCTGGGACTTTGGGGTCCCCCCAGGGCTCATGTGTTGTGCCTCACAATGGGAGGAAGCTACAGATGATAAAACAGCCTTGTATAGAAGCAGACGGATCTCACAGGAGGCATATAAATAGGGAAGTCCTGGAGGAGGGACTTTTGCATGGGACCCAAAGTTCAGATTACAGTCACTTTCCTGACAATACATCTTGAAAATCCTGCGTGTATGTATGTGTGCGTGTATATGCTGGTGGTTTTCATCCCTACCTTTTTGCCCAAGCCCTTTCCTACCTCTTAGTAAGGCCTAACAACAAGAGTTTATATGAAACCAAGAATCTGTCCAAGCTTCTCTCGGCCCCCGAATTAGGGACTGAGTGAGGCTGGAGCCCTTTGAAAACAAGATGGCAGAACTGAAGAAGTGAAAAGCAGTCTCTCTCTTCAGCTTAGGGATGTCCCTCACCCCTTTCACAGCACCAAAGTTTCTTTGCAAAAATAGTATCTGAGATACAAAAGGAAAGGCAGATGTGCTTGTGAATGCATCTCGCCAGGGCCTGGTCCGGGATCAAGGGCTTTACAAGAACACAGGGGTGGGAGCAGCTGTTTCCAAGGTCTCTGGCTGTAGACAACAAAGAGCTGGTCCCCCACAAGGTCAATGTCGGCTAACTGAGACAGTCTTCACAAAAGCTTTCGGTGGAGAATCTCCCAGACCATCCGCTTCCGGAAGTATGGCATGTGTTGCTGTAGGGACACAGAGATACCCTTAATTTTTTTGTTGCTTTCATCCAGACCCAATACTCCTTTCCTTCTCAGGGTTTCAATTCAAATAGCTTCAGTTGCATTTCTGGTCTTTCAAATTGCTCAATTCTTGATTACATGTAATTTTTTCCCATTGTTTTCTATTGTTATCTCTACTGCTATTTTCTCTTATTGTGGCCTTACAAATTTTATTGGGCATCACCAGGAGTGCCCACGCTACACCCAAATGTCTCCAAGAATTTTGAGGAGGGTGTCTATCAAGTCCTATATGTTGACCTTTTCAGATGATAGGAGATCTAAGGCTTGAAAATAAAAAAATTACTTTTTAGGGGAAGAGTTACGGAACTGCAAGCGCTAGTTCCACACAAGGGCTATGGTGGAAAAGTCTGGTAAACCCATTAATTTAAAGTGGAGGACACAAACCATAATCTCCAGTTTCAATCCACTTTGGTCTCTGAAGGACAGCATGGACAGAAATAAACAATCACGAACTAAGAGAAGACTGATCAGCTGCACAAGTGAGGGGCAGGGGCGGGGGCCGCAGGGCAAATTGTGCTAGGAGTACACAAGATATGGCCTGTTCCAGAACCTGACTGCCAACCAGATGAAGAGTAAATGAAGAAAACTTGCTCTGGTCCCAGTTCTCTATTTCTTACAGGATTTGAGGTAGGTGAGGGAAAGGGGCAAAGAAGGCTCTGCTAATGACCAGCATTCCTTGACTACAGCATGTGATATAAGGGAATGCAGCATGTAGTCTACCACTATCCTTCTTTCTCTTGTGATGTGGTCCGTGCGGTAACCACCAGTGTGATGAACCATAGGCAGAGTCCGCTAGGCAGAGCAGATGGAGGGGAAAAACATCTATCGGGCAGCTAGAGACAGGGCTCCTTGCCAAAGGCTCAGCTCACCTGTGTGAAGTTGATTGGTCTGTCTTTGGTAATGCAGTCAGCATATTTGCAAGCAAACATGCCACAGTCGCTTCCATTCATCTGCTGTGGAATTTCCTGAAAGATCAAAAACAACAAAAAGCTGACATCTTTCCAAGCTTCTTTCCTTCATATTAGATTATAAATAAGAACCAAAGGATATAAATGTTACAGGTTTCCCTGAATTCTGAAGAGGTGACCCTAAGTCCCTCACCCAAAACGACACAAGCTTAGAGAAAAAAAAGAATACAGCATCTCAGTCAGATCTTCATATTAATATTCATCTTCATATCAACCACAGGAGACACAGGGCAGGAGACTATCTTAAGATTTCATGACACCTAAGGATGTAAAGAAAAGTCCCTCCCATAAGGGCCAATCAGCAACCATTTCCCACAGCAGTGAAAAGCTCAGTAAAACAGCTGGGCATTCAAAAAACCTAGTTCTACATAAGAAACACATGACCAGTTTTCCCACAGACAGCTTACTCTATCTTCCCTGAGGAACCAAACAACAAAGCTGAAGTCCAGCTAGACACTAAGAGAGAAGGTCCCTGAGAATCAAGCAATAAAATCCTATCCTTCCCAAGTACCCTAATCTCAGGATTTCCACCTGATGAGATAGAAATGTACCTGGCTTTTCTTGCTGAAGAGCTGCCAGCCATTGGTGTCAAACTCTTTCCTTTTCTTGTCAATGCTTTCTTGCTTCAGGTATTGCCTAAACGTATTGGGAGAGAAGATGAGCTGTGAGGCACTGGTGATAGCTGCCACACTAAGAATGAGGTTCACAATCCTTAGGAAGGGTTTTCAACTGCACTTCTGAGGAAAACAGTATATAATGCTGGGCAGGGAATCTTTGGATGGCTAAGCTTCCCCTGCAGCTCCCAAAATTCATACCCACTCTGTCAACCCAAGGGAAACAGGACCTCTGCCTCTTACACCCAGGTTCCTTCTACCGATTGTTCCTCCTGAGGAATGAGTTTTGATTCTTTTCCTTGGTTTATATGGTCCTTTAGAATTCGACCTCATGGGAGAAGGTTTCTTTAGCAATATTAAGGCAGTTATTCACTATTTATACTCTTGACTCTCCTGTGTGAAAATTCAATCCAAATCATAATTTGATGAGTGCATACCTCATACAGAGCACTCTTCTTAAGTGCAAACTGTTCACCATTCTGGAACCTATCTCCTACTGGCCACCAGAGTGGCACAATGGTACAATGAGGAATAGACATTTTGAAAAACAAACAGATAGGGTATAAAGAGATCTATCTGCATTCTGGTTCCCAGCTGAGCCACTAACTACTAGGACCTAAGCATATCAAAGTCACCTCTGTGGGTCTTGGTATCTTCATCTGAAAAATTAGCAGGTTGGATTAGATGACTTCTAAGTAGTTTCAATGTTGACTCTTCATTATTTTAGTGCACTAGGCCAACAGTTGTCCCCATGAGGGCATCTTTCTGGTATTATTATATTATTATTAAACTTTACTTACTCAGACATAAAATATCCATTCTTACTCAATGTGACGACTTCCTTTATTAATCATAATAGCTCCACTAAAGATATCAAAGAACTGACTTCAACAGTAGGAAAAACTCAACATATGTCCAACACCAAACTCTCTTATTCTCAACTCCCTACTTACAGGAGGATCCTGCAGGCTTCATTGTTTATTCCACCCATAGAGTCATAATAAGTAATGTTCTTCTTCCGAAAGTCCACAACCTGGGGATAAAAAAAATTCTGTGTGTTCATAAAATAAGAAAAATAGTCTCTCAGCTTTCACTTCCCCAGAACTTGGAACCTTTTGCCAGATTTCCTGTGAAATCATGACAAGTTTGACTGATATTTTGCATTATACCATGCTTATATTGCAGAGGGAAGAATAGGGGACTATTTACGTAGTACTGTTGGGGCCTCATTAATGGCCCTGAAATCTTTTTCTAGTACTTAGGTTCTCCATCTGCCATGTGGGCAACAGTGAAGACAGACATACTCTTCAGAGACTGTAAGATGAATGAGATCATTTCCAGACGGTTTCAGAAAGATGGTAAAATAGTCAGTCGTTTGTTTCTTTATGTGGAGAATTTCTCTTTAGCTTTAATTTTTCAAATGTAATTCAAAAATAGATTGTAAGGTAACTTTTGTATTTTTATTAATATATTAAATGAATGTATCCATGTTCTCAGAGTCATAAAAGATATTAAACTATCAAGTATGCAAGGCAAGTCATAATTGGGGCAGAAAGTACGTCACAGAATCTGAGTTGGCAGTATCATTAAAAAGTCACTTTTTCACCCCCTGCCTTGTCTTGAGAATGTTTAGCCTTACAACTCCCTTTTAAATATTTCCAGAAAAGGAAACTCCACAACTTTCTTCAAAATCTAAGTATCTCCCACTCTTGACAGGAAGTTCACTAATCTATCCAATTTTTAGGCAACAAAAAATGTAGAATACTCACTACTCTGTATGTTCTATAATTCTGTAGATTTCTTTTAAATTTGATTAAAAGTAAGAGAGGTACTCACAGCAAGACACCAGTGCACTCCTAGGTGAATGGGCACCAAAAGAATATCAACAGAAAATACATCCACTTTCTTTGTCCAACGTTTCACTGCCTGATAACCAGCCGTTTTTAACTTAGTGAAAAAAAAGGTATTAAATGCATGCACACTTGGCAATCCCTTTTCTTTACTTCGTTCCATCAACATATTCATGTAGAAATTGATTATCTGTGGGAAGAAATTGAATATATTAAAATAGATACTCAGTCCTTTCAAAAGAGTTGTGTTGTATGAAGGAAAAGTAGTTGCTGTTTCCTTATCAATTAAGACTTCAACGCCCCAAAGCCTCATGCCCCTACATCAAATTCCGGAGGGCTGAGCTATAGATCTACAGATATCTTATGGGGTTGAGGATCCATATGGGCACATGCTAGTCTGATCTGTAGAAGACTGAGGATTAGGTCCAAAAATGAGGAGGAGGAAGAGGAAGGGGTGCTACAAGGTGAGACTCAGAGAAAAGGAAAGGAAGTAACCAAGTAGTTTGATAAGACACATTAGAGGTATTTTAGTCTACTGGGACTGGATGAGCAACTTAAATGAATTCTGAGCTCACAGCCTAGTGTAATATAAGTGAAGACCAACAGTTGAGTCCTTAGATGTGGGTCACCTGGATTTGCACAGACCGAAAACTGTTCCACAACTGAAGACTGCCTTTTCAGCCTAGTACGTCGGCTTTCAGAGATGACTGGCTCTCGTCTCAAGCAGAACTGAGTGACAGAATAAACCATCAACTGTACTAGAAAAAACACTTCTCAACTGCCTATTTGCTCGGCATTGTCACCTTTGCAAAGGTAGACATGGATATCATATAAAAGCCTACATTACATGAGACCTAAAAGTCCAGACACAAACAAGAAGAGTCAAGTTTTCCTCCAGAATCTGTATGGTTAGCTTTCTCATTTTTGTTGATTCCATATAGGCCTCCAATATCAAGCATGCGTTCAAGAAATTTAAATGCTTGATATGGAAGATACAGGATTCTTTCTGTTAACAAAACAATGTATTCTCTATTAGTGACTGTTGACTATGGTCCCTTTAGGTCCCACTCCTTGGTACTAAAGCCTGAAAGTTACTGTGCCGGAAGTTACTGCATACTTACTTTATGTGGCCAGCTGAGGCCAGGCCAGTGTCTGTCAACTGCAAGGAATGAATGGGCTAACTGATGCACATCTTGGAAATATGACTAAGAAAACAGGCACATTTTTCAGAATGCTTTTTGGGGAATGGGAAAACGCCCCTGTCCTTTGACAAATATTTACACACTAGGATGCCAGAGCAGTGAGCTACTGCCCAACAGTAGGCAACTACATACTGGGTAGGCAGCAGGGAACACTGCCAGGAACACACCGAAACATGGTCTAGACTAGAGAAAGGGCCTATAGACGAGGATGCCTCAGCAGCTGCAGGGAAACCACACTCGCCATGAAGCAAAGCTCTGAGGGTGGGGGTGGAGGGGACTGGGACTAAAGAAAGACACTGTTCTGCTTGCATCTCTGAAGACCAAGCAACAGGCCCAGCAGGTCCAGAGGACTTAAGCTGTGGCTGATCCTCTGCCTAGTGTGATGCTCGGCAGATACCTGGAGCTCAGTTATTTTAAATAATAATAATGAATCAAAACATAATTAAGGTTGCAGATTTCTCAAACTGAGCTTTTTAATCTAACTCTGACCCCAAGGATAATGGTGCCAAAGGTCGATTTCAGACTTGTGAAAGGCAGCCAGGAATGCAGGAAGACCTGCCCAATAAGTAGAGATTTCTAGGCTATAAAACTACATCCTCTAGAGAGAGAAAACCAGCAAGAAAGGATCGATTCTTCCGGTCTTCTGCTCATCCCACAATATTAGCCATGTTATGAGGCTAAGACCTTTAATCCAAGGGGTTAAGTGAATAGGCAGATGACCTATCAGTCACTGTACACCAAACCTTCCATGGGCAGACAAAAGTCATGTACTAGAAAGGCAATACAGACTCAAGCAGAAAGTAGAGAGCAGGCAGAGAAATAAAGACAGCCAAGCACATGAAAGCCATGGAGATGAATCTCCTTTAGGTGCCCTTCAGAGGGGCATCATTTTGAGGTCATTACCCTGAAGTATAAAAGGATGACATAAATGAGTATCATGCTACCCATGATTTTCCTATGTTTTAGGAGGAAAGAGTTCCAGAAGCCAAGAAGTTAGACTTACATAGCCTGGGTTGTTTGGTTTCTTATTTTTGTGTTTTTATTTTGAGAGTGTGGACTATAAAGCTAAAGACCAACCCAGCTTAAGATGAACAGAGACCTAATGATTCAGGATACACATTATCCATTTCCTTTGAGAACTCCTCTTCCATTGCTTAAGTTCTGCCTCCAACCACGGTTTCTCCACTGCCAGGGAAATGGCCTCCTCCAAAGTCAGCTTATTAATTAGCTCTAAGGAATTGTCTGGGCTCTTTTTCATTTCCCCTATATCCCAGTAGGAGGGAGCTTGGTGGCCCCAGTGTCCTCCCCATTAGCTGAGGATGTATAATTTGAAATCTGAGGCAGAACTGAAACCCCAGTTTCCTCAGTTTTGCAGCTATTACTCTGTCCAAATGAGGAAAATTGCCCTAGTGCAGCCAAGACACAGTTCTACCAAAAAAACAAGCTAGGAGTTAGAGAACAAAAAGAATCCTACATGTCATCTCACAGAGGACGGCTGAAGATGAAGGAAAAAGAAATGAGAGAAGGGATCACAGTGCTTAAGATGAAAGAGAAGCAGGGATAGGAATTTGCTTATATTTTGTGAAGACAAGGGTCCCTCTCCTCCCAAGGGGAGAGCCCTTCTGCACACAAGACTCTATTAGCTCCAAAAAATCTTGAATACCCCTTCAAATAGGGGGCTAAAAGTAGTCAATCAGCACTGTGCTACTGTTTGTCTTGCCAATTCACCAGCATCTGGGGACAATTGCCAGTGTTGGTCCACCTGTCCCTCTTTCTGGGGCCCACACTTGTCTGTCTGCTTGCTGCAGCTCCAGTGCCTCAGGAGCTGCCCTTTCCGCTGCCTTCACAGCCTTGGCTATGAGCGCCTGCTTGTCTATGCAGGGCTTTTTGGGGGGGCGGGGTGGGACTGTTGTTTATAGTGTCTTGTTCTTTTGTGATTTTATCTGAAGAGCTGCCAGGCTGAAGCTGGAAAACTTTCTCTTTAAAGGAAAAGCCTACAATGTTTTTAAGCTAAGGACTCAATCCTTTTCCTGTATGTTACCACAATGGCATAAATGACCACTGCTATCTATACCTTCTTTCTCACCCAGTAAACCAGCCAAACTATTGTTTTCTCATCCTTTTAGAAGTAAAATACCCCACTAACAGTAAAATTTTAACTTTTAACCCTTCCCTATTTTACACTCTGAACCTTTTTTTTTTTTTTAAAGATTTATTTTTATTTGAGAGAGAGAGAGAGAAAGAGAAGACCATGCACACAAATGGGGGGAAGGACAGAGAGAGATAATCTTCAACAGACTCCTTGCTGAGCGTGCAGTCTGATGCTGCTACTCTATCTCAGAGCCCTGAGATCACAGAACTGAGCTGTAACCAAGAATCACACGCTTAACCAACTGAGCCACCCAGGCACCCCTGAACCTTTCTAACTGGCTCTAGGGAAAAAATGTTCTGAAAGTTGTGGGTATAACAGTGCTCCTACGTAGAAACCAAGACAAGCTTTGGTGGGGAAAAAGCCATTTTTCCTATTTTACTTCTCTATGTTCTCACCTTGACCTTCCTGTTCTGATTTTTAAATTAAATCTACCCCTTTTGACCACAAAGCCCAAAAGACCAGCCAAGCAGCAGCATTTAAATAGTATGAGTCAGAAGATCATTCACTCCTAAGATCTAGACTATACTTACAGGGATCATTTCTATAGTTTGTTAACCTAATTAATATAAACTGTAGACTTCAGGTAAGCTCTGTGTATTGCATTTCTCACTGTGAACACATACCCAGGATTCTTCTCCCATGGAAATTCAAGTAATGAATTATTAGAATCACTGCTAAAGTTTTAGAAAAAGACAGGCAGGCAACACCTATTTTTATGGAGTTGTGACAACTGTAATTATAATTCTCCATGACCCTGCATAAATCCCTGGTTTACCCAAAGGACTACTTCTATTAAAAAAACACTTTAAGAAGTAACTATAATGATGTGGAATCTACCAGTGAGTCACGTTAGAAACACTCAAATTTCCATTCTGATCATTTTATTCTACATGTAAGAGTACATTGCATATGATAGACACATCATATTCACTTAACTAATTTATCTCATTTTGCCTAGGGTCTCCCCCATCCCCTCATGGAATCAGTTTTTACTTCCTAAGGCAAACTTATTCCCTGTGTTAGGCTTGTCTAGTTGGGATTAACGTTCTGTAAGCTGTTTCCTCTCTTCACTGGGCAATACTTAAATTTAACGGCTCCTTGGAAATAACCAGAAAGCTATGACAACTACCAATTCCCCATTTCCACTTTTGTTATGAAAGAATGCTAGACAGAGTTATGTGCTCTGATTTCAGATGCTGATTCCACAATAAAAATCAGATGACCCCAGTATACCCCTTATTAAGTCTTACTTCTTACTTTCCCACTATCAATCAAGTAAGAATACTTTCTCTATATACAAGGCTACTGTGATGTAAAATAGCTGAAAGACACCTCTTTCTTTTCAGAGATGAGACCTACAAAATAGGTAATTGGTCTGCCTTGTTAGCTTGGTCATCAGTGTAGTCAGTCTGCTATATAAAATCCACCTTATTTCCTCCTGCATTCCCTCATTCCCCACATAGTATTAGTCTTTTCCTTACGGTGTTCCCCCTAGCTAGGAAAAAGTCAGAAATACAGTGTTCCAACAGTCTAATGCTTTTGCATTTTGGAAGCAACTACAATAATTAACAAGGGTGTACAAAATAAAACCAGAAAAAAAAAAAAGACATGTCTGCTTGTTATTTTCCCAATTCATCCAAGTAAATTACTAGTAAGGGATGACAGGAAGGACAGAGTCCTGGAGGGAAAATGAAGAGACTGAAGTGCAATATCATCCTGTTTCTCCACATGGGACAGAGCACATTTAGTGCTGTCTAGAAGAGGAAGTGTTTCCTGCCCACAAGCATTTGGGTACATGGGATCCATCTACCTAATCTGGCTTTCTACATCCTTAACAACTTTCTATTTCTCCCACTGATTATTGAGAAAGGTGTTGAAATCTCCAATGATAATTACAGCTTTGTCTATTTCTCCTTTCAGTTTCATAAGTCTTGCTTCATATGTTTTGAATTTCTCTTACTAGGTGTGTTCATCTCTAGGTTAAGTCCTCTTGAAGAATTTATCCCTTTCAAAATGTTTGTCACTGGTAATATTCTTTGCTCTGAAATATACTTGGTATGATATTAATATAGTTACTTCATCTTTCTCTTGATTAGTTTTTGCATAGCGTATTTTTTCTATCCATTTACTTTTAACCTATCTGTGTCTTCACATTTAAAATGGGTTTCTTGGGGAGCCAGCTGGCTCAGTTGGAAGAACATACAACTCTTGATCTCAGGGTCATGAATTTGAGCTCCATGTTGGGTGTAAAGATTACAAACAAAACAAAAAAACCAAAAACCCCAGGAAATTTCTAATAAACAAATAAATAAAATAAAATAAAATGGTTTTCTTATAAACAGCTCTTTTCTTACCCAATATGACAAGCTCTGCCTTTTAACCGGATGTTTAATCTATACTTTCCAGTATGGTAGCCACAAGTTGAATGTGACTACTGAGCACTTGAAAAATGACTAACCCAAACTGTGCCATAAACATAAATATGCTGTAAGTAGAAAAAGTGCACTATACTTTAAAGGAAAGATACCTCTTTAATAAAATTTCACTATTTATTACATGCCAAAATGACAAATTTTACATATATGGTGTTCAGTAAAATATATTATTAGAATTAATTTTACTGGGGTGCCTGGGTGGCTCAGTTAGTTAAGTGTCTGCCTTTGGCTCAGGTCATGATCCCGGGGTCCTAGAATTGAGCCCCATGTCAGGCTCCCTGCTCAGTGGGGAATCTGCTTCTCCTTCTCCCTCTGCTACTCCCCCACCCCTGGCTCATGCCTTCTCTCTCAAAAAGATAAATTTCTTAAAAAAAATTAATTTTATCTGTTTCTTTTTAGTTTTCTCAATATGACTACTAGAAAATTTAAAATTACCTATGTGGGGGCGCCTGGATGGCTCAGTGGGTTAAAGCCTCTGCCTTCGGCTCAGGTCATGATCCCAGGGTCCCACATTGGGCTCTGCTCCACGGAGAGCCTGCTTCCTCCCCTCTCTCTCTCCCTGCCTCTCTGCCTGCTTGTGATCTCTGTCAAATAAATAAATAAAATCTTTAAAAAAAATTACCTATGTGGTTCACATTATATTTCTATTGGGCATGCTGGGTTAGATCTTTTACATTTATTTATTTATTTATTTTTAAGATTTTATTTATTTGTCAGAGAGAGAGGAGCAAGAGCGAGCACAGGCAGACAGAGTGGCAGACAGAGGCAGAGGGAGAAGCAGGCTCCCTGCCAAGCAAGGAGCCTGATGTGAGACTCGATCCCAGGATGCTGGGATCATGACCTGAGCTGAAGGCAGCTGTTTAACCAACTGAGTCACCCAAGCCGTCCCAGATCGTTTACCTTTAATGTGATTACTGATATCGATGAGTTTAAATCTACCATCATGCTCTTTTTTTCTATTTGTCCTATCTGTTCTCCCTTTTTTCTTTTCTCCCTGCCTTCCTTTGGGTTATTTTTTTTCCATTTTATATGTTTATTAACTCTTTTTATTTTTATTTTCAGTGGTTGCTCGAGGATTTATAATATAGGTCTTTACCTGATGACAGTCTATCTTCATATAACATTATATCACTTCATGTACTGTGTAAAAATTTAATAGTATGTACTTCCTCTTCCCCACTTTTCTGTTATGACAAAACATAAAATGTAATATAAAAATCCCATAATACATTTCTGCTTTAACTAGCCAATTGTCCTACAGAGATATTTAAAAAAAAAATCAGATCATTTCCACTGCTTTTCTTTCCTTTATATAGACTGAAATTTCCACCTCATAGTTTCCTTCTGCCTGAAGAATATCCTTTAGTATATATATATATATATATATATATATATATATATTAAGTATTTCTTATAATACAGGTCTGCTGGTGGTGCATTCTCTCAGCATTTGTCTGAAAAAAAGTATTTTTTGAAAGATGTATTTGTTGCATATAGAATATAAATTGACAAGGTTTTTTTTTTTTCTTTCCTTTCAGTACCTTAAAAATGTAGCTACACTGTCTCCATGCCTACATGTACTTCTGTCTTGTATTCCTCTAGTACATCACGTGTCTGTTTTTCTCTGGTTGCTTTTATCACTGATTTTCAGCAACTTATTATACTTTTTAGTATGGAGTTTCTTCTACTTAGGGTATGCTGAATTTCTTGGATCTGCCAGTCTAAGTTTCCAAATTTGGAAAATCTACCATTATTTTCTTCAAACTTTTTTTCTGATACCACTTACACTTAACTCTTCCTTCTGAGACTCTAATTACAGCTCAGAATGCTTGATATTGTCCCACAGCTCACATATACTCATCTTTCTTCAGCCTTTTTTTCTGTTTCATTTGGATTGTTCCTACTGCTATATCTTCTAGTTCACTAGTGTTTTCCTCTGTAGTGTCCAATATAATGTTAATCCTACCTCGTATATTTTTTCTTTCAAAAACTGTGTTTTTCACCCCTTAGAAGTTCAATTTGGGTCTTCTTTTACATTTTCCATTTTTCTCATCAAAATGTCAATTTTCCTCTAAATTCCTGAACATATAGAATGTGTTTGTAATATCCTGCCAATGTATGCTAGTTCTGTCATTTTTGTCATTTCTGAGTATTTCTGGTTTTTTCCCTGGTAATAAGTTGCATTTTCCTTCCACCTTGCATGCCTGGTATTATTTGAATGGAAGCTGGACACTGGTTTCATGTTTTTTGGGTTTTGTTGTTACTAGAATATGTTTGTATTCCTTTAAATATTGTTGGTCTTTTGTTCTGTGATACAGTTAAGTCACTTGAATCAGTTTCAAGCTTTCAAGATTTGTATTTAACTTTGCTACCACTGGTCCAGAGTGGCCTTTATTCTAGGGCCAGTTTGGCCCCACTCCTGAGGTAATGTCCTTTTGAGGCCTTTATTCATTGCCACATGATTTTTCCATTCTTAACTGGTTGGAATATGAACTATTCTAAGCACTTAGCTCTGAGCTTTGTTCTGATTCCTTCTTCCTGGTGGTTCTTTCCCCAGCCTCTGGTAGTTTCTTCCAATCTATGTACAGACTGGTGCTCAAAGATTTGGGGTGGGGGGGGCTCTGCATATCTCTGAAGCTTTCTCTTTGTGCAGCAACCTCCCCTTCAGTATTTTAACCTCACAAATCTTAGCCCCTTTCACCTCCCTGAACTCTGAACCATGTCTCCTCCACTAAGCAAGACTGTCAGGCACTGCTAGATTCTACCAGCTCTCTACCCTCAGCATACCATCCTAGTGAGGTTGGGAAATCATCAGCTCATCCCTTTCATTTTCCTCCTCTCAGGGATCTCTGATATTCACTGTCTGAAAATTTTTGTTTCATGTTTTGATTAGTTTTCTGGCTAAGCTGTATATGTGCTGCTGAAGCGAGCACAGTTTTCTGGTTAAGCTGAAAGAGTAAACCTGATCCATCTTATTCTATTATGACCAGAAATAGAAGTCATATCCATTCACTTGTATGCCCAAGTAATTTCCATATATCTTTAAATTTATCTGATGCCTTATAAAGCAATACTTAGGCCCTCTACGAAGTAGAACTGTCATGCCATAAAGCAGAATCATCAAGCCACTGGATCACAGAAGTCATCTAATGTAATCACCTGGAATTAATAAATAATTTTTAGTGCTGACATCCATTTAGAAATATTTCTTTTTTGCTTCTTGATTATGATTTTCAATCTACTTTTGCAACTAATTCTTCCTCTCTTTAACCCTGACCTCCTTCCCTTAATTAGCTATTTCTATTAACGATTAATCACCAGACCTAGTACAGAAATTGCCATCTATAACGTCCCTGGACTTCTCAGCCTTGCAGCCACCTTTTGTATTCTTTACAAAGACAGCCAATTTCCACATTCCATTTCTGAGAAGTTTCATTTTCTTACATCGAGTTAAAAATGTCAGCCCTATCAACCAATTATTAGACCTTTGAAGCTACACAGAATTTATTCATCTGTACATAAATCCATTCACAAAAACCTATGTTTGAAAGCCTATTTTATAAACAAGCAATGTAGCCTACTCCTTTAGGGAAGTGACCGGAGAAAGGGTAGTCTAATGGCTTTCTGCATGTATTCTAAATATAGGACTTCTGAATTTTATTTTCCTTATAAACTAATTCTGATCCTTTTCATTTCCAGGATCTTATATTTCTTTCTTTCTTATCTTTTTTTTTTTAAGATTTTATTTATTTATTGTCAGAGAGAGAGCGAGCACAAGCAGGCAGAGTGGCAGGCAGAGGGGGAGAGAGAAGCAGGCTCCCTGCTGAGCAAGGAGCTGGAGGCGGGACTCAATCCCAGGACCCTGAGATCATGACCCAAGTGGAAGGCAGCAGCTTAATAGACTGAGCCACCCAGGCATCCCAAGGATCTTGTATTTCTTGTCCATAAAATGGTAGGAATAACATGCCAGTCACCTTATTTTGGAGAAAGATTTAAAAGCAGCCTATAAAACTGATAGGATATACAGAAAGAAAATAAATGGCTATTAATGAAAATATCTATTTGAGGGAGGGACCGGATTGAAGAGAGCACAAATTACTTGCAAAAGATGACTCAGAATTCACAACCGAGAAAAAGAATTATGTATTTTTAAATGAATATGAATACTTGGGATATCTACTAATTCCTCATCAGAATGTTAGCTTCTCACAAACAGTAACTTTGAAAGCCTGAGAAGTACTGTACTTTGAAAATAGTGCTTTCCAAAATAGTTACCATCATCACATATGTGTGAATTGGTACCTGCTTTCAAAGTTAACATTCTGAACTCAGAATACAAGCACTCTCTACAAAAGTTATGGGTAGGTGTCATAGAGATGAAGTAGAAAAGGAATCTTTCCTTCTCTTCTACTTTTCTAAATAATGTAATTTCCATGAACTTTGCTTGCTAAAGATCCAATTTTTGATGGGCCGGGAGAATAGAAAACATGTTCTGATGAATGCCGCCTCTGTAAGGGATCTCACCAAGGAGCTCACCGAGGTAACTGCCACAGTAAACAGCAGGGACTCAGCTCATATCCTACTCATTGCCGCCCTCTAGGAGGCTTTGCATAATTTACAGCAAATGAGCTACAATCCCAATACAACAACTGATCCCTTTCCATTTGGCAATGGCAGGCAGAAATTGGCAAGAAACCATACATTAATGTCTTCAAATAAAAAAACATTTAATTGATGGATACTTTTGACAGTCCTTGATTTCCATTTTGCCCTTTTATCTGGTGAACTCTTTTTTTGTCCTGTTATGTGACCCAATATTCTAATATCATTATTTTGAGCCAAAAGAAGCAAGAGGCTTCCCCTAAAGCAAAACAGTATCAAACCATACCTTCCTTACCATTCTTGTTCAAAGATATTATTCAGGGAATAATGAACTTCTGAAATCTTTATTTTATTTTATTTTTAAAAGATTTTATTTATTTATTTATTTATTTGACAGAGAGTGAGAGAGGACAAGCAGGGGAAGCGGCAGAGGGAGAGGAAGAAGCTGGCTCCCTGCTGAGCAGGGGACCCCCCCCCCCCATGCAGAGCTTGATCAGAGAACCATGAGATCATGACCTGAGCAGAAGATAGCCATTTAACTGGCTGAGGCACCCAGGAGCCCCTGAAATCTGTATTTTAGAAACTGATCAGGGGCAAAGAGAATGGGGCTAGTCTAGCTGCCCCCAGAGAAAATCAACATGCTGGGCATGGCATATGGCTCTCAAATTCTACACATCTAACCCTAAGACAGGATCCAATTTAGGATTCTGAGGCAGTACAATATATAACAGATAAGACCCAATGCTTGGGTCTAAATCCTGGCTCTGCTACTTACTGGCCATGTAACCTTGAAAGTTTCTTAATCTTTCCATGCTTTGTTTCTTCATCTATAAAATAGAAATGGTTAAACTACAGTATATACCTCCAAGGTCTGTGGCAACTATTATAACAAATAGAACATATAAAACATAATAGTGCCCAACATGATGTAAATGCTCAATAGATGTTAGCAAATATTATTATTTGGAAGATCCTAAGCATACAAGAACAGATTATAGATATCTAGAATATCTAGTGCTTATTATACGGAGTATCTAAAAATCTTTCACAGCTATAAAGTTTTGAGTAACCCAAAATATAAGGCAGGGATGTTTCTACTGAGCCTAAGAAAGGAAGCAAGTACTTAGAGAAAAAAACCGCAACCCCATCTCTTCCTTTGCTGTGAAAAATACCCTTCTGAAATAAAACAGTCTCCTCCAGGTTTAAGAATGGGGACAGAATAGTTTAAAGACTGTAATTAATCTACTTAAAATTATTAGCAGGAGCTGAGGGCCATACCTTTCTTTCAACCCAGTACATCAAATATTTAATAATATAACTTTTTCAATGTCAGTATATTTAATAACATACCTTTTTCAATATCATATATAAATGCAGGCTATTTTAGAAAGCTTAAGTCTCATAACCTAGGTAACCTGGAACAAGTACAGAAAGATGAAAAAGGAAGTAGAAATGGAAGCCATGATGGAAATGATGGCAACACAGTCAGAGCTGTTAAAAATCTACTCAGAAGATGTGAACTGCAGGGTAGGTGCCTTAAAAAGAATGAGAGCCAAATGTCCTCTCCCTCAGTGTCTAGATCTTCCACACACAACAAGGTAAATCAGCAGTTCTCAGGCTCACAGGTATAGATAAAAAAATCAGCTGAGGTTATTTGTTTAAAATGCATTTCTCCACCACAGTGTCTCATACTTACTCAGGAGAACAGACAAACATAGGAGAGCCAATTCTACGTAGGTCATCTGAGGACCACACTTGGAGAAAAGATAATGCCTTGATTTAGCTTCTACTTAATGCTCACTATTTGAATATAAAAACAGGTGCGAGATTACCTCATCATTGAGCCAGTTCAGATGGTTTAGAGTTTGAATATCTTTGCGTGTAATGGTTAAGCGGAATGCTTCACTCAGAACTTCATCCTGGTTCCCATTACGAAATACATTCTTTATTTCCTTCTCCATTTCCTAGGGAACCAAGAGGTACCAGAGATGACGCCTACATGGCTACAGACTAGATTTCTCACCAAAGCTCATATAATCCCTAGGCTATATTTATCAGTAATCAACTGTTCACTTCTAACATTTTGGTTTGATTTCTATTCCTTCCAGTAATTTCCTGGGTTACTTCCTTTCATCCCATCTTGTCCTCCCTTCTCATTTGCAGCACAAAGTTTCAGACCCTTCTTTCTTTTATTCCTAAGTCTGAAATAACCTTCTGCTATCAGATTTTCTAAGTCCACAAGAAGACCTAATTATATTTCATATCTTTGGTCCATACAATTTCCTAGTAAACAGAATCTTTCCCAAAGGGTAGTCAGGGGATAAAGGTAATGTCTTCAGACACATTTTCATAGAAAAAAATTAGACTTCTTAAATGTAAATTATGGACTTCAAGACAACTATAATAAATGTGTTATACTTACCAGCTATAGGATAGTTTTTCCAACAGAAGAATGGATTAAGGAACAGATTATCTTAAATGTACAAAGACTTTTATATATTTTCCAAATTTTTATACTTACTTTTTACTACTTAAAAAGAACCATAAGCCTCAGCTTACTACTATTTGATGTCAAACTATTGTACACATACAAGTGATAATGTACATAAAATAAAACACAATTTTATTCAATGTTTTTTCACTGAAGTCATGAAAAGCCACCCACAATTCTTCCCTCAATTTTCAATAATCCTTTAAAAAGAAAGTCAAGATTGGTATTGTAATACAAATAAATGAAAGCAGGGGTATGCAACACAATTTAAATGCCAGGTGTTCTATTACTTCTACATTTGAAATTCATTCAAAGTATTTCTTCTAAACACACTTGCTAGCACAAGAATCTGTAGTATGTAATTTACCTCTGTGATTTCAGGAAATTCATCTTCACTCTCAATTAATTTATGACCTTTCTTTTCTGTTTCTTGGGTGATCGTGACAGGGATCTCCTTTTCAAGTGGTACACGAAGATGCAGTTCTACTGAATCATGTACTGAATGTTCCTGTTCCTGCAATCTCTGCAAAAAAGAAATTTAGAGTTAAGTAGGATAAGGAAAACTACTACTTTTCTACATACACTGAGCAGGACCAGCTGGAGAGACCAAGGACATCCACCAATCATATATAATGTTATACAACCATAACATCTTGCAATTACAATACCTTTGATCCCAAGCCATGTAATCTTCCAAATCAGTTTCAACTTGGATATGTTATTTATTTACAACCTTATCTCTAATTGTTCGTTTACCTGGTTTTGAAGCTGTAATGCTAGTGCTTTCTGCTCTTCAATCTGGCGCAATCTCTCCCGTGCTCGAGAATCATAAACACTAGTTCTAGGAGATGAAAAGGAATGGGACAAAAGTGCAGACCACTGTGTTAGCATCAGGCACATTGTTAATGAACGATGAGCATTAAATATAAACCCTGATACATAAAGTCTAAAATCCATACACTAAACTTATCGTTACACTACACTTATATTTTAAGACAAGTGAAACCAGGTAGTGTTATTAAAATTATCCTATTTTTATTGAAATGATGAATTTTTTTTGCTAAATGGGAACAAAGTGACTTTTGTGGATATTTGCAAATGTGTAGTCTCTTTTTTCCTTTAAGCATACTTATAAGATTATGGAGAAAATGAAGCTTCATTCTAGAAACTCAAAAATAAGACTGAACCCCAAAGGAGCAAATAATATAAGATATAACTGAGGTTTCAATTCAAATATTTATGATCCAAAAGAAAAAAATATGAGTTTTTTTCCCCTAAAAAAAATTAGTAAGGCCAGGGATTTGGATAACTCAAAGTTACTGAAAAATGGAGACTAAAAACTCAATAATTTTGCAAATTCCAGAAATGTGAATTATTCAATAAATTAGTTTTATCAATGTGAAAATAAGGGCATTTATTTTCCTTTCTATGTAATACCTAACTGAAAGTTCTCCAATCCAATTTAATTTCAGTAATTGTTAGATATTTAACAAACCTAAGCAAAGACATGTCCCAACCCCAATAGGTTCTAAGAACCCAACAACTTAAAAGTTGTTTTATAAATAAATATTAAATAGGGAATCTTTACTGATTAAATATAGGAGGGGTGATTGGCTAATTGACTACTTCTAACTGGAAAGGAAGTGATGGAGAAGGAAATTAACCAACCAAAATTAACAACTTACAATTCTTTGATCCACAGCTCTGCCTGAAAAAAAGTAGGACTATGGGTGGGGAAAAAGATATGACAAATGAGCAGGAGGCTTATAAGAAAATTCAAATATTATCACCAAGAAAACCAATCATTTAAGTAATTTACAAGAATGCTTTATATTTATGCAATAAGTAAAAAGTCCTAAATTACATAAAATAATTGCAACTAGGAACTAAAGGAATACAGGTACAAGTCATTTGCACACATACTAGTTAAAAAGATGACCCAAAGTTTGGCAGAGAAGTTAACTGTAGCATAGCTCTTGTGTGAGAGACCAAAACGATGTGAAAGAGCACATCACATGTCAAGGTAATATACTAGGCTAGATCATTCCTCCTTCCAAATGCTTCAGATTAACAGATTTATTAATGATTTAGTCAAATCTTAGACTTCTTGTCAGTCTACTTGAATCAAAATATTTTCAACTAAATCATACTGCACACTGGAAATCCCCACCCACACAAGAATTCGTATCAAATGGCTAGTGAGTCAATGAATCAAAGTGGAAAATCAGCAATACAACTCTACTCCAAAGATGAGTGACCAGTTCTAGTCCATGCAGCTCTTGTGACAATCCAAATGAATAATGCTTCGCAGAAGAGTCACAGGCATGTTCTCTCTCCTATAGAGCCTCTTGCTCTTCTCAAATGTCGTCATCTCCTTGCCAATCCCTAACTGAAGGATTTCTCAAAGAAACAAAGAGGAGTGAACACTTTTCCAAAGAAAACTTTTAGATACATAGAACAAGTAAACAAAGGAAAGCATCAAATTGGGAGTTAAGAGACCTAGATCTCCTGGAACAGTCCGATTCACTTTGTGACTTTGACAAAGTCACTTCATTTCCATGGGTCTTAGTTTCAGATTTGTAAAATATGGAAATCAGAGTCCCTGTCAGTTCTTCAATTGGTACAGTCTGTCTTAGTGAAGGCAAGAACAAGGATTCAAGAGTTTATCCCTTGCTCCTTAGCCTACCTTTTGAGAATCAGTATTCCCAATCATCCTTAGGCTAGGGTTTGGCAATGACAATGCTGTTCTATTGCCTCACCACTGTCACTGAGGTTAATCAATGGAAAACATACACGTAGTAGCCTATATCCTTGGCACAGTGAATACTGATGTAACAACCAAGATAGAAAGTCAGAGAGATCAATGGTAGCACTGTGAGAGGCCTAGTGTGTGACATTAAAAACAAATGAACATGAAAACACATTTACTGCACAATATAAGGAAGTGACAAGAATTGCCTAGAATTTCATGGTATTGTATCACACTATTAAAGCTTGTCTGCTTCCTTATTAGACCATAAACTTAATGAGGATAGGAATTTTTGTGTTTTGTATTTACTACCATAACCTCTGCACTAAGAGTGTGCTTGGCACACAGCAGGTACTCAGTACTTATTGAAATAAGTAATTGAAATGAATAATGTAAGGGAAAAGTACTGCTCTTCAATGGATCAAGGTATTTGGTGGCTTAAAAAAGTAAAATAAGATTATACATTATTTTTCATATGATTGAAGCACACAGTAATAACTACAAGCACCTACTTAGTGCTCTCTGTGAAATTCTGCTTTAGATGTTTTATAGTAGTTAAGCCTCATGATAATTCTCATACTAGTTAAATCTTAATATTATATGTAATAAGGAATTATTCCTCATAGTGTACAGAAAAGGAAACTGAGGTGCAGAGGATAATCTGTTTTGGAAGTCAGGATTAGAAACTATGTCTGTCTAATTCTGAAGGCTGTGATTTCTTCTCTTGCAATGTGCCTTTTAATAAACCAAAGCCTTAAACCAGTAGGGAGATGATGAATACTTGAGCTACTCAAGAGAGCATTTAAGGCTTTCTAGGAAATGCATGTTTAACAAAGATTTATTTACTAAGTACCTATCATATGCCAGGCATTATCACCATTAGGTAAGTGCAAAAGTATTAGTAATGAACAGACATAGGGATAGAAGTACTAGAAGAAAAGGCTTATGCTGCCTGGAGAAGTCAGAGAAATGTCTTGAGGAAAAAATAACACCTGAGTCAGATTCTGCAAAGCAAAACAAGAACAAGTGGACAAGGAGAGAAAGGAAATTATAGGGATTAGGATCAGCATGTACAATGGCACAAAAATAGGAAATGGAATGGCATATTCTGGGAAATAAGGGCAGATCTTCACTGTGAGACCTTAACCAAGAGGCAGTGGTAGGAGATTAAGAATAAAGAGCCAATCAACCAAGTCTTGAGAGAGCAGGCTCCAACTGCGATAAACAGCATTAGTCAATCAGCCCTCCCCAACAGACCATTTCTCCTGCCATCTCATTCTTCGGGCATCACCAAGAGAAATCTTCCATAAAGGAAAAGTATACCCAGTAAAGAAACATTAAAGAACTAAAAGCACTCATTTATATGAGAGTGACCTTTTCCCAGGAAAAAATACCTACTTTGTGTACTATGTGTAAAAACACTTTTATAAGTGCTTTTTGAGTATATTAACCTTCACAGCAATTCAAAAAATAGTAAGGTGTTAATACTGGCATTTTCACTGAAAAGGAAACTAAGGTTCAGAAGGATAACTTGTCCAAAGTTACATGATGCCTGGACAAAATCAGAACCCAGGTCTGGGACTCAAGAAAAAAAAAAAATGTATAAAGAATAAGAACTCCAAACTCTAAAATCTCCTTGAGAAACTATAACAGAGAGTTTTTCTTTAACTATCTAAAATTCAGGACATATAGGAGAGCTGCAAAGTATAGAAACTGAGATGAGAAAGAATGTTTCACTACTGCTAACTTCTTCAATGGAAATCTGACACTATTATCATTCCAGCAATTGAATTGCTAAAGCCACAGAAAGAGCAATGGCAAAGAAATTGCGGATCTTAAGTAGTAACCCACTGAATTACAAAGCAAAAAGTTTCATATAGAAGTCAAGTATCATAAAAGATCATATTTGAATTGAGATTTAAAAGACAATAAAGACATTCCTGCTTCTTTAGATAGACAAGTTGAGGTAGGGGCTACATACCAGGCAGAAGGAACACTGACTATGAAAGTAAGTAAGGATGTATCACATATAGTTCAGCACGTAATAAACACAGGAAAGAGTCCCATCTTCCCACATGTCTCCTCCTCTCATGTCCATCATGTCTCCCCTCAAATGTCCCTTATCAGACTTGCCATGACCACCCAGATAAACAGTGCCCCAGCCTATAAGTTACCCTGCTTTATTTTTCTTCACATTTATCACTACCAGATATAAATGTTTATCTACTCATTCATTATTTGTCCCCCCATCTCTTTCCTTATACTTCTTATAACCAGAATGTAAGTTCCTTGAGTGCAGGGCTTTCATTTTGTTCACTACTGTTAGCCCTAATGTCTGTATTAGGACTTGGCACATAGTAAATGATCAATAAATACTTGTTAAAGAAAAGAACGTGTGACAGGAAGTGCGGTGTGCAGAGGAAATGCTTTGTATACCATATCATGGGAGTTTGGGCTTGACTCTAGTCTGAGAGCCAGCCACTCCTATTGGAATTTAATGAATAATCAGATATGCATTTTAAACAGACCACTCGGGTTGCAGAATGGAAGATAGAAAGAAAAGGCAAAGAATGGATTTGAAACCATGATGGAAGATGGAATGAAGCTCAACAATGAGGCCAGAGGAAGATGACCAATCAGAAAGTCACTGAAATAATTCAAATAACATAGGCAAGAGGTCTGAATTGAGGCAGTTTGACCTTATATTCTGTAACTCTCAGTGAAGAAATTGTGAGTAAGGGGAAGAAAAAGAAAATATGTCAAGAACATCCTTTTTCCAAAGCTTACCTGGGAACTGGAGTCTGGGAATCTTTCACTTTGAGTAAGATCACAGAGTCTGATCCTAAACAAGAAACACACGAGCATATCATTATTAATAAAATCCTACATAGTTATATACTCTAGATGCCTGTAGTCTAAGTTCCCATACTTTGTTATATTCTATTTTCATAAAAATAATGCAGCATAAGGACAAAGATAGGATGGAAGAGACAGAGAGAGAGGCAGGCCCATTTTCACTAAGCCAGAAAGAGGGCTTAGAGAAGAGCTTGCCTCACAAAGAAAGCAGTCGTTCTAAAATACAAGCACATAGGCCCTTCATCAACTACTCCCAGGCTCTGCTTGATTCCTGTGCTGCTTCTTTCTGTTCCTGGGGAACAAGAACAAACCAATATTTCTCAAAAGTTTTCAGTTCTTGAACTACCATGAGACTGAATAAGGTGAAAGAAGGGAAGGAGAAACAGAAGGTAGAAAGACAGAAATAGTTATAGAAGTAGCAGAGTCTAAAATGTACAAACTCCATCATTTCATCATTTATTTTCAGTGTTGATAAAGGCAGGAATTGTGTCCTTCTAGAGAATCATGTCTTAATCGAAATGATTAGATCTCATTTAGAATACTTATTAAATAGTACAAGAAAAGTAAGGAAACACTTCAATGTACTACAGTATATTTGTTTCAGTTTAGTTGCATCTAACCCTTTGTCATACAACTTATGTGTCTTAGGTTAAAGGCTTTTTTAATGGTAGTTCCCAGTAAATCATCTCACAAAATTTTATAAAGGTTTTCATGAATACATGTAGCTATATAATGATGCCACCAACAATTTTAATCCCCAAGTGAAATTTTAAGAAAGTGAATATCTTAAAAAAAAAAAAAAAAAATCAAACAATCTGAGGAAGGAGGTAAGAGCCTTAGAGAATGATCTATCAAAAGATCCATAATGTCTAACCATTTAACCTAAAACTTGTTTTAAGTTATATACCTAAATACATACTATCATAAACATACACAACACATACCTACAGAAGAGGAAAACTAAGCAAACGAAATTATCCCAGAAAACCTTCATTAACTGGAGTGCAGAGTCTAGATATTTCAGTTAACTGAAACTTAGGTAGAAAACTCATTTTGTTTCTGAAATTTGCTGATAACCATTCTAAAATGCATAAACTTACTACACAGCTTTTTAAAACATTACCTGATTAAGAACTTTTACTTCAATACTTAATTGATGTTCCAAAACTTCAGAGTACTTAATGGTCATTGTAAAGTACTAGAGACAGAGAAAGTACTTACGTAATTGGGCTGACTGTGTTGACCCTAGACTCTGCTCAGATTACAACCTTGCCTATGATTCACATGGATCCCATCAACAGTTAACTGGCTATTAGGATTGAAAATATAGTTAAACGAGACCAATTTCACCTTCTGATTGTGTATTTGAAGCTGGTAAGTGATCTGGCTGATGTAGAAGAGAGTGGTGATGTTGGGGTTGATGGACAGGATCAGAATCTTTGGATCCAAATGCCACAACATCTGGGGCACAAGATGATAAGGAATACACACTGTGGGACAGTTGTTCCTGGGCAGTTAAAATGCTGGCAGATCCAGATGATGAAGTATCAGAGCCAATGATCTGAGCTGCACAAGAGTTTCCATTTTTAAACAGTGAGTCTTTCAAAGTATTCTTATTGGAACTAAGACATCGAGACCTAGTAAGAGAAGAATATAGTTTCAATATCAAATGACAAAATGAGAATTAAATTCATTTGAAATATGTTTCTGTGACTCACAGGTGTAAAGGAAAGTGTGTGGTGGGTTTTGCTACAGAAAACTGTTTCCCTGTGACCATCTGTAGCAGCTGTCTGTAAATCTCTCTTTCTTCTTCTTGGACTGTCTATATTAAAAAAAAAAAAGAAAAAAGAAAGAAAGAAAGAAATCTTAGACACAACCAGTGAAGAAGATTTTTTTTCAAAGCAGCATCTAGATTCCCAGAAGTTCTGCCAAAGTTCAGATAGAATCCCTCAAGATAATTAAGAATTATCCTTAGGGATATTCTAGAAAATTATAAGAAGAGTTAAATGAAATAAATACCAGATACTATACTTTGGAAAATTATGGGACACATATGTAAATAACAATGCAGACAGGCTCTAGGATAAGAAACCAGAAGGCCAGTAGGCAATCACTTTTGAGTCAAATGATAGAATGCCAGAAACAAAATATTTGAGGATCTCTCAATTAGGATTCCAACAAACCCTACAATTCCTGACATCTACTAGAAAAACTATAAGGAAGTGACCAGAAGAGTCAAAATCAGAGTGGGATACCTTGCTGTTTTCTACTTTATCTAATTTTTAAGTATTTTCCAGAGATGGTTTCCATCTCCAAATTTACTCTTCTTCCTAAGCCTCAGTACTGAATTCATTTATTGACTTCGAATACCTACTAAGCACCACTCACTAGAGATACTATACTGAATAAAATAAAATAAAATTCCTGTCCTTGTGGAATTTACATTATACTTAAAAGGAACAGTAAACAAGATTAGTCAGATAGTATGAAAAATTAAAGGGAATAGAAAGTGATGGAAAGGAAAGAGCAAGAACAGGTAAGACCCCTTTAAAAAGGTGGTTATTTCAACAGAAACCTGTATCAAGGTAAGAGGTATGTCATAGAAATTTATAAAAGACTATTCCAGGTTGAAGGATAGCAAACGCAAAGGCCCTGAGACAGGTATGTGCTTAATGTGTTCAAGGAAAAGTGAAGTAATGGGGCGCCTGGGAGGTTCAGTTGTTAACCGTCCACCTTCAGCTTGGGTTGTGATCCCAGGCTCCTGGGATCTGGTCCTGCATCAGGCTCCCTGCTCAGCGGGAAGCCTGCTTCTCCCTCTCCTACTCCCCCTGCTTGTGTTCTGACTCTCACTGTCTCTGTCAAATAAATAAAATCTTTAAAAAAAAAAAAAAAAGGAAAAGTGACATCAGTGTGAATTAGCAGAGCAGTAAGAGAGGTTACTTGGCAGAGAACCAGATTACACATGGACTTGTAACCATAGGAAAACGTCTATTCTATACTGATCCCCAGAAGCAGTGGGCTGCATTCACTACAAAGTATGCCCTGATACTTTAAAAAAAAAATCTTATATACAGTTTAACACAGCCACTAATCTTCATGAAATAATTTTAATATTTTGTGCCAGGGCTAGCTACATCCTGCACTATGACATTTCAATGTGCGTAAGCATTTTATTCAGTTATACATGTTCAAAGCAGAATGAAATTAAGCAACTATCTATGCAAAGGCAAACAGACATTAAGTTTTTTTCTTCTTGGTCACTGTTTGCTACATAGTAACTGTCAATCACATTGTCACTATGTTACTGATCTAACAAGATTCACCTTGAACTGTGAAGCATAACAACTCCTTACGAAAAAGAGGTATCCTTAAATTTGAATAGATGAGTAATAAGGTAGAATTAGTTAAGCATTTGGGGGAAAAACAGACCAAAGAGAAAAAACAAATTGCAATTTTCTATATGAAGAAAATAAACTCCTTAATTTTATCCCTTATACATTAATACTGTATTTAAGATGACAGCAGTCCTTTTTCCTATTGTTTGTGAAGAAACGGTCTACAGTATTGGACAGGCACTTCAGTAAGAGCACAAAAGTGATAATGGTTAGCAGGTATACATTATTATCAATCACCAAATCTGTAGGTTTTGGCTGTTGTACTGGGGAGGCCATGAGTATCTGGGAGATAAATTTAAAAGCTGTAATTAAGGGGTGTCTGGGTGGCTCAGATGGTTAAGCCTCTGCCTTCGGCTCAGGTCATGATCTTCAGGTCTTGGGATCGAGCCCCATGTCAGGCTCTCTGCTCAATGGGAAGTCTGCTTCTCCCTGTCCCTCTCCCCCTTCATGCGTGCATATGTTCTCTGTCTCTGTATCTGTCTCAAATGGATAATAATAAAAAAATCTAAAAAAACTTTTTTAAAGCTGTAATTAAAATAAATGCCTTTTTATTAAAACCTAAATTTGCTGTAATAAAGGTTCTTTAGGTAGACAGTCTGAAGAATGAAGCATCATTACAGATTATTAGATTGTAAGAGACTGCCAGCCAACTCCATAGTGATCTACATACAGGAAAGCTGTGTTACCTGGCACTTTAACGACTGAAATTTTTGAACGACCACCAAAGTTGATCCCACATTCCCACTACACCAAATAACCTAATTCATAATCCACAATACAATGGGCTTAATAGTAAATTGTTTTCAGGAGGCAGTGACGGAAAATCAGAAGAGTAATACCACCTGGGTCGTGGAAATTAACTCTAAATTAACCAATCATTGTAGTTCATTTCCACTGTCCTACCAAACTAAATTTTAAGAAGGTTTGACTACATTATCACATCATAGGGAGGAAAATAAAGCAGAGAAATTGGTGTAAGAGGTTACTTTGACTACCAAGGGAATGTAAAGAAATACCCCCAACACATGAAGACTTCACAAACACACTGAGAACAGTGACATAGAAAGGATCTTTGCCTGTGGTACCCTACAGACTTCAACTGTAAAAAGTTAAAAACACTTCTCTCCTCCCTCACATCACATAGCAATACAGTTTCTTAGAATAAATTTTTAGGGGCGCCTGGGTGGCTCAGTGGGTTAAAGCCTCTGCCTTCAGCTCAGGTCATGATCCCAGGGTCCTGGGATGGAGCCCCGCATTGGGCTCTCTGGTCAGTGGGGGGAGCCTGCTTCCCCTTCCCTCTCTACCTGCCTCTCTGCCTACTTGTGATCTCTGTCTGTTGAATAAATAAATAAATAAATAATAAATGTTTATACTTCTAAATAAAACACGAAGAACCAACGTGCCATTGACTCAGCTAAAGTACATTATCATAAATCTAGATTGATTCAAGGTAATGAACTGATTTTTTTTAAATCAATTAAACATACATAAGTCACCCACAGATCATTTTCTCCATCTTTTCAAAGAAAAGCCTCTGTCTAAACCGGAACAGCCTCATAGTCATTAGACACCATAAAATAAACAGGAAGAGATGTTCTGTATTCCGAATAATTATCTGAGGTCTCTTGAAGCCTCATACTTTCAGTTTCAACTATAGTCTAAAAAAGAAATTACAGAAAAAAGGTTAAGAATTTTTCACTGTCCTACATGACAATTTAAAGGTCACAAGAACTTAACTGCTATTTCAGGCAAAGAAAAGATAGTCCTGCAACTCTCTCAAGAACATATATAACATTTGGCTTTACCAAAAGAACATGCAAAAAGGTAAGTCTCTTCAAACTTGAAACACAATTCTTTTTTGGAGCATCTGGTACTAAAAAGTAAAAGAAAACATCTTTCTCTATACATTACTTATTAAGCTATTTCTACTGAATAAGCAAATTAGGAAATTAAGAGGAAAGGAAGTAATAAGTGGATAATATGTTAAAGTAAAAGAAATTGGCTAATATTATGTTTTAAACATAATAAAGGACAAGGAAAGTTTAAAACCACATAAAGGTAAATAAGGTGCTGAATTCTATTTTTTAAAAAATGTGGCAGATTCTTGCACTTAGATGCTTGTTAAGAGTCTCCATAAAACTGTCTGTAAAATTATAAAAATCTAACAGAGAACAATAAAACCTTTCAATATAAATTACTCAAATAACTTCATAAATCTCCTTTGATTCTGTTTTAAGTAATAGCTTTATACAATTATACAATTAACATAAATTTCAATTATCCAAAGTGCATAGTTCAACAACTTTCTGTTTTTAAGCCCAAAATTCTTGGTTATAACAAAATTGTAAAGTTTGTTTGGTTTTGTTTTTAAAGACTAAAACCACCAGTGTCATCTATTAAGGAAGTCCAACATCTTAAAATGTTGTTCAATATGTTGCAGAGAAGCATGCCTGGAAACAACATATATATGAAAAGAAACTTTGAGTTTTTACTGTTTTACATTTTAAAAATCCCTAGTATTTTCTCTTTCCCAATCAGAAATCCATATCCTCTAAACAGTGTTAGTTATATTAGAGATATTCTATATCTGTACTGTCCAATACGGTAGCCACTAGCAATATGTCTGATATGGTAGCCACTAGCAATATGTGTACTTGAAATATGGCTAGTGTGACTGAAAAACAAAATCTTTATCTTATTTTAACTGAACTATTATAAGTAGTGCACAGGACTAGTGGTTACCCTATTTGATAGTACAGTTCTTTAATGATGTCCTTAAATCAGCCATTAGCCAAGTGGTGGTCCAGTCACCACTTACTTATTTCCAAATTCTTCTTTATTCTCTTTAAACTCCTGTTGTAAGGCTGAACAGTAAAGTGGTAACAACATCATGTTATTTTTATAGATTTAGATTCCTGAAAGTGATAAATCCAGCAGTAAAATCAATACTTAACTTTCCTTCTTTAACATAAGCAACTGCTTCTCCCTTGGAGATCTCAGTATTTCCATGGAAAGTAACTTTTCTTCCACTTTGTGAGCTCCCCACCAGTAAATTCTTTATTTCCGGGTGGGGGGGGTATTTTGTTTTAATCTAGATTATCCATACTATCTGAGACTAAATATCTAAATAATCTGTTGATACTCTGATTTAATAAAGTTTGGTCCTATATTTTGTCTTACTAGTATTATATGGGTAATGTGGTATTTCTGTACTAAAAGCGAGTCACTTTTCATAGCAGAATATAGACCTACAAACAACTGGTTGACTCCAAATTTTCTGCATCTCTTGTTGCGTGGGATAGGTTCAGTCCCTGCCATTTTCTTGGCACTGTAGAAGGAAGGGGAACTCCAGTTTCATGTCCTTTAGTGGGCCAGCCTGGGGCTGGGAGGGCTGAATATAATCTAGCTGGCCCAAGTCCTCAGGTGGAGGTAGAAGTGAAAAGAGGAGGGGCTGAGTGGTTCAAAGGACTGCTTGGCTAGTGGGTGAATGGTGGGCTTACAACAAACACAGATAATCTTAAGGATGCCATGATCTCAGCGGCAGCCATGGGAGGTAGGGGAGGCTTGGGGGACAATATCCAGCCACCACACTGCTGCCGTCTTCTTCCCCACAAGTCTCTCTGTAGCCTGCAGGCTGCCTAGGCTCCAGCAGAAGCACAACCCCAGTAATCTAAAAATATTTAAGTAATAACTAACACATACATGGTACTAAATTTAGTAGTACAAAAGTAAAAAATAAATCTCACTTTTATAACTGTTGCTCAGTTCTCATCACCAAAGGCAACTGCTGCCAGTTTCTTCTCTACCCTTTCTCTACTAAATATGATTTACTAGTTCTGTCACCCTCTGCTTAATTTTTCAGATTCAATACAAACATAAAAACAAACAGAATGTATAAGATTTTCACTAACCATGTCACAAATAATCACGTTTTGCCACTTAAAAGATCTTCATTATGAAATTAATTATTTAGCATGAAATGCTGTATTCTTGACTCTCCAATCTGTAAGCTCCAACGGGCTGGAAACACACCACTGTGTTGTATAACAGGAAGCATACCAGACTAGACTCCTGAAGACCTGGGCTGTAGAATAGCCAGGTCTTTTACTAGCTGTGTGACCTCTGACCTCCACTCTCCTAATGTGTTTAAAATGTGGGTATTACCTCATCTCTACCTATTTCACAGGATTAAAATGATTCAACATAATAATACATGTGAAAAGCATACTGGAAACTCTATAGGCTACATAACTGTAAAGTATTGTTATTTATTTGTATCCTCATAGCAAGCAGTCCAAAGCTGACTAGATGCGTAATAAATATTTAACAGATATGAGCACATTCTCTGCCACATAAATTATATGCCATATTATATTTACAGAATTCATCTTTTTTTCCTTTAGGTTTTTTCCTTTAGGTTTATGCATATAACAACCAAAGTGTCAACAAAATATCTTTCTTTGAGGGAATATCTATGATCTCAAAGATATTCTTACTCATAATGAAGGGACATAAATTATTTAGCTGGCTTCTTGATTTTCCTTTTATAGTGAGGGAAAATTGTCCTAATAAGAAATAAGGGCCAGTATTTTACCAAATCCAGCAAGTTAACAGTTTTGTCACAAGAAACACAAGTTGAGGAAGGGTCCAAAAGAACAGAGATAGTTTGATGTATGAGAAGTAATTTAGAAAATACTGAAAATTAAGTCTGCTCTTTAACAAGAATTGAAAGCAGTAAGAGAAATGATGAAGTCCTGCTAAAATCTCTAATTTCTTTAGCACAGATGACAGCACTCAAAAAATTAAGAAAGAAAAGGCACAGAAAGGATTAAGTAAATGGAATGGTTAATAAACATCTACATCAGAGGGAATGAATGGCTAGGGACAGGGAAAGATTCTAACCTTTAGCAGCCTTTGTTGCAGGTTTTCCTTACCTCTTCTGCTGTACTAACATGTCGCCTCTGCATTTTCTTGGGGCTCAAAAGGTTTCGACGACATGAACCACTCCAAGATGGACTTGGAACAGGCTTAATAGGAAAAGATTTTTCATATGCAGACACATGGCAGTGATGGTTTGACTTTCCCGTAAAAGTGTTTGATAATCCACTAAAAAAAAAAACAAAACACACACACACACACACACACAAAAACCAGAGTTTGTAAGAAAAGAATAAGAAAATCAAACCTAGTGATTTTTACTTCCAAGAAATAACAAAAACAACCAAAGTGTCAACAAAACCAACACCAGTAGAATGAGGGATGTACCATTTGAGGGAAATATACAAGAAATGATCCATAGATTGCTCCATCAGATTCTGCCATACTGTAATTATCAAACACCTAAAATTGTATTTCTTGGCTTTACAGTTCCTTTGGTCAGGAACCAAAGACCTGTGCATTATGACAACAAGTTTATCACATTAGATTTCTTTAGAAAATCTGGGTCTGAAGGATCTAACATACACTTTCTATTCACTTGCCCTTCAAAGCAAGTACTTGCTGCACTTTCTATTTACTTGCCTCCTCCCCCAGTCCTTTGGAGGGACTTACTTTAAGATTAAATATGCAAAGATGGATAAAGCTGAAGCCTTTCAATGAAGCTTTTAAACTGACTTTTAAAATTTCCTTAAAAAACCAACAGATGGCTCCCTTCCTTCATTAAAAACAACCAGAAGGCTTTCTCCTAGGTTACATCACTCTCTCAATTCTTCTGGCCCATTTACCTCCTCTGAAGGAGAATTTTGTTTTTGCTTCTTTAAATTGTTTGTGCCCCCCAAAGAATGGGGAAAAAACTGGCAGGAAAAATACTTTTGTGAACTTAAAACCCTGTCTTATCTCTAAGACTAGATTAATAATTTAAAGTTCTTTCTATGTGGTCTTTTTCATCTGTTATTGCCCTGCAAGGATGAGCTACTTGCTCTCAGCATACTGATTTTTCTCTTTTTCTTTTCTTTCTGGTTGAGGATGCAAAACAGAGATACACAGCCAACTAAGCCAAATTATGGAAGCAACTCTTTAAGTCAGTACTTTTGGTCTGGTTCCAAATGAAATCAGACTAGGTGTAAAAAAAATTAAAAAGTACATATATGCTCTCTCAAAAGGGGAAAAAAAAAGAGAGAGACAAATCAAGAAACAGACTCTTAATTATACAGAACAAACTAATGGCTACCAGAGAAGAGGTGGATAGGAGAGAGAGGTGAAACAGGTGATGGGGATTAAGGAGTGTACCGTTTTAATGAGCAGGGGGGAAGATATGTGTAAGTATTGAATCACTATATTGTACACCTGAAACTAATATAATGCTGTATGTTAACTGGAATTAAAATAAACTTAAAATCACTTAAATGCTCTGTATCTCTACAAATTACAATGGTTTCTATGTATGTTAGAGTGGAGAAGGAATCAAGGAGTCAGAATTCCAGGCTTACTTCCTTAGGATGGGTGGATGCTGCTACAAAAAGAAGGCAAGGGCACTATAATTTGGTGAAGATCTAATGAATTCCCCGCAATGCCTTTTGCATTGCTGCTTTCTAGAGTGCATGTGTGTTTAATGCAAAAGTCTTCCTTCTAAACAAAAACCAGTGGGAGGGTATCTTGCAATGCCAGAAAGCAAGTATGCTACCTACAATTAAAGAGATTGGGCCAGACAGCAGTGAGCCTGAAGGAGCTCCTGGTGGCCAAAGCTGTGAGAATGTGAACATTAAAAGAGTAATGATTCTAGTGGACAGGAACACACTGAATCTGGAATGACACTAAAGAAGAACAGAAAACCTCATCTGAAGCACATGAAGTGGCTATTAAAAGAAAAAAAGACCAAAAAAGACACCTACTTTGAAAAACTGGTTATGAAAAAAGAAGAGCTAATCCTATCACTTGTCTTCCCAGTAGATGGGAAGGGTATCCCATCAGGGTAACCAAACAACTCTACCTAATATGGAAAAAACCCCTCCCCTTCAAAGCAGAATGAAAACAAATACAGAAGAAATGGTTAACACTGGAAAAGTACTATTTCAGTAACTCTAATAAAACTATTAATAGGTCAAAGAAGGTTAAAAGGCACCAACTTCAAAATATAAAATAAGTAAGTCCTGGAAATGTAATGTATAAAATGATGACTACAATTAATAATACTGGGGTGCCTGGATGGCTCAGTGAGTTAAGTCTCCGCCTTCAGCTCAGGTCATGATCTCAGTCAGGGTCCTGGGATCGAGCCCCACATTGGGCTCTCTGCTCAGCAGGGAACCTGCTCCCCCACCCCCACCTGCCTCTCTGCCTTCTTATGATATCTCCCTCTATCAAATAACTAACTAAAATCTTTAAAAAAATAATACTGTATTGCTTATTTATAAGTTGTTAAGAGAATAGGTCTTAAAAGTTCTCATCAGAAGAAAAAACTATTTTATAACTACACATGACAACAGATGTTAACTAGACTTACTGAGGTCATTTTGCAATATATACAAATATTGAATCATTATGTTATATACCTAAAGCTAATATAATGTATGTCAATCTCACCTTAATTTTAAAAAATTATCAGGTAAGGATTATCAATTGATATGAGTAACTATAAGGCTGATGTGAAATTGGTCATGAATAAAATTGCCCAAGTAACATCATTTAGATTACATTCTAGTCATCACAAGGGGGAAAAAAAAACTAAGTGTACAAGAGGACCACATTGTTATCTCCCTAATCCAGAGGTCAATCCAGTATCACTGATAAGGAGAAACAGATTTGTAGATTTTCTAATGTGATATAACAAAGCACTAGCTTTTATTCAAGACAAAGATCTAGTTTACAAAAAAAAAATACAGAGGAGAGATGACAAAATAATACTATGAGGAAGAAACCTATCAAACCCAAAAGGTGAAACAGGCAGAAAAAGTCATGTCATAAGAAAAAGGGGCTGGGGCGCCTGGGTGGCTCAGTGGGTTGAGCCGCTGCCTTCGGCTCAGGTCATGATCTCAGGGTCCTGGGATCAAGTCCCGCATCGGGCTCTCTGCTCAGCAGGGAGCTTGCTTCCTTCTCTCTCTGCCTGCCTCTCAGTGTACTTGTAATTTCTCTCTGTCAAATAAATAAATAAATAAAAATCTTTAAAAAAAAAAAAAAGAAAAGAAAAGAAAAAGGGGCTGTTCTAGATTTAAGAGACTTAAAAGCAGTAACTAAAACATTGAAAAAAATGCATGTAAATGCAGAGAAAAATATCTGAAAAGATATGTACTGGATATTACAGAGGTGATCTCTCACTGGTGGAAATGACGTTTTTACATTTTATTTTTTATAAAGCACATGTATTTGTTTCTATTATTATATTATAGGGAAAGGTTTGGAAGGAAACACACAAAGGGGAGGGGAATAAGATTGTGAGGAATGGTCAAGCATCTTTAGTTTTAATGGCAACCTTTTAACTTTTACAATATGAATGCATTAATGAATTCTTGTGTAATTTAAAAATATATTAAGTGGGGAAGACCAGCCCTGGGAGTACTGACACATTTCCAAAGTCCATGTGCTAATAATCACAAAATAAAAAAGTCATCTCATTGGTTTCTATCAACACCAGAAAGCTTAGCCTAAGCAGGAAATTAAATGACCCCACATTCCTAAAATCCACCATCACAGTAAAATTTAAGAAGTCATAAATAATATTTTAAAAAAGAAATATTTTACTAATAAAGTTCCTGAGGGAGAAGTTTCTAAGCCAAACTTCATCTGTCTTTAATGATCAGTATAAGCTTGGTGAGGGAATAGGCAGCCCTTAAGACATTGGGCTAAAAAGGAAGAAGCTCTTTGTAATTCTGTTTTCGAAGAAAAGAAGTTTAGGTCCAATTGACTAAGGCCATAAGATACAGAACTTCTTTGGTTTAAGCCAGGTCTCTGCTCATGGGAGAGCCTATAAAATGTACTGATTTCTTTGCTACTGAAGTTGTAAAAACTGAACTATTTCCACTTTAAGATTCAAAATTTTGGAATAATACTCATATGCACCAAGATTTCCCTCCAAACTCTCCTCTAATGAGAAACTTTGGCTGTCACCAAAACTCAGCACCAGGTAAATTAAAAGTTGAAGGTTTAAAATGGATTTGTCCATATTTTCACAGTTTAAAGTTCAGAAACAGTGTTACTCCTTTAAAATGCCAACATTGGGGCCCCTAGGTGGCTCAGCTGGTTAAGCATCTGCCTTCAGGTCAGGTCATGATCCCAGGGTCCTGGGATCGAGCCCCATGCTAGGCTCCCTGCTCAGTGGAGAGCTTGCTTGCATCTGCCTGCAGGTCTCTGCCTGCAGCTCTGCCTACTTGTGTTTTCTATCTCTCTGTCAAGTAAATAAATAAAATCCTAAAAAAATCAAACAAACAATAAAATGCCAATGTTGAGTTGCTCCCCACAATTCTGGGGCAGCAGTTCGTTCTGCCCATGGGTTCTGTCCCTATGCTTTAATAAAACCACCGTATTGCATAAAATAAAATAAAATAAAATAAAATAAAATAAAATAAAATAAAATACCAATGTAAACAACTATGTTATGGCCATTTTCTCTCATATTAGAGGAAAGGCTTGTTAACTAGGAGGCCAGAATACCTACCTTGAGGTCTTTCGGGTTTCGAGGTAAAGACTTCGGCTATTTCTTGATTTTTGTGAAGTTGAACCTGATGCTGGAGTGGAATTTCTCCACTGGCCATTTGCACTCTGGCCAAAGGTTCTTAAGTCTCCTGAGCCAAGAAAACTGTCTGAGGAAGGGTTGTCTAAAAGAATAAAAGTTTGAATAATTAGACAAATATCTACAGTAGTAGTTTTCCATATGACTGCAACCATGTCCAACATTGTATTCCAAAGTAATGTGGTAAAGCACCATGTCTCTCATGGAAGAAAGATCCCAGTCTCAACTGCCAGTAAAGTCTGCAGTAAGGGAACTTCTACAAACTATAATTGATTCAGCCATACTAACCTGAAAATTGATGAAGGAGCTGAATCCTGCCACAGCCATGTGCCTTATCTGCATCAATGTGACTCCGTGGTGTCCACCAAAAGTCAACATTTTACCCCAACTATATCTTGCAAGCACTCCCAGGCCTGGGCCTGAAAGAAGGTAGGCCAGACCAGTAAGAAAGCAGGTGGAGGGCCAAGAAGAATTGTAATTCAAATGAACAACAGTTATCGCTTAAAAAGCAGCTCCTGTCACTTTCTTGCTTTTAATTACCATGTTCAGGACTCGGAGGAGGGCAGGGGGGCTCTCTCTCAGAACAGAGATAACCTCACTGCTGCTTATTCTGGCTGGCTTATGGCAGGAATGACCCATCATATGCATCTGGTATGCTAACCTTCAGGTCACTTAATGTCATAATCATCAAAAATATCAATACTCCCTCCGATGCTTATTACTGCACTCAGGCTAAGTGAGGATTATTTATTATTTGAATCTTCTGACTTGTGGCTTACCAACTGGGGTAAGAAAAAGTCTCTTGAAATTTCAGCTAGGAATAGAATAATTTCTTTTTTTCTTTCTTTTTATGTAGGCTCCATGCCCAGCAAGGAGCCCAATGTGGGCTCACACTCACGAGCCTGAGATCAAGACCTGAACTGAGATCAAGAGTTGGATGCTCAACCAACTGAGCCACCCAGGTGCCCCAGGAATAGAATACTTTCTAAATCCACCTCTCCCTATCAGCAGGATCAGACAATTTAAAACAGCACCTTCAAAATAACTTTGGATGTCAGGTTATGGAACTCTGAGGAGCACCAGTAAAAAAATGAGAATGATAATTCTCTACTTCCTGAATTTTTGCCTAATGCTAACATTTTCAAACCATATGACTACAGAACTCTTCGCAATATTATTTAAAATATTTAATGTAGCTTTTGATTTGGTATCCAAAAAAACAGCAGCTGACAAAAAGAAGCTTAGTACTTGGGTTTGTTTTGTTTGTTTTTTGTGGGGTTTTTGAATCAGGATTATCGGAATTTAGGATAAATAAGACAGGAAAAAAGAACATTCAGGGGTGGTATTAGTACCAGTTGATTAACCACTGGATGAATCTAACAATTAAATATACTTTTAAAATGAATTATAACCTTGTACATTTGCAATCAGTATCTATGCTTAGCATCTATTACTATTACTTTAAGGAGAGAACATAAGGCTAATAAAAAAAAAATGAGTATCATTAAAGGACCAGAACATTTTAATCTTTAAATGCAAAGTTATAATAGTAGAAATATGTCTCTTACACTTTCTTGCTAAAATAGGATTAGGGAATGATCTAACTAGAAATGTCTGCTTGAGGAATGTCGCCAAAAAGGCAAAATTACCCTGATAAGTGTGAAATTTGAGACCAAGGATAAGTCAGAGTAGCTACCTCAATGGCATTTCACAAAGGCTTCAGCTTTTAAATGTAAGGGAAAAGCACAGGATCAGGCAGCCTTTCTGTTTAACCAGAACAAGGTGATTCCACCCCCACTCAATGAAAGCAATCAATGGTCTTCTACTACTGACGTAATCAAGCAGAGCTGGAGAGGAACCCAAATGGGGCTGTAGACACTATTTTTTAAGTGATGATTTAACTTCCTATTCTGTTAACATTAAGAAATCAGATTACAAACGCCACAAATAAGATTACTTAATACGTGCACCTATGCACACACAAAACTATAAGGAAATACACCAAAAGTTTAATTTTGGCTGTGCTCCAAAAAGAGAATGATGGGTATTTTCCTACCGGTCTCTACAAATCTTCTACAAGGACAGGCAATAGTTTTATGGACACAATGAAATAAGTTTTAAATTAAAAAAAAAAAGTATGTCAGGCAATTACTTATAATGAAAGTAAGCATCATCAGTTGCTCCTGTTAACTTTCAGGTTTAGTTTTATAAATAGCAGGATGCTTTAAATCATCTACTAAATGCCTGTCTGGCAACCTAATTTAACATATTTTCCAAAGATAAGATGATGATAATGATTCTAAGCATAAGCAAAATTGTTTTTCATCTTAATCTACTTTTCTGTTTAGTGTTTAAAATATTTCAATTTTCAATTGTTAATAAATTGAAAATAAAATCAAGATGTCTTAAAGGCTAACCAGCAGTAAATTATTAAAGTAAAAGAGCTGTATTTTCTCTAAAAATATTTTTTATATTAGTCTAATTTTAAGTGGATTAAGAAGCAGATTTTTGAAAAACTTGATACAGAGAGGCAGCAGATGCAGTAAAACAGGAAATCGTAAGTAAGCTCCAGACCCTAGATTCTAAAGTTTGGGGCTTTCCCATGATTGTTTTCACCTTGGAGAAAAGAGAATAGCAAGAAAGGAGACAAATACCAAGACAGAATGAGAAGACTAAGGCAGGTAAACTGGAGACCCCATCTTGCCCAATCAAGCAGTGAAGCTCAAAGTGACTGACCACAGAAAATCAATGTGGGGATTATAGGAAAAGAAGACATACAAAGGAGACACAATTCTGCAGGATTTACAATCAATTAGAATGGATGTGGCAAAGGAATGAAGTTAAGAAAAATATACACTAAAAAGTAGATTTAAATTAAAGACTTTAAGAAAAAAGTATTTAAACCATTGGCCTTCAGAGATTTAAAATCTGATTATCAGAGAGCAATCCTGGAACTCTGTGACACATCCGTACATTTGTTTGGTCAGGGATGAGATGAAATTTGGTGGAGGCACAAATCTAAATCCTCTGCTTCAGGCTGTAACTTAGAAAATGACTCTAATAGCTCAGCATCCGCATTTCAATATGGCTTTGTTATTCACTGTTGCTATTCACTATTCATCATCACATATACACTGTTATGAAGTAATTTTTTTCCTTTTCCTAAAAAATGGCCTTCAAATGAGAGGCAAAACTTCCATGTAAGATTTTGGTGCAGGGATCAACTTACAAGATGAGGACAAACATAGGAAAAATGTAACTCTCAAGAGTCATCTAATTCAGTAGAAAGCCAAGAATCTGGTCAAATATACCAGTCAAGAACATAAAGTTCTGAGATGATCTCGGATATATCCTTTATGAATATTAAGGGTGTAATGAAATTTTACTTTTTTTTGTAATAACATTTTAAAGAAAAAAGGCTATACATACAAATGTTCTTATTACTTACAATAGCTAAAAATAGCGTGAAGAGGACCTAACCTACAGAGAAAATAATGAAGCAAATAAAGGCATGGGACCATTATCCTAAATCGTAGTCCCCTAGATCCCACTGCATTTCTGAATTTAAAATTTTTGGAGTTTTAGAAAGATAACCTGGTATATATTATGTAACACTTCAAGGTATAATTTGAAGCTGCATCCTGTAATCAAACACATTGATACATCTGCGGTGAAATATATAAATACTCATATTTACAGAAACAAATAGAAGACAAAAATATAAATAGCTTCATGTCAGTTCATGTGGGTTTTGCCAAGGAATGAATTCAGGTCAGGTCAGTTTGGATGCCAAATGAATTATGAAAAGAATTTCTGGTTTTCAGAGCTTTTTGGATTTTCAATTTGCACATAAAGCACTGTAAATGTGCATATCAATTCCATGGATTATTAGAAATCAACAGAAAAAGGTAGACACGAAGAATAACATATAAATGGAAAACTAAAAATTAAAATATTGGACAAAAAAGATGGTATGTATTGAATCATACGATGTGTATCATGTATGTACACATGGATAAGGCCACAGAATTGAGGGTTATGGTTAGCAGAATCTGAGTATAATTTTCTCTACATAATTGTTTATTATTCAGCAATTATTTTAAACTAAAAGCAAATATTCTATCCAATGGTAAATCAACATATGAAATTATAAATAAACAACCTGAGTTCAAGTGGAAATATTAATGATCTTGTTTCATTATCCACTCAAATGTCATTTCCCTAAGATTAATAATGAACTATCTAACCAGATGTCAGACTCTCTGCTCATCAGAAAGGCCTTTCCAATAGTTAATGATGGCAGAGTTATTTTCAGAGCCAGTTAACTGATTTTCCTATACAAACTATGCACATACTTTGCAGAGACCATTTCCCATACCAAGAGAGGAAATTCAGAGCCCAGGGTAAAGTACCGCCCACCTAAATGACATTTAAGTATAATATAAATCTAAAAGATCATCATACTAACGTCTTTTTAGGGGAGGAGATCTCATCTTGCTGACAAAGAATCCTGAGGAAGCCAAATAACAATAATTATTATTTGCATTTCATATTTATCACCTCAGTTTATCCTTATAAAAATCCCATTAGGGCAGGTTCAACAGTATTACTAATATTTCCATATATGTGGGAAGGTGAGGAGACTGAAGCATGAGGAGTGATAAGACATAGGAAGGCACTATAATCTTCCTGGGTCGTACTGCCAGGAAGCTAACCAATAAAAACCTCTTAGTTTCCCCAAGACAGAGCCAGAAGATCACTGGGGGTCCTAACCTTAGGAAAGGGTCAGATGGAAAGTCGGGCAGGCCAGGGACTAGGAATAGCCTAGAGAATGCTGACTTCTGCCATGGATCACAAGCTGAACAGGCAAGCCCCTGAATATGCAAGCATGGCTGTGGCAGGTGCTAGACAGAAACATGTAATTAACATTTCCTGCCCTGATGGAGGGACAAGCTTGGATAGAAATAATTTGTCAGGATTCATGGTTTCAAGCAGAACAGAAATGGCTTACTCTGTGCTTTATGTCAATATAAAACACATATCCTGTACATCGTAGACACATATCTTCAAAATAAAACAAAACAAAAAAAGCCAAACCAAAGCTGTACTGCTTTTCACAATGACATAATGAACAAGTAAAAAAAATGGACTCCCCCCCACAAAAAAAAACTTTTCCATTAAATATAAGTGGTTGAGACTAGGTCAGTAAAGTACTATAGTAACCTCCTCCCCCCGTCAACACACACAGTGATGTTTTAGTGGAGAAAATACCATTTTGCTTTTGACAATGTTTTCACTCTAGAGATGGTAAACACAGACAATTTGCTAGGAAGAAATCTGAATGGTACAAATGCTGTGACTCCAAGTAATATGTCATACCTGAATAATAATTTGGATTATAAGCCGTACTTCTTGTAGAACATGTATAAGATCGGTCCAAATTTCCTTCCCTGGAAGGTAAAATCTAAACAAAGCAAAAGATTTTTCTTAAATCACATTTTTCACAATAAAATGGAATAAAAACTTACGCTTGGAAAATATCATTAAACAAGATTATGATGTATTTCAGAATTCTATATAATTATATTTTTATATATTATAAAAAACCCTACATACTAATAAGAAAGGAAAACGCATAGACAATCTAATGAAATGACTGAGGCTTCAAGGGGAAAAACAGGCAAAGTATCTGTTATACAACTCAATTCAAAGAATGCTCATTAAAAGGTAGACATGCACATGGTATATCCTGTTCTGAAAGCCAGCTGTATCATCTATCAAAGAGGGTGACAAATGAACCTGGTTTTAACCTTTTGATAACTTTATACAGAAGTTCTTAATCAGGGGTGAGGCTGTACCCCAAATACCAATCTGGAAATGTGGGACTATATATTCAGTTACCAAAAATGATTATTGGAGGCAGATATTACAGGTAATTTAGTGCCCAAGGGCCAACAATGCTAAACATTCTGCTTTGCTTGGGAGAGATTCACACAGTAAAGAAATGTCTCATCTATATTAGTCATGGCTTTCCTACTGAGAAAGGCTGCTTTATTAATGCTCCTCAAACTTTAAAGTGCAAATAAACTAGCTGGGGACTTTTCTTTCTTTTTTTAAAAAATGTTTTCATTTCAGCATAGCTGACACACAATGTTACAGTTTCAGGTGTACAACATAGTGATCCAACTTTTCTATATGTTACGCAATCCTCACCACAAATGTAGCTACCGTCTGTCACACCAGATTCCCTATGCTGTGCCTTTTATTTCTGTGACTTATTCATTCCATAACTGGAAGCCTGTACCTCCCACTCACCTTTCCTACTTTTCTCCACCCTCTCCCCACAACCATCAGTTTTGTTCTCTGTATTTACAGATCAAATTCTGTTATTTATTTGTTTTGTTCTTTAGATTCCACGTATTAGTGAAATCATAAGATATCTGTCTTTCATAGTCTTATTTCACTTAGCATAATACTCTCTAGGTCTATGAATACTGTCACAAATGGCAAGATCTCATCCCTTCTATGGCTGCATGATATGTGTATACGTATACCACATCTTCCTTACCCATTCATCTGTCAGTGGATGTTTGGGTTGCTTCCATGTTTTGGCTATTGTAAATATTGCTGCAATAAACTAGGGGTGCATATATCTTTTTGATTTAGTGTTTTCATTTTCTTTGGGTAAGTACCCAGTAGAAAAATGATTGAATCATGTGGTATTTCTATTCAGCAGCTGGAAATTTTTAAAACCGTACATTCTAATTCAGTAGGTCTGGGGTAAAGCCTGGGATTCTGCATTTCTAACAAGCTCCCAAGGGATACTGTTGATGCTGGTCCTTTGAGAAATTACATTTTATAACATAGGGAAATCTCAGAGCTTCTGTATATTGACATATTTCCCCCCACTTAATGCTCAACAATTTTAAGACTCTAGTTGAAAAGGACACTGACCTGTGCTTTGGTAATTCTAATATGCACAGAAATAATAAAAAGTTTTCTAAAAGATACTATTCTCAAAAAACTCATACATAGCCTAGTTCTTGTCTTAAATTTAATATATTAAAAAGAATTCAAAACACCAGAAATATTGATTCTAAAAAGTTTATAATGTTTGTCCTTTTGAGTGTGCCATTTAAATTACATCAGATGAAAACTTAAGCCAAAGTAATTCATCAACTAAAGGAAGAAAATTATTCCTCACCTGATGGTCAGAAAATGAAAGCTGGTCCTCTGGAAAACCTGTTTGGGCCAGGAGATGGGTTTTGAATATGGAGTTGTGGTTCACTAAAGTTACTTCTCCAGCATCCATCCTCATCCTATCAGCAATATCATCTGGGGGAAAGAATCCAAATTAATTCAAGTCACATAATTCTTCAATAACTACTTTTCTAGGAATAAATCAGTTCACCTAATAAAAATGACTCCCAAAGAACACCTCTATAATCAAATAAAATCCCTCTTTCAGAACTATTGGCCAGAAATCTCAAAATGTCACTGTCAAAAAGAGGCCCATGTGCAGAAATTGGCTCATTCGGAATTAACGGAGATCATCTATCTACCAAATAGTTCAAAACTTGTGCAAGTATTAAAAAAAAAACCCTTAACTCAAAGTTTTTTTAAAAAATGAAATTTTCCCTAAAAAAACTTTGAATGTTTTAACTGTAGAAAAAAATTTCACTATTAAAGAAAAGGGAAAAAAAATGTCACCATTCAGAAACAAACACTGTTAACAGTTTCTTTCCTGTATCTAACTCAAAAAGGTGCTTTAAAAATGAATCCACCTGAACTTTTTTCGGTAAAAAGTACCATTTATTCATATGGCTCTAAACAGATATCAGCTCCATTACTGTAATGCTATGGCAGAACCTTATTTTATAACCACTTTTGAGACCTTTGTTAATATAAAAGAGCTAGAATAGTAACAGATAAGAGTGACAGAACTCAGGTGACTTACAATGACATTAACGATTAGAGAAAAGTGAAACAAATGACCGGGGGAGAGAGAAGGTAGACTACGCAAAAGCAAAAAACAGAAGAGAAAAGACTAATGTGACTTTAAAAGGAGCACATGGAATGTTATAAGATCTAACTGTAAAAATTGTTCAACCTATTCCATATTGGCTACTAGTCCTGATCCTGTATTGATCGCTTTACAGATATAATGAACTATAAACAGCGTATAGTATAAACTATAAATATAAACAGTATAAACTATAAACAAACTATTGTAATCACAATTAATTTTCAATGCTACTAGCTAAATGAAATTTAAAATCTACCTTAATCAAGTTATTTATCATATGGAAGTTGGTATAACATAGTATGAAAGAATAAGGACTCTGGAACCAGGCTGCCTGAGTTTAAATTCTGGCTCTATCAGTTCTGGTTGTTTCTTAACCTCTGTGCCCCCATTTCCTTGTTAATATTAGGCACCGTGTAAGACACTTGTAAAAAATTAAATGAATTAATGTATTCTAAATACTCAGAACAGGGCCTGGCACATAATAAATGTTAGTGTGTTTCTGGCTTTTTCAATACAATGAACCAGAAAATGCTTCCAAAAGATGCTATAAACAATGTCTCAACCAAAAGAAAAATGCCTGGTGTTACATCTATTACATAATTAGGTTGAGACCTCCTTGAAGATTATTAAGCACAAAGATGCAAATACCAAAAATGTTAAAACAAAACAAAATAAAACAAAACAAACCTGTCTTTCGATTCAGCTTAACTAATCAGGGTAGCTAAAAGGACTGATTATTATTTCATAGTCAGACTTACCCATGTCAGATCTTTTCACATCACTGACTTTAGCAAGATACAAAGTCCTATAAAAGACAGAAAACAGAAATGTTACATACTGAAGCACCCCCTTCATATAATTATAGAACAGGAAGCCACACACAGTGTGGCTCAGCCACTCACATTTTTGTTCTCAGTAGAGAAAAATATAAGGTGGTGAGGAGAGATGACTTGATGGGAAGAGAATGGGAACTAAAACGAGCCAAGGCAATTCCAAACATTTCTGAACCTTGAGCTATATTAAAAAGCAATTATGGACTATCCACAGAATCACAGACTATTACAGCAAGAAGTTGAGAGTACCAACCCTTTGGAGATTAATTTGCATAGGATCATAAAGTTAGTCAGTGACTGCACTGAAATTACAACCAAGAAATTCTTTGCAATCCATGGCTCTAATACCCCACGCTAAACTGTTTAATAAACAAGACAGATCTTACGGTGGTCCTATTAGACTTTTCTTCCATATGTTTTAGTCAGCAGCCAAATATAGATAGCTACTGATATTCTCAGAACAATCAAGATATACTTCCCAGTTGTACTAAAGTACTTTCTCTCCCATCATTAATCAAACTGTTACAAACCAAAGTCCCTTTGCCTACATGAAATTATTTTCTCCTCTGATGTATCTAATTTTCCCCAGAAAAAGGAATTTAAAAGCCTGCTTGGAACTAGGTTAATAAACATACCCTTGGCACACATGCTTCTTGGAAGAGGAGATTAGGAATGGTAAGAGTCACACTTACTATATTCATAATATCATTACCATAAACTATTTAAAGATTTTATTTCACAGAGAGAGAGATCACAAGTAGGCAGGGAGGCAGGCAGGGGGTGGGGGGCGGTGGGGGAGAGCAGGCTCCCCCCTGAGCAGAGAGCCTGATGCGGGGCTCGATCCCGGGACCCTGAGACCGTGACCTGAGCCAAAGGCAGAAGCTTAACCCACTGAGCCATCCAGGCACCCTTACCATATTTTTAAAAAGATTGAGCCCTCATCAACTTCGGTTTGTTACCAACTTTATCAATCCACTTTAGCAATATCAAGGCTTCAATCTACTAAGGAGACTGGATGATGCTATTAGGTAATCCATATGGTCGCAAGGAAGTGCCCACATAAAGGAAGCCTGCTTGAGCTTTTCCTGGCACAGTTACAGACTAAGCAGAGTAATCATTTGATACCCAGTCTTGCTGGGGAGGATTCCCAAATAACTTAAGCCTTATATTTAGGCTTCAAGTATGTTTCCCAAATGTTCAACCTAACAAAAGGCTTCTATTTGGAAATTCTCCAGGTTATTCTATCCCCTTCCTCCTTTTTAAATAATTAATTCCCTGGGTTCCCCGTTAAGGGAAAAAATCCTATCAACCAACAAACTAGGAGTGGCTTTCTCACATTTCACTCTTTTGGCTATTTCATAAGTGTCATCACTAGTCTTTTTTGTTGATTTAAGGAAAATGCCAATTTAAAAGCTTGGTGCCCAGTTCAACAATCCCCATGTTACTTCTTTTGCATTACTAAGATAGAGGTAAAGAGGGAAGCAAGCAAGAAATTAAAGAATTTTGGAGACTATGTCCAGAGAGGTTAAATGACTTGCCTGAAATCACATAGATGGGGAAAAGGGAAGATAAAAATCCAGGATATCCTAACTCCCAAGAAAATGTGCCTTTAGCAAACACCACAAAACGTGGTATCCTTTAACATATCTTCATTCAAGGATTCATATACTTTGTCAAGATAAAATTCACCTCTTGGGGGTGGTCCTGGGGGGATCGACACTGTTTAATAAGTTTAATATTTAAAGCCCCACGTTTACATTTTAATACAAATACATCCACTTTCTTCAGTGTGCTTATGTTACTTTCTTTTTGCCTTTTGCATTTACATTAGAAGAGATATTTTACTCCAAGATTCACCATGAAATTCTGGATCTAGAAACTTTGATGCCACCAAATTCTCACAAGCCTAAGAACTTTTCCCTTTCAAGAAAAGTATTCTAATAACATTTCCTAGTTCACACTGGTCATCAACTTACTAAAAGAATACAAGCTGTTACAGGCATTCAGGTGAAATCAACTTAACAGCTGAACACAAAAGTAACAGGAGATCTGAAAGAAAAAAAAAAAAGATGGCAAAGTCTTGATGGTAACAGAATGTAACAAGTAGAACAAAACATGTATAAGCTTACAGACAAAGGTGGTTATAAAAGAGAATGTTTACAGTTACCATGAAGTTACTAGAAAGTATGTATTGAGGAGCGCAATTAGCTTTATCCAGGACCAAATGTGGTTAGGATAATTTATGATATGAGAAGGGTGTGGAAGTGATCTTGTGAATCACCCTACTCTGAACTGTGGATATATGTAAGTTTGCAGTATATTATCACGTATTTGTTTTTGTTTCTCAAACTTTTACATGTAACCTCTCCCAATCAGACTCTCAACACCTTAACACTTGAACACCTTAAAACACTAAGCATTCAACTGCTTTAGTACACAAACATTTACTGTGCACCAGTTCCGTACGTGGTACTAGGGATACAAAGACGAGTAACAACTGGTCCCTGCTGCTGAAACACTGTCTCCTGGGAGAAACCAGATCCATCAACAGATACTTATAGCAAGAAAATAAAGCTGGTGCATTGGCAAGAGGCGTGGGAGTCAGGTAAAGAAAAGGAAAGACTTTCAAAGCGGTAGTCAAGAGTTACATCACCTTAGCCTGAAGTGGCAGAACCTGTTTTTTAATCCACGTGCTCCCTCCAGATTTAACTCATCCGACGGGGGGACATGAAGACCATGTTTGCAGCAGGGATAATTAATTGCAATCGGGCAAAAATGAAGGGGACTTCTCAAAATAAACACGAAATGAGTCTTCCAAAATTGGGACGAAAGGGAAAACGGGATCTCTAAATTGGAAGAAGGTTGTGGGATCATGCTTAAGAGATGCGTAAGGCTTCACTGCCACTGTCATTTCAAATTCAGTGCCATCTATCGTTCAACACGAGGGCTTCACACAAATTATCTCTACAAAGGATAAAGATTTAGGAGATAATGTGACCTACTCCATTCAGAAAATCCGATTAGAACAAAGACCCTAAATATAAAAGGTGGTAGCCTACATAAGGCTTTACATACACCTCACAAGCATCAACACTCCCCCCCAAACGAGTGTACCAAATGTGAAGTGAAATGACCTTAAAAAGGCTGACTCGAAAGTGATAAAGGAGTGAGTTATTGCCAACAAGATAGTGAAAACACTGCAGAGGCACCGATAAACAGAAATCACCAAGCTCAAGAGAAGCCGGGCATATATCCAGAGAGACCACGTTAGGGTACAACCGAGAAAGAGACGGTTCAAGGGAATGACCAGGCCATGAGCCAGGTAAGCAAACCGTGGCGGTGGAGGGGCTTTTCATAACCTGGGCAGGAGGGTCCAGCCGTGTCTCTCTGGTGGTGGCACTAGCGAGATCACACCTCAGGGAGATACCACAGAGTGAAAGAGTTGGAGAAATGTTTACGTGAGACGCAGAAGTAGTCGAGAAACACCATTCGGGTCTCAAGAAAGGCGGGAGAAGCAGGTGTTAACAGAAAGCTGAGCTTCCCGGTGAAATCAGCTTTCGCTTGACAGGAGAGACCCTGCCCGGGCGGGAAAGCCCCGAAATCCCCACCGGCCTCTTCCCCACAAGCAGCGCCGGGCGCTGAGACCGGGCCCGCGGTACCGGCAGGGAGACGGCCCCTCCTCGACCCAGGAGAAAGGGGACTGAAGGAACGGCCTCGGGAAGCCTAACTAACGGCCGCCAGCCAGAGCGCGGCCGGTGGAGAGCAGGGGGGAGGGGAGGTGGTCCCAGGGGGCGGGGCAGAGGAAAAAGCGCCGTCCCCACCGCCCTCCCCGCTTCCGCCCAGCCCAGCCCAGGCTGCTGGGCCCGGACCGGCACTGCCTCCCGGCCCAGGCTCCCTCCATCCCCACCCCTCCCCCAGCTTCCCGCCGCCACTCACCGAACCGGAACCGGCTGCTATGCGAAGGGGTTTCCGGCCGGGCGCGGAACGCAAAACCCGGGAACCGCCGCGAACCGGAACAGCCTCCACAACACCGGAAGAGCCTCCCGGTGGCTGCGGAGGGGCGAGGGGGTGGGGCGGAAGGTCAAAGAGCAGAGTTGAGGAACCGGAGAACGCCTGCGCAGTGTGGCCAGGCCTGAGAAGCTCAAGGACCATCTAAGGCTGAACTCATTAATTTCCCTCTTCCCTTTTCAGCGTGGGGTTTTTCTCGTTCCCGTTCTCGGATTACTGTTAGTGTACCCGTCGTCCTTCGCTTTTTTCTGTTCCCTCGATCCCTTTGCGCGCGGTCTTCTGGTTCCGCTCGGCGATTTTTGCTTTCGCTCTGGTTTCCATGGCAGCTTTTCGCTGTGGCCCTCCCTCCACCGGCGGGAACTTGTAGCCGGCTTGACAGATGCAGTCCCGAGGGCTGAATCGAGCTCTGTATCGTGTTTTATTGAGAATCACGGAACGCTGATGCTTGTAGTGGTTGTGGGAAATACTTTACACTAAGTTTCAGGGACGTGAAGTCATTTCCCAGAGTTATAAATTGCTCGGCAGATCTGGGAACAGGGAAAAAGTTTCTTAACTTGCAGTCCTGTGTTCTTCACATCACATCATGCTTGATTGCCATTGGGGGCGGGAGTGGAAGCGTTTTAGGATTAGCCGAGGTTAGACTCCGGAAACGTGTAGAACCTTGCAGAACTATGGAGGCGTTTGAGACATGGGCAGAGGTGTGAGGAAAGCTATTGGGGGTCCACCAGAGATCTACTGTTCCCAGTAAGAATAGAAAAGGACCCAGGTGTCGGCCCTCTGAAGAACTAAATGGCCGTGGTGGTGTTCCTGTGACTGAATGGATTAACATGTAATCGGTGCTCCACTTTCAAAAAGAAAATAATGGGAAGAAATGGGTTTTTTTCATTCAGGCTTTTTGCCAAGTCCTTCAACGTGACTTCTGGACCCAGGCCCTTTCCAGAAGTCTTGGAGAAATGCTTCTGAGTAGGCCCTCCAGACCTCGGAAGTCTGAGCTCAGACTTAAATAAGGGGAACCTCTGGATGCCCTAGCCTTTTACCTGCTCTGGGGAAAAGGAGATGCTTGTTGAATTCAGGCGATCTTGCCCTGTCAAATATATAAAAGGAGATTCTTTGTATCTCTTCATATACTGATACTTTATTTTGTCATGTCCTAAGGCCTTCAGTAGTGGGCGTACCTGATCCATGTCTGTTTTTCCAACTTAACCATTCCAGGGTTCTGTTCATATGGCTTAACTCCATCTCTATTTCTAGGAGACAGCCATGCGGAAAGAGGAATTTCATCTGAAATTTTTCATGTGTGTGATTCAGTCTCGTGGGTTAGTCAGGCCTCCTCAGCGCACAGGTACCATTGTCTCCCGGTCATACTCCAGTGAGGGATGGCTTCTCTTGCAGGGAGTTTGAATATAGGATGTGAAGCGTACTAGTCTAATGTAGGTGTTAGGGGCCAACTGACTTTATTCCATCCCTAATATAGTAAAATAGCTGTCTCTGAGCTCTTTTTTAAGAATACAATATATCAGGTGAGATTTGGGGCTCATATGTGGGAATAGGCCCAGGCAGATAAAAAACACAGACCTGGGAGTTGAGGAAGAACAAGACTTATAGCACATGAGCTGGTATTTGATTTCTCTGTGCTTTGTGAATCCCTTTCTGGACTCATCTCTCAAAGTCCTTGTTACGACTGTAATTGACAATAAAATCTATAAGATAGAGTCCCAAAGAGAAATGGTTTTCTATTCTACCATAGTCTCAAGGTAGCTAATGACATGTTCTGCTTTTCTCTCTTTTATGTCAAAAGAACAGAACCTTTTTAACGGTAAGATAGTTGTTGAGAAAAGTCATGATTTCTGTAATTTTTCATTGGATCATGGGGGAAAAGGCCCTGGACAGCTAAGAGTTACAGAGGAAATGAATGAGAATAAGTAGCATTCCCTTCCCTGAATCCCGCCTTGAGGGTAACCTGGCGATATTGCTTCTCAGCTGGGGAAGCTTCAACTTCCAGCATGCTCATACAAAAGCCACCACCTGAGACAGACAACTTGAAGTCTCTACATGCTATGGATGATCCAGGCACCATGGAAGGCATACCTGTTTTGAAAAATGGTGAGGCATCTGGTTAAACAAGGGGGTGGGGAGAGGTGGAAAGGAGTATTGGGAAATGAAGTTTATGCATACATTATAAATTAGGATACAACTACCAAATTTGAATTAAGACACGGAGAAAATTTGTGTGTGTGTAGTGGGGGAGACATTGAGAGAGAGAGAGAGTAGGCGATCATCTGAGAAACTAGAAACTCTAGAAGAAGAGAGTAGAGCTCTATGAAAAAACATCTTGATTTAATCACTAGTGATTCAGTTGGCTTCCTCATGCCTGTCTGGACTAAGCTAGGGTATCCTGTTATCAGCAACCTGAATCAACAACCTGAAATCCAAAAAATAGATTACATAAAGAAGTTATTATATTACAAAGTGGTTCTAAATATTGTAAAAAATATTCATCTTAGGAATCCATTTAGTAACAAATTTCTCTTGTATATTTTGAGTAGTGTTTAACTCAAAAACAATTTATATAAGATATCAGAAACATCTACATTTCCTCTCAAGTGAAATACATCTATATTGGAGTCAGTTTACAGCAAACATTTATTGAGTTCTCACTATGTGCCTAATATACTAGAAATAATAGGGACAATGTAAAAATTGTATATAAAGACATAACCTTGTCACTTTTCTAATAGTTTACAGTTTGAAAATGACTTATTGAAGTCCAACTCCCCATATTTGAGGAAGAACTTCAAGTCTAAAATGGTCTTCCTCAAGACATTAACAAGTTCATTGGAGTAATCAGTCTCAGCACCTGTGAAATACACAGCAGTATTTATTCTATTTTTTATTTTATTTTTTAGAAAAGATTTTATTTTTATTTATTGGAGAGAGTGTGTGTCTCTGTACAAGCAAGGGGGAAGGACAGAGAGAGAAGTAGACACCCCCCTGAGCAGGGAGCCCCAAATGGGTCCTGGGATGGTGACCGGAGCCGAAGGCAGACTCTTAACAGACTGAGCGACCCAGGCACCCCTCAATAATTTTTTCAAACAGTTACTATTCAAAATCATTGTACTAGGCTTAATAAATGAGAAAATGAGCTAGTCACTTTCCCTTTCCCCAAGGAGCCTATGATCAAGAAAGGAGATAGAATGAGAGAGCATGTAAGCGAAGAGCTTAATAGCTTTGGTCCAAAATGCTGAATTTCCAAGGAGAATGTCATTGAGAAGTCGGGAAGGGGGGGGAGAAGTGGACCTCTTAGGCAGAGTTTTACTTTGGTAGGGTATCACATGGCAAAGTCCTAAGCTTTGAAATGCATAAACTCTAGCTTAATTCGGTCTCATTTTAGTGAACCTAGAGTTAACCATACTTACAAGAAAATGATTTATACACAAGAATATTAACTTATTAAGATGTTGGAACAATAGATGTCTATATATGACAATTTTGTGTGGTCTGTGTCTCTTTAATCGACTTGCTTTGCCCATCCATAAATAGCTGCTAGGTATAAGAAGTAAGCCCATCTGGTGGCCCGTCCTACACTTACTTGAATTTGTATAGATTATTTTTTATATGCCCTTGTTTTCCCTGCTTTTCCCATTTTCATTTTACTCTATACCTAAAACTCACCTCAGACCCCTTAGCTCTAATGATCCACTTGGAGTCGGTTCTGTGGTTTGAACTTAGCATTATTCCACAAACAAAATTCTTGGGACACCTGGGTGGCTCAGTCAGTTAAGCTGCAGTCTTCAGCTCAGGTCATGATCCCAGGGTCCTGGGATCCAGTCCCACATCAGGCTCCTTGCTCGGCAGGGAGCCTGCTTCTCTCTCTGCCTCTGCCTGCTTGTGTGTGCACGCTCTCTCTCTCTCTCTCTCTCCCTCTCTCTGACAAATAAACAAATAAATAAATAAAATATTTAAAAAACAAAACAAAACACTGAGGCTTCTGGTGAGAGCTACAGTGAACCCTTCCAGCTTTCCCCCTAGAGATGGAGAATCAAATGTCTTCCCAATTAGTCCCATTGGGACCTCTGCCTCTCTCCCTGCCTGCTTCCTTTCTTCTTTCCTTCCTCCTTTTTATTCCTTCCAAGAAAATTGAGCATATACTATGTCAGGCACTGTAGTTGGCACTGGGAATAGATAGTAGCAAACAAAACAGGTACATTGCCTACTCTCTTCAAGTTTATAGTCCTGTAGGAGTAAGACAGCAATCACATCATCACACACAGATCATTAGAATGATGCTACTACGGTGAAAATAATGCCACATAATCAGTGGGTAAAAACAGGGTAACTAATCTGGCCGGAGAATTGGAAAAACCCTTTTAAGGAATACCTGAAAGATGCATATGCATTACCCAGGAAAAGGGGAAAGAAGAGCTTTTTGGAAAAGGGGACAGTAGGATCTGAATTGAGGAGTTTGGCTTATTGGAGGAGCAGAGAAGGCCAGCACAGCTTGGGTTAGAGAAGAGTAGTTGGAGATTGAACTATAAAGATAAGAGCCAAATTACACTGTGCCTTCTAGGTCTTACCACTCCTCCACTATGGGAACTCACTGAAGAGTGACAGGATGTGGCTCCTGGGTTGAGAATGACTTGGAGTGGGCAGGAGGGGTTATGTGCTCTGGCAGGATGGGAAATGCCACCTCCTGGCTCCTCTCCACCTAGGGCATAAGCGAGGAAATGCCATCAAATCTGGTTGGCAGAGGTGAGCCCAGAACTACTGATGCCGCAGCACCCCAAAACCCTTGCCTGATCTCCCCCTGCTGAAGATTGCATAGGGACTCCCCACGAGGCTGTGTGTGGACAAGGTGAGCTCTAATCCTGATGGAAAATGGAACACGTTTTGTTTCTAATATCACACTTGGCAGGGAAGCAGTTGTTACTATCTTCTCTGACTCCTTGCAGCTTAGAATAGACCAGCTCTGCCTGTACTGTGACGAGGCCGACTGCATGTGTGTGTGTGTTGTGTGTGTGTGTGTGTGTGTGTGTGTGTGTATGTTTCTCAGCAATGGAGGAACAGAAGGAAGCCATTTGGTCCTGCCTGCACTGGGACACAGCAAGGGGATGAGTCACCTAGGCCCTCAACCTTTGCAAAGAAAGGTGGTTAGAATTCCCAGAGAGCTGAGAGCATGAGACGAGGACCTCCAAAACAAAGGCTCAGGGGGTAACAGTAGCTTTGTGTGCCAGGCTCTGATCCAGCAGATCCAACCACCCACTAGACCCAGAGCCTCTCCTCTGCATATACCTCTCCTGGCCCCTGATGGACAACAAGCCTTGGCAATCTGGGACTCCTGAGATGACTTCTTATTGGGCTGCAAATGAGCAAGTGTACCAGGACAGTAGTGTTTCCGCTTCTGCCCGCTGTGTTACCACTTATCCCTAGAAGCTGAGACCTTACTACCATATTCCTTCCTTCATTTAGACAATCTGTCACCAGGATTGCCCAGTTCCCAGCACTGTTCGGTTCCTTTGACAGTAAGACTGTCAAAACCACCCACATCCTGGTTTATGCAGACCAGGATGCAAAGTTTCTTCAACACTGTGGATGCAACTGATAGATGAAGGTGATTGCTACAGCCCAAGTTTCTTCCAAGCGGGTGTAATTGTTTCCTGCGTTAGAGACAAGGTTTTCCATCTATAGATGCTATGTTATAAGTAACCTGAGCGTCTGTACTCTTGTTAAAGGAAAATCAGTGAGAGTTCTGCCTCTGTAAAGACTGTCTTAATCTCAGCCTAGTTGCCACTCAGCATTGATCTCCTGGTCCCAACCTACTAGGACCAGCTCCAGAGAACTTGAATTTTCATGAAACTGAAATGCTCAGGTCTCTTCAACTGTCAACTGAATTGGGAAGATCATTGAGTAAGAAAATAACCATAAGGTTATTTGTCTTCTCTGTTCTGATAGCCCACAAAGCTTACTTCTTTAAGGAAAGAAAATGTTTATCTGGTCCAAGTTTGAGACTACATACCTCAGCTGAAGGGTTTATTTTCCTTTGCCCCTCTCAAGACTTGAAGGTGGCACCTTCAACCTATAATGGCGGTTATCTTGTTACCTGTGACCTCTTTCTTGAGCCAGTTTTCCCAGGAACTTGATCCTAATGGGTGAAGATAGGAGTCATCCATGCTTTCTGGCCATGCAAATTTACTTTTCAAGTGATGGTTGTCTTGGACCTCTACATCTTGCAACAATCATTCTCAAACTTTTTTGTGCATCAGAATTACCTGGAGGGCTTGTTAAACCACATAGTTGAACCCCTGTCCCAAGAGTTTCTGATTTAGGAGGTTCCAGGTAGGACCCAAGAATTTGCATTTCTGACAAGCATCCAGGTGATGCTAAATCTGCTAGACTGGAACTGAGAACCATTGTCTTAAGCCAGGGCCCTATGTCAGAAACATTAATATTAGTGGATAGCGGAGGGTGCTCTGTTTCCAGGGGTCATCTTGTCCCAGACAGAGCTAAAGATGACTCTTCAGGGCAGACAGTGGTTTTGTGCCCATGTCTAGGGTCTGCCCATAAAGAGCTTCCATTCTGGTGGAGGAAAACAGATTATAGTCAGAGGATGACTAGATGAGATCCAGGAATTGTGTAGAAGTGAGAGGACCAGATAGATACTTGTTTCAACTCAGAAGTTCACACCTAGTTGCTGTATGTGTTTCATTTCAACCCACCAAGTCTCTGTTGCCCATTTACAACTCTAGTTCTAGTCCAAAGGAAATCTTGGTCCTCCTTTGTGACACTCCTACCTTGTTCTGCCTCAGGACCTTTGCATTTGCTATTCTCCCTATCTGAAAGAAAGCTCTTCCTCTAAAGGGTAGCATGGTTTTCTTTCACATTCATTCAAACATCCTCCTAGAATGTTATCTCAGCAGGGTCTTTCCAGGCCACCCTATTTAAGATAGCACATTTGTCACTCTGCTTCTTTGCCCTGCTTTATTTTTCTTCAAAGCACTTAACACTATTTATTTTCTTAGAGATCTTATTTATTTGAGAGAGCGCGCAAAAGAGAGCATGAGCAGGGGAGCATGAGCAGGGGAAGGGCAGAAGCAGGCTCCCTGCTGAGCCCTATGTGGAACTCAATCCCAGGATGCTGGGATCAGGACCTGAGCCCAAGGCAGACACTTAACTGATTGAGCCACCCAGGCCTCCCTTGACTAATTTGTTTATTATCTGCTTTCCTCACTAGAATGTAAGCTCCATGAAGACTGACAAGTTTTTTGTTTTTGTTTTTGTTTTTTCAATCCTGGATCCCCTTGAGTCTAGGACAGTGCGTAACATATAATAGGTGCTCTGTATTTGTTGGCTGAATATTGGAAACCTATAGTATGCTGTTTCCTATTCTCTTGGGTGAGAGTCACAGCTGGATGACTACCATGCCTATTTCTCGTTCCTAAATGTCCTGGCGCACCATTACTAGCATCATTAACATGATCTTTATCCTCTTCATCATCTTGCCGCAGTGGTCTAACTGTAGATCCGTGCCCACTCCCTAGTCATGACACTAACACTGGAGTAGTGAATGGGCTCGTGGGTATGGCATACGCCATTCTCTTAATTGTCCCCCATCTGTGCCGGCCTTAGGTAATCCTTGTTAAAGAAATCCTCTGTCTTCATGAACTACTCAGATTCCTGGCTATAGTATCTAGCTTTATCCTGGTTTGGAAGGTACTGTTCCAAACTTTCTGTAACTTCATTTGACTATCCACTCCTTAAGAGGACTAATGGCCACAGCATCATGAACCAGGCACGTTAGAATACCTCAACTGGGTTACCGAAGTGCTCTTCCTATCTAGCTGCTACAGAATTATCTTTAAACATCTTCTGACATTTCTCTCCTCCAGAATACCTTCCTTGTTGTTTTTTTTTTTTAAAGATTTTACTTATTTATTTGACAGACAGAGATCATAAGTAGGCAGAGAGTCAGGCAGAGAAAGAGAGAGAAGGAAGCAGGCTCCCCGTGGAGCAGAGAGCCTGATGTGGGGCTCAATCGTAGGATCCTGGGATCATGACCTGAGCTGAAGGCAGAGTCTTTAACCCACTGAGCCACACAGGTGCCCCCAGAATACCTTCTTTTATAATAACTATAACTTTTGCACTTAATCTTCGCCTGGACTTCATGTCAACATCCTCATAGCTAACTGATATATGGAGAGTTCTGGGAAGTACAGGAGAACTTTCTAAATACCTTCCTGTACTCTGAGATTAATATAAAGAATATGCCTTTCATCATTTGGTACCAGGACATGACCTATAAGGTGAGATATCATATGGGTTTCCTGACATGCTGAAAACAGGAAGACCACCACCGCCAGATAGTACAAGATAGAAGAAATAGCGGATTTGACCACATGACCTTCTTGGTCCAGATGAACTTCTTTTAGGTTCCATACTTTTTTCCCCCCTCACTCTCTGCCTATCCCCTAAATCCTGAATTTTAGCTACTGACCTCAAGAATTGAAAAAAGCTGGTTATGGTTTGGGATAAAGTTCTAGATTTCCATCAGCACCCTAGCTAATTCCCATACTTGAATATAGCATTAGAATAGGCATAAGTCCCCTTGTGGAGCCCATCAGAGTACTCCAACTTTTTTTTCTGGTACAAACTCAGGACATTTCAGCTTTCTTATTTGGAGGAAAGGTCCAGAGTATTCTTTTACAGACCCGTTAATGCTTACCAGCAATGAAAATAATCTTAGAATCAAATTCAGCTGCTGGCTTAAGTTTGGTTACCTGGAGAATGTGTTGGCATCATTTCTTGTTTGTTTGTTGTCTAACTTGCTGTTTTGCTTCTGTGATTATTGGTCCTTAATTCTGCTAAGCTGTGCAATTTACTCTTGACACTTTCCTTAGGCACCCTACCTTGTATGGCAATATTTAGATCCCTTCCGCAATTCCTCTTCTGTAGTCACCATTCTGTGTTTACATGTAGGCTTCGTGCACCAACAGCCTGCCCCATGGAATGCTTCTCATCCTCCCTGATTAGAGGGAGGAGGGTTGAACGTATGTCATATCTCCTAGAACTGCCCATATTTTAAATATTCTCTCCCATCATCAATTTACCAATAAATTATGTATCCAAATTTTGAAATGTAAGATAAGTCAACCATACCTAGCTAAGATGACCTTTCTAAGTTGTTCAGTTTCCTTAGAAACTGTATTTGAAATTTAAAAGTTAGTTAATAAACAGAAAATTGGAAAGAGTAAAATGTATGGTCTGGAGTCTATGATTTAAATTAAAGAAAACTCATTTTTAAAGAGCTAATCACTGTTTCATTGTATCATCCATCTCTCTAATACTGAAATATTTGTATCCATTTGTGTCTTACTCTGGAATGGTCCAAATAAACACCACCAAATTCTTACTATCTAAGTTCCTTTTTTTTTTTAACTTCATTTACCCTCAAGTAATATGAATGTGTCATAAGAAATTGGTGCATTATATTTGTTAATTGGGGTATTGATTTCTTCAATTATATCCCAGGCCCAGTGAAACATAAACTCCCTGTGAACCTTTGTTAGTCCCTCTAGATTTTAAAATCCATGAGAGTTTATTATAACTCAGCACCTGGTATAGTGGCTGGCACATAATGAGTCCTCAATAAATAATTATTGAATGTATGAATTAATAATGAATAGGGATTTCTCAAGAATTCTTATTAGGAAGATATTTACAGCTCTTCTTAATACAATGTGTTTCTTCCATCAGCTATCTCTATTTTGTGTTGGTTTTTACTAGTTAAATTCTCAGAAAATAACATCTTTAAGTTTGAAGATTGCATTAAGATGACCACAAGCAAGGCCCAAGTACTTCTGAGAAAATTCTTCTTTTCTATGGCTTCCACCCCCAACTGACCTGAAGGTGCCTTTTGAGATGATAGTTCCTTGATTTGTGCTTATATAATTTTCCAGGAACTCCTGGGGATGATTGATGCCTGGACAGAAAAAGGAATCTAAAGAATCAAGTGTCTTTGGATAAGACTAGGAGTAACAGTGACATTTCCTTGCTTTCACCTAATTAATGCAATAATTCATTAAGAACACTTTCAATGAAGACTTAAAAGTTGGTTTGGGGTAGGGGACCCTGACTGGCTCAGTTGGTAGAGCATATGACTCTTGATCTTGGGGTTGTAAGTTTGAGCCCCACATCGGGTATTGAGGTTACTTAAAAATAAAATCTAAAAAAAAAAAAATATTTGGTATTGGGTAGAAAGGGTAGAGAATTGATCATCTCTCAGATTTCAACCTTTATGTTGGAGTTAGAATGCTGTAGGAAGCTTTTCTAACTTTTCCTTTTCTAAAACTTTTTAACATCTTTATTGAGATATAATTCACAGATCATAAAATTCACCCATTTAAAGTGTATAATTTGAACATTGGCATTCCAAACGGATTCCTCATAAGTAGCTTACAAGTTACCACTCCATCCTAGCAATAAGTAAAAGTAAAAAGACTGAAAAATTAACAATTCTTCTTGGATCCATAAGAAACAGGGAGGACACAGGGCAGACTGCTAGCCCCAAATCTGGAGAGACAGACAGGCAAGTACAATTTATCACGGCTTACTAGAGCAGAGACCCATGAGTGGAAACCTTCTTGGAATTAGTGATGGGGTAGGAAGCCCGAATTGTAATTAACTAATTTCTGGAGACAATTCTGAGAGTTAAAAACTGCAGGGGGACCCAGTCAAAGGGAGTCCCCACAATATTGTGAGATTTACTTTCAGGAGCTCAACCAGATTCTCATAGTAAATATCAGAGAAAGCCCCCTGAGACTTCCAACAAGGTGAGGAGAAAAGGAACCATCTGAAATAAACCAGAGCATTCTTTCCTGGTCAACAAGCCCTGCCTTCAGAGGAAACAAACCAGGGCTTAATTTACTGGGTTGTTATCAGAGTCTAACCTACCCGAGGGAGAGAAATACCCAACTCCAGCCCACTCTAGCCATTCTGGCCCTGGGTAAAAAACCTGAGAAATTTCTGTGAAGTTCATAGTCTAGGGACAGAAGCTGGAATCTAATCATAGGACTGTAGATGCTTCCTCTCCCCACCACATCTTACCACCACATTGGACTGTAGACTAAAGGCCTATTGACGGCACTTCCTTTTGCCCATTACATCATGTCTGGCTGTCAAGAAAAATTACCAGACATATAAAAAGGCAAAAAACACAAATTGAAGAGGCAAAGCAAACATCAGAATACAACATAGCAGGGCATCTAGCCATTTTAAACACCTATGAATAATGTGTTTAGGATTCTAGTGAAAAAAAAAATAGACAGCGTGCAAAACAGAAGAGCAATGTAAGCAGACAGATGGAAATTCTAAGAAAGAGCCAAAAAGAAATGCCAGAGATTAAAAAAAAAAAAAACATGATAATAGAAATGAAGACTGCCTTTGGTGTTAGTACACTGGGCATGGCTGAGAAGAGACTAAGAACTAAAGATTGTATGAATACAATTCTCAAAAACCAAAAAAAAAAAAAAAAAGAAAAGAAATATTGAAGAAAACAGAACAGAGTACCCAAGGACTGTGGGACAAATACAGCAGATGTAACATACACAAAATGGGAATACCAAAGGGAGGAAAGAAAGGTAAAGGAACAGAGGAAATATTTGAAACAATAATAACTGAGAACTTCTCCAAATTAATGTCAGACATCAAACCATAGATCCAGGAAGCTCAGAGATATATGCCAAAAATAAAGACAAAAACCCTTACATGTAGGCATATCATTTTCAAACTACAGAAAATCAAAGATAAAGTACCAAAAGAAGCCAGAAGAAAAAACACCTTACCTATAGGAAAACAAAGATAAGAATTGCATCTAACCTCTCCTCAGAAACCATGCAACCAAGAAGAGCATGGAGGGAAACATATGAAATGTTGAGAAAAAAAAATCAACCTAAAATTCTGTACCCTGAAAAATTATCCTGTGAAAGTGAAGATATGGACTTTCTCAGACAAATTGAGGGAATCTGTTGCCAGTAGACCTGCCTTGTAAGAAATGTTAAAGAAGTTCTTTAGAGAGAAGAAACATAACATGGGTCTGAAACTTGGATCTACACAAAGAAAGGAAGAGCATCAAAAAATGAATACACGGGGCGCCTGGGTGGCTCAGTGGGTTAAGCCGCTGCCTTCAGCTCAGGTCATGATCTCAGGGTCCTGGGATTGAGTCCCGCATCGGGCTCTCTGCTCAGCGGGGAGCCTGCTTCCCTCTCTCTCTCTCTGCCTGCCTCTCCATCTACTTGTGATTTCTCTCTGTCAAATAAATAAATAAAATCTTTAAAAAAAAAAAATGAATACACGGATGCCTGGGTGGCTCGGTCGGTTGATCATCTGCCTTCAGCTCGGGTCATGATCCTGGGGTCCTGGGGTCAAGCCCCACATCCGGCTCCCTGCTCAGTGGGAAGCCTGCTTCTCCCTCTCCTGTGGAGTGTGTTCCCTCTCTTGCTGTGTCTCTCTATGTCAAATAAATAGGCTCTTAAAAATTTTTTTTTAAATGAGTACATGAAGATAAAGCAAAAAATTATTTTTCTTATTCCTAGTTGATCTCACAGATAATAACTTGTTCAAAATAATAATAGCAACAATGTAGTCAATTACATAAACTCACATATATCTATGCAGTTTACTCTTGAACAATTTGGGGGTGAAGGGCACAGGTGAAAATCTATGTGTAACTTTTGATTTCCCCAAAACTTAACCACGAATAGCCTACTGTTGACTGAAAGCCTTATCAATAACAATTGACATCTTTTGTATGTTTTATGTATTACATACTGTATTCTCACATTAAAGTAGGCTACAGAAAAGATAATATTATTAAGAAAGCCATAAGTAACAGAAAATACATTTACAGGACAGTAAAAAAAAAAAATTGCACATAAGTGGATCAGCATAATTCATGCCAGTGTTGTTTAAGGGTGGGTTGTATACACCTATGTTATGTTTGTATATAAGTAAAATGAATGACAGCAATGATACAAGGAATGGGAAGAAGGAATTTGGATTATTTTCTTATTATAGGTATTCACACCACATGTGAAGTTGTATAGAGCTATTTGAAAGTGGACTTGGATTAGTTGTAAGTGAAATATTGCAAACTCTAGGGCAACCACTAAAAAGGTAAGAGTATTACTGATACACTGGGAAAGGAGAATGCAATCGTATAAAATGTTCAAGTAAAACCACAAAAGGCATGGGCGCCTGGGTGGCTCAGTGGGTTAAAGCCTCTGCCTTAGTCTCAGGTCATGATCCCAGGGTCCTGGGATCGAGCCCTGCATCGGGCTCTCTGCTCAGCAGGGAGCCTGCTTCCCCTTCTCTCTTTGCCTGCCTCTCTGCCTACTTGTGATCTCTGTCTGTCAAATAAATAAATAAAATCTTTAAAAAAAAAAAGAAACCACAAAAGGCAGAAAAAAGAGTGAAAGACAAAAATAGGAACAAAGAACAAGGGCAAAAATAGAAAACAGTTAATGAATATGGTAGATATTAATCCACTGTATCAATAATCACTTTGGAATGTCAATGGTCTAAATGTATCAATTAATAACTAGATTGTCAGAGTGAATCGAAAACATGACCCAACTATATGTTTTCCATAAGAAACCCACTATAAATGTAAAGATACATATAGATTAAAAGTAGAGGGAGAAAAATATATCATGCTAAAGCTAATTTTTAGAAAGCAGTAGTAGCTCTATAATTTCAGACAGAACAGACTTCGAAGTAAGGAAAAGTTATCAAAGATGAAAGGCATTACATAATGATAAAGGGGTCATCTCTAAAAAGATATAACTGTCCTTAATGTGTATGTGTCTAACAATACAGCATCAAACTACCTGAGGCAAAAACTGGTAGCAGTGAAAGGGGAAAGAGAGAAAGAGATTTACCATTAGAACTGGAGATTTCAACACTCTTCTTTCTGGAAGCAACAGATTCAGGAGGCAGAGAATAGGCAAAGGCATAGTTGAACTCAACATCATCATCAACCAAATTAAATAAATGACGTCAACAGTTCATCCAACAATAGCAGAACACACATTTTTCTCAAGCTCACGTGGAACATTCACCAGGATAGCCCACATTCTGGGCCATAAAATACACCTTATCTAAAGGAACAGAAATCCATGGGGCACCTGGGTGACTCAGTTGTTAAGCGTCTGCCTTCAGATTAGGTCATGATCCCAGGGTCCTGGAATCAAGCCCCACATGGGGCTCCTCGCTCAGCGGGAAGTCTGCTTTTCCCTCTGCCACTCCCCGTGCTTGTGCTTGTGTTCCCTCTCTCGCTGTGTCTCTCTCTGTCAAATAAATAAATAAAATCTTAAAAAATAAATAGATAAACAGAAATCCTACAATGTCTGCTCTCAGACCATGATGGAATTAAACTAGAAATCAGTAACAAAAAGATAACTGTGAGGATATATGAGATTTAAACAACACATAAATCACACATAGGTCAAAGAAGTTTAAATTTTCAAAAGAAATTTAAGAATATTTTGAACTAAATGAAAATGAAAATACAACTTAGCAAAATTTACTGGATGCAGTGGGAGCAGTGCTTAAAGGGAAATTTATAATATTGAATGCATGTAAGAGAAAGGAAGAAGGTCTAAAATCAATAATTGAAGTTTCTAACTTGGGAAACCATTAGAGAAGAGCACATTAAATCCAACGAAAAAGAGAGAGAGGGAGAGAGAGAGAGAGAGAGAAAATAAGAATTAGACCAGAAATTGGTGTAATTTCAGCCTATGTCATGATCTCAAGGTCACGAGGTTCAGCCCTGCATCCCCCTCTTTGCTGTGTGTGGAACCTGCATAAGATTCTCTCTCTCTATGTCTTCCTCTGACCTTTCCTCCCACAAGGGAAAGAAAAAAAAAGAAAAGAGAGCAGAAATCAACAAAACTTTTTAAAAGAAAAAAAAAATCAATGAAACCACAAGCTGGTTCTTCAAAAAGATCAATAAAACCTATAAGCCTTTAATGAGGCTAAATACGGAAAAAAGAGAGAGGACACAAATTATTACTATCAGAAATAAAAGAGGGGATGTCACTACAGATTCCAGGGACATTAAAAGGAAATAAAAGAATACTCTGAACAAATCTGTGCCCGCAAATTTAATAACCTAAATGAAGTGGACCAATTCCTTGAAAGACACAGTATTTCAAAACTCATACAAGAAGAAATAGGTGACTTGAATAGGCCTAAATCTATTAAAGAAATTGAACTAATAATAACTTTTCAAAAAAATTAATAACTTGTCAAAAAGAAAGCACCAGTCCCAGGTATATTCCTGGTGAATTCTGTCAAACATTTAAGGAAGAGATTTTGCCAGTTTTCTACAATCTCTTTCAGAAGACAGAAGCAGAGAAAAAACTTCTAAATCATTCTGTGAGCCAGCATTACCATAATACCAAAACCAGAAAAAGACTTTAAAAGAAAAGATTACTACAGATCAATATCTCTTATGACATAAGTGGAAATTTCTTTTCTATCTCTTAAATATAAAATGCAAAACTATACAATTCCTGGAAGATAATATAGGACAAAACCTAGTTGACCTTGGAGTATGGTGATGCCTTTTTAGATGCAATTCTGAAGATATTATTCATGGAAGAAATACAGTGGACGCTTGAACAACACAGGTTTGAACTATGGAGGTCCACATATACACAGACTTTCTATGGTACTGTAAACATATTTTCTCTTCCTTATGGCTTTCTTAATAACATTTCCTTTTCTCTAGCTCACTTTATTATAAGAATAAAGTATATAATACATGCAACATACAACATACATGTCAATAAACTGTTTATGTTGTTGGTAAAGCTGCCTGCCAGTCAACAGCACGCTGTTAGTACAGTTGGCCCTTGGACAACATGGGGCTTCAGGGCACCAACCCCTTGTGCAGTTGAAAATCAGCCTATTAACTTCTGACTCCCCACAAATTTAACTACTGTTAGTGGTAACTATTAACTATGCACAAGGAAACCCATGCAGTTCAAACCCATGTGTTTGAGTGTGAACTATAATTAAGTTTTTGGGAAGCCAAAATTTATACATAGCTTTTTAGACTGCATGGGTTTCCTCTTATTATTCAAGTGCCAACTACAATTGATAAACTCAACTTCATTACAGTGAAAGCCTGTCATTCAGTGGAATATAGTATGTTCATAGGGCTTGCAGTCATTTTAAGTTTAGGGCATTTCCATCACCCACAGAAGAAATCCTGTCCTCATTGGCGGTCACCCCTCATTTCCCCATAGCCCCAGGTAACTGCTAATCTACTCTCTGTCTCTATAGATCTGTCTGTTCTGGACTTTTCATATAAATGGTATCGTATGGTAGTGGTCTTTTGTGAATAGCTTCTTTCACCTAGCATAATGTTTTTAAGGTTTATCCATTTTATAGCATGTATCAGTACTTCATTTTCTTTTATTGCCAAGTAATATTCTATTGTATGGACATGCCACATTTTCATCAGTTGGTAGATGTTTGGCCTATTTGCACTTTTTGCCTATGATAAAGCTGCTATGACCATTGGTATACACATTTATATGTGTGTGTCTGTGTGTGTGTGTGTACATATGTTTTCTTTTTCCTTGGCTGTATACCTAGGAGTGGAATTGCTAAGCCATATGGTAACTCTGTTTAACACAAGGAATTGCCAAACTGTTTTCCATAGTGACTATATAATTTTACATTTATACCAGCAATACACAGGGTTCCAGTTTCTCCAGGTTCTTTCCAATACTTGTTACTCCCCCTTTTTTTAAAATAGTCCTTCTAATAGGTGTGAAGTTGAATCTCATTGTGGTTTTAATTTGCATTTTCCTAGTGATTGGTAATGTTGAGTATCATTTTATGTGCTTATTGGTTATTTGCATATTTTACTTAGAAAAATGTCTCTGTAAACCCTTGCCTATTTTTTTGTGTTTTAATATTACAATTTTATTAGATATTTCATTGAACAAAGTATGCTTTTTAAATGAGTAGACTTTGTTAGAGAAGTTCTAAGCTTACAGAAAATTGAGCAGATTGTACAGTTTCCTCTCCCATGGTCAGTTTCCATTTATTACTACTTGAATCAGTATGGTCCATTTGTTACAAAGATAAGCCAATATTGATACATTATTATTAGCTAAAGTCCATAGTTGATATTAAATTTCACTTTGTGTTCTAAGTTCTATGTCTTGACAAATACATAATGTCATGTATCCAACATTATAGCATCATGGAGAGTAGTTTTACTGACCTAACAATGCCTTGTCCTTCACTTATTACTCCTTCTCTACTCCCAGCCCTAGACAACCATTGATCTTTTTGCCATCTCTATAGTTTTACCTTTTCCAGAATGTCATTTCCTTGAAATCATACAGTATGTAGCATTTCCAGACTGGCTTCTTTGACTAAGCAATATATATTTTAAGTTTCCTCTCTGCCTTTTCTTGGCTTGATAGGTCATTTCTTTTTATTGCTAAATAATATTCCATTGAATTGATATACCACAATTTATCCATTCACCTTTTGAGGGACATTTTGGTTGCTTCCAGTTTTGGGCAATTATGAATAAGCTGTTATGAACATATGTGTGCAGGTTTCTTTGTGGGTCTAGTTTTTGGTCCATTTGCATAAATACTTAGAGGAGTACAATTGCTGGAATATAATAAGGTTATATTCAGTTTTGTAAGAAACTGCCAAACTGCATTTTAAAATGATTGTACCATTTTGCATTCCCAACAAAAGATTAGGGTTCCTGTTGCTCTACATTCTTGTCAGCACTTGGTATTGTCAAGGTTTTTTGTTTGTTTGTTTGTTTGTTTTTTGCTTTTTAGATGCCAGCCATTCTGATATGTAGTATATCTCACTGTTTTAATTTGTGGCTCTCGAATGAGAATGCTGTGGACCATCATTTTGTATGATTATTTGCCATCTGTATATCTTCACTGGTGAGGTATCTGTTCAGACTTTTTGCCCATTTTTGAACTGGGTTATTGTCCTTTTATTATCGAATAGGAAGAGTTATTTACATATTCTGGAAACCAGGCCCTTATCACATATATGATTTGCAAATTTTCTATCCTCTTCTATAGGTCGTCTTTTGATGGTAACATTTGCACCACAAAAGTTTTCTGTATTCCAGTGCCTTCATTTTAACTCTTACTAATTGCAGCCAGAATATACAGGGGCAGAAACAAAAACAAGTAAGAGGAAGAGCAGTGGGAAGAGCCAGGAGAGGAGAGACGCCTTCGGAGAGGCATTGCCACAAAGCCCTGGGTGGAGAGAGGAAGGAATAAAGAGGACGGAAGAAAAGAGGCGTCTTTAGTTCTGGCCCAAGTTCCCGCGGTGGATGCCGTTTGCTTTGTAGCCCCCCGGATTTTCTCTGAGAAAGGTACATACATGTAAAAGGAGTTTTTGAGGTCCTTCTAAAGAAAATACCGGTGTTCAACGTTCCTCCAGGGCAGGGACTCTATTTCCTTTACCTTTTCATCCCTAAGCACCTAACACAAACCCCGGCAGAAAGACTTTCCGTAAATGTTTAGAGAGGGGGAAAGGTGAGAGAAAACGCATCCGGCCGTTCGGGGAAGTTGACTCGTTGTGGAGGGTGTTTGAATGCAGGGCGTCTCAGTCCGTCCCCGCTAGGAACAAGCTGTCTCCAAGAACAACCCGGGAGGCAACTAAATAATTTCTGACTCCCACTGTGTACAGGAGCTGAGGGTTCCCAAGACAGAGATGGGGACCCGAGAACCTTCTGTGGAATGACGAGATTAAGCTGATGCCATATCTGAGCCGTTCTTGGGAGAAGGAGGGACGGGAGGAGAAAGAGGAGAGGGAGGAGGTGGAGCCTCGGGAGCAGCATCAGCCAGTGGAGGTTGGGCAGCCTCGCTTTCCCCTCCCTTGGTGCCTCCACCTGGCTCCTCCCCGCGGTCGCCAAGCTCCCCTCCCCCTTCCCCAAGGACAGTCTGCAAGGAAGCCGTGGCGGAGGAGAGCTGAGACTAAAAGGCAAGAGGGGCCCTTGGGTAAAGACCCAGGGAGAAAGCTGAGAGCGAGGTGGGGATCCCTGTGCTGGGAGGAGGCGGTGGGGAGAACTGGAAGGAGCGGATGGGAAAAGAAGAGGTGGTATGGCATGTGAAGCTGGAGGGAAGAGGGGGGATGGGTAGGGCCGTCCTGAAGAATCCTAGCTCTTGGGCTCAGCTCCCTCTGCTTGCACGCGCAGCCCCCATCCCTGGGAATCAGTACTGCTGGACCTCGTTGCCCTTGGCTGCCTGACTCCTATCCTGGCACGTGTCCAATTCAAATCAGTGCACCTGTGATGTTGTCTCCCTGTATTTCTCCCTCCCGCACGCTTATCTACACACATGGGATTTTATATTTAGATTTTATGCCTGTGTTTCTACGTGTGTGTCACTGTGAATCTGTAAGGATGCTTATAGATGAATCTGCGTACATTTGGTATTCCGTGCCTTTATAACTGGTTTAGAGATGCAAAAGAATCCGAGCTGTGTTTGCAGGTCAGCACTCCTAACCTTCCCCCTGGTGAATTCTCTCCCTCAGGGAAGCCCCCAGGGGTGAAAGATCAGAGTGTGGGTTTGTAAGTGAGGAGCTCCCAGGGTGAATGAGAGGAATAAACTCAAGGGAAATAGGATTAGCATACTCAACGTTTTGTTCTTCTGTTCCCCAATTTTTGCCTTCCTATTTGCACTAGCTAGTTAGTCTTTCTTTTTTTGAGAATGGCAGAAAATTGAACATGAACACTCTAGTTATTAGGAGAGTGTCTCCATCCATGTCTGTTTATTGTATTTCTTTCACTGTTTGTCATTATATGCTTTTTAAAGTCCTATTTGTATGTGTTAGAAATAGAGTATGGAGCTATGTATCTAAGCATATTAAATAAAAGTTTTCATATGCCTGTGTGCATTTTGTATTGTTTGTCAGTTCCCTAATACTTTCAGTAATGATTTATTGAACTGTGATGTGCACAGACTTCACCAGGCTTTGGAAAGCTGTGGGAGAGTTTTTTAAAAATGAACATGATCCCTCCCTGGAGGATTGTTCAGTCTAGTTAGGGAAAATGGCTTATAGCAATCATCTATCCCGGGGTCTGCAAACACTTTCTGTAAAAGGCCAGATAGTAAATATTTTAGTCTTTGCAGGCTATCTGGTCTCTGTCACCATAATCTACTCGGTTATGGTAGTCAGAAACAGCCATAAGATGATGTGTGAAAGAATGAGAGTGGTATGGATAATGAAATTTTAATTTCATGCAATTTCAACATGTCATGAAATTGTTTTTTCAACCATTTAAAAACATGAAAACGTTTCTTAGTTTGCTGCCATATGAAATCATAGAAGGGGCTAGATTTGGTCCATGTGCTATATAGCTTGCTGACTCCTGATCTAGTCTGACCTTCTTTTCAATATATGAGAAGCAATTTAAATACCACATAGGGGCGCCTGGGTGGCTCACCCGGGTAAGCAGCTGACTCTTAATTTCTGCTCCAGTCATGATCTCTGGGTCCTGTGATCTAGCCCCAAGATGGGCCCTGCCCTCAGCAGGGAGTCTGCTTGGGATTCTCTTTCCCTCTGTCCCTCCCCATTGTGTTCTTTCTCTCTCTCTCTCAAATAAATAATAAATTTTTAAAAATCACATAAAGTAGTGATTAAATGCTAAATGAATGATCCAGTACCAGACAATATGTGATGAGAGGAAGTCCCAAAAGAAACTCCTTGACCTGTGAGGTTGTCAGTGAAGGCTTAATAGACTTAATATTAATAAGGTTGTGACTAGGACTGGTCTTAAATGATGGACTGGGCTATCGATCTGGGGAAAAGGGCCTGGGTGGCTTTCTGGATGCGGGATCAGTGTGCCCAAGTACACACGTGGGGAGGAGCAAAGTAATGTTCAAGTGATGATGGAGCAGGAAATTCATGGGAGCAAAGGTTGAAGCGGTAGGCAAGGGCCAGATCATGGAAGCTTGGACCGCTGACTCAAGAAGCAAGCACAGATTACGTGTAGTTTGTGAGGCTCTGTGTCCCTTAATAATACTATGTGTGTTTGTGTAGGTGTGTCTTCATGAGTGTCCTGTTGCATGTATTTTATGGACACGTGTGTGGATTTGTGTGTTGATGTGTGTCTTTATCAGCAGCTCCCCTCCCCTGATTTCCCCAGATTCAGAGCAGAAATAGGAGCTGTGCTTAAAGGTCATTAGGCCCCATTCAGGTAAATGCATCCTCTCTCCACTGAGGCCCCAGGGTCCGCCGACCTTCTGTGGAGGTTTGTTTTGTGTCTCTGATAGAGTGGACAAGGGAAACCAACAGAGGGAGAGCAGCTATTGTAGGCAGTTCCGGTGGAGAGAGGCAGCCAGGATCGCACAGAAGAGAAGGGTAAGGGCAGATAGAAGGGAGAAGAAAAGGATTTGGCAACCATTCTGACTCTGAGAGTAAGGAGGAGATAAATTAAAAAATTTAGGTTTTAGCCTGGGTAACCGGGAGAGTGATGATTCTGTTGACATTTTAAGGATATGAAAGCGTGTCTTGCGTGTTCCTGTGAGAGAGATAAATAAGACTTGCAGACAAAAATAGGAAGGTGGTCACATGTCATGTGTCCCTATCCCTGCAAATGTGGCGATGATTCTGTTACTCTTCCCGCCGGATAACGTGTGTGAGGTGCAAGGCCTGAAGGGGAGTCAGGAGATGCCCAGGGAGCCTGAGAGCACGAGAGAAGCCCTGGAATGTCTTTAACCGTCCCTGAGCCTGAAGCATTGATTTGTGCAAGCTCAAATGTGCATGTTAAACCTCAAACTCTAGCTCCAGCTTAGCTCGATTCCATACAACTGAACCCTGATCTTCACCGTAACCCAGCCCACCCTTGCTTTCCTGCTTCCATCTGACAGGTTCTCAGTCAGTGCCCCAAACCTCATCGGGTTCCTGCTGTCTGCAACAGCCTTTCCCTTCATGAAAGCTCCTCTCTTCCCCTTGAAGCGAACTTGACTTTCCTCCCTGCTTTCTCATTTCTGTTCAGTGAACTGCCCTTCCCCTTGACCTTAGCTTGTTTTCCAAATAGGCTCCAATTGAGGTGGGAGGGATTAGCTAGGACCTTTGCGGTGCTGGATTTGATTACTGTGACATTTCAGCCTGTCACTCTGCGGGGGTGTGGCCTTCTTCTGGAAGAAGTCCAAAGCACCCAGGCTGTAAAGCCCAGACTTAGTATAGTGAGAGAGTCTGACTTGAGGCGGCTCTCACCAGTCAAACAGCCATTTCCCCGAGCACCTCGATCTACTTGTGTCTTAACGGGTCATTCCCTTGAATTTCAGAGTGGATCATGACCCATGAAGAGCACCATGCAGCCAAAACCCTGGGGATCGGCAAAGCCATCGCCGTGTTAACCTCTGGTGGGGATGCCCAAGGTAAGGAGGAAGGTGCTGCTTGGGGACGGACAGAAAACATGGCTGGTGGGCCCCCTTGAATTTCTTGACTCCCTTCACTTGTAGAACAAGAACTGTCCTCCTTAATGTCCTCCTGCTGTAGATTCACGCTGGAATCCTGGGTCTTCCCAAAATTCTCTGTCAGGTCTAAGTCCCCTAGTGCTTCTGGATATTGTTTGCTGTAATTTACTCAAATCTTCATATAACTTCTTTCCAGGTTTCTCTGAAGATTTGGGACCATTTGGGTCTTTTGGTACCTGAAAGACAGGTGTTTCCTCAAGCCGCATTAGAAAGAGACTAAAGAGATAAAGTTGTTGAGAAAGCAGTAGGTGGATTCATTTCTAGGACACCGAAGTAGTGGGGAAAGGGAGGGACCAGAATTGGGATTTGATGGACTCTACGTAGAGCCTTAGTTATTGCCTCTGATGTCTGTGGGGCTGCTGCACTGGCCAGGGTCCAGCATCTCATTCCGATTGCACATTCCCTTCTAGTAGGCACAGTTCTGCTCCGTTTTCTGTTTTCTCTGGCCTTTTCCTCCTCTTCCATTCCTTCAGCCCTCCAACAAACAGGAATAGCAGCAGTTAATTGGTACAGACCCATAGGGGTCTAGGGGTGGGTTGGGCAGACAGCAAAGCCGGAGAGAACCACTTTCTGGGTTGAGTCCCAGAAACCTGCAGGTCAGGAGAATCAGGTATATGGCAAAATGAAGTGGGAGGTAGAGAATGTGATTTTTTTTTTTCTCGTTTGATGGTCTCATGTATTCTAGTTTATAATACCTTGAAGAGAGGCAGACTGTCTTTGAGAGGGACACCAGGACATGGACACTGTGCTGGAAAAAGAGAGAAGGAAAGAGATTTTAGCTGGTTTCCCCTTCACTCCACTCCTCTGTCTCTCTAGGCTTCCCAGACTTTGTGTTAAGCACCCATTTTGTTTGGGGCCTTGTCCCGTGTGTTTTGAAACAGTTGATTTCCTTGGGGAACTTATAGTTCTAGGAGGAGAGGTAACATACATTTCTAGAGTGTTTCTACATTTCTTCTGTGAGGTTCATAAATAACAATAATCAAGTGTGCCTTAAACAAGCAGAACCCACTTATATTATGAAACATTAGGCTTTAGTAGGACTAACCAGGGAAAAGTTCCCAGGCAAGGTAGATTTCAAGAAACTGAACTCTTCATTGAATGGATTCTTGCTTCAACAGTGCCTAGTACATAGTAAGTGCTAAATAAACATATTTCTAATTAAGTGCAAAGGGAATTATTGAGCACCTGTGTAGCAAGCAGGATGGTGGGCACTAAGGATACATTGACGAAAAGGTCACAGGTTGTCTTCGCTCTTACAGTCCTTCTCAAGAGTGTTATTAGTAAATCTAGATTTTAAATATGTTTTAAACTAATGTTTATTGAGTTACACCTGTGATATATATTATGAACATGAGAATGCTAGAACGAAGACACTTAGGGAGGAGGGCTGAGAAGTCTGAGTTCAGGAATGGTGACTGGATTGGGAATGCAGAGCCCTGCTTGAGGCTGGCTGGCTTCTCTTGCTTCTCTGTTCTCTCCTGGAAAGACTCCCATGCTACATAAACTCTTGAATGTTGACCCTAAAACCTTGGTAAGATGGGTTGTGAAATTGGATGAAGCGAAGCAGGAGCTTGCTGAAAATCCAAGGGAGGTATATGAGGTTAGGAAATTATGAAAAAGAAGGGCTCTCTGGAGAGGGGGAAGTGGTTAAAAAAAAAAAAAAGGAGACACACACACACACACACACACCCCTAGGATTTAACTTGAGTCTAAGAGCAGCAGAGCCCTTCTAACTTCGGATCCTGAGCAGAACCTTCATTTTAGAGGAACTGTCACCTGCGTCACAGGAAGTTCATCCTTCCTGGAGGCAGAGGCTAGCATTAGCTGATTTGCGGTGGGCCAGCTGGACCCAGGCCTGTGGGGTCCTGTGACAGGCACGGTGTCTCCAAGGAAACATCCCATTGGGAGGCCACATAACATCACAGGTGCACGGGAGCAGTTGGGACGGGATGAAACTGAGAGAGGCAGGAAGCAAAGCAGAAAACTCAAAGCAGAGCCGAGAGATCCCAGCTGAAGGAGCAGCTCAAATACAGCAGTGGCCTGCCCAGAGATCAGTTTCACGATCTTTAGTTTTCCCAGGGAGAGCAGAGCATAGAAATAATTTTTCCCCAGAGGCTGTGGGCCATATGGGAGAATGAGATCGGGCTCTGTAAAATCCAGACAGGCCACAGCTCTGTCATTCCCTGAGTTCAGCAAAGCTCGTAACTTTTTAAGGTAGAAGAGAGGCCAGAAAGCAGCCTGAGTTCAGAAGCTGGTCTGAGTAGATACAAATCCTCATTCCTGCTTCAGCCCAGGAATGGCCCCAGCTCTGCTCAGTCATACCACATTGGGAATTCTGACATTGGCTTATTCTGCTGGAAAGGATCGCAGTTGTCTGCTCTGGCCCTATGTCCTCAGAGGGGCAGTCCATTCCGAATGCATGTCTATCCTGTTTGCAAAGGTTTTAGAGGTTTACCGGAATAGGGATTCGATGACTTCTCTGGATTGCTGTTCTAGGATTCATAACTTGAATTACATATTCAGAAGTGTAATTTAGGTCTAACATTTATTTCTCATGTTGGAATTTAAAGGATCTCCCGCCCCTCCATTCAGAGTTCAGTTAAGGTAGAAAGAAACTTTTTAACATTTGCTTTCAAAAAGGTAGTGACCAAGTCATTTATTAGTTTGTTTCTGTCTCATGTGATAGGGACCCATCACCCGTAGAACCGTAGTTCTCCCCAACGCCTCTTCCCTACAGGCTGTAATTAGAAACTCCAGAGTACGTGCCTCTGATGTTCTCCAGAGCCCCTCTTCGCTGTACCCAGAATACCCCCTGGGTGGTGCCTGTAATCTTATCCTTCGTCTTGCTTCTAATAAGTGAGACAGCTGCGAACACAGGGTTATTTAGGGCAACGTGGAACAGCTAAGGAGAGCCTGGCCAGGACTGGTCTGGGGCCAGAATAGGCCAGTAATGTGAAGTAGGAGAGCCCAAAGAATTGCTGGGACTCCCTAGTAAAAGTTAGTATACATCCCAGTCTGAGATTTCTAGGGAACTGGGGGTTTGAGATGCGGTATAGGGGACGAAGGGAGTCTTAAAACTTGGTTTCTAGGAAAATAGCTGTCAAACTTAGAGGCAGAAAGGATGACCTCTGGAGTTTGATAAGATGAGGTGAGAAGGTAAAGGGAGGAGAGAAGAGAAAGAATTTTCTTCTGCCCAATGAATTTGGATATTTCCTACCTGACAGCCATTGTTTACACTTAAAACCTTTTAAGTCATTTGTTTTTCTTAAGTCTTTTTTCCCCTACTCTTACTCAGTTAAGGAGTGGGAAACAACATTCTAAATTACAAATTTCAGAAGAATGCTTTTTCCTTATTTTTTAAAATTAAGGATAGGCCAGAGCTCGTGCTCTGGAACTCCAGGTAACCCAAAGAGAATCCCAAAGGCCTTGTCAAAGTCTAGAAAATGAATAAACAACAGTCCTTTCTATTCTGATCTTACAGACTTTATTCCACCTTCCTAAAGCACAGATGGCTATGCATTGACTCTGACTTTGCTCTTTTCATAAACACAGGCTTTTCCTAAAACTCCTGAGAAGCCTGCTTCCATCACAGATTTTTCCATTTTGATCCCTTCAAGTTGAGAATGTGAACCTAGACTTCTAGACTCTGACAGCGCTGCTCACCAGGACCTCTTGTAGGCAAGCCGAATCTTTCAGTTCTTATCTGAGATCAGTTTTGGGAGCCTTCGGCATTGTTCCAGCTTCTTGAAACTGTCCCCTCTGGCTTCCAAGACATCGCTAAGCTGGTTTTCCATCTGTCTTTATTGCGGCTCCTCCTCAGTCTCCCTCCTGGATCCCATTTTCCCCTGCCCTTTCTTTCAGTATTGGTTTTCCTCTGGGTTCCATCCCTTGCCTTTCCCATTTGGATTCTACATATTCTCTTGAGACAGCCTCTTCCAAGTCCACGTGGATGTCCCACAAGAACTTCAAGCTCCGTGTCTCCCAATATGAATGTGTCATCCGCACCCCCACCTGTCTGACTCAAAACCCGCCTCCACTCGGTTAATTGCACCACCATTGTACCCCGCGCCTGAATCATTCCTGGTGCGTTTCCATCCCCCTCTCCAACACCTTGAAATCTAACTGCATAGCTGTGCTGCTTCTGAGGTGTTCCCGTCCACTGTCTCCTTTTTGTCCCCAATGCCACTCTCCCCTGCATCCTCCATGTTGCTGCCATGGTGATCTTTCTGATGCGCACAGAGCATCATGCCTCTCTGCTCTTGAAAGTCTGCAAAGATTCCCCATCATTTGCAACTTTGTTCTTCTAGGTCACATACCCCTTTAAGTATCATATGAAAGCTACGGACCTTCTCCCAAATGAAATTCCTGTGCCCAGAACACTTTTCGTAGTTTCATGGGGTTCATGAAGTCCCCGAAACCACCACCCATGGATCTCCAGTCGAACCCTGGCCTACAGAATAAGAGTCACAGTTCCTTATGTGGCATTCGGGTGCCTGCCTAGCTGTGTGTGGCTTCATCTCATGCAGTGAGACAGAGCACAAGTCAGGGGAGGGGCAGAGGGAGAGGGAGGAGCAGACTCCCCACCAAACAGGGAGCCCAATGTGGGGCTCGATCCCAGGACCCTGGGATCATGACCTGAGCCAAAGGCGGACACTTAACTGACTGAGCCACCCAGGCCTCCACCTAAGGTGGTTTCTTGACTCTTGCCTTCATTTGTGCTATTCTCCTGCCTGGAACACTCACCCAAAGTGTCCATCTGACAAAAGAGATTTATAAGGATATAATCCTTTGGGTCTTAGGTCAAATGCTGTCATTTCTGTATAACCTGTCCTGACTTCCTCCAGTTGAGATGCTCCTTTTCCTTGCTCCCACTGTGCTTTGTACATATCCCCTTTGTAGGGATCCATGTTGTAACCATATTATATTCTTTGCAAGTCTTGAGGACCATTACCTTGATTTTGTATCCCTAGACTGTATCATTCACTACCATTTCCCTTGTGCCTATATAGTGCCTGGAGCATGTATTCAATAAATATTTGCTCAACGAGTGAATGGCCCTTCGATCTGATTTGGCCCTTTTAGCCATCTAATACCAAATCTTGTCAACCTGTAAACTGCCCCCCCCCCCCAAAAGACCCCAGACATTTTGGTCTTTTTTAATCTGTTCCATTCCAGGCAGTTTGGGATTTTGTAGTAGTTCTTGATGGATTTTAGTTTGCTGCTGTGGATTCTTCTAACTACGGGTTTCCCTAGTGCTCACTGGAATTTGGCATTTCTCTAGCCAGGATTAAGGACCCTAGGAGTAGACTTGAGATTGAAACAAAAAAATGAACTGGGATATCTGAGGGAAGGTGGTTCAAATGGTTCACAAGAAATTGATCTATCTTGGCTTTGAGATTCCTTGAGCATCACGGTGAGCCCCTCCTCCCATTACAAGGTAGGAGGGGCTTACTGGGGTCAAGTCTCGGGAGTGTCTTCCATCTCTCACCAGGGAAGCCCTGCTTACTTCGTACAGTTATCAGTAGCACTGGTTCTAATATTCCGGCCTTTATAGCTTCCACCGTGTGTCGTGTGTTGTGGGGGGTGTTTCCTCCACGGTATCCATGGTAGAGACTGTTCTTGCCACTGAGTAGCTACTTTTCCAGTAGCTACTGGAAAAGAATGATGCTTAAGTGGGAGAAAGGGGAAAGGCTCTCCTCTCTGTTTTAGTCCCAATTAGTGTCAGTCCTAATTGTTTCTCCCAGTGGAGATAGTGGCTCTGTGACTGTGGCTTCTTTGGACTTCAGTTTTCAAATCTGTAAAATGGAGGCAGCTTCAGAGTTGTGGATAGGAGTCAATGAGATGAGGTTTGATAAGCATTTAGCAGTGTCTAACACTACAGTAAGCATTCAAGATGATGATTCCCTGGATTGCCCTGGTGAGGAAAGGTCTTAGGAAAGATGGGATTTGGGGGAAAGGGAGAGATATCTGGAGCTACATATACACTAAACATGGTAATTCAGTGTTAGTGGGGAGGCTGGGAGACTTGGAGGAGAGAAGTATTCTAGATTCAGAGAAAAGCCTAAGAAAAGGACTGGGTCATATCTTGTAGTCCAGGCTGCTTTTCTGAGGACTAACTTCTCCTTCTTGTCTTTCCTCCCTCCTTGCAGGTATGAATGCTGCTGTCAGGGCTGTGGTTCGAGTTGGTATCTTCACTGGTGCCCGCGTCTTCTTTGTCCATGAGGTTGGTTCTCCACTTTGTTCTTCGTCATTCTTTCTCTGTTTTCTGCTCCTCCCTCCCTACTTTCTCCTTCCTCCTCCCAGTTACATGCTATGTCTCACCTGTCTTGGCTCCCCCTCTCCATGAGTATCCCCTGCCACTCCAGTCTCCGATAATGATGGTGGGATCTAGGGGTCTGCAGACTGGGTCCTCATGGTGCTTGTCCAATTTAGGATAGAAGTACCTCATTTCAGAGTATTTCACAGAAAATTTAGTATATCCAGAGATAGAACCTTTGGAAGGAAGAGTCTCATCAGGTTTCTGTAGTTTCCTAAACCTTCTGAGGGTCTAACTCCTCTACCATTCTCTCCCTTCCCTCTCGTTCTTTGTCCGCTCTTCGCTCTAGGAGATTTATTTGCTTTCTTCCCAATTTCCTCTTTTCAAGTCCCACTTCTCTCCCTCCTTCCCTCCAACACCCTTCTCTTTTCCCTCTGCTATTATCAAAGCCATCTGTTATTTAGTTCCCTGGGAAGCAGATTGGAGGACATGGGATGAGCCAGAAGAAGGGGGAATTAGGATGAAATATCAGGAAGGACATCCTGCCCTTTTGAGATTGTAAGAAACTAGAAGAGGGCATTGAAAGTTGATGTCTTCTTCCTTGGACTGTGTTAAATTTAAGAGTGTCGTGGGCATCCAGGAACAGTAATGGGAGGAGGTGGTTTGATTCTGAGAACTTCTTCCCAGGACCCTGTCTTAATTGTGGGGGTTTAGGAGAACTGGCCTAGCAGAGGCTGAATGGGTGTAATGTGCCTCACAGGGTTACCAAGGCCTGGTGGATGGCGGAGATCACATCAGGGAGGCCACCTGGGAGAGTGTTTCGATGATGCTGCAGCTGGTATGTTCCTGAAGACTTCTGTCCCATGTTTGTCCTTGCTGCACCCCACTCTGGTTTGGCCTCATGGTTGCTCACGTTCCCCCCATGTGGCTCAATGTGAAGGGTTCTAGGACAAGAGAGGTGCCATGACTGCCCTTTACTCTTTGAGTCTGAAAATATGTCCCTGTTTTCCTAGGGTGGCATGGGGACGGGAATGTGGTCACAGGACAGTTTGCTCTTTATAGAAAGGTCATAGGCAAGACTTGAGGAGCCACTATGTAAGCAGGACCTGCTTTGGGATCACGGGGAAGGCCTGGCCATGAAAATAACTTTACCAGAGGACTGGAGCCAGAGCCAGAAGTAGAGCTGAAATCTGCCAGTCCTCATGTGATGGAGATAATGTCACCTGAAACCAAAGTGTTTAAGGGAGGAAGGAACCAATATAGCATTTCAGAGTTTCCAGAAAACACCCCAAGATGATGCTGACTATATCCGGAACCCTTCGTGCCACTTTATCTAAGTCATATACCTATTTTCTGATTTATTGAAAAATCTGCAAATTACATTTGTATCCCCATTCTTTACTTCAACCCTCTAAGAATCCATAGGAAAAATTTTAATGTGCAGTACTTCGTGAAAGTTCTCTATAAGCAATAATGCCTGCAGTAAAGTGGTCTGAGAATGAGCCAGAATTCTCCATCAATACTCCCAAAGGCATGGAGCCAGTTACTTAGCTCTCTCGGGGTATCTATACGCCCCTGGGAATACTCAGAGCTATTTTTCCTGTGAATACCTAGGTATTGTGCTTCCTCTCACTAGCACCATAGTCTGAGGAGCAGAGAGGAAATTGGCAGTGCCTGGTTGCCATTAGAAATCAGTGAGTTCAAGAGGGAAAAGGTACTACCAAGCACATTGGGATGAGCTCCTAAGAATAGTTTGGATGCAGTCTGATGAAGTCAGGTCACTAGGGAGAATTTCCAGGACTGAAGCCAGTGCTATTTCTTGTGAAAGATGGAGATTATTCCAAAAGCCAACTGCATGTATGTATTCCTTTGCTGTCCTTGTGGATAATCACTTTGATGACAGTCTTCAATGAAATGGGTTGATCTTAGTCTTCAAAGAGGTATAGCAGAATATAAGGAGTAACCCTATGATAGCTCAGCCACTATCATTTCTCTCTCTTCTAGAAAGGACAGATGGCCCTTCAGGATGTCAGGGCCCTTTCTAGAAAGGCATGTGGTTAGGACAGCCCATCACAGTGTTGGAATGGAGGAAATCTTAGCATGTTGAGCCCAGATTTGGCCGTGTCCTCTGGGGAGCTGACTTCTACCTCTTCCCCACAGGGAGGCACAGTCATTGGAAGTGCCCGGTGCAAGGACTTCCGGGAACGAGAGGGGCGACTGCGAGCTGCCCACAACCTGGTGAAGCGTGGGATTACCAATCTGTGTGTCATTGGGGGTGATGGCAGCCTCACTGGGGCTGACACCTTCCGTTCTGAGTGGAGTGACTTATTGAGTGACCTCCAGAAAGCGGGTGAGACGTTGTTGTCATAAGTATGATTTGTGCGCCTGCACACACCCCTGTCCTCCCACTGGAGGAAGTCATTACCTAGATGCAAACGGACAGTTTCTGGCCTCCTTGTTCTGCCATTGCTTATGGTTCCCATTGGCTGCAGATCCTTCCCTCCCCAGTCACCTGCTCTTTTGGCATGCAAGGCACCTCACCCAGTGGCTTCTGGTTCGCTTGTCTTTGTCAGGTAAGATCACAGCAGAGGAGGCTACAAAGTCCAGCTATCTGAACATCGTGGGCTTGGTGGGCTCGATTGACAATGACTTCTGCGGCACTGATATGACCATCGGCACCGATTCTGCCCTGCATCGTATCATAGAGATCGTGGATGCCATCACCACTACTGCTCAGAGGTAAGGGGCAGTGTAGGAGGGTGGCAGCTGGGACTGGCTGAAGGGCTGGGGTCTAGGGAAGATGAATGCTTTGGAGCTGTAGACTCTAACAACCAGTTTCCTGGGGCCAGAATCCTGTTTTTAATGAAGAGTTATCCCTGGAGCCCCGAAATTGCGCTGCCGTCTACATGCTGTGCGTTTGCCTCTTGTCGCTGTCTAGTGCACTGTCCACACTGTAGCTCTGAGGGCTTTAATACCCAGGGGGTCTCCCAAATGATTAGGGGCTAATATGAGATGAATCCAGGGAGCCCCAAACCTCAGCCACCCTTTCAGCCAAGTCACAGTGACTGTGGTGGCCACCACCACCACTCTGAGAGTGTGAGAAGGAAGGACAGAGTGTCATGGTTTCCCAGGGTAATCCTTGGAGATTCCGGGCCAGTCGAGACCTCACTTTTTTCCCTCCCTTCCTGGGCCCCCTCGCTCCCCGAAACAGAGCCACAGGACTGATACAATGTACTGCTGTATTTCAGCTACCCTGTAGCTGACGTGTTTCCCCGGGTCTCCCTGGTCTTTCAGGAAGCTTGTTGGAAGCCTGTTGGAAGCATAAATGCATCTCCCAGGGAGCTTTAATGGGTGGATGCGGGTGGCAGCTTGATCCTGGCCACAGGGACACGAGGACTGTGTAAGCCTTTTGTCTCTCTCTTGCAGCCACCAGAGGACGTTTGTGTTAGAAGTGATGGGCCGGCACTGTGGGTAAGATCCCCATCTGGAGTCACTGATTCTGCAGTGCCAGCAATGGCTTTCTCTTCCCCGGAGAGTCCAAGGAGGTCTCCCAGGGGTAGCAGATTTGGAGGTGTACATGCTCCTCTGCTTCCCTGCTTCCAGCCCTAACCCCCCACCTACCCACACGTGCGGGGTTGTGCCTGTGTGTATGGGCCCAGGCACACTCCAGTGTGAAGGGACACACAGTGCTCTGAGACTAGAAGCTGCTTTGGTAGGTGAGCATGACTAGAAGGTGCTCCTCAGGGACAGAGGCCCACTGAGAAGCTGTCTCAAGAAGATACCTCACCCCAGGAAGGAAACCACAGACCTTCAGACCTTCCACTGACTATGGGGACAGGCAGACCTGCTGGGTATGGGTGAGGCTGTTCATGGATTGTGGCTCCTAGCGTGATGCTTCTGCCTCTCATCTCAGATACCTGGCCCTTGTCACCTCCCTCTCCTGCGGGGCTGACTGGGTTTTTATTCCTGAGTGTCCACCAGATGATGACTGGGAGGAACATCTTTGTCGCCGGCTCAGTGAGGTACTGGCACTTTATTTTGCCCTTAAAAAAACCCCGCCTGTTCCACTGATGCTGCCTTCACATCAGTTTCCCTCCACTGAGCTCTCTTCTCTTTGCTCTTGACCAGACAAGGACCCGTGGTTCTCGTCTCAACATCATCATTGTGGCTGAAGGTGCAATCGACAAGAATGGGAAACCAATCACCTCTGAGGACATCAAGAATGTAAGTAGGAAGAACCCAGAAAGGGCTTGGACACCATCCCCTGTCCCCTTCCCTAGTGATCTGAGTCTCCCCTTAGGCCTTCTGTACATCTCTCCCGATGTTTCTTGCCTCCTGGTGTCCAAGGAATTGTGATAAGATAAGAGGTTGAGCCATTTGGGTTTATCTTAGTCTCTACTTGTTTTCAGCCTCTGACTCTTTATCCCTGTCTCTGTCTCTCTTTTGGTCTCTTTAGCTGGTGGTAAAGCGTCTGGGATATGACACTCGGGTCACTGTCTTGGGGCATGTGCAGCGGGGTGGGACCCCATCAGCCTTTGACCGAATCCTGGTAAGTCATGGGGTTATGAGGCCCTCACATGTTGGAATTCATAGCCTACAGAACTGCACTTCGCCGTGACAGGGGCGCACCCCACTGACCATGCTCTGATGGCACCGGCCCTTGACCCATTCCTGTACATGTATCAGTTCCCTTCTGTTGCAAAAACTGGTGGGAAACTCTATGCTCCCCAAACGATGAGCTCCCAGATCTCTGCTTTGAGCATTAATACCATTATTAAGATCTAATTTCAGACTCTCAAATTGAACCCTCTTATCCTACTTTCATTGGAAGAGAGACGCCATACTCTTCCTTATTTTATCAATTATTAAGCCTCAGTAACCTCCTTGATTACTACAGTGGACACATTTCTCTGGAATCAGATAGAATTCTAATGGCAAGGGGATGAGGAATCATCAAGCTTAGATGAAATCTGAGTAGGGAGGGAAAGTCCAGTAACTTCCTGACTGTAGTCCTCAGATACGTGGCTCAGCCCTGTGATCTGGACAGGCCTTGAGTGCCCTGGCTCTCCAGGCTGAGTCCAGATCGGGAGGCCTGACCCAGACTTTGCCTTTGCTCCCTGGGCTCCTGCAGGGCAGCAGGATGGGTGTGGAAGCCGTGATGGCACTTCTGGAGGGGACCCCAGACACCCCAGCCTGTGTGGTGAGCCTCTCTGGTAACCAGGCTGTGCGCCTGCCCCTCATGGAGTGTGTCCAGGTGGTAAGTACTGACCTCAACCCCACTTCCTAAGAGCCCCGAGCCTGTCTTTGAGCTGAGAGGGAAAGAGACCCACTTCCAAGGCCAGTGGAGCAAGGAACAGATGGAAAGACAGCAGGGGAGTCAGATGGGGAAAGAACATAATAGGCTCTGTATGGGAGCGGTCTCCTCTCTGAGTCTCAGGGTCCCCTTCTGTAACTGTTCCTAAAGAATGTGACAGATGCTGTATCCCACCAAGTAATGAGACCCAACATCACATAATATCCAACCTCAATTGCTTTCACCACATCTTCATGGGAAGAGGAATGCAGTAGCTCTCCAAACACTATGAAAAGCAGGGATAGTAGTAAGGTCTGGCTGGCTGGCTTATATGTTTCTATAGTATCCACCTTGACCACGTTTCTCTGAACCAAAACGAGGTTTCTGACGCTCACCCTGAAGGCTAGTAGAGGGAGTGGCCGGACGCTTTGTAAAGGGTCTGCTGCAGTACCTGGAAAATGCTCAGTGCTCAGGGAGAGGTGGCTCTTACAGGAAGGACTTGCTCCTCTGCTACCACAGAGCAGACATCGCGGCTGGGAGCTCAGGGGTCCGGCCCATCCTTGGAGCTGGTCTGTATGCACAGTGCTGAGGGCCCCCCATCTCCTGCCCTGCTTCTCTCGGAGACTCGGGGAGTCCTAGCCACCTGCCGCACAGATCTACTCGAACCTTGCTTGGAACTGTGTCTCTGGAAGCCCAAGAGCGAAAGCTCTGGCTCATGGAGAAGAAATCAGTAGCTGGGAAACACATGGCAGGGACTGGCCATTCTTCCTGACTGCGCTCTCTGGGTGATTGTCTTCCTTTACTCAGTTTAGAGGCTGCTTTGAGGTTGTGGCATGGGCGTGGCATAGAGGGAGATGCTATTCTGTGAGCACTCCTCCACTCTGCCCATGTTCTAGTAAGTAGAGCATTGAATTGGCTCCTTCCTCTGGCTGCTCATTCTTCCCCAAACTGAGGACAAACAGATACTTCTCTCTGTGCAAGGTCGGGGGGCATGGAGCAGGTGGGGTGCCTGGTGGGCAGGAACCAGTCATAACCATGGAGACGGGCCGGGTGTTCCTATGGGATAGAAATCCAGCCGCGGAGAGCCCTGCCCTGTAGTTGTGACTCTAGCTGTGCTCCTTCCTCAGACCAAGGATGTGACCAAGGCCATGAACGACAGGAAATTTGATGAAGCCATGAAGCTGAGAGGCCGGTGAGGGAATGACCAGAAGCTCCCTAGCTACAGAAATCAGATACTGGAATGAAGCAAAAAAAAAAAAAAATAAATAAAATAAAAAATAAAAAAAAGATATAGCTTCAGACCCAAAATAGGGGTGTTTTATTGTCGCTGCAACAGTTTCTTCTCCAGGAGAATGGGTGGGGAGGTGACCGGGAGGCACAGTACATCCCTGGGGTCTCTCCCTGGGATGTATCTTCTGTAATGTGGTGTCTCTGTGTGTTGATTCCAGCTAGGTTTTCTGTTTCTCTAGGGAAAGCGCAGCATCTCATGCTGCGTGCGGGGCTGGGAGGAGAGCACTCAGGGAGGGTTGGATTAATCAGTGGCCCCTTTTAAGCCCCAACCTAGTCCCTGCTGTGTCCCAGTTATATCCTTCGGGGTTCGCCCTGTGGAACTTCACATCATGAGCAAAACTTCAGACCCCCTTGGCTGCTGGCATGGGGAGTGGCCTGGAGACACTCCGCTCTCTCTCTCTCTACTTTTTACAGGAGCTTCATGAACAATTGGGAGGTATACAAACTTCTGGCTCATGTCAGACCCCCAGTCACGAAGGCACCGGTGAGTTCTCTGCCCTTGACTCTCTCCTTCTCCCAGTCTCCCTCTACGAAGTGCTACTTTTATTCCACACAGCCTACAGCCTGGCCAGCTTCCTTGCCCCTTGTCATCTTTGGTACCAAGCCCCTGACCCTATTAAGAAATCGCTCAGCCACCCCAGATTCCGGCCCCATGTTCTTAGTGTGCCCCAGGCGTCTCGAACCCAAGACCCACACCCAGTTTAGGACTGACAAGGTAGTTTGCAAGGAATGGGAATTTTTCCCCCCCTGGGCAAATCTGGGAATAACCACGTCTGAGTGTACTTTAGCCACTTCTATTGTGGTAGTGGTTCTCAGTATTTGGGGTATATCAGAATTATATGGGCTGCTTATTAAACATGCAGATTGCTGGGTCCTTCCCTCAGAGAGGATTTAGATCTGGGGCAGGGGCCCAGGTTTAATGGCATAAAGATCACGTGGCCCGAGGATCATGCTTTGGAAGCTCTCATTCGTTACATAATGAGTGATGTGTGGGCTTAGGGACAGAGCTTTGCTTATTGATCGGTGATAGAGTTTTGCTTCCCTAGCATGAGGGAACAGGCTATGCCAGAGTTCCTAGGGTAAGGGGGGTGTTATCCAGAGGCACGTGTCCTGATTGTGGGACCACCAGGGACTCGGGGTCAAGCTCCCCTTACCGACCTGCCCCCTTCTCTCTGCTGGGGTTTTGGTCCCTGTCTCTGCCCCACTCCCTTTCTGCTTCTTTCTCCCCAGGGTAGCACACACACAGTGGCCGTGATGAACGTGGGGGCCCCGGCTGCAGGCATGAACGCTGCCGTGCGCTCCACTGTGAGAATTGGCCTCATCCAAGGCAACCGGGTGCTGGTTGTGCACGATGGCTTCGAGGGCCTGGCCAAGGGTCAGGTATGGGGACTAAAAGGACAGAGGGCACATACTCTGGGGCCAAGGAGCCATCGCAAGGATGTTAAGTGTAGCAGGGGGGACCTGTCCATTCTCCTTTCTCTTGCCCCCTGACCCCCCAACCTCCCCTTCCATTCTCTACCTTGTTTTCCTCTAAGGTTTTGAACAGAAGTAAATACTTAATTTTAGGGCAGTATGAATAGGCAGGAGCCACTGAAATGAACCATTTGCAGATCACATACCTTATTTCTCTATCCCAAAGCTTAGTGCGGTGTCTGGCATCAGTAGGCACTTAATATTTGTGGATGAGCAGTAATAGTGGAGGAAGTTCATCAAGGTGGGGAAAGGCCGATGCCTGGCATTTCTTCTCCCACCAGGGGCTGTTGGGGTGGGCTCAGAACACAGGAAGTGGTGTCAGTTCACAGTGCACACCTGTGTGACCTTTCTTGCAGATCGAGGAAGCTGGCTGGAGCTATGTAGGGGGCTGGACTGGCCAAGGTGGTTCCAAACTTGGGACAAAAAGGTAAGGGGCATCATAGGAGCACTCCTCCTAGTTACCCCTAAAGATGTCCCTCAGATATGGGTGTCAGTTCATTTGGTCAGCATCTACACTGCTATCGTCTGGGACTTTGGTCCCCAAGCCCACAGTGGCCTCAGTGGGGGCAGGCATGCTCGTGCAGACCTCTTTTAGCAGCTTTGGGCACGTAAAGCCCCAAGGTGGACCCGTGGACAGTGGTGAGAGGTGGCATGAGGAAGGGGGCACAAGTCAAGAAATTATACATAAAGCACTCTTCTAATTCTGGCTTTTCTCTCCCTGGATTTTGCTGTCCCTTCTCCAAATCCCATCACCTCATTGCCCACCCCTGCCCCACTCTATTCTACTAGGACTCTCCCCAAGAAGAGCTTTGAGCAGATTAGTGCCAACATCACGAAATTTAACATTCAGGGCCTTGTCATCATTGGGGGCTTTGAGGTGAGTGCCCTCGCATTTCCTCCCCTCCTGCCCACCCTCTCCCTCTCCCCTCATCGCTGCCCTCGCCACTCTTCTCAGGCTTACACCGGGGGCCTGGAACTGATGGAGGGCAGGAAGCAGTTTGATGAGCTGTGCATCCCGTTTGTGGTCATCCCTGCTACGGTCTCCAACAATGTCCCCGGCTCCGACTTCAGTGTGGGGGCTGACACAGCCCTGAACACTATCTGCACGGTGAGTCCCTGCTGCTACCTCCCAGGCCTCTGGCCGGGACTGCAGCCCCTAGACTGCATGTGCTCCTAGAAAGTGAGCCAACCAAGTGAGTGCTTGAAGAGTGCTTCTGGAAGCACAGGCCTTTATGCAGGCCTTATTCGACCACATGTGTGGGGCTCATTCTCCCCTGGGCGTCTCCAACCTGGAAAGGCACCAGTACTCTGCATGCCATGGTTTCTCCTTCCTGAGGGTCTAGGGCCTAATTTCCCTACCCTGAGCAACAGAAAGGAGGAGTACAGCTTCTTTCTGAGGAGAAGGGTTCCACAGCCTGGTGGGCCTATGTGCCTGCCACCCCTGAAGGCAAGCAGTTGACCAGGCCTAGCGGCCCGGCCTACCTGGAGAGGAGAGCATTCCAGAGCGGGGTCGTGGCAAGGGCCAGAGAAGTGACAGGCAGCAGAGCCCGGGCCCCATCTCTCTAACTGTGACCCACTGTCTCGCCAGACCTGTGACCGCATCAAGCAGTCAGCAGCAGGCACCAAACGGCGTGTGTTCATCATCGAGACAATGGGCGGCTACTGCGGCTACCTGGCCACCATGGCTGGCCTGGCAGCTGGGGCTGATGCCGCCTATATTTTTGAGGAGCCCTTCACCATTCGGGACCTGCAGGTAGATGGCTACCCTGAGCCTGTACTGTAGCCCTCCCTTGCCCCCGTCTGTCCTCACTGTACCTGCAGCAACCTGAACTGTGCGAGATCAAGACAAGGACAGCTGCCTGGTGTGTGGGGCCCTGTGAGTAGGCAGGAGAGGGCAGCACGCAGGCATTGTCTGGTGTAAGCTCACATGTGCCCGTGGCTCCTGTTGTCTGGAGTGTTGGTTTTGAAGGATGGCATGTTGCTAAGCCCTTCCCATGTGTTTTTGCGTTTTAGCTTCAAAACAGACATGCAAGGAGACATTATCTCCATGATACAGATGAGAAAGATTTAGACAGGTTAAAAGCCTTTTCTAAACTTAAACGAGTGAGTAGAGGATTTAACCAACAGAGAAAGTCAGCCTTTCTACTGCATCCTGCCACCCCTTCAGACTTCCCTTGCTTCCAGACTCTTCCATTCCCTGTCACTTCCAGGGCTGGAGGGGTGGGGAACTTGGACTCCTGTTCACAGAGGAACTGTATGATCCTAATTTTCCAAGATCTCAGTCCACTAGAGGAAAAAAAGGCCACAAAGTGGAGGGGCAGAAGGCTGAGGGAACTCCTTAATCCAAGAACCTATGCGACCCCTGCCAGGAATGGAGGTGAGAGTCTGCCTCCTTTACCCCCAGCTCAAAGCCCTGATGAAGGAACTGGTTCCTCCCAGGTGAATTACTGCCACACACCCAAGCAAACCATTTAAGGACCAATGCTGAGAGCAAGAGTCAGCCCTCTGAGGGACAGGAACCAGAAACCCCTGGAAAGGGACATTGAGAGCAGGGGAAGGGCGAACTGGCAGTTGCCACAGCTGTCTCTGATGTGCCCTCTTCCAGTTCTGTCTCCTCTGCTATCTTTGTTTAAATTTCAGTCTACACTGAACTTCTTATAGGAATTAGACACAGGATTGTAAACTGTCTTCCATGTCCTTCTCCCCTTCTGGGAGGTCTGGTGGGGAACAAGAGCGCTGTGCACCTGCCCAGCTATCTCCGCTCCCAGCCAAGCTTAGGATTTACTCTCTTGTTTTCAGGCAAATGTTGAACATCTGGTGCAAAAGATGAAAACCACTGTGAAGAGGGGCTTGGTATTAAGGTATCTAATCCACGGCTTGTTCCTGAGTGAAGAGAATTAGTTAGGCTCTGGCTCTAGCCCACAGACTGAATCTGTTTGGGACACCCTGAGGAATTTGGATACAAATGCAGAAAACCTGTGCCATGGGAGGAGATAGAAAAGGGGAAGAAGAAAGCTTAAAAGCAGAAAAGGGTCTGGAGGGAAGGGAGATAACCAAAGTCACAGGCTTTTGGTTTCTACTTGGCAGGAATGAGAAGTGCAACGAGAACTATACCACTGACTTCATTTTCAACCTGTACTCTGAGGAGGGAAAGGGCATCTTTGACAGCAGGAAGAATGTGCTTGGCCACATGCAGCAGGTAGGGAAGACACCCTGTCACACCCTTCACCAGATGGCCTTACCCCCAGTAGCCACTGGGCCTCCTGCTGGCCTCCAATCTGCTAGGGGCCATCAGTGCCACCACAGAGCATGAACCTGCAGTCTTGTACTGGCATAGAATCTAAGCATCTTTACTCTGGAAATGGCCTTAGAGATTATGAGTCCATCCTCTTTATGAAGGCGGGTTTCTTAGCCTAGGCACCATTGCTGTTCAGGGTTGGATAAGTCTTTGTTGTGGGGAGCCGTTGTGTGCATGGTGGGGTGCTTTAGCAATATCCCTGGACTCTACCCACTACAGGCCAGTAGCACCTCCCTCCTGAGTTGTAGCAACTAAAAAGATGTCTTTAGACATTGCCAAATGTCCCCAGGGAGGCAAAATCATCTCTAGTTGAGGACCACCAGTTCAGATGAGGAAAGCGAGGCCCAGAGAGGAGAAACAATTTTTTCAGGGCCACTCATCAAGCCTGGGTGACAGCCAGTGCTCTTCCCACCACACCATGCTGCCCTCTGTAAGGAACCTGGGAAATGAGTCTGGGCATCTTGCTGGTATTGGGCTCCATCCCCAAGAACTGGGGCTTCCAGGGGAAATGAATTCCTCTCTACCATCCACATTCAGTCCCCACCTCTGGTGGGCCTCGCTCACAGATGATACTAGCGGTCTTGGGCTTCCCCATCCTCAGTGTCTCCAGCTGATCCTGCTTACGTATGGACATTTGACCTTTGTCTACCCACATAAGAATTCCCAGTATCTCAAGTCTGAATGAGCTTGCTATTAGCCCCTGTAGGAATGGGTAGTGGATATCCAAGTCGATAAAGTATGACAATCTGTTCCCCATTTCCCACCTACTTTCGCTTAGCTTGGAGAAAATGTACATGATGTTTTATACTATTCAGAGGTGCTACTAAGGCCATCCATATCGGTTCACAAGGAACACTTCTATGTCCCTGACTATGGCAACTGACAAAAGCTGCTAGGCTCAAGAGGGGCAGAGAAGTGACTGAGTGGCCAGACTAGAAGTAAACAATGGGATCTGGCAGCTGTGGAGCGAGAAGAGGCAATTGTGAGATCAATTACTCCTTTATCTAATTAGTTAGCTCTTACACCTGATAAACGGCCAAATCTGCCACGCCAACTCACCCTGGTTCTCAGCACTGTCCCAGGATTTCCTTTCAGAGTTAGACTTCCGGATTCCTGTTTCTGGCTATAAACCTGGGAACTTTTCTTTCCTTTTTGTTTGGGTGTCTCTGCCACTTCATTAGAGTCTTTCCCTCTCTAACTTTAAAACTCTTTTTTCAGGGTGGGAGCCCAACTCCGTTTGACAGGAATTTTGCCACTAAGATGGGCGCCAAGGCTATGAACTGGATGTCTGGGAAAATCAAAGAGAGTTACCGTAATGGTAGGTGGGGTAAGAAGGTAAGCCCCCTCCACAGAGGTTGGCTCCCCATTACTGAAGCTTATTGACCATCCTTTATTACAGGGAGGATCTTTGCCAACACGCCAGACTCAGGCTGTGTTCTGGGGATGCGTAAGAGGGCTCTGGTCTTTCAACCAGTGACTGAGCTGAAGGACCAGACGGATTTTGAGTGAGTACATCTACTTCCCTAGTAGTTTCAGGATCTCCTCTTCCCAGCCTGTTTGCCTTTTATCTTGGGACTAACACGGGTAGTCATACCTCTTTCAGATCTTAGCTCTTGCCCTAAAGTCCAGCCTCTTCTATTCACCTTCTTCCCATCAGCGTTTGATAGAGTCACTTGGGGTGCTAAAAGGTGAAATCATCATCTATCTCATTTCTCTGTAGGCACCGCATCCCCAAGGAACAGTGGTGGCTGAAGCTGAGGCCCATCCTCAAAATCCTAGCCAAGTATGAGATTGACTTGGACACCTCAGAGCACGCCCACCTGGAGCACATCAGTCGGAAGCGATCTGGAGAAACTTCTATCTAACCCTCTTTGGAGTGAGGGTCATGGATTGTCTGATCATGGTCAGCTCACCCTGATAGATCCAAGTCTGTGTATTCCCAAGTGTTTTAGTGCATTTTTTTTAGGTTTCCTTTTATTCTGCAACTGTAGCCATGACCAGCTCTGGCCAGGGCGCTGGGGTGGTAGACAGTGAGTAGAAACTCCTTTTAGGTAGAATTTATCATGACTTCTACCCCAGCTTCACCTGTCACACAAGACTGGGCTCCTCTCGTGCTACTGCTAGATTTCAGCCACTCGGTTAGAATTTTCCTAAAAATAAGCTTTATTTATTTCTTTGTGATAACAAAGTCTTGGTTCCTCTACTACTTTTACTGCAGTGACAGACAATAGCTACACTAATAAATGCCAACTGGTCACTGTCCTTTTGGTTCTTCTGTTGTCACTTGCACAAGTAGATGTCATACTGCCAACCCTAAGGACCAGACCCTACTCAGACACCTGGGAAAATGCAGCCCATGCGATCACCCCGCATACTTCTCTCCACCTCCTGGCATACTTCCCACAGCATCTCTTGGCTCTGTACAAAAGATCCTAGAACATCCTATGCTGGTCCTTACCCTTGTTTCACACCAGTCCCTCCTGCATCCTTTGCAGCCGTAGGGTGCACCAATCTCTCCTAAGTATGATGTTGTGTTTCACCTTTTGATCCTATACCTATTACCCAGGGGTGCTTTTTTTCCAGCCACCCCACAATCTTTACTCTTCTTCTGACAACTCAGCGTTCTTCCTTCTCAACCCTTCCCCTGTACTCCTTCCTAGATGAAAGGTAGAATCCATCTGTGGGGTCACATGCACATTTTGAAAGCATGTTTGAAAGTTTGGTGGGCTGGCTGAAATATGGCTTTGCAAAGTTGTCAGTTCTTATTTGGTTCAATTTGTGTTCTGTGTCATAACAACAGCTTCTTCCTCCTCATCAGCCAAGTGACCGTGTCACACAGTTGGGTCTTCAGGAGCCTCCAAATTGACAGGATGGCGTCCTGTTGTTGCTCTTGGCACAAGCCTACATATTCCTCCCAACCCAGTTTTTCACTTGCTTGATGAAGCAGGAAGAGGTTCCAGGTTTTACCAGGGGTGGAAGACGGATTAGCTCTACTACATGGCTTTTGCTGGCTGTCCAAAATATTACCTCTATACCCTGAAAACAGTTTTAAACAGTAACTGAGAAATCTTGTCAGGAGTCCAGAATTAAAGAAGCCAAATGCTCGTGGCGCAGTTCTTTAAGGGGAAGAGAAATTAACAATAAATATCGAGCACTATTACCACTGTATCCTCAAACCAGCTTATAAGGAGGGTAGTGACAGCCCCGCTTCCGAGTTCCAGCCAACAGGACTCCCAGTGATTAAATAATGTGGAGAAAAGTAGGAATAGTAGAAATTGCCAAACTTGCTTTTAGAAGTGTTTATTTCTTTCTTTTTTTTTTTTTTCAAGTGAGCAAAAAAAAAATCCCACCAACAGCAAAAGGGCAAAAGCAGACATTGTTTTTCAAATTAGCTACGTCAGCAGATTCTAGTTATCTTTATTTGTGGTTCCCAATCAGTGAAAAGAAAAAAAAATGTTTTTCAAATTTGCATCTGGGTCATCCAAGATCAATAACAATTTGCTCTAGTTTAAGAACATGAAAAGAAAGAGTATTGTTCACCAAGTATGGTTCACTAAAGCAGTTCTTTTTTGAGTAGGTGGGCCATCTCAAAAGAAGCTCTTATACTGCTCTTCCCCCACACCCTTGGCTCCCCCGATGTCTTGTACAGATCAGTAAAAAGCAAAGTTTCCAAAACAGCTGAAAGGAAAGTAACTCCCAACTCTTAGCAGAGTGAGCTATCTATAGGGAAATGAAGACCAGTGGGAAAAGCCCAGCCCTTCTCGTCCCTTGCTGGAGTAAACACCTTCAGCCAAGGTGTACAAACACCTGCTAAGCCCGCTGGAGCAAATTGGCTTTCACAAAGAGAAAGAACTGCATTAGTAGACAAGTCCTTAGGACACTGAGTTCTTAGGACTGCTCAGAACCTGCTATCTCCTCTACTATGTGGAAAGCAGCAAGACCGTGTTATTTCTGAAATAACACTGCTGCACTACTATAACCCTCAGGTACACCCATGGAAAAGAAGCAAAGACTGCTGTTTCCTTTGCTGTTGGGAGAGTGTTGCCACACTCCACGACGTGACACTCTCGGGTATCATCCATATCATCCAGCCCAACTGTGTTTCTGCACACCATCTGAGGTCATCGTTTCTTCATCTTTGGGCCACATCTGTTAGCGGGGATTTTCTTAAACTTCACTGACCAGTTACAATGCTTCTAGAGGGATTCTTCTGAAATTTTAATCACGTTCCCAAAGGAAAACTAAACATATTCTTTAAATACTCTTCATCTTCTAGAGAATTTGGTTGAGCTGTTCACTTTTTCCCTAAAGGGGAGGGTAGGGGGAGAGCTCTTCTTTTGCAGGGTGCAATATAAAAAGCCACGTAAGCAATAAACAGAAAACAAAAGTGAGGGATCTTTTTTGTTTGGTTGCTCGGTTTGGGGAGGGGAGATGGTGTGGAGGTTACTGTTGTGACACGTTGCCTCTAAATACAAACCACACAACAGGAACGACTGCTTTTCCTGTTTTCCAAGACAAAGAGAGCACTGCAGGGAAAAGCCTCCCCCAGAGTAGCCTGTGTGACGGGGCAAATGTCTCCTCCAGCCTATTCCATGAGTAACAGGTATTCCTTCAGAGAAGCTGGCAGTGGAAGGCCCTTCACTGCATCTGGCAGATACTGGAGTCCCAAACTCCTGCGCACGGCATAGCGAGAGAGTGTTTTTAGAGTTCCTGGGGCTGAGCACAGGACAGTCAGTTTTTCACACAGCTGCTGGTCTCTGGCCACTTCTCGTGGCATGGTGCCATTCTTCCTTAACTCAAAGTGTCCCACGGCTCTGTGCAGGAGCTCAAAGCAAGAGTCTTCTTTCTCTGTTCCAAGTCCTCTGACTAGCAGAGCCACCAGGCGGGAGATGGGCGTCTGGCCTTTCAGGTTGATAACTCTGACCTCTGCACCATAATCAAGAAGGATGCTGACACTCTCAAGATTTCCCTTCATGGCGGCCCAGCTGAGTGGGGTATCATTGTTATAATCCAGGGCATTGACAGAGGCCCCACTCTCTAGGAGGGCCCGCACACACTCGGCATTGTTCTTAAAGGCTGCCCAGTGAAGTGGGGTGTCTCGGTTGCCATCCAGTGCATTGGGGTTTGCACCATACTCCAAAAGGACCTCCACACAAGCCTCATCTTTCTCAGCTGCATAGTGGAGGGCTGTTCGGTTGTAACCATCCAGGGCATTTACCTGTAAAGAGGGAGGAACTACATTACAGTAGCTAGACCACCAAGAGGAAGATGGGCGGGCAAAAGCAGCTTGCATGTGTTTATCCATGACATTTGCTAAGTCATGTTCTGAATATGAGAGTCAACAAGCAATTCCCAACGAGTCCTGGTGATCAAGAGGAGATATGACAGGATCTCAGGAGCAAATAGGAAGAGAACGGTCTCAGAACAACCAGCACTCTATTCCGTGCACTGATTAGCTGGCCTGCTTCATTAGGTTTTTGCTACGTTCTTGTTTATTATTCACTAGGATCTCTACCATGGGGGGAGGGGTAAAGAAAGAGATGATGAAGTCTAAATCCTTATAACTACTCTGGAAGATATTTATTGGAAAGGAGCTTGAATATATAAGCCAGAGCAAAGGTTCTGGATTATTTTGCTTATCCCAGCTCACTCTATTCTGTGGCTAATGGCAGCTAGACTGAGATATGAGGCCGAACTCTGCCCAGGCAGTTTTGCTGTGTTCTTTAGCCATACAGAGAAGCTCAAATTGTGAATCCAATCAGCCCGCTTGCAAATATACACTGTGCAGTCACAAGAGAACCTGGATAAAAGCATGTAAAAGGAAGAGCACAGAACTTTCAATACTGGAATAGCAGCTGACTTGCCAAAAATCAGTATTACCAATAATTTCTGAAGGCTACAAAGACTTCAATATTTTCTTCCCCTCAAAATACAATAAAAATATGCTGGAATATTTAACTGAGTTCAACCTTCTATTTAGCTAAAAACTTCCCCCCCAGGGTATTTTCACCATTGACATTGATCACTGGCCTTCATTTCAGGGTAACTCACAAGAGTGACTACATAATGGTCAGTACAGAACACTAGGGCTGTATGAAGATGATGGTGCTCTGGACTGGCCCCTTAGGCTTACTGACCAATGTGTTCGGGGCCCGTGTAAGCTTCCTGGCACGTCTGATTCCAAACAGCGCCTCAGCCTATGCGACTTCCAAACCGCTTACAAACAGTCAAAACTACTTTTTTATTTATTTAACAAGCACTTACTTAGCAATTACTACATGACAGCGTACTAAACACTCGACAACCTTATGAAGAAGACACCACTATCATCTCCATTTTATAGATAGGGAAACCAAGGCAAAGAAAAAGTAACTTGTTCAAAGTCACAGACCTGGAAGTTACAGAGTTGGGATTCAAATCCAGGAAGTCTGGCTCCAGAGTCCATTCTTTTAACCATTCACTACCCTATGCCACTTCCTGCTAATGTCAATATAAATTAATCTATGTTTCTTACCGTAAGACACATTAAAAAGAAGATATGAACAAGACATAACAAATGTAAAATAATGAGTGGACAGAAATAGCACCAGTGATCTGAGCAATGGACTACCTAATGAGATCTATCTCCCAGTAATGGTGATATTAGAAGTACATGTCTGGCAGGGGGTGTCAATGGTTTCCACTCATCACTGGAGGGTCCTCTGTACTTAGAGCTCCTGGACAGTCAACAGGCAAGAAGAGGAATGAATGGAAAGGTAAACAACCCCAGAAGGAAGGCTGGGATAAAGGGGAAATAAAACTCCCTCTTCCTGGAGCCACAGACAAGAAAGAAAGGCAAAGGAATGAAATCCTTTGGATCACTGTATATAGTTACCATTACATTTTGCTTTAATATTCTCTATGCCAATGTTATGATGGGCTAGAAGGTGGGAAGAGATGGGAGAAGAGACAGAAATGTTAAGGAAATGTGAAGCCCAAGCTTTAGTGGATCATTAATGTGACAGTGTTAAAGACTTTACCTCTGCTCCTTTTTCCAGGAGTAACTCCACACAGTCAGCATCTGACACCATGCAGGCACAGTGCAGGGGTTTCAGTGTGCCATGGGTACAGTTCACATCTGCTCCCTATGGGCAGAAGGAAACTCCGGTCAGTGTGCTCAGCTCTGGCTCACTGAGCAGGATGAGACTCAACTGAGTCCAGGGCGGAAGAGGCCTCTAGCTCTGACCGCATTATAAACACGTCATTGGTCCCAGTTTCCAGTCTTATTTACTAAATAATATTCACACCAAGAGAATACACTGAAGATGAAGGAAAGGAACTATTGATTCCTTAGATCAAATTATTAAGGTTTTCCACAAGGTAACTTGCCAGACAGTCATCTAGACCTCATTGAGGACATAACCTCATGTGCAAAAGCGGTGGAAAACTGGGGATCAATCAAATAGGAGAGCTGGAAAAGCAATCCACTTTCTATGGCCATAATGCTCTGAAAAAGTCAGGAAACCGAGTCTGTCAGACTGAAGCCAAGAGAACTGGCATGCTCTTTCTGCATTCAACAGATGACCATCATTAACAATAAGGTCACGTTAATGTTCTCTTTCTGTTTATAAACATCTTCAAAGTAGTCTCTTAGCATCGGCATTCTCTGCTGCCTAGCCCCTGCTGGTACTTCTGTTTCACATCTGATGAAAGGGGCTGGGGATCCTAAAGACAGACCAAAGTTGCTGAATGACTCAGCAGCAGAGCTAGAATTAGAATGTGACAAACTTCCTACTGCTGAATCCTCTGGTACTGCTCCTGCTGAGAACAAGTTTGTATGACTTTCTTCTCAAAGCTGCACCACCCAACTTCGAAGCAGCTAGAGAGCTCCAGGCAGTAAATAAGGATTCCACAGTTGTTGAAAAGAACTTACAAAAGTAAGCATCTTGATGCATTTTCTAGTGATCAAAAAATGACCCTGTAAATTCTCTTCAACAGGAATAATATTCAGAAAACGATATCAAAGACCAAAGACCGTCTAGGACACTAGTCAAATAACAATTGCTGGATAGCAGTGGTTAGACATGTTAAGATGTTTTCTTAAGTCAAAAATTACCATGCACTTTAGGGATTGACATTCCTTACAGAACTACAAGTGGTAGCTGTTGTCAAGATAGATGGCAAGTGATATCTCTCTGTGTAATTATTATAAACCACAACGATTTCAAAACCGCTTCTGCTTTGCTCGTCTCCTTCCTCCCTTAGTAAAACATGTATAGAAGACTTTGAGCTTACTGGATCCCACATGTACCATATCCAGACAGAGATTTCACAAAGAATGTGAGACTAGGGTTACCTAGAACATACTTCCTGAAGAAAATGTCAGATGCACAAAATGAGAGGGAGAAGAAAAGAGAAGCAAAACACAAGGAAAATGTATTTTCATGGTCAAGTTAATACATCTAAGAGGACTATAAAACTCCTTGGGACGCCTGGGTGGCTCAGTTGGTTAAGTCGCTGCCTTGGGCTCAGGTCATGATCCCAGGGTCCTGGGATCCAGTCCCACATCCAGCTCCTTGTTCAGCGGGGAGCCTGCTTCTCTCTCTGCCTCTGCCTGCCGCTCTGCCTGCTTGTGGTCTCCCTCTCTCTGACAAATAAATAAATAAAATCTTTAAAAAAAAAAATCCTTGTGATATTGTGCTGAGTCAATGCTTCCAATCTGTAATCTATTACGATTCCCCAGGAACTTTCCCCCTTTCCCTCCCACAGGCCTCTCCGTCAGTCCAGCACACTCACCCCTCTGATGAGGTCCTCTACATTATCTTGTGGGAAGGAACGAATGGCAGCGATTGTTCGGATTAAGCGCTCTGAGAGAGAGTATTTGCTCTGAATGCTCTGCATAATATACCACATACTGGAACTCATCAAGGCTCAGAGTATGTTCACATGCTCCAAACTGCCTGAAACAAAGAAGTTTTAGGCATACACAACATCACTGAGCATACCTGTCCCTAGGATTAGGAATTCTCTGAGGCCTTCCCAACAGTACAAGTAGATTTCAAAGCGATCAATGACTAAGTAATAATTTTTTGGAATCATAAAGAAATAGAATGTAATAGTTGCTTAGGGAGCTGGGTAAACCTGGATGAAAATTCTCTGGCTTTCAGCACCTCAATTCTACTCTCTGAACTAGTCTGAAACAAGATTTCCCCAAGCGGCCCCAAGACCCTCATGGAGCTCTGTGGAGTTTACAAACAAGACTAGGTAAGCAAGGGGATTTTTTTTTAAAGGCTGAAGATGCCCCAAACTAACTTTCCCTCCTCTGGATTCTGTGGCCTTTTCTATCACCATCACCTTTAGCTTACTTGTTATATTTGGCCCCGCAAGTATAGTTATGTTCATATTGTTTCTCCTCTAAATTGTAATCAATTAGAAGGCAAGGTCCCTGTCTTCTATTTTTTGTTCATGTAAGACCAGCCACAGAATCTCATAAAAAGTAGGTATTTAATAAATACTGGTTGACTAAAGGTTATAGAAGTAATCAATATCTGTGTGAAGAGAGGGAAAAGGCTATGGAAGAAATACATCTATGTTAACAATGACGAGACATCTATGAAACAGGTTAAAATGTCTTCACCAAAGAAAACACGGGAAATATTTGGGCGACATTCTAAAATAAAAATCTCAAAAGGACAATTAGTCATGTATAAAAAAATCAGAAAAAAACTGAAGTTCATACCAATGACATCTGCTTGTGGTTGTAGGAAAACAAGCAGACTTACGAGGCAAAACGAATTAAAAATTTTAATAATTGGCCTAAGAAATAGATTTGGGATAATATATGTTCAAACCACAATATGACAAAGAGTTTTAGCATGGAAGAAAAAAATGCAATATACTTAAATTTAACTGATAAGAGTTCTGGCTGTATAAGACCCATATACTAGTTGGGGAACATTTAAAATTATAGCAAACAAGGTGGAGCATTTCTATGAAAAAGTATATATCAAAAAACTGTAGAGAATATATAGTATGCAATATCAGCTCTCTAGAAATATGTGTTCTTATTAAACTCTAAGTTCTTTGAGGGTAAAGATAGTGTTATTTTCCAAAAGTTCCTGGCACATGGCAGGTTCTCAATAAATATTTGTTGAATTAATGTAAAGATTATTACTTTAAATCCTAAAAAATTCACACCTTGCATAATTAAATGTTATGCAAATAATCACTACTAAGGTAAAAAACCTAAAATTATTTTCATTTCACACTACATTTTTGCTTTTCATAACGGAGTATTCCCTTATGCATTATGTAATATAAATTTGAATAGTTTCTATTTTGCTAATCAGTAGCCATTTATCTATTTAAACTAATACAGTATTAATTAATAGAAAGCAGGTTAACAATGTTCAATTCATAGGTATCAATGATTCATATTAGGCATTCTTCTCCTATACGTTATTATGAATGAATAAGCTTACACACTTGTTTATATGTCTCTCCGAATCTTTCCAGATAGAAGAGAGTTGGCATATGTTTTAACCTAACAGCCACTACATGCAGAGACAATGGTCTGTATCTTATACTTTTTTGTTGCAAGGGAAAGGGAGAAAAAACCAGAGGTGCATTTGAACCAGAGATTCCAAGAAGGGGGAGGGGGGTGGGGAGGTGGGTGGGGGGCAGAAGACAGAACATCTAAAGTGAAAAGCTTAGACTGAACTGGTTTTGTTATCCGTTTCTGGGCCATGATAATCTGAAGAAAGTAAACGCTGCAATCATTTTCGGGGCACTCCTGGGACTCCAGGCTGACTCCTAACTCAGGACATGACCAGTAGTTCTCAGCTGTTGCATGGAAGCTCCTGATGAAGAGTGAAACTTCGGGGCGTATTAACAACATGCACTGTGGGGAAGGGTCAAGGAAATGTAAACTTGACCCATTTCCAGACAGCAGCCCCTTTCCTCTGCTGGAACTGAAAAGCGTCTTTCCCCCGGTTTTCTTTCACTGCGGACCCAGAAAAAACACCAAGGGGTTTTCTATTGCGATGGTAGAAGCAAAGGGGGAGAGAGGCGACATTCAACCCCTTTGTGCCAGTGAACCCTCGGCTTCCGTCCAGGCCGGGAGACCCTCAGCCCAGCCAGAGGCGCCCCCAACCCCACCACACCTGCTGGGGTGAAGTGGCGGGGGTGGGGGGCGGCTCGCGGCAGCTGCGTCTTGCGGAGGCAGAGCTGAAGGGCAAGGGCACGAAATGCGAGGACGTGTGGTGTCATTTTCCTCATGGGATCCGCAAAGATCGCAGCAATGCCGGCAGGTCTCCCTGCGGCGGGGGGCGGGGGCGATGGGTGAAAGAAGGTCGAGCGATCTACGCCTGTGGAGCTCCGGAGGCTAACCAACCCCCGCCCTGTTTCTCCCAAGGCCAGGAACCATGTCTCTGTCTCCAGGGCTAACGAAACCCGAGTTGGGAATGGAGAAAGAGCTACCGCGCGTAGTGCCACGGGTTAAGGAACCTGGCTGCCGGCATTCCCGCAGCGAGATACGCACTCACCAAACCGCGGGGCTGAGCTGGTGGTGAAAGCCGCTGTCAAGGCGTGACCCGGAAGCAGAACTTCTCGTCTCCAGCGGGCCCCCTCTGTTTACAGGATGTGAAGGCTGACTGGGATGGGTGCCTGCGCACCGGCCAATGGCTGGAGGCGGCGTGCGCCTGCGCAGACTCGTGAGGCAGCCTCCGTCCTACCCAGGTATAGTTAACAGATAACGTTCTTTGCCAGTCGGAGGCTTTGCGCGCAGGCGCAGTGTAGCGCTCTCGGCCGCAGTTCGGGAACTCGGGTCAGCAGCGGTAGGCAAAAAGCACTCCCGCCCCGGCTCTTCCCGACGCTTTGCGGCAGCGCCTGCGTGGACCAGGCCTGCAGTGGGTCCTTCTGTGCCCTCTGCTGCCTCCCTCTGTCTCCAACTGAGGTGGCCTGAGCACCGCATTTCGAAATTTCTAAACTCGCTGCACTGGTTCAGTTGCTCAGGAGACTAAACTGTTATTAAGAAGCGTTTTGGGAAGCGATTTCCATCATTCATAATATCGGAACGCATGTATGCTCTTCTGAACCCTCCTGGATACTGTCCACGCTCCCTCAAAGGGAACCATACCGAAGATGACCACCCAAGAGGTGTAGTAGCCCAAATGTTGAAGACTGAAAAAGACGTACATGCTGACAGAACCGTTCCCACCTTGAGAGATGCTGACATCTCTCAGTGATGTACTTTCCGTGCAAAGCGCAAACATTTGAAGCCAGGAGCACAAGCTTCAGACAACAGGTAAAGAGTGAAGCAGCCTACACAGGACGACTGTCAGTGTTGACTGAAATCTACCCAGCAGCCTGTTTAACCAAAAACGCCCCGACACCTACCTCCCAAAGCGCGTTTTAAGCAACATAATCGAATAAGTTTTAGAGTAAAGCACAGCCCAGAGAGTTCATGAACATCACCGAGAGGATGATGAACTGGAAAAGCTCATGTCTTGTCTGAAGAGTGAGCCTCTTCTGAGTTCCAAACTGAAAAGATTTTTGCCATGCGGAAATGTGTCCCCCACCTCCCGCCACTCTGCTATGGTGAGGTTGTCCAATTTTTCAAAAGAGGCTAAAATCCAGAATTTTATAAAAGTGAATCCTATCCAATTGCAAATATTGGCAACATTTTTAAAGAAGAATCAATTTGCAAGCAGGCAACAGTCAGCCTGTAAGCCACCAATTCCATATTCTGGGTTAAAGGCTGCTCTAGTCATTGGCAGCTCTATGGAAGAAGGGCTTAGAGACAGCCTGCTGATTGGGATGGAGTCTGGGGAGTTGACTTGAAGCTGTAGCTACATATTAATTACATTGCTTTTAATTCATAGATTTACTTAGGAAAGGCGGAAGGAATTTGAATGATATGTGGAGGCCAGAACCCTATCCCCATGCCCTAACTACCATAAGGCATTTGATCAAAACAGTGAATGGAAGCAGTTTGATTCTGTGCCCCTTGCTTCTAAACCAGAAATCTATATTATTCTCTAGGGTCCTAGAGAATGTTAAACCTTCAGATACAAGGGCAAGAGATACCTGTGTTTGTGCTGATCCAAAATGGGAAGTTCATCCTGTGAACCTTAGTCCTTCCTGGCCATCAAAAGGGAAGATCATAGATAAGTCAAACCACTACATGTATTGTCAGACCTAACCTTGTTTTAGTCAGTACCTCTCAAACTCTCACCTCTGTGCCTAGAACTGTCTACAATTAATACCCCAGTATATATTCTCCCTGGAATCTGCTTGGATTCTACTTGGCTGGGGAATTAATGAGGCAAGAGGCAGATGTGTAAAAAGTCCACTGCATGATGCACTGGGCCAAGGTGTGCTAGGTCTCCCTCTCTCTGGACCCAGTAATATGGTGCTATACTTGACACCACCCATAGCTTTCTTTAAGTGGAGCACAAGCTTCAGACAACTGATCTATGGAAGGGTTGATGACTGCCTTTCTGGGCTTCATTTTACTAAGTCTAGTTCTAGTGAGTCAACCACTGTGTCTTGGAAAATCTTGGAAAATCCACTGCACAAAAGAAGGAGGTCTTCCACATGTACACACCAGAAATGATAGAGTCAAAGGATGCAGCAAATGAAAATAGAACACTTGAGTTTCCTTGCCTTAACAGTTTTAGTTCAATGTCATATGCCGCCTAGGTGGAAAGAGAAACCAGAGTACAGAAGTACAGACCTAGCTTTTGTCCTGGCTCTGAGATTGATAGTTACTTCATCCCAAATTTTGGGGCATCAGTTTTCTCATTTGTAAAGTGAGAGAATTGGCTGAAATAATCTCTGAACATCCTTCTATTTCTACAATTCTGAATCTGTTTAATTTTAAGCAAAAATTCCTGCTTCCAAAATTTTGACTCCTCATAAGATAAGAATAGCTTTATGGCTATAAAAATACTACATATTAGTAGTAGTATTTATGGCTTAATTATAAGATGCCAAAGTCTACATAGCGTCCCTTCCATTTTTGCTTCTTCTGGTGCCATGTTACATGTTATTTGTGTTACATTAATGTTCAAACATACTGAAAAAAAACTAGAGAGAATAGTACCATGAACTCCTTCTATCCGTCATCCATATTTAACATATTAACATTTTGCCAAATGTCTTAAATATATTTTTTTATTTGTTGTTTTGTACAGCTTTAGGCTTTCCAAATGAACTATTCAGACAACATCCACGGTTTGGGTGGAATTTTTTTCTGAGAAGTTTTGATTTAACACCCTACATGGTCATATAAAAACTCGAGTTATCTCATGTTTATCCATTTATTCCTTGAAAAACTATGACTTTTTCCCTGGGTTGTCTACTTTCTCAAAAGTTCTTGATTGGTAAATGTTAGGGTGTACAAATTCTGGGAGACTCCCAACATCTTATAAATATAGAATGATGACTCTCCCAGTGAGACTCCCATAGGCCAACTATACAGATTGTTTCATAGTGTCTGAGAAATATACTGCACAACCAAATGAGGTTTCAGATCCATTCATTCATACATTTATCAAACATTTAGTGGCACCTTCTTTGTTTCAGGTTCTGTGCTCATGGTGCAGAGAAGACAGTGATGGTGAAACACATTCTCTTATTATTAAGGTTAGAGATTGATTTGAAAACAGTCAATTGCCATTCAGATAATTATTTCAACAAAGCGTTGATGTACAAAGTCAATGTTGAAGAACAGTTCTACTTCACAGTGAGAGAACACAGAATATAGAGAGAAAGGGTCTGTGTGGAGGTTTCTTGAGGAACAATTTGCTTATGCAGTTCCCACTCCCTTCCCACCCAGAGGGAGAGTTAGTGCTCATGCTAATTCCTTACCCTTGAGCCAAGAGAGGGGATTCTATGGCAGTTTTTTCCCATAGTTGTAAAACATAGAGAACTGCACCAGCACTTGCCTATAATTTAAAGGCAGGAGCCACAAAGCAGAGGTGGATGCTTTGGGATCTGCCAGCACTCTCATATTTGATAGGGATGATAAATGGAAAAATGTTTCTTAGGACCAGATATGGGCCATATAGAAGACAGTCAGCATAGTGTTGCCTTTGGTTTATTCAAAAGGGCTGTCTAGAGGTGTGGAGGAAGCCAGTGACCATAAGCTAGAGATACATGGACAAACATAGGAATCTTAGCATACACAGAGGTTGTCATAGGCAACCACCTGTATCTGTTTAGGCCAAAAGGACTGAGGTGAGAGGTCTCTGATGATAGGATTTCTAAAGAACATTTAAAAGCACCCTACAAGAAAAAGTCAATTTAAATCACCTGCCAGACCTAGGTTGTACACATATATCATATCTCCTAGGTGCTCTGCTTCCCGCTTTCACACAGCAGGTCAAACAGCAGTTAGCTAGTGGGGGGAGGAGGTAAGTTAAGGGGAAAGTTGAAGGCAGGCAGCCACCAGACACAAGAGGCCTTACATGGGAACGGGGAGGAGAAGTCTTAAACTGGTGCCTTAGAATGAAGACTGAAGTATATGATTACCATCTTGGACTGGAAACATTCTAGTTACCAAATCAAGACTCTCTTTCTTGGCTTAAAGTGATGTACTTAAAGGATTGTCAGTTATCAAAGAATGAACCAAAGTCAGGGAATCTGCCCAATTTTCCACTCAGGGAAAATTGCAGGGGAAGATCATCCTTTCTCTCTCTCTCTCTCTCTCTGTGTATATATACATATATATACACATATAAATGTGTGTATGTTTGCATATATGTGTATGTATGTATGTATGTATGTGTGTGTGTGTTTGTATTTTTTTTAAAGTAGGCGCCATACCCAACATGGAGCCTAATGCAGAGCTTAACTTGTGACCCTGAGCAGGGGACCTGAGCTGGAATCAAGAGTAGGACACTTAACCAATGGCCACCAGGTTCCCCCTCTCCCCCAAATTTTAAAAGATGATAAAAGCCAAAAAAACAAAATGGTTTTTTATCACATCCTATGAATTTTGCATTTAACATTCCAGTTCCATGGCTATACATTTTAGTTTGTTATTTGTGATCTTCATGCTTTGATATAAGTGAGTTGTTTTTTGCTTGTTTTAGATATGTTGCATCTCTCATAAAACTTTTAGGTCATTATTTTTTCTTCTCTCCTCTGCTAATTCCAGTTCTGCTCTTAAGAAGTGTTCATTAGATGGTGCTGGCTAACAGCACAACTAGTGTTTCTATTTTCAGACCTTGGCACAGACCTGAACTAGAAATTTGATAATGCTGTTTTGCTTGTAATGATTGCTGCCATCACTGTTCAGCATGTATTAGTGTCCAAGATCCGGGCAGATGCCATTAAGCTGTCCCAGGTTGTAGACCTGGGTGTCTTGCTTTTTGAGCTTTGTGGCTACCTCACAGTGGCAGGCTTTTGTGTAACTCCCTTTTTGGAGTGAAAAACTCCTTTCTTCACCAGCTGGCTCCAAACCCTTTCCCGATTTTGCATGCAACCCTCTAGAGTGACCATGTACTAGAGGAGAGGAATTCTGTCTTACAACCTCTGTAAGTGGTAACATGAAGCCTTTCCCTACAGTTTCCTGGATTCTGGCAAGAACTTATCAATTATTCTTCTGTCTAAAAAAGGACTCATCTTTCTTTGGGGGCCACTTAGGTAATGTTGGTACAACGTTTTCTTGACACCTGTCCTAGAGAAAGGTGACTTAAGACATGTTTCCTTCCAAATGAGCTATTCTCTTGTCCCCAAAGAGCGGGGGGAAAGAATGAAAAGGAAGTTTGTGATACTCTAAGAGTGAAGGAGAGAGAGGGGATCAGTCAAAATTAGCAAAGTAGTGAAAAAAAAATAAGATCTAAGTGTCAGACTAGTTGGGAAAATTAGCTTTGGTTCATTAATACAATGGTTTATTTTCTCTCTATTTTGAATTTCTTCAGTTTTTAGGGTTACTGTTTATTGCTTATCCCTTATTTGAAAAACAAAATAATATGTAAATACCACAGGGACCAAGTTTCCAGTTCTGATATTAGTTCTAGTTACTTTGCCAGTCTAAGCAAGTTATATTATCTAAGTATCAATTTACTGATCTGTACTACCTGATGTGCAGATGTGGTTCTTATATATTTTGTATTTGTCTGGTGCTGCCAGATACACTGTAAGCACCTCGAAGGCAGAGATTCGGATTTCCTGCACTCACTCCTCCCTCCCCCATAGCACAGTCCCAGACACACAGTAGGTATTGGATACATGCATTGAACTAAAGTGAACTAACTGACCTCCCAAAGACAGGAATAGTGGAATGCCTCTATGTACTGGTCCTTGACCCTGAGAAAGAAGTCAGAAGTTAACAATTAAAAGGAAATTTGAAAAGGAGCTTTGGAAATAGAAACAAAGGAAAAGAAAAAAAAGTACAGAGAAATATAAGCCTTGTGAAACTTTTTTTTACATTTAAACTTTGTCCTAGAGAAAGTAGTTCAGCAGAGAAAAGAACAGTATTAGTGTGCAGCAGGGGTAGTCTCCCAAGACGTGTCATCAGGCTTAAACAAGGACTTCTTTCAGAAACTGCTTAGAGGCAGACATGCTCCCAATATTCAAACTCTATTCTTTTTCTTTTTCCTTTTAACATTCCCCAAGGCTTAAGGAAATCTATGAATTGCTACTTTTTGAAAATTAGCTTTTCATCAATATTTTATTATTTTTTTGGCCTCATAGGTTACCAATATTTTCCACAATTAGAATAATTTTAAAACATTTTGAGACTTTGTAGAGAAAGAATGCCTAAAGGATTGGGGGGGGTGCAATAAAAATAGAAATAACAATGTTAATGATAATATTTAAATTACATATACATAGATAATATTTTTTCCAAGAATGTGGGCAGTTATAGCTAAATCACCTAGCAAACCAAGACTGGAATAGAGAAACACAAGCAGGAGGGATTTCAAGATTGTTCAAGGAAGGGAAATTAACAGAGGAAATGCTCGCTTGTCTGGTACCACTGGGTGGTCTAGACTGACCTGGAGAGTTCTACTAGCAAGGAATGATTGGATTCTCTGAAACAATTTCAGAGACTTAAGAAGCTTTAGAAACTGTTAATTTGAGAATTTTGTGCTCTCTTGAGCCCCTTGCTATTTCTAGTAGGAGTAGGTCTCCCCCTAGAGGGGGAAATAGAGAATTTATTTCTCAGACTTTTGCTCAGAATTGAGTTAACTAGTTTTGTTCATTCACTCATCATTCAACCATTCATTTCAATAAATACTTATTAAATTCTATTACTGTGCTATTCCTTATGACAGATGCTGAAGATATGGCTGAAAATAAGATCAACATGGTCCCTGCCTCCAGGAAAATTATAGCTAGTGTCAGAAATAAACATTAGGCAAAGAAACACAAAAATAGGGGCACCTGGGTGCCTCAGGGGGTTAAAGCCTCTGCCTTCAGCTCAGGTCATGATGCCGGGTCCCTGCTCAGCAGGGAGCCTGCGTATCACCCCCCCTGCCCTTGCCTGCCTCGCTGCCTATTTGTGATCTCTGTCAAATAAATAAATAAAATCTTAAAAAAAAAAAGAAACACAAAAATAATCACAGTAGTGGTTAGTTCTATAAGGGAAAAGTATGAAGGATAATATGACCATTCAGTAGAGTTTCAGTAAATCTGGGAGGTAAAAGAAAACTGCTTTGATCATGGATTTGGAAAATAAATGGATATAACCAGATCAAAGCTGCAGGGAGTGGGCCCTCTAGAAAATGGTCAAGAGTATTCAAAGATTCTGAGTGGGAAAAAGTTTATGAAGTTGGAAGAAGAGTATGAGGCCAGAATGATAAGGAAGCAAAGGGCACAAGTTAAAGCTGGAAAGGATAGATGCTCCAGATTAGCCAGGGTCTTTGTGGACATACTAAAGATTCTAAACTTTATCCCAAAAGAAGAAGAAACTATTGATAGGTTTTATACAAGTGACATAATCACATCTGTCTTTTTAAAGGGTTACTTTGACTTTCTGATGAATGGATTATAGAAGGAACAATGATTAGAATAGGAAGAATAGCAAGTAAGTGATCTAGGCAAGAAGTAGTAGGGACTTGGACTAAGGTGGTGGCCATATAAAGGGACAGAAGTGAGTGAATTTGAAATATTTTAGGTCGGAATAGATAGAGCTTGGTGATTGACTACAAATTGAATGTGAGGGGGTATAGTCTGCCAACAATGACTTTTAGATTTTTTACTGTATTCTCTTAGATGAACTTGAGAGGAAACAGGTAGTGTGTGTGTGTGTGTGTGTGTGCGTGTGTGTTGGGAGGATCTGATCAAAGATTAGTTCATTAAATATTTATTAAGCCTCCTACTCAATGTCAGGTACGGTGTTTGGCATTAGATACTGGGAATTAAAAAGTAGAGGCAATACAGGATTCCTGTCCATAAGAAACTTTTGATTAATGGAAGATAATGATAACATAATGAATTATTTCAATATTATACAGTAATGCAAGAATAAATGCCATCCAGTAGAAGCCAGAAAAGAGACAAGAGGCAACTTAGCACAACCTGGGGGCTCAGAGAAAACTTTTGAAAGAAGATTATAACCGAATAAATTCTTGAAGGATTAGAAGAAGTAATTAAGGTAAAGAAAGGTGGAAGTTTTTTTCTTCACGAGAAACAAGGAGTAGATTACTTAGACCAGCTACCTGCTGAAAACAAAATACTGGATAGAATTTTTAAATTTTAAATTAAATTAAAATTTGTGTGTGTGTTCCAAAATTCATTGTTTATGCACCTCACCCAGTGCTTCATGCAATATGTGCCCTCCTTCATACCCACTACCAGGCTTACCCCACTCCACTCCAAAACCCTGTTTGTTTCTCAGAGTCCTCAGTCTCTCATGGTTTGTCTCCCCCTCCGATTTACCCCAACTCACTTCTCTCCATCTCCCAATGTCCTCTGTGTTATTCCTTATGCTCCACAAATAAGTGAAACTATATGTTAATTGACTCTCTCTGCTTGACTTATTTCACTCAGCATAATCTCCTCCAGTCCCGTCCATGTTGATACAAAAGTCGGGTATTCATCCTTTCTGATGAAGGCATAATACTCCACTGTATATATGGACCATATCTTCTTTATCCATTCATCTGTTGAAGGGCATCTTAGTTCTTCCCACAGTTTGGCGACTGTGACCATTGCTGCTAGGAATATTGGGGTACAGATGGCCCTTCTTTTCACTGTATCTGTATCTTTGGGGTAAATACCCAGTAGTGCAATTGCAGGGTCATAGGGAAGCTCTATTTTTAATTTCTTAAGGAATCTCCACACTGTTTTCCAAAGTGGCTGCACCAACTTGCATTCCTACCAACAGTGAAGAGGGTTCCCCTTTCTCCACATCCTCTCCAACACTTGTTTACTGTCTTGTTGATTTTGGCCATTCTAACTGGTGCAAGGGGGCATCTCCATGTGGTTTTGATTTTGATCTCCCTGATGGCTAATGACGATGAACATTTTTTCATGTGTCTGTTAACTATTTGTATGTCTTCTTTGGAGAAGTGTCTGTTCATGTCTTCTGCCCATTTTTTTTTATGTGATTATCTGTTTTGTGTGTGTTGAGTTTGAGGAGTTCTTTATAGATCTTGGATATCAGCCCTTTGTCTGTCGTGTCATTGTGAATATCTTCTCCCATTCTGTGGATTGCTTCTTTGTTTTATTGACTGTTTCCTTTGCTGTGCAGAAACTTTTAATCTTGATGAAGTGCCAAAAGTTCATTTTTGCTTTTGTTTCCTTTGCCTTTGGGGACATGTCTTGAAAGAAGTTGCTGTGGCTGATGTTGAAGAGGTTACTGCCTATGTTCTTCTTTGGGATTTTGATAGATTCCTGTCTCACATTGAGGCCTTTTAACCATATCAAGTTTTTCTTTGTGTATGGTATAAGAGAATGGTGGAGTTTCATTTTTCTATACATAGCTGTCCAATTTACCCAGCACCATTTATTGAAGAGACTATCTTTTTTCCACTGTATATATTTTTAAATTACCCTTAAAATTATTCAAGATGTTTCAAAAGAAACCTTTAAAGACTGATAATCTTAAATCCACTCTAAAGAGCAGAAAAAGGATGACTTCAAAAAGTCTTTAATAAAATAAATGTAACATTGGGACAAAAATCTGATAGATTGTACAAAGAGAAAGGTACAGATGAATCTCATTCATGAGTATCAGTGCAAAAATCCCAAATAAAATATTAGCAAATAGAATCAAACAACATGATATGTCATGACCAAGTTGATATTGCTTTAGGAAGGAAAAGATGGTCCAATGTTAGAAAATACATTAACATATTTATTAATATTATATATCAGAAGAAAAGACTTGTGATTATCTCCATAGATTGTGAAAAAATATCTAAGAAGATTCAAGATGTATTACTAATAAAAATAATTGTTAAAAGAGGAATAGAAGAGTATTTTCCTAACATTATAAAGCATCTTGCTTACCAGTAGCTTACTCTTTTTATGGGAAAACACTGGAGGCATCCTTACTAATGTCTGAGTCACAACAAGGGTGTCTACACTATTACTATAACATCTAACACGGTGTTTGAGGTATTTGCCACAGCACTGATATAGAGAAAGAAATTAGATATATGAGAATTGTAGAAAATATAGTCACGTGTCTAGAGAATGAAAGCAAAGCAATAGGAAAACTGCTGAAAATAAAAAGATAACTCAGCAAAGTGCAGGATATAAAAGCAATTTACAGAAGTCAGTAGGATTCATACGTACAGGGAAACTTTATAATACTCCCCAAAATACAAAAGTAAAAAACTTGAATGAATAAAAGACATACCTTCAGTTAATTTGTAAATTTAAGATAATTTCAGTAAAAAGTCTAACAAGATTTTGTTTGTTTTTTAGTTAGATAAATTGATTCTTTTTTTAAAAAAGATTTTGTTTTATTTGAGAGAGAGAGAGTGTGCACCAGCTGGGGGGAGGGGCTGAGGCAGACTCCCCACTGAGCAAGGAGCCCAAAGCAGACTCCACTGGCCTCAACCCGAGGACCCAGGACCCAGGACCTAGGACCCAGGACCCGGGGATGACGACCTGAGCCAAACGCATATGATTAACTGACTGAACCACCCAGGCACCCCTAGATAAATCGATTCTTAAGTTCATATGGAAAAAACTAAATAAGACTTTCTAGGAAAAACGCTGAAAAGAAAAGCAATGGGGAGGGGCCAGTCTTACCAGACATTTAAAATACTAGAAAGCCTTCACAGTCTAAAGTGTAGAACTGGCACATGAATAGACAGTTACACAATGAAACATAATATAAATCCAGTATATAAAGTAATTTCATATATGATAAAGAAATTGCAAAACAAGGAAGAAATGGACTTTGTAATAAATGTTGCTGAGAAAACTGGGTACCATTTGCAAGATAAACTCTGCATGGATTAGTTAACTAAACATAACAAAAATGGAAACCCTAAAAACAACAGAAGAAAACATGGGTCAGTTTCTGTATAATCATTACCCATGGGAGTAGTGAGGAATACATCTCTATGACTTGAAATCTAGAATCAATAGAAGACAACTTCCATTACATGAAAATGTTTAAAAATGGTATGACCCAGATACCACCACAAGTAAGACCTAAGACAAATGAGTCACTGGACAAAATATCTGCAACTTAAACCACAGGAAAAGGTTAATCTCCTTAATATAAAAAGAGAGCCTAGAAATAAAAAGATAAATCCAGTGGGAAAATAGCACAAGACATAAACATAGTTAAAAATTCATGCAAGTGGGCCCTTAAAGTAGTAAAATATACCCTTTAAAAACAACAACAAAAAGAAGCAAATTGCATTACATTGAGATAGCATTTCTTACTGTGCTGGCAAAAACCCAAAAGTTTGAGAGCACACTCTTACCACAGTTCTGGTGAAAGAGACATACTGATATCGACCAGTGGAAGTGTAGAATGATACAGCCCTCAAGGAGGGGAATTTGTAACTATCTAGCAAAATTACAAATAGAGACAGTCAGCCTTTAACCCAGCCAGCCCATTTTCTAGGAAACTATCTTAAAAGTACATCTGCACAAATTCAGAATGATATATGCACAGGGTTATTCCTGTGGCATTATTTTTAATGACAAAAGACTATAAATATCCTGAATGCCATTAAGAGAGAGGACCGGAATAGCTAAATAAATTATAGTACATAGTGGACATAGTCATACACACATAGGAGTATTTCTTTGCATTGCTATAGAATGATTGTCATAATATTGTGTGAGGTAAGGTGCAGAGCAGTATATGGGTACCTAGTTCTTGTCCAAAATTAGACATTAAAGAATGATTTAGAAACTAATTAAAATGGCTATTTATAGGAGGTGGGGATGGGGAATGAGGATTAGCGGGTAGGATTGGAAAAGACTCCTCTGAGTATACCTTTTCTTTTGTAGTTTTGACTTTAGAATAATATAATTATTTTACATAGTCAAAAAGTAAATTAAATCAAAAAGAGAAAAAAGAGCAATCCCTAAAATTAAAAACAAAGCAAATAAGCCTAAGCATGTGTGTGGTAACACAAACCCCCCCTCAACAAAAAAGATTTATTTCACATGACTTTTGAATGCAGGACTTTGTCTTTTCTTTGTGGGATATGCCCTAATAACAAAACAAACTGCAAAGAATCTTAAATTTCATTCTGTAGTTTTGTTGTTAATATCAATACTGATATCATGAAACATTTTATGTTTATTATTGGATAAAGCAAGTAAGTTCAGTGTAAGAAGTGATAAAAATGTAAAATCAAGTAAGTTAAGAATCAAGTGTGTAAATAAAATTTGCAAGCTATAAGTATTCTGAAGAAGGCACTAATCTCACTGCAGGATGTGAGCAAGTTGAATGATGCGGAGCTGTGCATGAATCTTTGAATGAGGAATCACAGAAGACTGTTTCTTCAGTGCCTGAGGCTGATGATCCCCAGAAAACGTCTGTAAAGCTGATGATATATAATACCCTGATACTGAATATGTAAATTGTTTTTACACAGTTACAAGGGACCAGATGCTTGAAAGATAGGGGATATCATCATCTATGAAAAAAACTTTTTAAAGTCACAATTAAAAACCTTTCAGTATTTTAGCTTCTGTTCAAGGGAAATGTGAAGAGACATTTTTCACAGATGGTCTCCATGTACAAAAAAGGGGAAGGGGGCATTTAACAAACCACCTCTGGACTGCCTGCAGGCATTATGTGCCTCTGAGAGCAAGACCGCCTTCACAATATACCTGTTGGGAAAAGAAATGAGGACGCTCGTTACAGAATTTCACTAGTGTGTTTGATGGGATTTTCAAGAACTTGCATTTTCTCAGAGCACGTGGGTGGCTCAGTGGGTTAAAGCCTCTGCCTTCGTCTCAGGTCATGATCCTGGGATCCTGGGATGAAGTCCCACATGGCATTGGGCTCTCTGCTCAGCAGTGAACCTGCTTCCCCATCTCTCTCTCTCTGCCTCTCTGCCCACCTGTGATCTCTGTCTGTCAAATAAATCAATAAAATATTAAAAAAAGAACTTGTATTTTCTCTACTTAAAGGAATGAAGCCCTTTATCTAAATTGCTATCATTCTTTGAGCACCCAGACTTTCAAGTGTTTTGTGGAAATGAAGTTTAATATTCAAAAGACAAAGTTACTCTTGGAAATACTTCATAAAGTTAAATAATTTCTCTTGCATTTTTATAAGAATTATTATTACTTTTTGTTTGGTATAGAAAAAGGAGCAAGCTAACTAAAGGCAGACTTGAGAATGCATTATAGAAATGTTCCAAAAATTATGGGTTGTATTTGTTGGTTTAAATGTCAACTGTGGGAAAATACTGGTTTTCCCACAATAAAGGGTTTGGCACTGCTTTGAAGCCCCCCCCCCCCCCGCCACCCGGGACATTGCTAGCAAACATAGCAGAAAGCAGGCCCACTTATGAATTCCATCTAACCAGAGAAGAAATAGTATCATTGTTTATTGCAACTGGAAGAGTTTCTACTAGTGTGAAAGAAGTGGAAAATTTCAGGAACTTGATGCAAAATATTCATTAAGGAAAAAAGTTGAGGGGAGCCTGGGTGGCTCAGTCCCTTATGCCTCTGCCCTCAGCTCAGGTCATGATCTCCACGACCTGGGATCCAGCCTGAGCCTGCATCAGGCTTCCTGCTCAGTAGGGATTCTGCTTTTCTCTCTCCCTCGCCCCTCCCCACCCCTTGTACTCTGTCCTTTTCTCTCTCTCTCTCTCAAATAAATAAATAAAATCTTAAAAAAAAAAAAAGACATGAGTTGAAATGTGCCTGTCTTTGGACAATAGAGGCTCAAGAAAGGAATAGTAAGACAGTTTGAAGTCAAACCTCTTATATAAAGTCACTGCTATTAAAGGAGAATTATATTGTTCAAGCGAAGAGTTTTATTCTGTGACTTACTGAATTTAAATATGTAAAATACTATTGTAAGTCAAGTAATATCTTGAAAATTTTCAAGTAATTTCTTGAAAACAAATTTTAAAGTTTAATATTAAACAAAATCATGATTATCAAATTTAAAACATTTTTAATTTTCACAGGAGGAAATATAGCAAATTATAGACTATAGGAGAAAAGAGTAGAGACCTTGAAGATCTGGAAATAGGAACTATTTAAAATGAAGTACAGAGAGAAAAAAGACTGAAAAAGAAAGGATCGGGACAAAAGAGATCTGGAAATATATCAAGCAGCTTAACACATATGCAACCGAAGTTTCAGGAGTTGGGGACCAAAAATATATTCAAATAAGAAGCAATGGCTAGGGACGCCTGGGTGGCTCAGTTGGTTAAGTGGTGCCTTCTGCTCAGGTCATGATCCCAGGGTCCTAGGATTGAATCCCACATCAAGCTCCTTGCTTGGCAGGGAGCCTGCTTTCCTCTCTGTCTCTGCCTGCTTGAGCACCCTCTCTCGCTCTCTGACGAATAAATAAATAAATGAAGTCTTAAAAACAAAAAAAGAAGTAATTGCTAAAAAATTTCCAAATTTGAAACTCATGAAATCTAGGCAGAATAAACTTAGAGGAAACATGCCAAGGTATGTTCTAATCAAACTGCTAAAAACCAAAGGTAAAGCAAAAATTTCTAAAAGTAGTTAGATAAAAAAGATGTATTACATATAGAACAAGGATTGGCAAACTATGGCCCATGGGACAAATCTGGCCCACCACTTGTCTCTGTAAATAAAGTTTAGTTGGAACACACTCATTTATGTATTTGCTAGGGCTGCTTTGTGCTCCATTGGTAGAGTTGAGTAGTTGCAACAGCCTAAAAGCCTTTTATGGTTTGCAAAGGCTAGAAGATTTATTATCTGGCACTTTCCAGAAAACTTTGCTATTCTGCTCTAGATGAACAAAGAAATGAGGAACAAATAATGCCAGCAGATTTCTTTTAAAAGCTATGTGAGGCAGAAGACAAGGTCAACCCAGAAGTTTTTGCTAAGCAAAAATGTCTTTCAAAAACGAAAGGGAAAATAAAGACTATTGCAAACAAACAAAAAATGAAATGTTAAAAGGAAGCTCTTCAGGCAGAAGAAAAAAATGTGAAAATTTGGATCAACACAAAGGAATAGAGAGTGTGAGAAGTGATAAAATGTAGGTAAAATATAAAAATATTTTACCTGCATATTTATCTCTTGAAAAGATAAATGACTAAAGTAAAAATAATAAAAATGCACTTGAGATTTTAGCATATGTAGAAGCATATATATAACATAGCATATATATGACAACAAAAACACAAAGAATGTAAGGGAGGAAATGAAAAATGTTATACTATTTAAAGATGGGCTGTGATAAACTGAAGCATATATTACAAACTCCCTAGCTCCACTGTCCAATATAGTAGATACTTGCTACCCATAGCTGTTTAAATTAAAATTAAAATTTGAAAAAATTAAAAATTTAGTTCCTTAATCATACTAGTCACACTAAAAGTATTCAATATCCATATGTGGATAGTGGTTACCATACTGAGCAGTACACATTAGAACAATTCCATCAGCACAGAAATTTCTTTTGAAAGAACTGTTTTAAAGTAATAATAACAACAACAGGGCAAAAGAAAGAAAAGAAAAAGAAAAGAGGAAGAGCTAGTAAATCAATACTGGAGGTAAAAAGGAATCATTTAAAAATTCAATTAATGTAAACACTGGAATGGAAATAAGGAAAAGGAAACAGAACAGATGGGACAAACAGAAAACAAATAGCAAGAAGATAGATTGAAACCAATCTTATCAATAATTATAATAAATATAAGTGGTCTAAATATCACATTTAAACAATAGAGATGGTCAGGTTAGATAAAAATAAGACCCAAGCATATTCTAAATATAAAGGCATAAATACAACAAAATGAAAAAAATGGAAAAGATATGCCAGGCCAACACTAATAAAAAAAAGCTGAAATGCTTTCTTTAACATCAGACTAAATCTTGGAGCAATGGATAATACCAGGAATAAAGAAAAGACATTTCATAATGATAAAGTGGTCAATTCAGGATATAATAATCTTAAATTGTCAAAAACCTAATAAAGAGTTTCAAAATATAGGAAGCAAAATATAATAGAATGAGAAATAGAAAAATCTACAAAATAGTTTAAATCCAAATATTAATTTTATCAATATTAAACATAATTAGGCTAAATGCTCCAGATAAAAGACAAAGGCTGCCAAAATGGATAAAAAACAAAACAAAAATCGGCCTATATGCTGTCTACCAGAAATATATTAAAAATTAAGGAAACAGGCTGAAAGTAGATGAATGGAAAGGGAAACATCATGCACCCCATTCAAAAGAAAGCAGGTGCAGCTATATTAATGTCAGTCAAAATTTAAGACAAAAGCATAATTAGTAAAGAAGAAAACCACTTAATGATGAAGATCAATCAACTCACTAGAAGTTATGACTATTAAAAAATTTAGATTACACTTCTAGCACCAGAATATATAAAGAAAAAAATTATCAGAAGGATAAATTCACAAATATAGTTGATTATAATAACCCCTTGTTGTAATTTGTAATATAAATAGAAGAATCACTGATATAAAAAAGTTTTATAAAGAGCTTATAAATTTGTTTTAAAATTTGTACTAATGGATATATCTAAAACTTTCATCCAACAAATGCAAAACACATATTCTTTCATTATATATATATATATATATATATATATATATATATATATAAAACTTGTCTATTAGGCAAATTTCAACAACGTTTGAAAAGCTGATATTCAACAGAAGGTATTTTTCAACTACAATGAATTTAAGCTATTAATCAATAACAAAAAGACAATCAGAAAATTCTCATGTTTGGAAATTAAGAAATATGAATTTATTCAACAATATTTAGTGCATGCTTACTATGAGCCAGGCACTGTTCTAGACAGTTTGGATTATATTAGAGAGAAGGTAATAATTAGAAGTCTGGCATACCAAGTGTTGGTGAGAATATGGAATGATGAGAACTTTTGCCTTGCTGGTAGAGTATAAATTATTACACCCACTTTTGAAAGCAATTTGATATTTTCTAGTAGAGCTGGAGATAAGGATACCCTATGATAAACAAATCCATCCATATGTATAAACTTCAGAGAAGTTCTACTTTAGAAAAATTTGTTATGCATACCATGAGACATGTACTAGAATATTCATAGCAGTATTACTAGTAAGAGCCCCAAATGTGAAAACAACTGAACTGTCAATCAACAGTAGAATGCAACTGTAAATGCAGATATTTATGCATTGCAGTATGTTCAGAAAATGAAACACAGTAGAACCATGAAAATGAATGAAGCACAGCTACCCCCAAAACATTGATATTTACAAATTTAATGTTGCGAAAAAGCAGTACATGAAACACTAAAGATAAATTGTGTGATTCCATTCATATGAAGTGTGATTCCATTCGCATAAAGTTCAAGAGAATAAAGTCCTTGTGATTCCATCCATATAACGTTCAAAAACAGGCAAAATCAGACTATATCGTTTAGGAATGTGTAAATATGTGATAAACTATCTAGAAAAGTGAAAAGTTATTAGCACGACAATCAAGATAATAGGTATGCACAGGAAAGAGAGAGTTTGACTCCAGTATGGCAGTGGGGGTCTTTGGGGAGGGGTGGGAAGATGACTGCTGTCTCTTACCTAGACAGTGATCTATTGCCTTTGTTCATTAAATTGTAATGTATGTCTATTTACGTGTATGTATTTGTGTTATATTTCCACAACTGATGAAGGTCTAAACATAAAGGGAAACAAAAGCAGGAAAGGCATTAAACATAGAAGACCGTGTGATAAAGGCAGGGTGGCATGAAAGTGTGCTGGGTGCATGAGAACTACAAGCAGATTTGTGCATCTGGAAGGTAAGCAGTGGAGCAGAAAGTGGTGGGAAAAAAATGAAGTTGGAAGCTATGGAAGCCTTTGGAACATTTCAGCTGGGCTGTGAAAAGGCTCAACTCTGAATTTCAGGTAGACTCCTCTACTGCTGCAGGGGAGAATGATGCACAGGGAGGAGAGAGAAAGGAAGGGGCAGAGGAAAGGCTGAGAGAAAGGAGCTATTACAATCCTCTGGGCATGAGATAGCAAGAGCCTAAGGTATGGTGTTGTTTATTGTCGGAGGCAGGCCCCTGGCCAGGGCAGCCTCCGCCATTAAAAGATGGCGCCTGGCTAGTTGCCAGGTTAGGATTGCCTTGTGAGACTAAGCGGAACACCCAAAGAGGAAGTAAACAGCATTGGTTGCTAGCGAAGTTGTTCATTTATGTGCACAGCCTGATTCGCTCGCTCCTGCTTGTACCCTGCTCGCTGATTGGTCATGTAAGCGTATATAAGTGTGTAGACTTGCGGAAATAAAGAGAGAGAAGAGAGAGAAGATGCATCCGAACCAGGGGTTCTTGTCGTCCTTGTGGGCCGAGGGCGATAAATGGCGCCGGCACCCGGGAACTAAATAAAGGAATCTTGGCAAGGTAATCCGCAGGAAAGTGGGGAGTAAAGGTCTGCAGGTAAGCGGGGACATTAGCTACGTTCAAAAGTGGGAATTCCGCGGTAAAGCAGGGAGTAAAGGCCACGTTCAAAAGTGGGAATTCCGCAATAAGAAGCGGGGCGGCTTTAGAGCGGAATTTAGCAGCGAGTCTTTAACGTCCGCGTCTGTTGTCTGTGTGTTCATAATGGGATCTGAAGTATCTAAAGTGCGGTTGGAAGGGTCTTTTTAGAAGACCTGCTGAAAGCCAATGGAACTCCACTAAAAGCAAAAACTAATCGGGCCTTTTTGAATACAGTGGAAAAGGCGGCTCCATGGTTCCTAGATGAAGGCTTGCTAAACATACCTCAATGGGACCATTTAGGGGAGGATTTGAAGAAACAGAATGCTTTAACTCTTTGCCTCAAATTTAACATAACAAAAGCACAGGCACGGGACATAATAATCTCCTGCAGAAATTGCGTGATCTTACTACCTGCACTGTCCTTGGGGGTTAATCCTAAGGGTTTGTTACCTAATCATATATGGCATATGGATGTCACATATGTTTCAGAATTTGGAAAGTGAAGATATGTTCATGTCTGTAGATACCTGCTCTGGAATAATTTTTGCCTCAGTGCATACGGGGGAAAAATCCAGAGATGTTGTCGCCCATTGCCTACAGGCTTTCGCGGCATGGGGAAAGCCACGCCAATTAAAGACAGATAATGGTCCAGGCTACATCTCACAACCCTTTAAAGCCTTCCTACAACAACTTGACATTCACTTGATACATGGAATACCCTATAACCCACAAGGACAGGGTGTTGTGGAGCGCGTGCATCTTACAATAAAAAATGCGCTTTATAAACAAAAAGGGGGAATAGGGGACACCTTCAGGTCCCCTAAAGATAAGCTCAACACCATTCTCTTTATTTTGAATTTTTTAACGTTGGACAAAACGGGTAAATCAGCTTCAGACAGACATGCAAGTGATGCTGCTGCTTCCCCTAAGCCTTTAGTACTTTGGAAGGACATCCTCACAGGAAAGTGAAATGGACCACATCCAGTGTTAGTATGGAGTAGGGGGTCTGTATGTGTTTTTCCACAGGAAAAGGAGGCTCCAATTTGGATCCCAGAGCGGCTGGTGCGTGCAGCCTTGCCTCCGAACACCAGTCATGATGCTGAAGATGCTGATGATAACTCTGGGGATGCTATACCTCCTGTGGCAGACTCAAGCCAGAGAGCTGTGAGCAGTGGTTAAAGCATGCCCATATCCTTTACCAGTGACTAACTCTTCTCTCATATTCCCTCCTCTCCCTTTGATGCATGGCAGGTCTGTAACTTGCTAGGAGAATGTACTGATATCTCAGCAGTGTCCATGTTAAATGGTGGCAAATTCCTCAACTGTTCTTATAAACAAAATGACTCTAGTATCTTTGAGACAACAGTTAACGTGTCTTGTCCCAATAATATTACTTATCAGCCCACTCCCATATGCGTCTGGCCACCGTTCCCTTTCCTCATAACAAATGCTAGTGAGCTGAATGATACATTGAATTGCACTAAGAATTGCTATCTTTCCCAGTGCTGGAATGTCACAGCCTTCAAGCTGGCTGTGATTATGCGTATCCCTACCCATGTTCCTATCCCAGTTTCCATTCCAGAGGACAAGTTACCGGTGGTGCTATCCAGAAAGAAGAAAGATTTTGGTATCACAGCTGCCATTGTGACAGCATTGGCTATATCTACAGCAGCTGCCACGGCAGCAGCAGTCTCGCTTGCTGCAACTATACCCACTGCGGAAGCTGTGAACACCCTTGCAGAAGGAAAGGCGGCTGCCCTTCAAACACAGACTCAGATCAATGCACATCTGTAAGCAGGAATCCTGATAGTCAACCAGAGAGTGGATTTGGTTCAAGAACAAGTGGACATATGGGGGGCCCTATTGGGACTGGGATGTATAGTACCCCTCCTGGCAATTTGTGTAACTCCCATAGCCTATACTAATATGAGTGACTAACAGAATGTCTCCCGACATCTCTCCCAATACTTGCGGGGGAATTAGTCCACAGAATTCCAAAACTATACTCAGCACCTGCTACTAGGCATAACAAGGATAAATAACACCAGAGTTGAGCTTGCAACCCTCCCAGAGATAATCAAAACATTGCAAGATGTGTTAACCTTTACGAAACAATGGGCTAGTGTAATTGGTCTGATGACAATCCTCGTAGTGGGCTTGATTCTGCTAGTAAGGAAACTGCAAATTTGGAGGCGACAGCAACCTAGGCAACAGCAAGCCATGGTGCATGCCTTGTTGGCCATCGAGGCTGGAACATCCCCCCAAGTGTGGCTAAGTATGCTGGATCGGTAGTCAACGACGGGTAAGATTGGTGGGGGAAATATACCAACCTAAGACAGGACGCAGATCATTGATATCTGCCGTCTGATGACGGGTAAGGATATTCCCCGCCACTGACAACCTAAGACAGGCACGATCCCTGCCATAAAAGAAAAAAGGGGGAGATGTCGGAGGCAGGCCCCTGGCCAGGGCAGCCTCTGCCATTAAAAGATGGCGCCTGGCTAGTTGCCAGGTTAGGATTGCCTCGTGAGACTAAGCGGAACGCCCAAAGAGGAAGTAAACAGCATTGGTTGCTAGCGAAGTTGTTCATTTATGTGCACAGCCTGATTCGCTCGCTCCTGTACCCTGCTCACTGATTGGTCATGTAAGCGTATGTAAGTGTGTAGACTTGCGGAAATAAAGAGAGAGAAGAGAGAGAAGATGCATCCGAACCAGGGGTTCTTGTCGTCCTTGTGGGCTGAGGGCGATAGTTTATAGAAATGGGGAGGAGGAAATGAATTAGAGAAGTGTCTGTGTGCATTTCAGTAATCTTCCTATTTTGAAAAACACAGTCACTTCAGGGCTCTTTCAACTTTGGGTTTGTGATTAAAACATGGATAGTATGGTGCCAAAATATCACAGAGCTAGTCTCAAGCATATATAAATCTATTTCTTTCCAAGCTAAGCTCAGACAAGCAAGACTCTGCTAGTTTTCAAGTCCTCCAAGCAATCAAGGCTCCTTCATCTCAGATATCCATCACTTTCAAGAAGCCCTTTAATGTTCATTCTTCCAATCCATGAGCACGGAATGTTTTTCAATTTCTTTGTGTCATCTTCAATTCCTTTCATCAGTGTTTCATAGTTTTCAGAGTACAGCTCTTTCACCTATTTTGTTGGGTTTATTCCCAGTTATCTTTATTCCCAGTTTTTGGTGCAATTGTAAATGGGATTGATTCCTTAATTTCTCTTTCTGCTGCTTCATTCTTGGTGTATAGAAATGCAACTGATTTCTGTACATTGATTTTTGTATCTTGCAACTTTACTGAATTTGTGTGTCAGTTCTAGTAAATTTTTGGTGGAGTCTTTTGGGTTTTCTACACAGAGTATCATGTTGTCTATAAATAGTGGAAGTTTGACTTCTGCCTTGCCAATTTGGATGCCTTTTATTTCTTTTTGTTGTCTGATTGCTGAAGCTAGGACTTCTAGTAGTATGTTAAATAATAATCATGACAGTGGACATTCCTGTTTTGTTCCTGACCATGGAGGAAAAGCTCCCAGTTTTTCTCCAATGAGGATGATATTTGCTGTGGGTCTTTCATACATGGCCTTTGTGATGTTGAGGTATGTTCCCTCTATCCCCACTTTGTTGAGGGTTTTTATAAAAACTGGATGCTGTACTTTGTCAAAGACTTTTTCTTGCATCATATGGTGCAAGGATCATATGGTTCTTATCCTTTTATTATACACTGTATTATGTTAATTGATTTGCAAATATTGAAAAGCCCTTGTAGCCCAGGAATAAATCAGACTTGTTCATGGTGAATAATTCTTTTAATGTACTACTGTTGGTTTCAATTTACTAGAATCTTGTTGAGAATTTTTGCATCCATGTTCACGAGGGATATTAGCCTATAATTCCCCTTTTAGTAGGATTTTTTTCTGGTTTTGGAATCAAGGTAATGCTAGCCTCATAGAATCTACACATTTAATACAATCCTTATTAAAATATCACCAGCATTTTTCACAGACCTAGACCAAACAATCCTAAAATTTGTATGGAACCACAAAAGACCCTGAATAGCTAGAGCAATATTGAAAAAGAAAAGCAAAGCTGAAGACATCACAATTCTGGACTTCAAGGTATATTACAAAGTTGTAGTCATTAAAACAGTATGGTACTGGCACAAAAACAGACACATAGATAATGGAACAGAATAGAAAACCCAGAAATGGGCCCACAGCTATATGGCCAACTAATCTTCAGCAAAGCAGGAAAGAATATCTGGGGGGAAAGACAGTCTCTTGAACAAATGGTGTTGAGAAAACTGGGCAGCAACATACAGAAGAATGAAACTGGGCCACTTTTTTACACCATTCACAAAAACTAATTAAAAATGGAGAAAGACCTAAATGTGAGACAGGACACCATCAAAATCCTAGAGGAAAACACAGGTAGCAACCTCTTTGATCTTGGCTGTAACAACTTCCCACTAGACAGGAGACAAAGGAAACAAAAGCAAAAATGAACTATTGGGGCTCCTCCTCAAGATAAAAACCTTCTGCACATCAAAGAAAACAGTCTACAAAACTAAAAGGCAACCTACAGAATGGGGGAAGATATCTGAAAATGACATATCTGATAGTGTTAGTATCCAAAATCTATAAAGAACTTTTCCAACTCAAGACCCCAAAAATAAGTAATCCAGTTAAGAAATGGGCAAAAGACACAAAAAGACATTTTTCCAAAGAAGACATATAGATTACTACCAGACACATGAAAAATCCTCAACATCACTCATCAGGGAAATACAGATCAAAACCACAATGAGATACTACCCCACACCTATCAAAATGGCTGAAATTAACAACACAGGAAACAACAGATGTTGGTGAGGATGCAGAGAAGGGGGAACCCTTCTACACTATCGCTGGAATGCAAGCTGGTGCAATCACTCTGGAAAACAGTATGGAGGTTCCTCAAAAAGTTAAAAATAGAACTATCCTAGGACTCAGCAATTGCAGTACTAGGTATTTACTCAAAGGATACAAAATACTGATTTGAAGGGGCACATGCATCCTGATGTTTAGAGCAGCACTATCAACAATATCCAACTTGTGGAAAGAACCCAAATGTTCGTCAACGGACGGAAAGATAAAGATGATGTGGTCTGTATACACAACGGAATGTTAGCCATCAAAAAGATGTAATCTTGCCATTTTCAACAAAAGGAATGGAGCTAGAGTGTATTATGTTAAGAAAAATAAGTCAGGGAAAGACAAATACCATATGATTTCACTCCTTTGTGGAAGATGAATATAGAGGAAGGAAAAAAAAAAGAGAGGAGGCAAGCCATAAGAGACTCTTAACTATAGAGAACAAACTGAGGGTTGCTGGAGGGGTGGTAGGGGGTGGGCTAAATAAGTGATGGAGTTCAAGGAGGACACTTGTGATGAGCACTGGGTGTTACATTAAGTGATGAATCACTAAATTGTACTCCTAAAACCAATAATACCCTATATTTTTACTAACTAGAATTTAAGTAAAAACTTGAAATATGAGGGGCACCTGGATGGCTCAGTGGGTTAAAGCCTCTGCCTTCGCCTCAGGTCATGATCCCAGGGGTCCTGGGATCAAGCCCCGCATTGGGCTCTCTGCTCAGCAGGAAGCCTGCTTCCTCCTCTCTCTCTGTCTGCCTCTCTGCCTAATTGTGATCTCTGTCAAATAAATAAAATCTTAAAAAAAAACCCCTTGAAATATGAAAAAAAAGAAGCCCCTTAAAAATCTGACATAAATGCATCATCCTGCCTTTTGCCCTCACAGTGGCTCAGGGAATGATACTGTTGTCTATCCTCTGTGCTATCCTTCTCTCTAGGCTTTCTTTCTCTCTCACATCTCTGTAGATTATTTCCTTTCTTCCATTAGACCTTAGATTATAATGATATCCCAGCATCACCTCCATGCTCCATCTCTAAAGAACCTTTCTCCATAATCACTGTTTCCAGTAAAGAGAATTTCCCCCAAACACTAATAAAAATCCACAAGTGTGAAGCAGAGGGGACTTAGGTCTCACAGATCTCATTACAATTAAACACCAGGAATTTCAATATTCTAATCATGTGAAATCATTTCAAAGCCATAAGCACTTTTCTCTTTTGCAAGAGGTAGATACCTCTGTGTGTCTTATAGTAAGTATTCCTTTTTTTAAAGGCCACTCAAAGGATTATTTATATGAACATAAGCTAGAAATCACTAAAGTAGATGGGTGAAACCAAAGAAGCTATGCTTCTCTCTAGGATAAGGAGGAGTTGGAGCTCTGCAGGCTACATATCCTTAAGGGTGATGTTTCTTTTCCTAGTTATGGATTCAGGCTTCATTCATTCATCTGTTAAACAATTATTTATTGAGCAACTCCCATGTACCAGGCATTAATCTAGGTGATGGAGATGTCACAGTGGACAAAACCAAACCTCTTCCCTAATGGATCTTATACCCTATTTGAAAGTGAAAGACAACAAACAAATAAAATATAGAATAACAGATGTTAACTGCTGTGGAGTAAAGTAAAACAAAGTAAAGGGACTAGAGAGTTCTGGAGTGAAGGGGATCCTTGTGCCTTAAAAACAAAGCAGGTATTGTCCCTGTAAATTGTGGACTTATGGTTGACTATAGAAGATGGGACCGTTTTCATGTAAGACTTCTTAAAACAGGGGCTTCAGGGTCTGTGTGGAAAAGTTGGGGCGAAAATCCTTCTCCTCACTTCTGCACAAGATCCAGCACTGCTTCAGTACTTTGAAATGTGGATCAACTTTTGGGGATCAACTGTGTTGATACATTTCATAGTATTCACCATCATGAATACTTGTCATGAACTAGACTATGAATACATAGTCTCTGTCTATGTGTGTTGACTAGAAGCATAACACGCCTGCACAGTTGCTGCTCAACTGTAGCTGGCAGTGCCTTGCTTATCCTTGGGATACCACCCCATGGTAAAAGGGAATTAAAAACTACTTTTGATAGTATTTTTAGGATGTCTAAGAGGTATAGAGATAGCATAACTAGATGTATCAGTAAGACCTACAAAATTGTGTTTGAATTGTCTATGATAGAATGCCTCAGACTTCCTCAAGATGTGACAGGTGAGAAGAGGCCTGGAAGTTTGCATAGGTCAGCATAAAGGAACACTGAATTTCTAAAAATTCCTCTAAATGGAAGGGCAGACATACCAGAGTCTATACCCTGTCCAGATGCTGAGACATAATTTCCTCTGAGTTGGAAGGATACTCCCGGAGAGGCAATTTGTCAAGCAAAATTGTCCCATGGCACCAAAAATTGAGAGTGTTCTCCGGTGGTAAAGCACGTCAGTGCCTGATGAAGATTGTAACTTGGGGCAAAACCAGTCCCTGGGCTGTTGGCAACTTTCTGGGGGCAGAAAATATATAGTAAGGGTGGAAGGTACATGAGACCCTGTACCAGACATCACGGTTGGCTCCAGAACTCCGAACGGCAGTTTGTGGCCAACTACCCCACAACGCTTGGACTGGAACTAGACCTGTCAGAGGGCACAGGATAAATGACTATCCAGTGAGGGGAAAAGTCCTCTGCAAGTGTTAACACAAAAGCAGCTGTTGCAGAAATGCAGAAAGGGGAGATAGGACAAACACCGGCACAACAGGTTTAATTGGAATGACAGGTGATTTTCAGTGGAATTTCAGACTCCACAAGAAGGAATTCTTGCTTTGAATAAAGTTATTATGGAAGAGAAAGAAATGTGTGGGCAGGAGATGGCCTTTTTAAGATTCCTAAAAATAGTTTGGGGGCACAGAGCAAGCAACTGAAAGTCTTGCTCTGGTTGTCATCTTCTGGTGAGGATGTGTGTTTGGGGCTCACCTCATGGCCATGTCTATGACAATGGAGCTTTTAGACTGTGGACATTTGGACCCCCTTTCCAGCCAGGGGCTCATAACAATTTGGGATCCTTGCAAACTCCCATGTCCATTTCTCTGTATAAGAGTAGAGGAAATGAGGGGGGCCTGGGTGGCTCAGTTGGTTAAGTGTCTGCCTTCAGGTCAGATCATGATCCCAGGGTCCTGGGGTCCTAGGATCTAGCACTCCATGGGGCTCCCTCTGCTCAGCAGAGGAATCTGTGTCTCCCTCTCCCTCTGCCCCTGCACTTTCACTCACTCACTCTCTCTCAAATATATAAAACCTTAAAAAAAAAGAGTAGAGGAAATGAGCAAAACAGTTTGTAATATCAGACAAAACACCCTTCCATAATGAAAATATTTAGTCTATGCGACAGACCAAACCTACAAGTATTTTCAGTCTTTCTTGCCCTCTAGGAAGAGACTCTGTCATTGACAGCTGGCGCTCCAAGTACCTGCTCAGAATGGAGGGCAAAACCAAAGGAGATGAAACAAGGACAAGGAATTCCTTCTCATGGAAGAGAAAAAGAATATATCCAAGAGGCGAAGTAGTCAGGCAAGTGAGAAAGCCAGGGACAGACTTGAAAGTTTGGAGGTGTCTGCAGCGAAAGGAGGGGGAATGGGAGCTACAGCTATGTCAGGATGTGTGAGATGCGTAGAGAAGGAGGGAAGAAAAGTTCAAGGCGTTTTGCTTTGTGCTGAGAATGCAAATTTCTTTAGGGTTTTCCCAGAGACTATAATAAAAATAAAGTGCTTTTTAGTTTTTTGGCTGTTGGAGGTGTTTCTTTTGAATGTGATATCACGCTGAGATGGGCCCTAAGGCAACTCAATGCCATAAAAGTTACATCTGGAGAGCACCATCTGGGATAGTGGACCTTAAGTGTAGCAGTCAGCTCTGCCTTGATTTTGATCATCACTCTTGATCTGGGTCAAGACAGCATCTTCATCACAGCTGTTGAATTTATAGTTCAAAAAGTACACCAGCTATATAAAAGATAGATTGGAGATAAACTGGATGCCGGATAGAGGAAAATGCAGAAACAACTAAGAATCACAATTCTAGTTAGAATGTGATATGTGGAACTAAGTGTACCTGACCTGTATCTATGTACCATGGAATCTCTTCCACCCATTGGCTCATGATGAAGGAATAGAGCAGCTAGGGTGGTTACCTGAGGATAAAAGAAAGGCAAGAAGCAGAAGGGGTTATTTATTTTTTTTCTTGCTATAGGGCATACATGCTATGTGTGAATACTCTAATGACATGGTCAGAGTACCCACTGAGCCTCCTTCTGCTTGGGATTGGATCCATTCAACAAACCCTGGGGCACTGGCATCCAGAGGTCCCAGCCCTGAAACCCCACCAGGAAACTGAGGCTTCTTTGCTCTCTGTATCTGTCCCCCTTATTTTTCAGTAGCTAGACACTTTTATTTTTCCTAGTTCCATTTCACACAGAATTCCTAAAATGATCTGGATCTGAATCTGATGCACCAATTGTCTCCTCCTCACATTTTCAAGTCCTGTTACTAGTCGACTCCCCCAGTTCCCACCTACCCTTGGCTCTCAATGTCTGACCTGGAACTTGACTGGATCAGCCACACCCCTTGATCTCTGCACCTGTTTCCCATGTTCTTTCGTGCTTCTCCAATAATTTCCCTTCCCTCTAGGCTCAGACCCCCTGTACTCTCAGCAGACTTCATGTCAGCATCTCTGGGCAGCATGATGTAATCTTATGCTGAAAGACTTGACATACATGGTATCCTCAACAATAGTGGCAAAAGCCCTTTATGATGACATAAGTCAGCTCCTAGTGTATGGGGACTATGTTTAATGTAAGAGTAATACCAAGATGGGAGTTCCTATACAAGGGGCAGGGTCATCTTTACAGGTAGAAGGCAGGGACCCACCTGAAGGCTGAGAACACTGACAAGCTGAAATCGTTCAGGTGAAGTGCTGGTCAAGAATGTGAAGTAACAGACCTAGGCAAAAAACCTCAGAAGTCCTGTCTTTTATGGCTATGGCAGAGCTCTCCAGAGAAGGATGAACAGCATGGTTGAATCCACATGCCCTGAGAACATGCTTGCTATAATATGAGATCAGAAACTTGTGCTGTGTAAGCTCAGCCGTGTGTGTGTGTGTGTGTGTGTGTGTGTGTGTGTGTGTGTCTTTGTTTCTAGTTTTCCTATGGTTTTCTGGTAAAGACTTTTTGTAAATACCAGCCCACTTCAGCTGTGCTTAGGAAAACCAAGGAAAAGCATTTCTGTCTTCTCCTAAGCTTTGGGAATAACCCTTGGAGAACAGGGTGAAGGTAGAAATGACAACCAAGGTGAGAGCGCCACAAGCTGGTGGAATAAAGAAGAAGGAATGAGCAAGCAAATAGGACCAAATCATTTGTTTTTAGAAAATATCATACTGTAGGGTTTTTAATTTGTTCAAGTATTTATTTTGGGAAATCAAATTTCTAATGGCTGTGTAATATATCAGCAGTGCCTTAGGTTAAACTTCCTGCTCTTTAGGTTATTTCTCCCATTTAGTTCTATTTTAATAATAGTAAAATAGACATAAACCAAACAGTTCTTTAGTGCTACAAAGGTTTCTTTGGGCTAGCCCCACTCTTATAAGAGCAGGCCACCAGGGAAATCTCAAGGTAACATGCTCAGGATGTACCAAACATTCACCCATACCTAGCTTTCCCCCAGCTTGAAGTGATACAGTTTGTTTCTCCACAAGATTCATTTCTTCGTATGAAATTCATTTTTAGTTTCTGACCACTTGGCTTCTCCCAGTTTACTAGGGTCATTACTAATTAGTATGCTGCTGCCCAGGTGCTTTTGCTTCTCAGTCTCAAGTCATCTGTAAACATATTAAAGTTTTCTTCCTCTTCTCCTTTCCCACTCCACTTCTCCAGTAGGGAAAGGAGTTGTCACAAAGGCTGAGGCACTCAAGTGTGTCTGTACATGGACACTGGGCCTGTGGAGGGGGAACTGCACTACCGCACACTGTCCCCACCCATCCCTTCCACACACGGCCAACAGTTTACCCTTTCACCTGTGAGCTAATGCAGAGTGCTATTCAGTTAGAAATAATATTTTAGATTATCCAGTCCAATCCCCTAACAGATCAGGAAAATTATTTATCCAAGTTCTCTGAATTAAAAGGCAGAAACAAAATTGAATTCAGGTCCCCAAGCATCAGCTCTGTGATGGGCTGGAGAGTTCTGGATGAGGGAATGGGAGCATAGTGGTTCCTGTTAAAGTATTCATTCAATAAATACATAGAGCATTTATTTACTACGTGCCAGGCACTATTTTAGCTGTTGGGAATTCCGTGATTGAGGGCGTGGAGACAAACCTCTGCCCTTAAGAGGCTTTCGTTATCAAAACTTAAGTACTTTGCTTCATCATCATGGAAAAATTCCCTGTGCCCAGGGTAGGAACGGTTGGGTCTCGTTTCATATGTAAGGGAATCCCATCTTTCCTTAGCTTCTGTGCTATCTGCAGGGAGAGGGCTGATTTACTGCAGTAGCCAAAGAGAAAGGCGGGCACCTCCTCAGTGCCCTCCCCGCCCTCTGCACCGCGGAGGCCGGGCGGGGCCTACTCTGCCCCAGCGCGCAACCGCGCCCAGCTCAGGTCTGGGATTGTTAGCGCTGGCCTCTCTACCCTCTCTGCTTTCCTGCGGACGGCTGGAGGACAGAGTAACAAGACCCGGCTCTAGCGCCATCCTCCGAGAAAGGACTGCGGGTGGGTGAAAAATCCTTGCAAGGCGGTTGCGCTCAGGGTCTAGTACCCAGACTGGGGGAGGGACGAGTTCTCCCTGACCTGGAGGTTTATGCAGCAAACTGCTCTCTCATGCTTCCCTATTAAGCATCGCAGCTGCACGCTCTTTCCACTCAGCTGAGGCCACTGCAGCGTCTCCTCCCCTCCTGCCCCACCCGCTAGTTCAGACTCTAGAGCCCCACTGCAGCTTCGCAACCATCCTTCCTTTTCTTTTCCACTTCCTGGTTGCCATGGAGATACACGTCATTTACGTGCCGTGCGTCGCCTTGGAAACAGAGGAGCATCCGCGGCGCCGCTGCGAGACCCGCCCCTGCCACTCCAACCACACTCGCGGGCGCTGCCCGTTAATGGCCGGGGGTAGTCCCGAGCGGTACCCACTGCTGGCCTCCACCCGGACCCCTCCGCGAGAGCTTCTGTGACCCAGAAAACCAGCGGGCACTTGCAGCTCGTGGCGCCCGGAGGGAGGCGCTGACACGGGCTCAATTCAGGAGGCGAGGCAGGTCTGGGCGCTTTCGCCCCGGGGCAAGCCGGAGAGTCGCCGACTTGGGACTCTTCGCAGGGTCCTCGTCCCGCCGGCTCTTCCCGGCCTCCCCCGATCCTGCCCGCGCCCTCCGCCCGGGACTCATCTTCTCACGTCGGCTCTCCGCCCCTCTCGGGAGCCTCCTTTTCCCTCGGCTCCTCCCCGCCCCTCCGGGGACCTCTCCCCCATCCCTGTCCCTCCCCCCACCCCGGAGGCCGGGCTGGACCGGACCCAGAGCCGCCACCGCCCGCTTCTGCCATTCAATGGAGGACGGTCCGCTGGAGATCATGACCAAGGACGGCGGCGACATGCCGGCACCTTTGGAGGTGTCCACCGTGCCGGCCGTGGGGGACGTGATCTCCGGAGAGTACAACGGCGGCATGAAGGAACTGATGGAGCACCTGAAGGCCCAGCTGCAGGCCCTGTTTGAGGACGTGAGGGCCATGCGGGGGGCCCTGGACGAGCAGGCCTCGCACATCCAGGTGCTCTCGGACGACGTGTGCGCCAACCAGCGGGCCATCGTCTCCATGTGCCAGATTATGACCACGGCGCCCCGCCAGGGCGGTCTGGGCGTGGTCGGCGGCAAGGGGAGCTTCCGGGGTGCCCCCCAAGAGCCGGAGACCCCTTCGCCTGGGATCGGGGACAGCGGTTTGCTGGGTCGCGATCCTGAGGACGAGGACGACGATGAAGAGAAGGAGATGCCCAGCTCCGCCACACCCACTAGTCACTGTGAGCGCCCCGAGAGCCCCTGTGCTGGTCTCCTTGGGGGGGACGGGCCACTTGTGGAGCCCCTCGATCTGCCCGACATTACCCTGCTGCAGCTGGAGGGCGAGGCCTCTCTGTGAGGGGACTCCGAGGGGCACTACTTTCCTGGGCTGGCTTTGGGTTTCCGAGTGCATGACGCGAGGGGACTGAACGGTGCGGTGCAGCATGCTTCACTTCGACTGCTGCTCTTGTGGGTCAGGCAGAGTGACTCCCTCGAGGAAGGATTTATAGGGTGAAGGACTTTGGGAGCATCAAGAATTCTTTCTGCCTAACCAAGGGAGACAATAGCAAACTGCGGAAAGGTGAGGTTCCGGGAGAGGAAGCGCCCATCTCTGGACTCCCATCCATCCCCCTACCCTGCCCATTCCCCCTCCCCAGCCAACAGGAGAACCCCTGAATTGTGTAAATAAAATTCTGCTTTTTCTATTCTGAAAAAGGACTTATCTAGGACTATGGCAAATAATCTCTAACGATTTACCTAGAAATTAAGGAATTGGGGGTATTCTGTTCTGGCAACAGAAAATTTACCCTTCTGCTGAAATCCAAGATATTCAGCGCTCTGCAGAAGCCTCTCCCCCTCACAGATCTCTGCGGCTGCTGATTGGTAAAGGAAGCTTAAGGAGGGAACTGCAGCCCTAGGAATCTGGGTGAATGGGGTTCCAAGGGCCCCTGGGCTGGGAGGAGCTGGCTATGAATGTGCATGAAGACACATTCTTGCATGCAGAGTGGATCCTGCCTTGTCACTGACTTCATCGGGGATTGCTTTATCCACCCACTGGGGCTTAGAGAACAAAGAGCCCAGTACACAGGCAGAGACTTGGGGGTGCTCAGCAGCAGCCCAGATTTAGGGGACATTTGAGGGACTCTTGGGGGCCGCAGCCAAAAACTGTCTCTCTCCTGGCTATACCCGCTTAACTTCAGTTCCTTTTCCTGTCAATTTGTCCCTGCCCGCTGCCTCTCGGTGTTGCCTCCATAATGTCCTGTGTGTGTTATGTGTGTTGACTTGTGTAGTAGTGTGTGAGCCCTGAGGGGCAGGGCTTGTGGCTCTGGTGTTAGGTTCAGGGGGCTTCAAACCCTTCTGTGAGTCCACGGCTATCATGGCGCTTTCCCCTCTCCTTTCCTCTTTTCCCCTACAACCAGGGCATGGAGCATGTGGCTGTCCTGAGGTTCTTAACTGATGTGCCTCCCTCCCACCTCCTTAAGTAGTGACTTTGTGTGCCCTTTCTCCTCCGCTGTGTATTCCTTCTCAATGCTTTCCTTGGTGTTAACCTTAATAAAGAGGCGTCATCTCCCCTCCTTGCTGACTGGTACTAGGGGGATGTCAGGGTGGGGCTTCTGGGCCCTCTATATGGACCAGGGCTTAGGGGGGAACTGCAGGGACCATGCCTTCCCTCCTCTCTCCTTGCCTTCTGTTCCAAGGAGTTACCAACCCTGCCCTGGTCCGGACGTGCATTGCCAGCTCTATCTACTTTCCCTTGCATCCCAGACCTTGAACTCAAGCTGGATGGGGGGGGGGGGAGCGTCTGTGTTGAGTCTTCTGGTTTTTAGTAGCAGAACTCCAGATGTGCAAGCGGCTTCAGTGAAGCGCCTGCTCCCTGAGAGATGACTTCCAAATCTGAACTGTGGAAGGGCAGGCATGACACCTGTTCCATGGGAGGGTTAGGGATTGGGTATTGTGGGTATTGTTCTGGAGGGATTGCCTGGGATCTCTGGAATAGAGTGACACATCACAAAACAGTAACTGCCTTGGGCCTCTAGTGGAGAATGCCGGTAAGGTATTCCCTGTGGAGCTTAGACTGACATCAGCTCTAGTCTGCTCCCTTGGGCTATGGAATTTCCCAGGACTGCCCTAGGGAAGACAAATGAGCTGGAGGGCTGTGTGTGTGTGTGTGTGTGTGTCCACGTGTGTGTGTGTGTTTGTGTGGGCTGTGCACATGAGTATATGTGTATTTATATGTACCTGTGTTCTTGCTGCTGGTTGCTGCGGAGAGGTTGAAAGAGCTCTGGAACCACAGATCTGAGTTTGAATCTCAGTTCCAACACTGAATGACTGTTTGAAACTTGGTTTGCTGCTTGATACTTAATTTCTGCCTGTGTAAAATGGGGACAAGAAGTTGCTGGGGATAAAAATATCTAAGACCTGTAGGAACTCTTGTGCAAATGTTAGTTAGTTAGTTTGTTTGTTTGTTTTTTTAATAGTTCTCTTGGGATGGGGGTGGTGATGGTAGTGACTGGGTCCTCTGGGGAAACAAAACAACCTAGAGAAGGTCCTAGAAGCTCTCTTTTTATATTAATCCTTCCCCATCTAAAGAACTCTTAACTTTTACGATAGTCAAATAAAGAGGGATGATGAAATTCCCAAGGTGACATGGGGCTTTTCATCATAAATGCCATGCAGTTATGGGCCAAAAAGGTCTTGGGGGCCAGCCCTGTATAGAATGACCAAAGGAAGCTTTGGTTGCCGTTGTTGGGGAATGGGTGGTGGGGTCCTAGAGAGGGCAATTAAAGTATATTTGTGTTGAAGTATCCCCAAAGGCTGGGAGATAGTTTCCTATTATTGTTCCAGCATTCAGCACCAATAACAATGATAGCTATTATTTACTGAGCACGTACCATGTGCTGGACACTGCCCAATTTCATCTCCAGTGAGATGTAAACACTATTTCTATTTTCACTTAACAGTTCCAGAAACAGACGCCAAGACTTTCTCAAGGTCACACAGCTAGTACTTGGCAGAACCAGGACTTAAACCCAGGTTTTCCGACTTAAAGAACCCTAAATTGGAACTACTGTGCTAATTGCTCTATTATTTAGATATTCAGGTCCCTTATTTCCTCAGTCAATCTAAGAGTCCTGAAAAGGAAATAACATTAGTTTTAGTCTTTTTTCATCTTCTTGATGAGAATAAGAAATTGCCGTTCAAATTTTGGTTTGTGGCCCTCATCAGAGTCTAGTAGATGATAATATAATAATGGCACTGAGAAGATGGCCTTTTGGACCTGCTCCTTGAAAGGAAGAAGCCAGTGCTCCTGGATATTCTCTGACACTGCTCCATTCTTGTGCCTCTTTCCTGTTCCCACAGCTCAGTTTCTGCAGAGTCTGACAGGAATCCCAAGGCAGCTAAGCTCTTTAGCCTCTATAGAAAGGTCTGGGTTGAGCTCTTTACCCTTTGGCCCCATTTCAGTTCCCCTTCCTATGCCCACTGTCCTAAATGTGTCATAAGTCCCTTAGCCCAAGACCTCCCAGAAGTTCTCTAGCTACTCCTCCAAAGCCCAGATACAAATCTCTGGAGAAAAAACAATTCTTCAGCTCTTTAAAGTTACCTCCCCCAGGATCTCCTTGGGGTCCAGCACAGGTTGGCCTCCCACCACCTTATTTCTCTCTCCTCCCTATCCTTCCCTTGCATTTCCCCCTTTGGGATGCTCCTGATGAGTGAGTCTCAGATGAGACATCTAACCTGGGACTTATGGACAGGGGCATTATTGAACTTCCAGAGGCCATAGCCTCTTGAAATCGAATGCAAAAGTGTGTAAGTATGAACATTCTCTAGAGACTTCTTTTGTTCCAGCTTAATTCTTAAAGGTGAGAATTAAGAAAAAAGGATCGCAGAGCTGAAGAGGAATGAAACTTTTTAGCTTGAAGAATACCAAGCCAGAGATGACCCTGCTGAGCCAGTACTGTATGGCACCCCTGCCTCCTGGGGCTTCCAGAGCATTTGCCACAGTGAATTGAAATCTTCGTATAAATCTGACTATTCACCACCTATTCAACAAATTCAAATTATATCAACACTTGTGCTAAGAATCCTGTCTCCCATTATTTCCAAGTCTTTTTGTACTTGGGAATTTGCCCGAGCACTGCTGATGAATATGGGTGAAGAGGTGCACCTCATCCCCCAAAAGTTCAGCACTGCACTTTATGTCTGCACCTAACACCACGCTATGTGTAACTCGTCATAACTCTATTTCTGGCACTTCTATCTCTCACCAGTCTAAGGGAAATCTCTCAGGGTTAGCTCTTAATCTCAAAATGAAAAGACATACAACTTCATAGAGATAAGCTACAACTATCACCTGGTACAAGTAAAATCTGTTCTAGAGAAATAATTATTTTTAGAAGAGATGCAAAATGGCCTCTAACGTAACTATGCACTTTTATGTGGCCTCAGAGTCAACTTATGGTCTCTGCTTGATTATGTGTAATGAAATGGCTCCCGGAGAAGTTTTCCCAGAACTAAGGAACAGTACAATACATGTAATTCTATACTTCTGGCAAGATGGACAACAGCTCGCGTCTTTGAAAAGGCAAGTTTTCTAGGCATCTTTCCACATGTACATGACTAGGGATAGAAATTCAGCCAAGATACTCTCGACAGTAAGAAAGGAAATAGAAGTATTAAAGGAGTAATCACCAGTCTGTTATCCCAACTACCAGTTCCCCTAACTTCCACATTGTCCCCAGAAGGTGGATTTCCTCACAAAAACACAGCCTCTCTACTTGGAAGCACCGTGCTTCTAAAAGGCAGTCTGCTCTGTAAATGGTGCTGTCTTGGCGCCACCTAGTGAAAGATAGGGTCATACAAGGGGACCCTCAGTGAATTCATGGCTTTCAATTCAGCAAGCGCTACCAACTGCTTACTAAAGGCCTGGCTCTTTGCCAAATAGTGGGTGGCCAAGGAAACAATAAATAGAATGTATTTGAGCAATATAAAAACAAACTGCAATAAACTCCTGACTGGTCTCCTCTGGCCTCTCACACACCTGTAATCCTGAAGATTAGTCTTCCTAAACCACAGCTCTGAGCACTCATTCTCCTCAGAAATCTGCATCATGTCCCCATTACTTCCCGAATTAAGCATAAAATCCAGTGGTTGTAGGAAGTCAAGGTTCCCTTGGATAAGACCTTGACATACTTTTTTAAAACCCATACATTTATTTCCTAGGTACATTTTCTAACCAACCTTTCCATCTTTGGAAGCCTATATCATCCAGTCAGCTAGAAATGATTCCCAAGGGTATCCCAGTTCTTTTAAATCTCTGGACCAGTAGACAGAATGAGTCCCTCCTGGTCCTTGATTCTCTTCCCACCCTATTCTGTTTCTGCCTGTTGGAATCCTACCAATTCTTTGTGGCCCTTCTCAAATGCTACTACTTTCATGGAGCCTTTCCTAATATCTCTTCCTCCTTTAAATACCCAAATCTTGGGGCACCTGAGTGGTTAAGCCTCTGCCTTCGGCTCAGGTCATCATCTCAGGGTCCTTGCATCTGGCTCTCTGCTCAGCGGGGAGATTGCTTCCCCCTGCCTGCCTCTCTGCCTACTTATGATCTCTCTGTTAAATAAATAAATAAATAAAATCTTTAAAAAAAAGATCTGCCTGCCTCTCTGCCTACTTATGATCTCTCTCTGTGTTAAATAAATACATAAAATCTTTAAAAAAAATCCAGATCTTACTTCTTTTGGGGACAATAATTATATTTTTTCTTACTTATGTTATTTAATGTGCTTGTTATTCTCTCTTCTAGCTTATGAATATCTTGAAGGCTGGAACTTCTTTCTCATTTTTATAGTCTCTTAAGTATTTACTGTATTTTATTGACTTTAAAGCACCATCAATTGTGTAGCACATCATTTTAGGTATTATAAAAAAATACTGTCAACTAAACTTTATCACTTTTATTTTAAATTTTCAATCTGTTTAAAGAGCTCATTTAGACTTATTTAGAAATAGAACTTTTTTGTATCACTATGATGCACACAAATTCAAAGTCATTATGGAATTCTTATAATTTCTTCATATTGAGTCTAACACTTATGAATCACTTTTGACTCAGGGTTGCTGATGTCTGTATTTTTCCAAACATTTATATTTTCTGGGTCATTTTGAGTATTATTGAAGCAGCATTTCTTAAAAAAAAAAAAAAAAAGAGCTTCACTGTTGTCTTTGGCAATTTCTTCCAGGCCACAAACCTATTCGGCAAGTTTTAAAGCTGGGACTTTTTTGATCTTGCCAGAAGTGTTCAAGGAATATGTTCAGACAACAACCAGGACTAATATTCCTTTGAATGGTCCTTGAATGGTTAATTAACGGAAACATCCGGATTGTGGATTTCCAGTCATACTACCTAGAATAACAACGAGGCTCAGGCATGTGTAGGCAGTGGCAACTATGTCATAACTGCTGTTTGGCCAACAGTAATTGTAAGATGACATTGATTACTGATTATAAGACACATCCCATTTCAGAAATGCTAAAATGGGGATGGGGGAGAGGGAGAATGTTTGCAAATGATGAAATTGGTAGAGTGGAAACTTTCTCATAATAGGCAGGAAATGAATGTTTGAAACTTAAATACATAAATGAGTACATAAATGAAAAATTATAGGATTTTTAGATCTGGGAATAAAAAAACGTGTTCCCATATCTTAGAATCTTCAAAAATGTTACTGCTGAAAGAAATCTTAGTGATGATCATATAGGCTTTTTATATATAACTCAGATGTCTGAAGAGACAGCTTTATCTCTTAAAGTATCTGATTAAATTTGGCTCAAATTCCAATGCTAAATTCTGAGAATTCCACAGCATTCCATACAATTTCTATTATATCTTATGGTTTATTGTGCTTCTGCTTTTTTCTGCATCCACACACCTGAGTCCATGCAAGCCACCTTAGTTTGATTTCTTATCAGCTCTGGGACACATAAAACAGACCAGCCCATTCACTGGTTTCAATAACAAATATAACATTACTAGGCATTTAAAAACTTTTACTATAGATTTGAATTAAAAAAATAGAGGGAGGAGTGGTCACAAGGAAAAGTGCCACTGAGGAATTTCTGCCTTTACAGGCTCCTCCACCCTATCCCACCTTTACTCTCATCCTCCTCTGGCCTGCTCCCAAGTAACAAGCAAATTCTTTCTTTTATTCTGAGAATAGTTTCTCTCCATTTAGTCCCCTCAGTGGGGAGAAATTTACCTCATATCTACCCTAAGTACCTTATTAAAAGGTATAGTCTCCTACAGTGAATATATGTGATCTCATTGCATATAATTAAGAAATAGATGAGATGACATGCCCAAAGTTGTACAATTAACGACAGTATTAGGAGCAGAATCCCATTTGTCTAAATTATATAAATCCTCCCTTTGAATGATACTGTGCCTTGTTTTGTTTTAAGTGGTTATAATATACTAAGGGAAGCTTATGGTGGCTCAGCTTCAAGAGTGAAAAGGACAAGTCAACATTCCTTTTATAGCAGGCGAATAATTCTTTTTTTTTTTTTTAATTTTTATTTTTTTTATTTTTTATTTTTTATAAACATATATTTTTATCCCCAGGGGTACAGGTCTGTGAATCACCAGGTTTACACACTTCACAGCACTCACCAAAGCACATACCCTCCCCAATGTCCATAATCCAGGCGAATAATTCTTATAAGCATGATGGAAAGAAGACCTCCAAGAACAGAACCACGCTGAGTCAATCTGCCAGCAAGTATTTCCCATCTGCCTACTGTGTATCATGGAAGGTGGTAGGCACTGGGGCAGATTCAAAGAAGTCATGGCCTCTGCCCTTAAATTGCTCACAGTTTAATGATAAGGGAATGGTGTGTTCTTGAATTGGGACAGAGTGCTTCTCAGAAGATTGAAAGGAAAATCTGTTTTCTGTAAGCATCGTCAACTGAATGAAGAGCAGTTTAATTTTAAAATGGGAATGGGGTGTGTGTATGTCCGTGTGTGTGTGTGTGCGTGTGTGTGCTGGGGGCCAAGTGGTGGGAAAGACAAGGTAAAAGAAAAGAAATGCTCAGAAAACCCACAAAATTTTATACGACAGAGGACATCAAGTATGACATTGGAATAAAAGCAGTAGTTGAGTTGGCATCTCATAATTCTCTGGAGAAAGTAAGTTGAAAGGGGCTGGGAAAAAATATTTATGGCCTCTGCACCAATGCAAAAAGTACAGGTAATATACAAATAGAACACGAGATTTTATACAATGGGGAAAATAATTTCTCACAGATATAAAGAAACTTGTTAGGATGGGACTCATGACTAGAACATGGCAGTGAGAAAAGGTGAGTAACATTGTTCCAAATAAAAAGAACTGGTTTCTGATGAGCACCTGGAGAGGGAATGGCAGTCACATGATACAAACTGCATGTCTGTGGGGACAGAAATGGCTTCTTTGCTGTGATCTAGGGAAAGTCAGTATGTATAAGCCCCTACTCTTAGCATTTCTAAAATTCAGAAAGGAAAGGAGGAAGAAAAAGTGTAAAGACCAAAGGAAAGAAGGAAGGAGACAAAAGACAGTAAGCAGGAGGAATAAAATAAAAACGAAAGAAAATGATAAAAGGAAAGTCAGAGTAGCACTTTACATCATGAAGATACTCTTAGATGGGATTTTATATCTTTGAGAATGGACACAGGAAAGGAATTATTTAGGTGAAGATAAAAGGAGAGGAAAAGAAGTGACATCATCATAAAAATGTCTAGTCTGCCCAAACAGATAAACTGGATTACAGACCCCAGGAATAAATCACGAAATTGGCACAACGAAGTTGCAGAAGTTGATTTAATGTAACATAATCCTTCAGAAGGAAGAAGGCGGCAGAGCTAAGATGATTCTAGATCTAATTCTGATCCACAAGGATGGAATTGATTAGCAAAATGAGGGTGAAGAAGATCTTGAAAGAAAGTTAACTATGCCATTTCGGTTCTTCCTGATAGTCAAGGAGGTCAGGTGAGATGCAGTCCAGAGCTACTGAAGTCTGACTTCACCTAACTAAAAGATATGATTTTCATAGCCTGCAGCTCTAAAGGGGGAAAAGGCTCAAGGAAGATGGTGTTCGCCTAAGAATGAAATTTAGTCAGTGTAATTACTCTAGAGTCCAGTGATGAGGACTGGATGGAATGACCACAGGGACCTTGCCATTAAACTCAGATTTAGAGATGCGAGGCAGAGAATAGGCATAACTAAGAGAGTAGTCCACATATTTCGATACCTTCAAAAATACAAACATAAGGCAAAAACTGGGGGATTTAATAACAAAACAAAGATTTATGTTCTACAAAGGGCACCATGGACAAAGCTAAGAGGTAGATGGCAGAATGAAGAAAATAATTTGCTTTGTCTAAAACTGACAAGGATGTAATATCCTAGGACTATATTTGGAACTCTTGCAAAAACAGGAGAAAGACAGCAACCCAATAAAAAAAAAAAGGTGCAAAAAATATCAACAGGCAATTTAAAGAATATATAAAAGCTAATATGCATATGGAAATTTAATCAAAACCATTAGTAATCAAATATGAATTGAACCAACAATAAGAAATTAGTTTATACCTATCAAACCAACAAAAACTAGAAATCTAGATTACAGATGTCAACAATGTGGAAATCTACTGCAAGACTTCTTTCTACCACTTCTAAAAGCAAGCTGGCATTACTTGACACATTAAATAGACTCATACCCTACAGCCCAGCAGTCCTTTTCTTAAGTAACATAAAACGAATTATTTACAAGTTCAGAAAGGGACTACAATGAGGATGTTCATTGCAGGGTTATTTGCAGTGACATGGGCAATGAGTGTGCTCATCACTGGAGGAGTCGATGAGTACAATGTGGCAAATGCACACCATGAAATACTAGGCATCAGGTGAAGTAACATTAAATGTCAGCATCTGGCAAGATGGATAGAGATAAAAAACAGTGCTTAGCAAAAAACATAAAACACAGAAATAGACATATAACTCAGTAGTTTTGTAGTACATTTAAAAATAAATGCCTAACGAATAACTATTTTCTATGAACACATTTAAACACATTAGAAAATTAACTATTGTTAGGGCTGTGGATGGGAGTGGAGATAGAGTGTAATGACAGAATAAAGAAATAAAGATTTAAACAAAAGGGCTTTTCCTTGCAGCAACAATGATGGTGTATCATGAACTGAAGAGTATGATTAATTTGATCCTTCAAGGGACAAAAACTTCAAAATAAAACATAGAAAAGCACAAATTTATCAGCACCTAGACCATGAACAGAACAACACTTAGAAAAGGAAAAGTTGAAATGAAGAAAAACTTGTAAAAATACTGACAGCAAAATGGACTCATTATTTGAAAAATAACAAAGAACAGATATCTCTGATGCTCTGAACACATGGGATGCTATTTAAATTTAGAGAAAGTAAAATTTTTGGAGACACTGACTTACACATTTGAAATATTTCTTTTAATCCCCATAACCACATTGAGGTAGGTGTTACCTTAGTAATATCTTTTTTTGTAATAACTTTTTTGGTTTCAAGAAATATAAATCCATCTGTAGTAATTTTGAGGAAGAAAACTTTATTGTAGGATGCAAGTTTATCTCACAAAACCCAAGAGCAAGAATGCAGCTGGTCCTCCAAAGCTGACTGAAACCAGGGCAGCAATTATCTCAGGCTCTTTTTCTGAAAATATGGTCTTCTATCTTTGCTTCTCTCTGTCCTCTGACTTCAACCTATTCTCCCCGCCTGCCAACTTTCTTTGCTTCCCCCACAGCACACCAGGAAGGAGGACTTAATCTAGCTTTACTGCACTGCTTGTGGTGATATTGGTGGTGGTGGTGGTGGTGGTGGGTGTTCCATGATACTAACTTGGTTGCCAGGGCTCACCGCAGTGGGAGAAAAAAAGGATTCTTGGAGAATGGGCTGTGTGCTATAGCACACTCTAAAACATCTACCACAACTAATAGGACTGCAGAACAGGTGCCAAATGAATATGAATAATAAGTGACATGAAACTCTGTTTTCTCTAACTTCAAAGCCGATGTTTTCTCTACTACATCATACAGCCTTCCAAATGTTTGAAATACCTGTTTTCATTGCCTCAGTAAGAGAACAGTCTTCTATTAGGTATCCCAGGAAACAATGGCATTCTCAAATCAAGACATTTTGGAAGTTTCATAAAGAATTATTTACAACAATGTGAGCAGGGTGCAGGGAAATTGCTAAGGGGCCACAGTACCCCAAATCTGGTATTAAAAGGGCTAAGCCTGAAGAGTTAATGGAGGTAGCAGTTCTAAAACTGAGAAACAGAGAACTAGGTAGAAAAGGCTACATGACAGGGGCTGAGATCTTAGAAAGGGACTCAGGTGAGCTTGTCACAACCCCACAGGGAGCTAGAGGATTAATCAGCCTAACCTCACATTCCTACTTCCCTCCAATCTTTGGCCTAGATTACTCATTGGCTGATCCCAATAGAAAGCTAGTGGTAAGGGGATCTGTTGACATGTTTCCATGCAGGTCAGCTTCCCAGGCCCAGAGCTGCGTGGATAAAGAGGGCCAGGATAAACTGATCTGAGTAGGCAAATTAATATCTTGGTCTGTAGACTGTAGTCTGTAGACTGGAAAATAAAAACAAATGTGCAATCAGATTGGAAGTTCAAAAAGATGAGATTTTAAGAGTGCTCCTAGAGGATCTGGACTTGTTTAATTTTCACGTCCTGGGTAAACCATGTTTCTATGTATTAAGGTGGATATTTAGCTTAGGTCACTAAAAATGAGTGCTTCAAGGGTGGGAGGCGGGTGTTCAAGGCTCTGGACACTCATACTCTACACCTACTAGAAGAGCTTTGTCATTTGGTTAATACATCAGCATTCTGCTTAAGATTTCATTGAGAAAATAGCGCTACAACACCTCCAGATACTGTGCTAAAATAAAACCTCACAAATGAATCACAAACTAGTGGCGACGACAGAAAAGTAAATGAGAGTACAGGATTAGGAAAATGCACAGGTTATGCAGGAACTCCAAATATTAAGTCCAGTGAACCCAGAAAGGGGAAGCGGTCAAGGAAGACTTTCTGGCATAACTGCAAAGGGTAGGTAAGGATGTTCCGAAGACAATGCGCTGTCCCGGAAGGAAGAGAAGCTCCACAAGTGTTCAGTTCGCTAAAAGAGGAGTTACCACCAGGAAAGAATTAGGCTACGGACCCGTGCTCAAGTCTAGGAGGTACGAGGACTCGCTGTGATTGGCAAAGGTCTCCGCTCAGCCCTGCCTCCAGCCTGGTTCCGCCGTCATCCCAGCCCAACCTCAACTAAAGGGGCTCTACCTATCAACAATTCCACTCAGCTGCGAGGAAATCCTAGCCCTAAAACCCGCGTCTCCAGCATGACAGGTTGCAGCCCAATCCCCCCAAAATAGCTCGTGTTTCCTGGAGGTGTTGGCCTTAGCGGGGTCCCTCCCGCGAGCAGCCAAGGAGAAAGCGCTCATTGGTTGCGGTAACGGTGATCCGAGAGGCTGCGGAAGGCTGATTGGCAGTTTTTTTTTTCCCCCTAGCGCGGGCCACGCCCATCTCCTCCCCTCCTGCAATCGGCTGAGGGCCCGAGGCCTCATGGGTAGTTTGGGCATGTAGCTCGGAACAGTTTCGGGAGCCCCGGTGTCGGCTTTAGCTGGGAGGGAGCGCCCCGTGAGGTCACAGCCTGAGGGCGGGTTGAGGTGGGACCACAGCTAGAATTCCTGGGTTGCTTGCCCACATTCTCAGGCCGGGGGTGTGCGGCCTCCCACAAGTGGATTTGCATCTGGATATACGAGAGGGCTGGGACGGGACGCGCATTTCAGGGAGACCGTTGCATTCACAGACGTTTTCGCGGTCCCTGGGGGCTTTTTATGTGCCTCGGGATCCAGGGTCCATGGCTGAGGCTGCGGCAGGGGAGATCCGCAGGGCGGCGGCTCCTCGCGCCCGAGCGCATCCCGCGCCTTAGAGCTCCGCCCGCCCGCCAACCCCTGTTCCCATTCCTGTTCCCGACCCCGCCCCTCCAGGATCAGTTCGTGCCAGGTGCCCGGTCCTCCCGGCCCCAGGGCATTGGATGAGAAAGTGCTTGCCCTTGAGAAAACAATTTTAGATCGCTCAGCTTGATTTTACAACATTCCTGGCCACGCTCACCATCCGCCATAACCAAGGTAGCTCCTAGGTAGCATTCCTATTTCCTAGTCTCTATTGACGGGTAGGGGCCCCAAATCAAAGGGCATCTTGCTCCAATTGCAAAATTACAACCTGTAAGCTTACTTTTCCTTTGAGTAAGACCAGTCACCACACAAAGGTGGCCCTACTGCAGCTTAGTAACTCCAGCCACTTGTTTCAGTAGAGTTGAGTTCAACTTCCTATTGCAATAATCTCTTTCTCTCTTTTTTAAGATTTTATTTATTTAACAGAAGAGAGAGAGCGCACAAGTAGAGGGAGCAGCAGGCAGAGGGAGAGGGAAAGGCAGGCTCTCCACTGAGCAGGGAGCCTGATGCAGGACCTTGGGATCATGACCTGAGCCCAAGGCAGGCACCTAAGCAACTGAGCACTCAGGCATTCTGCAATAGTCTTAAATAAAGTCTTTCTTTCATGCTTAATTTTGTCTATTTAATTTGCCTAGTGTAACTTCTCTTTGATAATGAAAATTTTATGTTCTATGTTTATTGTTTCTTCTCAATTACACAGGTGTTTCATTTCTTCCTGCTGACTGAGAAGGCCTTCTCACATGACCTTGGATATCTAGAGATTAGCCAATTTGGATTCAAAAGATTAGAACCTTGTGGAGTGAAGCTACCACTTTAAAGTCATTGCAGAAAGTAGTGTGATAAGTATGATGTGGAAAGGGTAGTATATCTATTTGAGGGAATCCTAACTGAGGTGCATTTATCTTACGGAAGTGGCACCAGGAAATAAAGAACAGACCTGTCCCCGTGTCTTTCCTTTTTCTCTCTCTCAGATTTAAAAAAATTTATTTATTTGAGAAAGAGAGACAGAGATAGTGAGAAAGCATGAGTGGGCAGGAGAGGGAGAAGCAGGCTCCCTTAGTAGGGAGCCTGACACGAACTTGATCCCAAGACTGATCATGACCTGAGCCCAAGGCAGACGCTTAACCAACTGAGCTACCCAGTGCCCCTGCCCTGTCCCCTTTTCTATTATTATGAAAGAGAAAAAAAATGCAATTTTCAAAGAAAGGGAATGGCTAAAATATAATCACCTCTCAAGAGATGCTAAATGTGGTTAAGGAGAGAAGCTAGAGGAAGTGAGAGAGGTCAGGGTTGGTATTGGAAAGGCTTCTGCAGTGGTAGAGGTAATGTGGAGAGGTATTCCTTAAAGCACAGGAAATGAAATGTATCCATTTGAGATGGGAAGTTAAGGTGCAGTAGGACTGAGTTGGAATGAAATGAAAGATGGTTGGGGAAAAAGGCAAATAATAGGGAGAAGGGAGTTCACTGGGAGTCTACACCAGGGAAGGAGAGTGACAAGTAGTCTGAGAAGCTTGCAGAGGCTTTGACTACTTCGATCAGAAGAGAAATACCAGGCAATCATGTTACCTAGGAAACTAGGAAAGGTAGGAGAAGGGGGTTGACACACTAGCTTCTCTCACCTTCCTTTCCTCTACACACAAGGATAAACTTAAGTTGAATGCATTATTATGGTGGCAATTTAATGCCACTGTAAGTTCTCCCTCACGGGCTACTGGAGCCTAAGATATGGAGTTGAGGCTGATGATATTTTTCATTTTCTGTTTTTCTCTGACTTTTCTTAATGTCAACACTGCTCCCTAATATCCTTTTCCTTAATTTTTCCCTCTACTTTTTCTTATGTAGAGATGGGGTGGCTGAAGGTGGATTCAGGACATGAGAGTGGAACATGAGAAAGAAAAGACTAAAATGACAAGTTGAAAGAGAGGAAAACTTTACTTCCAGATGTAAATGCAAAACTCAGGCTGGGAATAGCATGTGAAAGTACTGTACAAATAAAATGAAATGGAGTTAAGTACATTTATGTCCTTATAAGATCCAGTTATAAAGACGAAGAAGAAAAATAGGAAAATCTCAAATTATCCTGAGAAAGGACCAAGAGAAAACAATACTGGAAATAAATCAGATAGATGAGCATTAGACATCAACATAATCTTCCAGGTCTGATGTCAGTGGGAAGAAAACTATGAATGCTCTTTCCTAGAGCTTTTCAGCATGGGAAAGTTACCCAGTTGTCAGGACTCAGGGAGGGAGCTTCTCTTCCAGGAGGCTTCCCACTAGACAAACTCTGCTTAGGCCAGGCTGGTCCTCCTAAGAGCCCTCATCATGGCTCCCTTCATTTCCTTGTTTCGAAAACTATAGATGATGGGGTTGCACATCGGGGTGATGATGGTGTAGAGGAGGGAGAAAGGCTTGTCTTTGTCAGGGCCATGTGTGCTGCGAGGGTTCATATAAGAGAACATGGCTGAGGTGTAGAGAAGGATGACCACAGTCAGGTGGGAGGCACAAGTAGAGAAGGTCTTTCCACGACCTGAGGAGGAGGCTCTGCCAAGGATGGAGGCCAGGATGCGTGCATAGGAGATGACAATGAGCACCATGGGGCTGAGCAGCACCACGATGGCATCGGCAAAGATCATCTTCAGACTAAACTGAAGGTCTCCACAAGAGAGAGCGATTACTATGGGGGCCTCACAGAAGAAGTTTTCTATGTGGTTGTCTCTACAGAAGGGATTCCGGAATGACAGATACTCAAGAAAGATGCCATTGATCAGCCCGAAGAACCAGGCAGTACTCACCAGCTTCACACAAACCTGCCGGCTCATGATCTGAGCATAGCTGAGTGGGTGGCAGATGGCAACATAACGGTCATAGGCCATAAAAGCTAAAAGGATGCACTCGGCCACACCTGCACAGAAGACCAAGTACATCTGGGTCGAGCAAGAGACAAAGGAGACAATGTGGTTCTTGACCACCAGGTGGATCAGCATCTGTGGGATGGTGGTGGTGATGAAGCAGACATCCAGGAAGGACAGGTGGCCAAGGAAGAAGTACATGGGGCTGTTGAGCCTGGGGTCTGTCCAGGTGATGAAGATGATGAGGCCATTCATGGCCATGGCAAGGCTGTAGAGGGCTAGGAAGAGTGCAAAGAGCAATGCCCGAGTGGAAGAGGAGCTCTGTTCAAAGCCCACGAGGATAAATTCTGTCACTGTGCTGCTGTTCCTTAGGTCCACTGTCTTGGACCTGCTTGAGGAGGTAGAACAGGAAAGGCAAAGGTGAGACAGTTGTAGGGGAATGTTAGGTACTCACCTGGGCCAAGAGATGCAGCTATAGAAGAAAAATGAGTAGTGGCAGACATGTTGGAACTTTAGTAAACTATGTAATTGGCAGTGTTGTGGAGCAGTGAAACTGCCAGTGTCACTATAGGCTGCATACATAGAATTGTAATATCAAAAATTGAGGAAGCAAAGGATATAGTTTCTTCTGGTTTGGTCAGGCCTCAAATGAAGTACTGCATCTGCTCCAGGGCCATAAATATTGAAGGGTTCAGAGATAAATATTGTGTTCAGAGATGCAAAACTAGGGTGGTTGGGCTGGGAACCCATGCCAAATGAGGACAAGTTTAAGAAATGAAGAATTTAAGGAATGAAGTATTTGAGGGGAGGGCATGATGGTTGTTAGCTGATAGAAGATCATATTTAGGAAGTACTTGGGAGATGTTTAAAGACATATTTTTCTAGAAGAAAAAAATGCTCAGTCTAGTGTATATATTTAAAATGATGAATGGTTTGAAGTTTCAGAGGAAACAGTCACATTCTAGCCTTCAGCATTGCCCCTTAAGGGAGAATGATTTGCATAACTCTGGGAACCGCCATGCTTACCCTCTTTCCAGACTCCTTCTCCCAGTAGTTTGTGCTGCTGTATCCACCACCCATGCAGTGCATGCTGGAGATGGGGCCTGGCTCTAAGCTCTCACATGCTTTCCCAATAGGATACAATTTTCCTACAGGGGTTGGAACTTAGGGATAAGCGCTTTTGGGTGGAAAGGATGCATCCATTGCTGTAAGACCAGGGAAGCTATGAGTAGGGCATAAATTTAGCCTTTCTGGAATGAAAACTTTGATCTGACCCTTTGCTTCCAGGATTAGTCTTATTCTTTTCCTGTCATCGGAGAATGAACATTCAGAATCCTCATGTTCTTTTCTCATTATTGTGACTTTTAGGAAGTCATTATGTTCATGTTAAATCTCTCTTGTACTCTTCATCTTGTCTTGGAGTTAGGATGTCAGTTAGATCCCTTCTACTTTCAGATGCTTATACAGGGTTAGCATATTCCTTCTTAACCTTCAGTTCTGCTAACCACTCTTCTTCATTTCCTTTTCTCTCGCTCCTTTTTCTACACATTCTTACTCTACCCCCTCTGATAGTCTTTCCTCCTCCTTTCTCCACTTCCACTTCTCACTCTTTTCTTCTCTCTCTCCCTTTCTCATATTTGGTGTTGCTATCTGCCATTCAGCTACCTCTGGTTGGACTGCCTTCCCTTCATGATTTAAACATCTCATGTTGCCTATCTTAATTTTAGAAGAGACCTACCCCATTAACTGCTACTCTTTTCCATATTGGATTCCTAATAGATGATTTCCTGGTAGGTCAAAGCAGTAGGCCATTCCCATCGTCTATACTTTGGAACATTCCCCTTGAACTGTACCTAGAACTTCTCATTGGGGCCCAGAAAGGGCAGGGAGGGTCAGAGAGCAATGTTTAACCCAAGAAGCGGCCTGGAATCATGGGCCCAATGGACATGTTGGGTTTGAGGTCAGAACCTGGGCAAGGGAAGGCAGTGATCTATGCTCCAGATAAACCTGGGACTTGCCCAAGAAAAAACTGAAGTTCAACTGAAGAAAACACTAGGACCTATAGCAGTATATAAATGCTTATTGTGGTTCACTGTCCCAGAAAAATACTCCATGATAACCGGCATCTAGTGCCCTGTTAACTACTAGGGTTAACTAGTCAAGCATTTGTATAAATAAATAGGATAATGACTTGAAAATCACATCCTACCTCATTCTGTTGCTTGGCTAGTGATGATGTTTATCACTGAATCACTGCAGCAAATAACAGAGAAAATCCCATGGTGTTTGAAGAAGAACTGGTCCAGGGAGGATGGTCTGACCAGGTGGGCCACTCTGGAAGAGAATTGTGGTGATGACCTCGTTAGTTCTTCAACATCCATACCATAGATGATCAATGTTTACTTAAATAATAATACTAAGTCACATATGTACTGCACGTTAACTGTCACATATTCCACTTGTTAATAAGCTTACTTGCTCTTACTTTTTCATAGTATATGTTTTGACCTTCTCAGGACTTTTAATTTTGTCCCAGTGCTAACTGAATTTTAGCACCTTGACTCGAAAATCACATGCTCTCTTAACTGTTATTTGAAGAAACACAAGCAAGAAAATAATAAAGCATTCATTCTCCTTTAGCTGTAGACAATCTCATATTACTCTGTAACATAAAACATGTCCTTGTGGTTGTTTCTGACAAAGAATTTTTTGAGACTGGACATCAGAAATTGTTGGTATGTGCTTTAAACCTAATTGTGAACCTCTAAAATATCATTTTTATTGGTGGCCTTAATGATGGCCATTGTAGTATTTAAATTGATCTGTTTTCAGAAAGGTGTAGATTATGAGATTTCTCTGTTAAACCAGAAGAGGATCATAGGATTTTCTCATGCCAAGGGTATAGATAGAAAATAAATAACTACCCATGACCCCTTGGACTTCTTGTTTAAAGAGTCAAGGGTCTGTAATCTCATTTAAATTAACAATAGTTTATAAAGTAGTTCACACATGCCATGACTTTTTATTGTAATTTCAAGATATAATTTAATCTCATCGAAGAACCTTTGTTATGTTGGACAATGTAGTTGAGCACAGTTTGGCAAGGAGAGAGGAATAGGGTATAGGTTTTCAGCTGTGGGTCTAGACTGGCTTCAGAGCTGACTAACTTACTGTTCTGATTCCTTTTAGAACCACTTATAAGCAAAATAGAACTGTTCCAAAAGTTCCAAGAGCCTCACAACAGAGCAGGGATTTGTGTTGGAGGACCAGCCAACACGAAAGTGGAAGTAGGACTGTTTTAATATCTTATACCCTATGGTTAACTGTAGACTTAACGGGATTAGAGAACAGAACGCTAGATACTATTAGGGGTAGGGTAGGTAGGGAAGAAGTTCTTCCATATTCCTGATGTTTCCTTTCACATGGATGAAATTGTGATAGCATAGCACTCTTGACCTTTCTCTTCCTTATTCACACTGATCGGTGGGGAATGGAGTAGCTTACCAGATTGGTGATTTTAGAAGGAGAAACCAAGCACGTGTTTTCTATCCCTTTCCTCTCACCTTCCTCTTGGGAGTGAGTGGCTTTCTTCAGGGCAGGCTCTACCCCTGTTTGAGGAGGCTTTGTGGCTGTATGTTCCTGCTAGTTACCAGGGAATAGGTTTTTCTGTCCAATTCTCTGCTTCTGAATTAGGAAATCCAATGACTTCAATGTCTGCTTTGTTATTAGTAAAGGTAATGTTTTAACCACCTGCAGACTCTGTCTTATTTCTCAGATGATTCAGAACCAGGTGGGAAGAGCCATGCTATTTAAAAAAATTTTTTTAAATTTCTTTTCAGTGTTCCAGAATTCATTGTTTATGTACTACACCCAGTGCTTCACGCAATACCTACCCTCCATAATACCCACCACCAGGCTCAACCAACCCCTCACCCCCTGCTCCCCTCCAAAACCCTCAGTTCATTTCTCAGTCTCTCATGGTTCATCTCTCCCTCCAATTTCCCCCAATTCACTTCTCCTCTCCCCATGTCTTCCCTGTTATTCCTTATGCTCCACAAATAAGCAAAACCATATGATAACTGACTCTCTCTGCTTGACTTATTTCACTCAGCATAATCTCCTCCAGGTCTGTCCATGTTGATACAAAAATTGGGTATTCATCCTTTCTGATGGAGGCATAATACTCCATTGTATATATGGACCGTATCTTCTTCATCCATTTGTTGAAGGGCATCTTGGTTCTTTCCACAGTTTGGCGACTGTGACCATTTCTGCTAGGAACATTGGGGTACAGATGGCCCTTCTTTTCACTACATCTTTATCTTTAGGGTAAATACCCAATAGTGCAATTGCAGGGTCATAGGGAAGCTCTATTTTTAATTTCTTAAGGAATCTCCACACTGTTCCAAACTGGCTGCACCAACTTGTGTAAGAGGGTTCTCCTTTCTCCACATCCTCTCCAACACATGTTGTTTACTGTCTTGTTAATTTTGGCCATTCTAACTGATGTAAGGTGGTAGCTCAATGTGGTTTTGATTTCAATCTCCCTGATGGCTAATGATGATGAACATTTTTTCATGTGTCTGATAGCCATTTGTATGTCTTCTTTGGAGAAGTGTCTGTCCATGTCTTCTGTCCATTTTTTGAAGTGATTAACTGTTTTTTGTGTGTTGAATTTGAGGAATTCTTTATAGATCTTGGATATCAGCCCTTTGTCTGTACTGTCATTTGCAAATCCCATTCTGTGGGTTGCCTCTTTGTTTTGTTGACTGTTTCCTTTGCTGTGCAGAAGCTTTTGATCTTGTTGAAGTCCCAAAAGTTCATTTTCACTTTTGTTTCCTTTGCTTTTGGAGACATGTCTTGAAAGAAGTTGCTGTGGCCAATGTTGATGCTCGGCTGATGACCGAGGTTACTGCCTATGTTCTGCTGTAGGATTCTGATGGGTTCCTGCCTCATGTTGAGGTCTTTTATACATTTCGAGTTTATCTTTGTGTATGGTGTAAGAGAATGGTCGAGTTTCATTCTTCTACACATAGCTGTCCAATTTTCCCTTCAACATAGTATTAGAAGTCCTAGCAATAGCAATCAGACAACAAAGAGAAATAAAAGGTATTCAAATTGGCAATGAAGAAGTCAAACTCTCTCTCTTCACAGATGACATGATACTTTATATGGAAAACCCAAAAGATTCCACCCCCAAACTACTAGAACTCATACAGCAGTTCAGTAATGTAGCAGATACAAAATCAACGCACAGAAATAAGTTGCTTTCTTATACACTAAAAATGAAAATACTGAAAGGGAAATTAGAGAATTGATTCCATTTACTATAGCACCAAGAACCGTAAGATACCTGGGAATAAAACTAATCAAAGAGGTAAAGCATACAGAGTACAGGAACAGATAAAGTTCCTGCATTCGAGGAACTACAGAACACTCATGAAAGAAATTGAAGAAGACACAAAAAGATGGAAGACCATTCCATGTTCATGGATTGGAATAATAAACATTGTTAAAATGTCTACACTGCTTAGAGCAATCTATATTTTCAATGCCATTCCAATCAAAATTCCACCAGCATTTTTCAAAGAGCTGGAACAAACAATCCTAGAACTTGTATGAAACCAGAAGAGACCCCAAATTGCTAAGGAAATGTTGAAAAAGGAAAACAAAACTGGGGGCATCACATTGCCTGATTTCAAGCTTTACTACAAAGCTGTGATCACCAAGACAGCATGGTACTGGCACAAAAACAGACACATAGACCAGTGGAACAGAGTAGAGACTCCAGATATGGACCCTCAACTTTATGGTCAAATAATCTTTGACAAGACAGGAAAAAATACCAAGTGGAATAAATAGCAGTGTTATTTACTGCACCCCTTAAAATCCCTAACAATTATTAGTGATATAATCACATATATGGAAATAAAATTTAAACAAAAATGTGTTAGAGCTTTGATTACAACAACAAGAAACCATGAGTTACAGAGATGTCTGGGAAGATCCTGAGAGGGAGGAGTTCTCTGATACGTGTATGCTGAAAGCTCAAGGTATAGTGCTGGTGAGTTCAGGGAGAGAAGTCTACATTCCTTGAACTCAGGAGGACAATGAACAAAGTGTGCTATTGTAGCCTATATGGGTGGGAAAATGTCTCATTGTAATGTTAAGGTTCTGATTCCTGTCCTACTCACCAAAGAGAAGCAGGATACCATTGAATACATTCAACAGTTAGCCACAACGTTTCTGTAGCTTTCCTAGCATGCTATGACCACAGGAAAGAAAATATCACACAGCACTGTATCATTCATTTATTCTGGAGAGTATGTTTGTTTTCAGAATGAAAATGGTTCACTTAAGTTGTAAATGAACTTATCAGCCTTGTTTAAAATCATGCGTGTTCTTAGAAAGCTTCAGCTTCTGTAAGGGTTGGCCATCTTCTTGCAGGTCTGGTGTAAATAAAATGTGCCTCTAGTAATTTCACATCTAACACAGCTTGAAATCTAGTTTCTCTTCTGCATGCTCTAATCCCTTCCCTTTTTTTGGATTAAACACATAATTTCATGACCTGAAAGCCAAAGGCACTATTTTCCTGAGCAGAAAAACTTTAAGGTGGTTATATTTATCCTGGAGTTCATTGAGCTCTAGGGAGTCAGAAGATTCAGTGTGTCCATGCTTCTCTGAAATGTTGTATGAAAATGTGTGTGTGAGAGCACTTTTCTTGAGAGTAAAATGAAGAAAAAGACATTTGTGGGTATGGTAGTTGTGAAGATTAAGAAGAAATTTATTCATTCAATCAAAAATGTGTGTGTGTGTGTGTGTGTGTGAATTACACAGAAACATTTGTAGTAGGGAAAATGCTCAACAAATCTAAAGTTTCCTTTTCTAGGTCACTGGATAAATAAAAAATATTACTTAAGACATTTACATTTTTAAATGTCAGTAATCTTCAAAATGCCTGAAGCCTTTTGAAAACTGAATCTGCAAATTAAAAATGTATTTTCAAGCATTGTTACATTCTGGGGGAGCATGCAGTACAGCTGGGGGTAGGGATATGTTACGATATGTGATTTAACTGCACGGTGATATGGTTAAGAGCTCCTGTTGGGCTTCAGTAAAATGCTACAGTATTGCAGAGTAATAAAATAATAACATACTCAAGGAAAAAGTGTGGAAGAAGAAAAAACATCAACTCGAGAAAAAATAGCTGCTAATGACTGACAGATTCAGAGGTTGTTCTCAGAAAAGTGCATTTTTGGGCACTTGGATGGCTAGTTGGTTAAGCAACTGCCTTCTGCTCAGGTCATGATCTTGGAATCCCAGGATGGAGTTGGGCATTGGGCTTCCTGCCAGAAAAAAATAATTGTTTTTCCTTCTGATTTTGTACATTATTCAGAATGCTCTGTAATTGTGGCATTTCTAAAGATTTTTTAAAAAAACATTTTGTTTATTTATTTGAGACAATGTGAGAGCCAAGTGGGTGTGTGTGGGGGGTGGCAGAGGGAGAGGGAGAAGCAGGCTCCCTGTCGGCGGGGAGCCCAACTTGGGGCTTGATGCCAGGACTCTGGGATCCTGGTCAAAGGCAGATACTTAAGCGACTGAGCCACCCAGATGCCCCTAAAGATTTAAAATTTGAGAAGTAACTTTGGAATCCCATGATTTTCACGAACAGAGCTGTATGAAATTTGAGGAATTTAAGAATAAAATTGGAAGGCAATGGAAAAGAAATTTTGCCATGTAGAACCTAACAAAGTTGTATAGACAAAAGCATATGGATCCATGGCTGAGAATATATTTGGAAGATTGATGTAAATGACTTTTAAGGAAGGACAGCTAATCAACAGTGTAAACCCCTGGAGAGTTCTGCTGGCAACTCTGTTACAACTTAGCAACATTTCTCAACATTTTAGGAACTCACTTTAGCTGTGTTTCTCTATTTCCTTTGCTGTGCAGAAGCTTTTGATCTTGATGAAGTCTTAGCTAAAAGTTCATTTTTGCTTTTGTTTCCTTTACCTTTGGAGCCATATCTTGAAAGAAGTTGCTGTGGCTGATGTTGAAGAGGTTACTGCCTATGTTCTCCTCTAGGATTTTGATAGATTCCTGCCTCATGTTGAGGTCTTCTGTCTATTTCGAGTTAATCTTTGTGTATGGTGTAAGAGAATGGTCGGGTTTCATTTTTCTATACATAGCTGTCCAATTTTTCCAGCACCATTTATTGAAGAGACTGTCTTTTTTCCACTGGATATTTTTTGGTCTTTGTCAAAATTATATGAGCATAGAATTGAGGGTCCATATCTGGAGTCTCTACTCTGTTCCACTGGTCTATGTGTCTGTTTTTGTGCCAGTACCATGCTGTCTTGGTGATCACAGCTTTGTAGTAAAGCTTGAAATCAGGCAATGTGATGCCCCCAGTTTTGTTTTCCTTTTTCAACATTTCCTTAGCAATTTGGGGTCTCTTCTGGTTTCATACAAGTTCTAGGATTGTTTGTTCCAGCTCTTTGAAAAAGGCTGGTGGAATTTTGATTGGAATCATGAGAGACTATGGATTCTGAAAAACAATCTGAGGGGTTTGAAGTGTCGGGGGAGTGGGAGGTTGGGGTGCCAGGTGGTGGGTATTATAGAGGGCACGGATTGCATGGAGCACTGGGTGTGGTGAAAAAATAATGATACTGTTATGCTGAAAATAAATAAATGAAAAAAAAAAAGAAAGTATAGATTTCTCTAGGCAGTATAGACATTTTAACAATGCTTATTCTTCCAATCCATGAACATGGAATGGTCTTCCATCTTTTTGTGTCTTCTTCAATTTCTTTCATGAGTGTTCTGCAGTTACCCGAGTACAGATCCTTTACCTCTTTGATTAGTTTTATTCCCAGGTATCTTACAGTTCTTGGTGCTATAGTAAATGGAATCAATTCTCTAATTTCCCTTTCAGTATTTTCATTTTTAGTGTATAAGAAAGCAACTTATTTCTGTGCATTGATTTTGTATCCTGCCACATTACTGAACTGCTGTATGAGTTCTAGTAGTTTGGGGGTGGAATCTTTTGGGTTTTCCATATAAAGTATCATGTCATCTGCGAAGAGAGAGAGTTTGACTTCTTTGCCAATTTGAATACATTTTATTTCTTTTTGTTTTCTGATTGCTGTTGCTAGGACTTCGAATACTATGTTGAACAAGAGTGGTGAAAGTGGGCATTCTTGTTGTGTTCCGGATCTCAAAGGGAAGGCTGTCAGCTTTTCCCCATTGAGAATGATATTTATTGTGGGTTTTTCATAGATGTTATGAAATTGAGGAATTTTCCTTCTATCTCTATACTTTGAAAACTTTTAATCAGAAAGAGATCCTGTATTTTGTCTAGTGCATTTTCTGCATCAATTGCAAGGACCATGACCATGTGGTTCTGCACAGCAAAAGAAACAGTCAACAAAACAAAGAGGCAGCCCACAGAATGGGAGAAGATATTTGCAAATGACAGTACAGACAAAGGGCTGATATCCAAGATCTTTAAAGAACTCCAACTCAACACATACAAAACAGATGATCACGTTAAAAATGGAAAGAAGACATGGACAGACACTTCTCCAAAGAAGACATACAAATGGCTAACAGACACATGAAAAAATGTTCCTCATCACTAGCCATCAGGGAGATTCAAGTCAAAACCACATTGAGCTACCAATGATTTTTAAGGCAAATCCTTACATATTTAGAGACTCAAAAACCATCAAAAACCTGATCTATTACCTTATAGGGAAGCAGTAAGGCTAACAGCATAAAGTACAGGGACTTTGGAGGCAAGCATACCTGAAATTCAATTCTCACTTACTATAATGTGGAGTTGGCTAGCTGAGACACAAGTTTTTTTTCTCATATAAAACAAGGATGAACTAAAATAACATGTAATTAGAGGTTGCCACAGATTAGACAATAAATAAACATTAGTTTTGATCTCTGTTTCCTCTCAGTCTCCCTTGTGGTTTCACTTCACAAGTGGAAGGAACATTGTAAAGATCTGGCCAGCTTCCCACATGCAGAAACCCAGAGAAAGAGGAGGATCACCTCCATCCTAATGGTTCCTGCCTCTCTCTATCAGGTGGATCTTTCTATCTAACTCAGTACTTGCACCCCCCCAATGTATGTGAGTCCCATTTTCTCTTAATTTGACTTCCAGAAACATTGCCAAAAAAAAAAAAAAAAAAAAAAAACCACAGCAGCCTCAAGATCTATAGCACAATCTCTAAGAGAGGATCATCCTTGAATCACTTCTCAGTTTCTCTTTCTCCAGGGAACAAGAAAGAAAAAGGCCAGATAAATAGAAAATACTGCCATGCACAAACATAAAGAGGAGGAAGCGTTGAAAATAAAAAGAAATGAGATAAAGTAATCCTAGAGATAGTGGAAAGATCCCAACCACACAAAACAAAAAAGAAGGAAAAATGTTAAAGCCAAAGAGAGAATTAGAGAGACTGAAACAAAGAGAAGGAAATAGGAAAAGAGGGTGCATTATGTGACAAGATGGGGTATATGTAGAAAAGTGATGACCAGGTGGATCTTTGCAGGAGGGAACAGAGAGAAGCACATCAAGAGACAGAGAAGTAAGGACCCAAATTTTGGCACAGAAAAAAATGAGAAGAAAAGCCAAATGTGGAAAGACTGCTGGCCAGGCAGGATTGGCATGGCTCCCTGGTCATGAGGAATCAGAACTAAATAGCCAGGTACTACAGTTCTGCTCCCTCAAGTTCTAGAAATACAAGATCGACCTTCTGGATTGTCTCCCTCTTTGCAGCAATTAGAGACAGGTCTTCGTAAATCAGACAGGCCCCACCAGATGCATGCGCGCCAGATGCTCCCCAGCCAGAGCCATGAGGGCTGGTGGGCAGACTCTGAGAACCTGATGGAACCTCAGAGGGGTGATCAAGAGAATGGAGTAGCTGGGAGAGAACTGGAAAAGGAGAGACAGAGCTAGGCATCTAGAGAGGGAGAAGTGGACAAGGTGGGGGTTAATGGAGTCTCCTTCATGACCTCTGTGTGAAGAGCTTGATGTGATCTGAACACAGGTGGTCATTGAGAGAGCCAGGAGCTATTCATCTTTGATGGATTCAACTGACTCAGGGTCAGCTTTCATGCAGAAGTGAGCACATTCACTAACCTTCTCCATGGACTTTGGTACATGAAGGTGATGACATTGGCTGTGCTGATCTCAGACCCAGAGGAGGGATCCACAGGCATAGAGTGAGGGTGTAGTGAATTCTGCTGCAAACCAGCAGCTTGTTTATAGGGCAAGGAGGACATGTACACAGGCAGGTGTGAGCTTCTAACTGGTTTCTGTTGGGAGCCAACTGTAATAAGGCCAACAATCTCTTGTGAAGTGTTACCATTCTAACTGGATCCCTGGGGAGAGTCTTATACCAGTTCATTCCAAGGCTCCCTTGTGAGGCTCTGTCCATGGCAGGCATCCTGGAAGGTCTAGAATAGTCTCAGGTTTTCCCAGGAAAGTTCTACTCCATTTACCAGATAACCTGATAGACAAGGTGGCCTGGCAAGTATCATTATCCCTGTGTCAGCTTCAAAACTGGGAGCCCTTTAACTATGATCTACTAATTTTATTTTGAATTGATTTTCTAGTTACAGGTTCTATGTCATAGGCAACATTCCTTGTGTCCCCAGTTAAATATAATTTCATGCCATTATGGTACATTCAACACAATAATTAACATTGGCTAAGTACCACTTTACTCCAGTCGCCTTATTAAATGCTGTCAATAGGGTGATAAACGCAGTGTCACAAGCTCTCCTTGGTAACATGCTCCCCTCCTAACCGCCATCCTCTACCTTTTCCTCTTCACACTTCATTTCTTGAAATCTGGAAGAACCTTCCTTCTCTGATGCACCCACTGTTCTTCCAAAATCCTCCCTGCCTCATACTGAATTTGATTCTGCATAACCCAAAGAACCACAGTTATCCTCATATATCCTCTAAAGCTCTTCTTTCTACTCCTGGAGAGCCTGGACTCCTATAAAATTGAAATTTATGATGCTTGTGTCCTGACTCATTCTATATGTGCGGGATGGCTTTTTCTCTGCATGCTACCATACACTGGGTCTTACAAAATCTAATTTAATTGGGGCATTTAAAAAAAATATTTTATTTATTTATTTGACAGAGAGAGAGAGAGAGAGAATCACAAGCAGGCAGAGAGGCAAGCAGAGAGAAGGGGAAGCAGGTTCTCCACCGTGCAGAGAGCCTGATGCAGGGCTCGATCCCAGGACCCTGAGATCACGACCCGAGCCGAAGGTAGAGGCCCCACCCACTGAGCCACCCAGGTGCCCCTAATTGGGGCATTTTTTTTTTTTTTTTTACCATAACTCAGTTTGGAGTAAGACACAATTTTAAAACCTAAGGCACAAAAACTAAGCTTCAGGATACTGACCTTTGCAGTACAAGGTGTCTGACATTCCTTCAGATATCCATCCAAAACCTTAAAAAAAAAAAAAAGGACCAACTTGTCCAGTTCTTTAAAAATAGCTATTTCTGGGGGCGCCTGGGTGGCTCAGTGGGTTAAGCCGCTGCCTTCGGCTCAGGTCATGATCTCAGGGTCCTGGGATCGAGTCCCGCATAAGGCTCTCTGCTTCCCTCTCTCTCTCTCTCTGCCTGCCTCTCCATCTACTTGTGATTTCTCTCTGTCAAATAAATAAATAAATAAATCTTAAAAAAATAGCTATTTCTGTACCTTCAATTGATATGCTAAGAAGGAATGTTCTTGCTCTCCTCACTTCCCTATAACCTCTCATCCACATTTTATGACTGAATTCCAATCCAAATATGGGGTTTTTCATCCAAGCCCCAAATCTGGGTGAAAAAGTAATTGTAGTTGACCCTGGGACAAATGAGGGGTTAGAGTCACCACTCCCATGTGCAGTCAGAAATCTGCATAAAACTTTAGCTCCCCCAAAACTAATAGCCTAGTGTTGACTAGAAGCCTTACTGGTCACATAAACAATCAATTAATAATCAATTAATATTTTGTATTTTATATGTATTATATATTGTATTTGCACAATAAAGCAAGCTAGAGGAAAGAAAATGTTATTAAGAAAATCATTAGGGGGGCGCCTGGGTGGCCCAGTGGGTTAAAGCCTCTACCTTCAGCTCGGGTCATGATCCCAGGGTTCTGGGATCGAGCCCCGAGTTGGGCTCTCTGCTCAGCAGGGAGCCTGCTTCCTCTTCTCTCTCTGCCTGCCTCTCTGCCTACTTGTGATCACTATCTGTCAAATAAACAAATAAAATGTAAAAATATAAAATCATTAGGAAGAGGAAATACATTTAGAGTACTGTACTTTAAAAAGTCCACATGTAAGTGGCATTGCACAGTTCAGACCTGCGTTGTTCAAGGGTCACTTCTAAATCAAAACAAGTGATGTCCAAAGTCATATAATTTCTAGAGCTATTAGGGCAGAGTTGTTGGCTCTATTGATGCTACATGAGGTAAGTCTCTATATATTTCCTTTTATTTATTTTCTCTAGTGACATTCCATAAATTTATATGCATCTTTCCATGAAGAATTAACTGTTTTCAGTAGGGTTATTCCTATGTACTTTATATCTTGGATACTATTTAAACTGGTATCTTAAAATTTCAATTTTCTAATATGTTTGCAGGTATATAGATTGCAATTCACTTTTGCATATTGATTTTGTCCAGTAACCTTGTTAAAACCTATGAATTTTAATAAATTATCTGTACATTCTTTCAGTTTTTCTATGAAGACCACCACATGTCATCTGTAAATGAAGACAGTTTTGCTTTTTCATTTCCAGTTCTTATAACAATTACCTACTTCCCTCGGTTTATTGTATTTTCTAGGATCTTCAGTACAATCTTAAGTATGTATACACAATGGAATATTACTCAGCCATCAAAAAATGAAATCTTGCCATCAGCAATGATGTGGTATCATGTTACATGAAATAAGTCAGAGAAAGACAATATCATGTGATCTCACTCATATGTGGAATTTAGGAAAGAAAACAGATGAACATACGGAAAGGGGAAAAGAAGAAAGGAGAGAGGGTAACAAACCATAAGGGACTCTTAATGATAGAGAACAAGCTAAGTGTTGATGGAGGGAGGAGGGGGGTGGGGATGGGCTATTAAGGGGGGCACTTGTGATGAGCACTGGGGTTGTATGTAATTGACAAATCACTGAATTATGCTCCAGAAATCAGTAACCAATATTGCACTGTACAATTACCAACTAAAATTTAAATGAAATAAAATACTACCTTGACTAAAAGTAGGCATAATAGTTACTTAGGCTTAATTATGATCTGAAGGCAATTTTAATGTTTCAGTTTTGGAGGGTATTTGCTATTGAGTTTTGGAGTATAATCACTTTAATAGCTTAAGGAAGTTCACTTTTATTCCTGGTCTGCTGAGAAGTGTTGCTTTTTAAAAAATTATAAACAGGTATAAATGTTGAATAAAACAGATGCCTTTCCTGATCTACTGAGATGATCATATGGTTTTTCTTCATTTGTTCTGTTAGGGTAGTCATTTACATAATTCATTTTTAAAGAGAGATTTTACTTATTTATTTCACAGAGAGAAAGAGAGAGATCTCAAGTAGGCAGAGAGGCAGGCAGAAGGGAGGGGAAGCAGGCTTCCAGCTGAGCAGAGAGCCTGAAGCAGGGCTCTGTCCCAGGACCCTGAGATCATGACCTGAGCTGAAGGCAGAAGCTTAACCTGCTGAGCCACCAAGGCGCCCCTCATTTTCTGATGTGCTATCAACTCTGAATTACTGGAATAAACTCAGTTTTGTTCAGGACATAAGATATTACATTTTTAATACATTGTAGGCACAGTTTTCTTTAAGAATTTTGCAACTATGTTTGAGAGTGAGTGAGATTAGTTGATTTTTTCTATCAAGTTTTGGTATTGAAGTTATCACCTAAAAAGCTGAGGTGTCCTATGTCTGGTTCTTTATAGAAATATTATAGAAATTGTTTTCAAGTGTTTATTTCAATTTTAGTTAACATAAATGGTAAATTTGGTTTCCGGTGTGGAATTTAGTAATTCCTCACTTACATGTAACACCCAGTGCTCATCACAAGTGCCCTCCTTCATAGTCATCACCCTTTTAGCCCATGCCCCACCCATCTCCCTCCATCAACCCTCTGTTCTCGCTAGCTAAGTCATTTATGGTCCACTTCCCTCTCTCTTTTTTCCCCCTTTCCCTATGTTCATCTCCTTTCTTTCTTAAATTCCACATATAATTGAAATCATATAATATCTGTCTTTATCTGACTGTTTCACATAGCATAATACTCTCTACCTCCATCCATGTCATTGCAAATAGCAAGATTTCATTCTTTTTGATGGCTGAGTACTATTCCATCATAGATGTATACATACATGTATATATATACCACATCTTCTTTATCCATTCATCATTCATTGGACCTTTGTACTCTTTTCATAGTTCAGCTACTGTTGACAATGCTGCTTTAAACATCGAGGTGCATGTGCTCCTTCAAATCAGTATTTTTGTATCTTTGGGTAAATACCTAGTAGTGAAATTGGTCGGTCTTAGGTTAGTTCTATTTTTACCTTTTTGAGGAACCTGTATACTATAACAGCAAAAATCAACTATTGGGACCTCATTAAGATACAAAGCTCAGCACAGTGAAGGAAACAATCAACAAAGCTAAAAGACAACCTATGGAATGGGAGAAGATATTTGCAAATGATGTATCTGATAAAGGATTAGTATCCAAAATCTAGAAATTTTTTTTTAAATTTCAATTCAACTTTTGTATCAACATGGATGGGACTGGAGGAGATTACGCTGAGTGAAATAAGTCAAGCAGAGAGAGTCAATTATCATATGGTTTCACTTATTTGTGGAGCATAAGGAATAACAGGGAGGATATTAGGAAAAGGAAAGGAAAAGTGAATTGGGGAAATCAGAGGGGGAGAGGAACCATGGAGAGACTGTGGGCTCTAAGACACAAACTGAGAGTTTTGGAGAGGAGAGGGGTGGGGGGGATGGATGAGCCTCGTGGTGGGTATTAAGGAGGGCACGTATTGAATGGAGCAGTGGGTGTGGTGCATAAACAATAACTCTTGGAACACTGGAAAAATAAAACAAAATAAAAAAATTAAAATTTCAGTATAGCTAATGTACAGTTTTATTTTAGTTTCAGGTATACCATATAGTAAATCAGGTGTCCCATAGAGTGATGGTACCATTTAGTACCACATGGTGACACATCACACAGTGCTCATCATGACAAGTGCACTCCTTAATCCCCATCACCTATTTTACCCATCACTCCATCCACCTCCCCTCTGGTAAGTGTCAGTTTGTTCTCTACAGCTAAGAGTCTGTTTCTTGGTTTGCCTGCCTCCTTTTTAATTTTTTTTAATCTTTGCTCTTTTTTTGTTTCTTATATTCCACCCTTAATGAAAGCATGACATTTGTCTTTCTCTGACTGATGTATTTCACTAAGCATTATACTCTCTAGCTCCCATCATGTTGTTGCAAGTGGGAGGATTTCATTCTTTTCTATGGCAGAATAATATTCCATTGCATATATACATATATACCACAACTTCTTTATCCATTCATCTCTCCATAGACACTTGGGATGTTTCCATAATTTGGCTATTGTAAATAATGCTGATAGAAACATGTATTATCCCTGCCTATATCCTCCCTATAATGTTTTTGTATTTCTGAGGTAGGAACCCAGTGGTAGTATTACTGGATTGTAGGGTAGTTCTACTTTTAACTTTTTGAGGAAACTCTATACTGTTTTCCACAGTTGCTGCACCAGTTTTTAAACCTGTTATCAGATATGTCATTTGCAAATCTCATCTCTTGTTCAGTCGGTCACCTCTTATTTTGTTTTGTCAGTTGTTTCCTTCACTGTGCAGAAATTTTATTTTGATGGAAATCTAATATTTTATTTTTGCCTTTATTTCCTGGCCTCAGGAGATATATCTGGAAAAAATGTTGCTATAGCTGATGTCAGAGAAATTACTGTCTGTGCTCTCTTCATTCTACTTTGAGTTTTGCATATGGTGTAAAAAATGGTCCAGGATCATTCTTTTGCATGTAGTTCTCCAGTTTTCCCAACACCATCTGTTGAAGATACTGTCTTTTTCCTACTGGATATTCTTTCATGCTTTAGTCTAAGATTAGTTTCCCATAGGACTATGAGTAAAGCATTTCTAGGTTTTCTATTCTGTTCCATTGATCTGTGTGTCTATTTTTTTTGGTTGGTACCAGCGTGTTTTGATTACTAGAGCTTTGTAATATAACTTTAAATCTGAAATTGTGATACCTTCAGATTTGCTTTTCTTTTTCAAGATTGCTTTAGCTATTTGGGGTCTTGGTGGTTACATATAATTTTTAGGATTTTTTGTTCTAATTCTGTGAAAAATGCTGTTGGTATTTTGATAGGAATTGCACTAAATGTGTAGATAGCTTTGGGTAGTATGGACATTTTAACGTGTTTTCTTCCAACCCAAGAACATGGAACATGTTTCAATTTCTTTGTGTCATCTTCAATTTTATGGAAATATTCTTAAGCTAATGATTTATCTTTATGATTACAAGTGTGTTCATTTTTCCCTTCTTCTTTTGTCATTGTGGAAAATAATATTTTTCTAGTACTTTTTTCCTATTTATCTAAGCAGATGTCATAAATTTTCCATGGTATTATGTTAGAAATTAAAAAGCTTATATTAGTAGTCTATTGCTGTATAACAAATTACCACAAATTCAGGGACTCAAAGTAATACAAATTTACTATCTTACAATTTCCTTGGGTCGGGAGTCTGGGTATGGTTAGCTGGGCATTCTGCTCAGGGTCTCACCAGGCTGAAAGCAAGGTGTCAACCAGGCTGTGATTTTCTTCTGAGGCTCAGGGTCCTCTCCCAAGCTCACTGGTTATTGGTAAGATCTATATTCTTTGCAGTTGTACCAATGAGGTACTCATGTCCTTGGTGCCTATCAATCAGCCATTGCTGTCAGCTCCTGGAGGCTGCCTGTAATTGCTTGCCACATGGATGCTCAGGCAGTTTACAATATGGATGTATGCTCTCTTCCAGGCCAGCTGGAGCATTATCTTTCTTTGACTTGCAGCTCCTCTCTAGTCTGCTACACTGGAATTTTACACAAGATAAATTTTATATTTTGACTTCCATTGTTGAGAAGACAGCTGTCAATCTAATTGTGCTTCTTTTGAAGGGAATCGGTCCTTTTCTTCAGGCAGCTTTTTTTTTTTTTCTCTGAGTCCCTCATTTTCAGATGTCCTAATGGTGTGCCTATGTGTGTATTTCTTTTTACAAGTAACATATTATGGTATACTTAGGGCCTCTGTAATCTGTGCGCTGGTGTCTTCTTAAGTTTTGGAAAAATCTTGGCTATTTTCTCTTCAGATAGTATATTTGCTCTATCTATTCTTTGTTTCATCTTCTTTGTGACGTATCTCCCACTTTACTAATCCTCTTATCAGCCCTCCCTAGATCTACTTAAATGTAGATTGACTGTTCCTGGGTCTTAGATCCCAAATTCTTCACTGCCTTTTTAATGCTTTAGTTCTTTCAAGTGGATGGTTTAAAATATTTTATCCAGCTTTTGTTGTTCTGAGTGACATAGCTGATCCAAATTACACGGTCCATCAATATCAGAAACAGGAAGCCTCTTATAATTCATTCTGTAACATCTGTAGTTATGGGCCCCTTTCAGTCTTAGTATTGTTTAAGTCCATTTATTTTTGATCAGTCATGCCACAGACCTGTGAAGTTATTAATTTCTTCTATCAATTTCATCAGTCTCTGGATTTGTTTGAATCAATCTATTATATGCATTTTTATTCCTTCTATGTTCCTTGCATAATCTATTATTCTGGAATTGAGTTGGTAGCTTAGTTTATTACTTTTTAACACTTCTTTTTTTCCTAATAAAAGAAAGTATTGCTCCAGGTACATCCCACAAAATTGTAAGTAGTTTCATTACTAATTTGGGGCTTGCAAATTTTTGTAATTATTACCACAATCAATTTTTGTGTTGAAGGCCTGACATGAAGTATCAGGTAGAAGGAACTGAGGTAAATAAGCCTTCAGCAGGGGGTTTTATGTTAGGCTTTAGGCTGTGTTTAATGTTTTCTGTAGTTGTGGGGTCAGAGGCCAAAATTTCCTCACCTGTCCTTGCTTTTGTTTCCTTTGTTGTCTTTTTTGTTTCTCTATAAACTCCTTCTTAAATAGGGTCTGAGTGTTACAGCTCTTTCAGCTGTGATCCTGAAATTCTACAGCCTTATTGATGTGGTGGTAAGGTAGAGGCGAGTGGAAGCATTCCACAGTTCTATGATTAGGTCTCAGTCTTACAGTGAGCCAGTGTCCTTGGGCTCTAACAACCTTCACTGGTCCCTCTCAGCACTACTGTTTGTTTTGTTTTTGTCTATTGTTGTTGTTGTTCTTTCATGGATCCTTCCCCTGATTTGTTAGATTCTCATCAAAATAATTTTCCTTGATGGTAAACAGTGTTCTCTGGGCTTATTTCCAGATGCTAGCTTGTCCCTTCCCCCTGCTAAAGCACAAGGGATTTTTTTTCCCTCATTGTTATCATGACCAGAGTTGGGCTGCTGGAAGTAAAACTCACGAAACTATGAGAGCTCCTCTGAGGGTAAGCCCTGAGTTTTTATCTCTGAAGTTAGTCCATTCTCAGTCTCTAATAACTGGTCAGTTTCCCTTTAAGTAATCTGACCAGGCTCCAGTTGCATATTTTACTCCCAGAGAGCTTATGATTTTCTGTGTTCACCTGTCTCCCAGTTTTTGGGGTGGTGGTTTCCCCTGCGACTTCAATTCTCTGATAGATCTAAGAAGTGTTGTTGATTTTCCCTTGGTGAGGATGGGAGTGCGAGCCTCTTACTTCCAAGCTCTTTACTCTTTCCATGTTGGAGTAGTCTTATATTCATTCCTTGGAGGTATATTAATTACAATTATGTTTCTTAATTTCCAACCATAAGAGTTTCCTTCTAGTTATTGTTTTGTTACTGCTTTCTCATTTAACCTCATTATGGTCAGAGAACTTGGTCTGTGTGACTTCATATCTTTGAAATGTTTTGAGATTTACTTTATGAACTAGTATATTGTCTATTTTGAGACATTTTCAATTTGTGTTGAAAATAATATATACCTGGTACCTGTTACTAGGTCAGTCAGTGTGCTGGAAGGAAATGGTTGACACACCAAATAGGACTGATGAGGGTGCTTACCAGGATGTGGAAGGATTAAGGGAAATCAAAAAGGGATGGTGAATCATCCTGGGATCTCAAGAGCAGGGAGCAGGTACCACCTATGGGGACAGGGAAGGGAGCTGTAGAAGGCCACCTGACAGTAACTCTGGGATATCAGAGATGAAGCAGGAGAATAAATATTCCTATGCCTTCTTCTCCTGCCTTCCTCTATCTTACTAAGTAACTCTTACTAGCTAAACCCGACCAGTATGTAGAGGCAACAAAACCCACTGAGGCAGCCAACAACGGTCTGTCTATGAGGACAGAGACCAGAGAGAAAATGTGTGTATTTCATTCTAAAGAGGCAAAAAAGGTATCTATCTACCTTCTATTCAGATAGAAGGTAGAGTGGACCTTTCAAACAAATGGAACACATGGGTGGGGAAATATAAGCACTGGAGAAAGGAGGAGATGGATAAAGTCAATGAGAAAAATGTTGACATTGTAGGAAGTATTCCCATAATTATTCCCACAAGGTTTTCATGGGTTGCACTAAATGGCATGTGCAGGAGTCCTACTGTAAATGAGCAAAGGTGATGAATGTTAGGATTTAGCTGAGCAGGAATGTGAGGCTGATGGGAACAAGGGAAAGACGACTGCTGGGTGAGTGAAGTTTGGGTTGAAGTAAGAGATGAAAGGGGCAGAATTTAAGTAGGTGTCCATGCTTGTGGGCAGGCAGGAAGGCATGATTGGGTATAACTTGGGAAACCTGGAGTAGAAGTAGGCTTAGATAGAGAAAAACACCCAGGTTTTAGAGCAGGTTTTATCACAAGTACTTACATAGATTGTTGCCATGGCAGTGCCAGCAGAAAGCTTGCTCACAGTAAACCAGAAATGTCTTTGTAGATAGAATTCTGAATCATAAATTCTTGGTTTCCCTACTGCCTCTTCTTTTCCCATATCAATACCTCTCATCATCTGCCTCATTCTGCTCTTTTAATACTTTATCTCCTGACCAGGGTTATTCAAGCTCAGCACTAATGATTCCTTCAGCTGCATAATTCTTTACTGTGGGTGCTGTTCTGTGAATTGTAGGATGTTTGCGGCACCCCTAGCCTCTACCTATTAGGTGTCAGTAGCACATACCCTCCTTCTTTTGTGACAATTAGAAAAGGTCTTCAGATATTGCCAAATATCTCCTGGGGGAGAGAATCATCCCTGCTGAGAATCCCTGAGCTAAGACATTAGGTAACTGACTGGGATAGGGGAGAAAGAAGGATGTGAACAGTGTCTCAGGAAATGTAGTGCATTATAAATAAAACAAGACATAGGGAGGAATCTTCATGAAGAAAGGGAAACATTTAAATTGTAAAACCTGCATCCAGGCCAGTGACAAAATCTTCTAGTGGAAGCAGCCAAATGCACAAATAAGTTAAAGTGCTCTTTTTAATATTCTTATAAAATGCAGATGTCATGGGAAGCTTCCCTGACTCCAGGAGATTTTGTTCTATAGCTACCACTCCCAGTTCATCGTTTGAGGAAGTGGGTGCTCTCCTCAGATTTCCTGATCTTGCTTCTGCCTTCCCACTTCCCCATTAATAATTCACATGCATCTGGCATAGACCTCCTCCTCTTGTTTCCTTTGAGGAGTAATACAGTCCTCTTCCGCCATTCTTACTTTATCTGGGAACTTCTTGGATAATTTTGATGCCATCATATAGGGATAATGTCACACACCTCTTAGCATATTTCTCTCACCTACTGCCTTTCCCCTAACTTCTGTACATCCCTTTGTTTCCCTTATAGCTTTCAGTATGATCTTTTCCTTAAGATGAAGTTCCTGCTATTTGCCTTTACCCTGGAAAGAAATGCTCCAAAGAATGGACTGGTCATTGTATTACTTTCTTCTCTTGAGGAGTCTACTACTTATCCCCCAATTTTGGAATAAACTTTTCCATTTCATTATGCTTGTCCCTCCAATTATGAACATGTTTCAGTAAGAGGAATTTGGAAGGATCAATCTACACTGGGTGTAAATCAGACAGATGAACATTAGACATCATCAGGATCTTCTGGGTTAGATGCCTGTAGGAAGAAATCTTTGAATGTTCTTTCTTAGAGCCTTTCAGCATGGGAATGTTACCCAGTTGTCAGGACTCAGGGAGGGAGCTTCTCTTCCAGGAGGCTTCCCACTAGACAAACTCTGCTTAGGCCAGGCTGGTCCTCCCAAGGGCCCTCACCATGGCCCCCTTCATTTCCTTGTTTCGAAAACTATAGATGATGGGGTTGCACATCGGGGTGATGATGGTGTAGAGGAGGGAGAAAGGCTTGTCTTTGTCAGGGCCATGTGTGCTGCGAGGGTTCATATAAGAGAACATGGCTGAGGTGTAGAAAAAGATGACCACAGTCAGGTGGGAGGCACAAGTAGAGAAGGTCTTTCCACGACCTGAGGAGGAGGCTCTGCCAAGGATGGAGGCCAGGATGCGTGCATAGGAGATGACAATGAGCACCATGGGGCTGAGCAGCACCACGACGGCATCAGCAAAGATTGTCTTCAGACTAAACTGAGGGTCTCCACAAGAGAGAGTGATCACTATGGGGGCCTCACAGAAGAAGTTTTCTATGTGGTTGTCTCTACAGAATGGACCACGAAATGTCATATAATCAAGCAGAATGCCATTGATCAGCCCGAAGAACCAGGCAGTACTCACCAGCTTCACACAAACCTGCCGGCTCATGATCTGAGCATAGCTGAGTGGGTGGCAGATGGCAACATAACGGTCATAGGCCATAAAAGCTAAAAGGATGCACTCGGCCACACCTACACCAAAAACCAGATACATCTGGGTCAAGCAGGAGGCAAAGGAGACAATGTGGTTCTTGACCACCAGGTGGATCAGCATCTGTGGGATGGTGGTGGTGATGAAGCAGACATCCAGGAAGGACAGGTGGCCAAGGAAGAAGTACATGGGGCTGTTGAGCCTGGGGTCTGTCCAGGTGATGAAGATGATGAGGCCATTCATGGCCATGGCAAGGCTGTAGAGGGCTAGGAAGAGTGCAAAGAGCAATGCCCGAGTGGAAGAGGAGCTCTGTTCAAAGCCCACGAGGATAAACTCTGCCACTGTTGTTCCGTTCCTTAGGTCCACCATCTGTGGTCTGCTTGAAGAGGGAGGACAGGAAAAGTACATAAGAGATCATTGTGTATAGACACTACCTAGTTGTATAAAAACAGTTTAGGACAAATGAATGAAAAAGAAAGGAATTTTAGTACATTCCATGTGAGTCTCAGAAGAGTCATGGGCACTGAAAATGCCAGTGGTGAAAGATCTGGGAACCAGGTGACAACATTTAGAAGGAAACTTTAAAGAAGACTCGGTGATGAGTATTAAGGACAGCACATATGAAGCACTGGGTGTTAAACACAAACAATGAACCATGGAACACTACTTCGAAAACAAATGATGTACTGTACGGTGACTAACATAATGTAATAAAAAAAAAGACCAAGGAGAATCTGAGAGGTCCATTTAAATATCAAGAAAGTACTTGTGATGAGCACTACATGTTATATGTAAGTGTTGAATCATTAAATTCTACTTCTGATACCAATATAACCCTTTATGTTAACTAACTAGAATTTAAATTAAAAACTTGAAACACAAATAAATAAAAAGTAAGTTTATAATAACTCTTAATGGGTTCTGCATCTAGAAGAGTGAATTTTCTTTTTCTATGTAATCTCAATGAATAGAACTTAAACTAGAGAGTAGATATGTCTGAGAAAAAAATGACTGATATTTCTAGATGTACATTTCCCCCTCTCTTTACTATAAAAGTAATGCCTGTTCATTATAGAACATTTAGAAAATACTAAAAAACAAAAGCAAAATTAAGTAAATTAAAAGAATAATCAAGACAATATGGTACTGGCACAAAAAACCGACACACACACAGATCAATGAAATAGAACAGAAAATCCAGAAATGGACCCTCAACTCTATAGTCAACTAATCTTCAAAAAGGCAGGAAAGAACATCCAGTGGAAAAAGGACAGCCTCTTTAATAAATGGTGTTGGGAAAATTGGATAGCTACATGCAGAAGAATAAGACTGGACCATTCCCTTACACCATACACAAAAATAGACTCAAAAATGGATGAAAGCCCTAATGTGAGACAGGAATTCATCAAAATCCTAGAGGAGAGCACATTCCGTGTGAGTATCAGAGGAGAACACAGGCATCACCCTCTTCAATATCTGCTCTAGACACGTCTACAAAGGCAAGGGAAATAAAGGCAAAAGAAGAACTTTGGAACTTCATCAACATAAAAAGCTTTTGCACAGCAAAGGAAACAGTCGACAAAACAAAAAAGCAACTGACAGAATGGGAGAAAATATCTGCAAATGACATATCAAATAAAGGGCTGGTATCCAAGATCTATAAGAACTTACCAAACTCAACACCCAAAGAATAATCCAATCAAGAAATGGGCAGAAAAACAATCTGAGGGGCATGGATTGCATGGAGCACTGGGTGTGGTGCAAAAATAATGAATACTGTTATGCTGAAAATAAATAAATTAATTAAAAAAAGAGAAATGGGCAGAAGACATGAACAGACATTCCTCCAAAGAAGACATCCAAATGTCCAAAAGACACATGAACAAATGCTCAATATCACTTAGCATCAGGGAAACACAAATCAAAACCACAATGAGAAACCACCTCACACCAGTTGGAATGACTAAAATTAACCAGTCAGGAAACAACAAGTGTTGGTGAGGATACAGAGAAAGGGAACCCCTCTTACACTGTTGGTGAGAATGCAGTCTTGCACAGCCACTCTGGAAAACAGTATGGAGATTCCTCAAAAAGTTAAAAGTAATAGTACCCTATAATCCAGCAACTGTACTTCCATGTATTTATCCAAAGGTTAGAAACACTGTGATCAAAAGGAGCACCTGCATCCCAATGTTTATAGCAGCAATGACCACGTTAGCCAAACTGGAAAGAGCCCAGATGTCCGTTGACAGATGAATGGATAAAGATATTATACATATGTAATTAGTGAAATATTGCTCAGCAATCAAAAAGGATGAAATCTTACCATTTGCAACAATGTGGATGGAACTGAAGGGTATTATGCTAAGTGAAATAATTCAATCAGAGAAAGACAATTATCCTGGTTTCACTCATATGTGGAATTTAAGAAACAAAACAAAAGATCATAGGGGAATGGAGGGAAAAATAAAACGAGATGAAGTCAGAGAGGGAGACAAACCCAAGGAGATTCTTAATTATAGGAAACAAACTGAAGGTTGTTGGAGGGGAGGTGAGTGGGAGAATGGAGTAATGGGTAGGTGATGAGCATTAAGGAGGGCACATGATGTAATGAGCACTGGGTGTAATGTGTAAGGGATGACTAAATGAACTCTACAGTTGACACTAATGATACATTAGATGTTAATTAATTGAATTTAAAATAATAATACTAATAAAAAAGAATCATTCAGAGTGCAACGTCAATATTTTAGTTCATGTCTTTTCTATTATTTTGTTTTCTATGTTTATATTTTAAAAGCTTTTAAGATCAACATAAGGCCTGAGTAGAACCTGCCTTCAAAACTGAAGTGCTGGGGAGAAGTGTATATTCAGGATGAAACACAGCATTAAATCCTGATTGGAAGATCTGCTAAAAGTCCAATAGGGAAAAAGTATATAAAAGATAAAAACTCACTTTTTGTTTGAATGGGCAACTGGGAACAATTGCATTCCATTCCATTTTATAGCAAAAAATTTTACTCATTTAATAAGTGAGTGCCTACTGTGTTCCATATATTGTGCAAGGTGCCAGGGATATAGAATCATGCATGAGAAATTCTCTCTGACTTCATGGGAATTATACTATATATCAAGTCATTAGATCAAGGCACTAAGTAGGAATATAGATAATCCATATAATAGATGGGTAATATTAATGAAAAAGCATACATTTATAAGCAAATATATTTCAACTCTATGCTTCTATATAGGGAATGTACTCTTTTGAAGGGTCATGGAACACTTGTAAAATACTGTTGATCTATTAGGGTATAAAGAAACCTTAAATGAATTCCAAAGAGCCAGAACAGTTCAGACTATATTCACTATGTTAACACACTGAAGCCTGAGGTCTGTCCATGTGATGAAGATGATAAATCATGTTCAGCAATGAAAAATTTTTGTATAAAGGAGATTTCTAAAAATTGTGTTTATTTTCTTCCCTTGAGGGAGAAAAAGAGCACAGGTGCTGGTCAGCTTATATATAGGATTCTGCTTATCAATACTGTTTATCATCATTGTGCACTTTAAATATCTTATGATTTTGTCAGTTATACCTCATTAAAACTGAAAAAATCTGTCAAATCCAAATGAATAAAAAAGAGAATATTATTTGTTGGTTTTCTTTTTGTTTTTGTTTTACTTCAAGGAAAGAAGTAAATTCTTACTGAATATTTTAAATTTAGAATGTGTTGTTTGTTTGTTTTTATAAATAAACTGTAGGTGACGTTCTTCTGATCAGCAGGGTCACCAGGAGTGCTGTGCCATTTGTGTAAGGCACAAAGGCCCCTGAAGGGAAGAGTGAATGCTAAAAATCAGGTTGTGGAATCTAGCCAGTGCTCAATTTATCAAGCTGTGCACCCTGGTGAGGTGTGAGTTCAAAGGAAGTGCAATGCCTTTTTTTCTAATTCTTCCCTTAGAGAGAGTGACTCTTTATAATTAACCAAAAGTACCATAAGTGCTAGGGAGGCAGTGCTGATGTAGAAGATCTGGCCATGAGAATATTCAAATTTCAGCACTTAAATTTTTTGTCTTTATTATAAGATTGGTGAAATTTTTGAATGAATAAAATGTGTTCCTCTGAGTGGATTTTAGGAATAAAAACATAAACAGGCATTTCTTATAATGCAGTGGTACTCAAAGTGTGGCCCACAGGCCACCACCACCAGCAGCATTACTAGAGAACTTGATAAAAATGCAAATTGTTGGGATTCACCCCAACGACTGAATCATAAACTTTGGGGATGGAACTCAGAAACCAGTGTTTTAACAAGCTCTCCATGTGATTCTGATGCACATTAAACATTGAAAAGTACTGGTTTAATACAGGGGTAGACAAATTATGGCCCCTGAGCCAAATACAGTCCACTGCCTATTTTTATAAAGTTTAATTCTGCACACAGCTTCACCCATTTACTTATGTAATTCTGTAATTGTTTCCCCACCAGAATGCAGACACCAGAGAGCCTATAAATTAGATTGTCATATTTAGCAACTAAAAATATAGAATGCTCTATTAATTGTGTTTTTTGGATAAATAATGGATTTTTAAAATTCTAAATACATTCCATGTAATATTAGTAACCCAACACACAAAGCCTAAAATACTTACTATCTGCCCCTTTATGGAAGACATTTGCTGACTCCTGCTTAATGTACTGACTTTAGAGTGGACTTGCTTCTGATAAACAAGGGTGTGTAAGGGAAGCAATGAAAAAACCTTAATTCTGAGTACACACCTGGGATTCTGGTGCATCCAGTCTCAAGTACTTCCTTCTCAAGAAGAAGAATAAAACTAGGAAGCCAATTTGCCTGGATGGAAGGGCAGCTGGTACCACTTCTTTTTTGTTTATTAAACTCACTGGTATCAGTTGCTTTCCCTTTTTTAAGTGCCTGGTGCTACACATTTCAATTATGATAAAGCAGATGTACTTCGATAATACAATTTTTTGAAAAGATCAAGCAGCTATTTTAGAAGCATTGTCCAGGTAACTCATAAGAAGTTCTGTGACAACAATAAAACTAGACATGATTATGAAAATAACCCCACTTACTTGAAAATTGGGAGAAAATAGCCCTCTGAAAACAATACTTAGATAAAACAGGCAGTCAGAACACTAATTACAGACTATCTAAAAAACTACTGATAATAAAAAGTAGCATATATCAATAAATAACATACATATATATTTGTTAGAATAAAAATTAATATCCTGAAATAATTTTATCACTTAACAAAAAGGATTAATGATAAACAAAATAAAATAAAATAAAATTGCTGAAGGGGTCAGAAGCAGATAAACAAAGTGAACCTAAGGAAGACCAGAGAGGGAAAATATGTACTGGAGGAAGAGAGAAGTTTCTAGGTAAATATAAATCACTAAATAGTGTTCTTTAAATTCATTAAAGAAATTCATTATAGGAACAAGAGAAATCAAGATAAGCTACTATTCTGAGTGAAAGGAATTAAATGGTTGTTCTAAACCTCGGCTTCACATTATAGGCATTTGAAGAGTATTTAAATGTCCCCTTGGCAGAAGACATGAACAGATATTTCTCCAAAGAACATATCCAGATGGGCAACAGACACATGAAAAGATGCTCAACATCACTCACCATCAGGGAAATACAAATGAAAATCACACTGAGGTATCACCTCACATATTTGAGAATGGCTAAAATAAAAAACACAAGAAACAACAAGTGTTGGCAGGACATGGAGAAAAAGAAACCCCCTAGAACCATAGGTGGGAATGCAAACTGGTTTCTCAAAAATTAAAAATAATATTACTATATTATCCATTATTTACTGGAACATAGTAATTCCACTTACTGGGGATTTACACAAAGAATACAAAAACACTAGTTTGAAAAGTTATAGGCACCCTATGTTTATTGAAGCATTATTTACAATAGCTAAACTATAGAAGCATACCAAATGGCCATCAATAGATGAATGGATAAAGAACATGTGGTCTATATACACAATGGAATATTATTCTGCCATAAAAAGGAATGAAATTTTGTCATTTGTAACAATGTGGATGGAACTAGAAGGTATAATGCTAAGTTAAATTAAGTCAGTCAGAGAAAGACAAATATTATATAATTTCACTTATAAGTGGAACCGAAGAAACAAAACAAAGAAAAAAGAGATAAACCAAAAAACAGACTCTTAACTATAGAAAACAAACTGCTGGGTATCAGAGGGGAGGTAGATGGGTGAATGGGTGAAAAACGTGAGGGGGATTAAGAGTACACTTAACATGATAAGCACTGACTAATGTATAGAATTGTTGAATCACAATATTGTACACCTGAAACTAATATAACACTGTGCATTAATGATGATGGAATTAAAATTAATCCTCACGCCCAGGCTGCACATCAGACGAATTAAAGCAGAATGTATTGAAAGGGCTTAGTCATCGATATTTTTTAAAAGTTCCCCAGGTAAGTCCAATGTGAAGCCAAATTCGATAACTATTAAAATAGAGAAAATTGACAAAGAGTTATGACCAAATAGTGACAGGTTGTGATAGTTCCTTAGGTAAATTCTTTTCTTATAGGGATGAGACATTTTTGAAGGCTACCAAAAATAAAAGCTTCCTGATTATTTTTACAAAGTCATTAAACCACCAGTAACAAAACCTAAAAAAAGTACACAAAAGAAAATTGTGACCAAGATAATTTATTAATAATGAAATAGGCAAAACAAATTATTAGCAAATCAGTGCATTCAAAGAATAGTACACTATGACCAAGTGAAATTTATTCCAGGGATTTAAGATTTTCCTTATATAAGGAATTCTACTAATACAACTCATGGTATTAATATGTCAGAGATGAAAAACTTCTAATCAAGAGATGTTAAGACATTTGATAAAATTCAACAGTGATACCTGATTTTTAAAAATCTTTACGAAAATAGGACTAAAAAGAAGCTTTCACGTTATGATTTCAAAATTTATCTAAATTATAATGATTATAATGCATATTATGTATTAGGTATTGTTTATTTTACATGTGCTTTAAGTACTTAAAGTGTTCTAAACTTCAAAATAATACATAGGGTAGATAATCTTTCTTTTACTCTCACAGAGTTAGTAATTTGCCTAATATCACACAGTAAATAAACAGTGAAGCCTGAATCCCGATCTAAGGAGTTTGATTCCAGAAGCTTCATTGTCAACTACACACACACCTTCAGGGTTTTGAATACCTTACAAGTACTAGCCAAAGCATATGACAAATGAATTAAAGGAGTGGTGTATTGGTAAGTGTTTAACAGATGGCTCTGGGAGGGGCTCTGATTTGTAGCATTTGCCAACTTCCATAGAGTAAATGCTTCCACCATGATCTATGTCAAGCTAGAAATGTGACACTACTAAACATGTTTTAGGAATGGATGCTCATTAGATTCCTATTATATAATTTTTACAACTATGCAGATATAATAAATAACTTTGAGAGCATAGATAATAGTAACATGTAGTAAAAAAAAAACCTTAGGAAATGATGAATTTTTAGCATTACCTTTGTTTTTAAATATAATTTATTTAGTAGTAAGTTTATATAATTTGTTCTTAAAACTCCTGAAAATTTAACAATTGGTTCTCGAGAGCGGGTACCAACTGCCTCTAGTATATCACTGGAATGAAACGGAAAGGGCACAATTATCATTATTTGCAGAAGATATTTCTGGGAATAGGGTGAATTTCTCCTCTTTTTATGTTTCTGCCTCAATCCATAGGGAGGCCAGAATTTCTACATAAATTTCTCCCTTTAGGAGGGAGTAATGTTACCGGAAGCACTCTGACCCCACTCTTCATCTTCATTCTAGAAAGAAATATCCTGGTTACATATATTATGGTACATACATGGAATGGGACAATCTTTGGAAACTGTCTTACCTCATTCTGTTGCTTTGGCTCTAAATGGACTTTCTGTCACCAAATCACTGCAGCAGGTAAGAAAGACAGTCTCATGGAGCCCGAGGATGGGCCAGCTCAGGGAGAGCATCTGATGGTGGGGTCCTCTCTGGAAAAGAGGGTGCCCTTGTAAGTTTATATAATCCCTCACATATAACCTCTTAAATCATTCCAAATGAATGTCTACTCAGATATGGGTAAATTTATAGCAATTTATAGTATACAAAGCATATTCACATATACTATCCCATTTAACTCTTTTTAAAAATCCCATGAGGTAGATACTACCTCCATTTTACAGATCTGGAAACTGAGGCTCAGAGAGCTAAAGTAACTTGCTTAAGATCCTGTAGTTATTAAAGGAAAGCAATGAAACTCAGACCAGGCCTTTAAAGTTCTTAGAATACCTTTTCCACAATACCAAGGTGCCTAGGGCAGAGATGTTACTACCTCTTGCAGGTTATACCATTAATTAACATCCCATTTAGTCAGGAATACACATGCACACACACATATATTATAACCCACATTTCCTTATGGTTATATTTTTCATTCTTTGAATTTAATCATGGTAGAGAACAATTTATTGTACATGTAGAGGAGGAAAGCTCTTTGAAATTTGAATACATTTATTAGCCATTTTAGTCTTTTCCTTCAAGCTGAATATTCATGAGACCTTTTACCATGCCTTGCTATCCTTATTTCTTCATTACCTTTAAAGTTCCCAGAAATAAGAAAAGTAAAAACTAAAGAAGAAATCGATTGGAGACATGAAGAAAAGTGTGATAAGAACTAAATAAGCACATTTTGCATTTTTAAAAAATTGAATGTGTATATACCCTTGGCTGACAGGCTGATCAGATCCTTCCTGAAACAAAAGAGTTATATAGTAAGGAGGCAGTTGAATCAGAACACTGAAAAGAGCGATTTAAAAGGTTAAGAACAACCTGAAAATACCCTTATTCAAACACAGCAACCAGCTATTCTCCAACTCCTGCAAGCTGACTGATAGGAATGGAGGTAAGTGCAGCAAGAGTAGTAAAATTAAGACAAGGCATACCTTATTGATTTTTAAATTATTTTTACTAATATATAATGTATTATTTGCCCCAGGGGTACAGGTCTGTGAATCGTCAGGCTTACACACTTCACAGCACTCACCATAGCACATACCCTCCCCAATGTCTATAACCCAACCACCCTCTCCATACCCTCCCTCCCCCCAGCAACCCTCAGTTTGTTTTGTGAGATTAAGAGCCTCTTATGGTGGGTGCCTGGGTGGCTCAATTGGTTAAGCAACTGCTTTCAGCTCAGGTCATGATCCTGGAGTCCCAGGATCAAGTCCCACATCTGGCTCCCTGCTCAGTGGGGAGTCTCTTCTCCCTCTGACCCTCTCCCCTCTTGTGCTCTCTCTCTCTCTTTCTCAAGTAAATTTAAAAAATCTTAAGAAAAAAGTCTCTTATGGTTTGTCTCCCTCCCAATCCCATCTTGTTTCATTTTTTCCTTCCCTACACCCCTACCCCTGCACTCTGCCTCTCAAATTCCTCATATCACGGAACTCATATGATAATTGTCTTTCTCTGATTGACTTTATTGATTTTTAATGAGAGATTTGCAAGCATCAAAGTGACCAAGGAGTAATGAAAAACCTTTTCTGTGATCTTTGGAATTAGGACAGATACCAGAATATCAGGTCTTGTTTCAGCTCAAAATGGTCCTAAAGCAAAAAGTGGACTGGAGTCTACATGTCCTTCTGTTTGCTTTCTTTCTTTCTTTCTTTTTTTTTTTCATTTATTTATTTTCAGCATAACAGTATCATTATTTTTTCACCACACCCAGTGCTCCATGCAATCCATACCCTCTATAAAACCCACCACCTGGTACCCCAACCTCCCACCCCCCCACCACTTCAAACCCCTCAGATTGTTTTTCAGAGTCCATAGTCTCTCATGATTCACCTCCTCTTCCAATTTACCCCAAACCCCTTCTATCTAACTCCCCATGTCCTCCATGCTTTTTGTTATGCTCCACAAATAAGTGAAATCATATGATAATTGACTCTCTCTGCTTGACTTATTTCACTCAGCATAATCTCTTCCATCAGAAAGGACGAATACCCAACTTTTGTAGCAACATGGATGGACTGGAAGAGATTATGCTGTTTGCTTTCTTGATCAATAGCATCAAGACACATCCACTCACTTAAGTAGGAGACTGGGTGACCTCTTCTGCTTTTTACTCACTCACCTCCATATCCAATTAGCCTTTCATTCTCTCATTTCAACCTCCTCCACCACCTGTATGCACCCTATTCTGCAGTTACTATTTACTGTACACAAACCCATCCATCTGTTCATTGTTATTAGTTGGTGCCTCCTATACACACACTCCACTCCTTCTGACCTCCATGCTTTCATACACCCTGGTTGTTTTCCATGTAATGCCCTTCACCCTTATTGGCATCTGGTAAATTATTTCTTATTTTCTGTGATGCTGATCATATGCCACCTCCTCAACAAAGCTTTCCCCAATAACCTATCACTCCTCCCCCAATTTCTTTTACTGAAAGTAGCTTAATTTTTAAAAAAAAGATTTTATTTATTTATTTGAGAGATCGAACAAGCAAGCACAAGCAGGCTCCCCCCTGAGCAGAGAGCCTGACAATGTGGGGCTCTATCCCAAGACTCTGGGATCATGACCTGAGCCAAAGGCAGATGTAACATACTGAGCGACCCAGCTGCCATGAAAATAGCTTATTTTTTTTTAGAGGTAACCTCTTTTATTCTATTATTTGCTCTCTTTTTCTTTTTGCTTTCTTTTTCTTTTTTTTGACACATGATGTTACGTTAGTTTCAGGTATACAACATAATGATTAAACACTTCTTCATGTTATGCTATGTTCACCACAGGTATACCTCCCATCTGTCACCATCCAACACTATCTTCTCTTTGAGCCACAAGTGCTGCGAACAATTTATACAAGGCCCTCAAAATAATTAGAAGAATTAAATTGGCTTTATAACAGTTCTTGGGAATAGACCAATACTGAGATATTTAACAATTTTATAACGGATTAGCTAAGAAATAAGTACCAAATAAAACTGACAGAAATAATCAATATAAAAATAAAACTGAAAATAGGCAAAACTGGATGTGGTAAGATGTAGATCTATAAATTTTGACCTGGGAAAATGGGACTGGATAAAAATAATTCCCACAAAAGGAAACGCCTAGTAGCAGAAACTATTATGTAAAATTTGATTTAGGCAAAAGCTGATAACAGAACTGTTTGATAAATTAAACATAAACTAATTAGTCTGGATGAAAATAATTTAGTATTTTTTATAGTTTTAATTTTTATTTATTATTTTTATTTTATTTAAAATCAGTTAATTAACATATAGCATATTATTAGTTTCAGAGGTAGAATTCAGTGATTCATCAGTTGCATACAACACCCAGTGCACATTATATCAAGTGCCCTCCTTAAAGCCCATCACCCAGTTACCTCATCCCCCAACCTTCCCTCATAACAAAATTGGAGATATCTTAAGTACTATATTAGAAAATTGATTAAGGGATTAATTCAGGTTAATGGAATTAATTATTAAGTGTAATTTCATATCAATAGTTTATATGAATTTGGTGCTGGTATAATTCTGATTTTAGTTTTGTATTCATTAACAAAGAATCAATCTCAGGATCAAAATAGCGAGGGAAAAATAACTACAGAGACTTCAAATGTGGGACAAAAATATCTACTGGTTCTCCAACACAGAGTAAACTTTTGATTAATGATTTTTGAACAAGGAAATGAATATTTAAGCTGTAATTTTTGTGATCATTTTCTAATTATATAATCCACAAACTGAAATCTGCTTGAAATTCATATTTTTTCCAATTTGCAATATTTAATATACAGTTAGATTATTTTAATCCTCTGAAAATTTTGCATTACTTTGTGTGCTTGTCCCCTTCAAATTAGTTTTCTTTGGAGCATTTCAAGGAGTTTTAAATTCTTTATTTATTTATTATTTTTATTTATTTATTTTTAATTTTTTATTTTTGATAACATATATTTTTATCCCCAGGGGTACAGGTCTGTGAATCACCAGGTTTACACACTTCACAGCACTCACCAAATCACATACCCTCCCCAATGTCCATAATCCCACCCCCTTCTCCCAAACCCCCTGCCCCCGGCAACCCTCAGTTTGTTTTGTGAGATTAAGAGTCACTTATGGTTTGTCTCCCTCCCAATCCCATCTTGTTTCATTTATTCTTCTTCTACCCACTTAAGCCTCCATGTTGCATCACCACTTCCTCATATCAGGGAGATCATATGATAGTTGTCTTTCTCTGCTTGACTTATTTCGCTAAGCATGATACGCTCTAGTTCCATCCACGTTGTTGCAAATGGCAAGATTTCATTTCTTTTGATGGCTGCATAGTATTCCATTGTGTATATATACCACATCTTCTTGATCCATTCATCTGTTGATGGACATCTAGGTTCTTTCCATAGTTTGGCTATTGTGGACATTGCTGCTATAAACATTCGGGTGCATGTGCCCCTTTGGATCACTACATTTGTATCTTTAGGGTAAATACCCAATAGTGCAATTGCTGGGTCATAGGGCAGTTCTATTTTCAACATTTTGAGGAACCTCCATGCTGTTTTCCAGAGTGGCTGCACCAGCTTGCATTCCCACCAACAGTGTAGGAGGGTTCCCCTTTCTCCGCATCCTCGCCAGCATCTGTCATTTCCTGACTTGTTGATTTTAGCCATTCTGACTGGTGTGAGGTGATATCTCATTGTGGTTTTGATTTGTATTTCCCTGATGCCGAGTGATATGGAGCACTTTTTCATGTGTCTGTTGGCCATCTGGATGTCTTCTTTGCAGAAATGTCTGTTCATGTCCTCTGCCCATTTCTTGATTGGATTATTTATTCTTTGGGTGTTGAGTTTGCTAAGTTCTTTATAGATTCTGGACACTAGTCCTTTATCTGATATGTCGTTTGCAAATATCTTCTCCCATTCTGTCAGTTGTCTTTTGATTTTGTTAACTGTTTCCTTTGCTGTGCAAAAGCTTTTGATCTTGATGAAATCCCAGTAGTTCATTTTTTCCCTTGCTTCCCTTGCCTTTTGCGTTGTTCCTAGGAAGATGTTGCTGCGGCAGAGGTCGAAGAGGTTGCTGCCCGTGTTCTCCTCAAGGATTTTGATGGATTCCTTTCATACATTGAGGTCCTTCATCCATTTTGAGTCTATTTTTGTGTGTGGTGTAAGGGAATGGTCCAATTTCATTTTTCTGCATGTGGCTGTTCAATTTTCCCAGCACCATTTATTGAAGAGGCTGTCTTTTTTCCATTGGACATTCTTTCCTGCTTTTAAATTCTAATTTATATACAGACCCTTCTGCCTTAATTTCCAACAAGCATATTATATTGTATTAATCAGGAAACATATTATATTGTATTAATCAGGAACATTTGATATAAGTCCATCATATAGGAAAAAAGTGACAATTATTCTTTTATAATTAGAGATAACACCATCATAACATTTAATATTTCATTGGTCCTTCTGCTCTCCAAAAATGAAAGAGGAACTTGAGGAAAAGAGAAAAGAAATATAAATTAATCTCTTTCCTTTAGTTTAAGAAAGCAACTAGATGCTTCACACCACAACCTCATTATAGTTCCATACAAATTTTGAATATATTTCAAAAACTCATAGAAAAACTGGAAGAAAATAGAATTGAATTTTGAATGAAGAGGAACTTCTGAAGCAAATGTGATAAACCATCAGCCCTTTGGCCCACGCAGATGTTTTTTTATTAAGCCTACATTCTTCTCTGAAAGATATCTCACATAGAAATCTAGATTTTAGCTTCTTCAGGAAAAACAATCAGAAGGTGTTGCTGCACTGTGCCTAATCTCATCAACAACTAAGGAGTTTAGTGCAGGTCTCTGTTTGCACAAGCCTCAAGTCCCTCCAGTCCCAAGACTCTGCACTGCCATGCCATTGCACTCTCTGACCACTAAAGGAATTTGAACTTGACGACTGGCTAAGTCATAAAAGAAATCATGAAGAGGAAGATAGATCTTAGATTTTTACATCAAATGGGAACCTTTGGTACAACAGAAAAAGCTACCGTATTTATTTTTAACATATAACTGCTTCAAAAAACATGCAATTACAAGAGGCAACAACATATTAAGCTTATTATGTAAAAAGCTCATCAAAAACACCAGAATGTTAAGAGATAAAAGGATTAAAACACCATGATGCATCTAGAGAAAGAGGAAAAAGAGAGAAATAAAAGGATATGAACTCTTAGCTCATAGAAGTGGAAACTCATTAGTAATCAAACAATGGATTCGAAACAATCAGATACCATTCTGATCCATTAAATCAAAAAAATTGAAATTATAACATCAGTGCTGGTGAAATGGTATTCCATTCTTGGTTGGAAAGAAGTTTGGCAGTTTAAGAATGCTAATTCCCTTTAATGTAAAGTCCCTTTAAAAATACAAACCATGACAAAAAGCATGGAAGACATGGGGAGTTAGAGAGAAGGGGGTTGGGGTAAATTGGAAAGGGAGGTGAATCATGAGAGACTATGGACTCTGAAAAACAATCTGAGGGGTTTGAAGTGGTGGGGGGGGTGGGAGGTTGGGGTACCAGGTGGTGGGTTTTATAGAGGGCATGGATTGCATGGAGCACTGGGTGTGGTGAAAAAATAATGATACTGTTATGCTGAAAATAAATAAATGAAAAAAAAATACAAACCATGAGAGACTATGGACTCTGAAAAACAATCTGAGGGTTTTGAAGGGGCAGGGGGGTGGAGGTTGGGGGAACCAGGTGGTGGGTATTAGAGAGGGCACGGATTGCATGGAGCACTGGGTGTGGTGCAAAAAACAATGAATACTGTTACGCTAGAAAGAAATAAAAAATTAAAAAAAAATACAAACCTTGGAGTCCAATGATCTGGATTTAAATCCTGGCTTTGCCACTTAGCAACTGTGTAAACTGAGTTGGCTTAAATTAACATGCCTCAGTTTCTTCTTTTCTAAGATGAGAATAATAGTGATAGTACTTTATTGGATTATGAGGATTAAATGACTCAATACTTGTGAAGTTTTTGGAATAGTGCCTGGCACATAGTGCTATATAAGTTTGCTAAATGTGAATAGATTAAACTATTTAAAAAATTTTACTCCAAGAAATTAACTACCAATAGAGAAAAAGCTTTGTAAACAAAATTATAAATTATAATAGCAAAAAATAAGCTATAGTATGGGAATGGTTATATTATTGAAAATTTAATGAAATAATATGTAGTCATTAAAATTATGTTTATGATCTCTGTGTAATAATGTTGAAATACTTATAATTTTAAGTGAAACAAAAAGCAAAATACAAGCCAGTATATTTGGTACTCTCACTACATTAATAAAAAAGGAATGTCCTTTGCATTGGGAAAACATTAGAAGGAAGTTCATGAAAATGTTGAATGTCTGCTTATAGATGATAGCAATATAAAATATTTATTTTTAATGCTTTTTTCTACTTTCCATTTATTTAAAACTCAGCATACTTTACTTTTACATATTTCTTTATATACATTTTCAAGGTAGAAAGTGATATTATGTGTAATATTATTATTCTATGATTTAAGCTGTCATAAAGTGCACCAAAGAAAACACACTTCTCATTTACCTATTATACCTTCTTACTCTTAGAGTATAGATACTCCTCTTAAACTGAACACTGTGTAGTACTAGTTTGTTTAATTAATATAGTAACATATGTATGTAATTAAAATATATTGATAATATTAAAAAGGGATAAACCAACTTAATAAATATCTAACTTATTCATTCACTCAACAAATACTTATTAAGACCCTGTTATAGGCCAGGCCCTGTTTTAGACACTTGGGAAATAGCAAGAGATCAAGACTTTTGTCCTTATGATGCTTCCATTCTACTGGAATTGAGAAAAGAAATTGGAAATAGCTTGGGCTAAAATAATCTTGAGATGTCTAAAAATATCTTTCAAATAATTAAGAAAAATTTAGAAGGGTGAGACTTATGGTGTAATTAACCAAAATTTAACAAATTTAAAAATTCTTAGACATACCAACTTCAGACAACCATATTCTGAGATGATTTTCTTAGATGTTAATATTAAAAAAAAAGACAGACCCATAAACAAATGCAAAAATAGAAAATGTCTAGTTATTTAATTACATATATGATGTTACAAATTTAATAAATGTCAACTTGTCTTTGTGGAAATTAACCATTAGGCTCATAGGAGAATAGGTCTTAGGATACTTAGTTTGCTGTCTTTGGGCCATGGTAGAATTAATAACTAAATAGCTTTTGGAACTTTTTATGGGAATTAAAAGAAATACTAATATTAAATGTGTGGCTAGATCTGACCTACATCTATTTTGGAACAATATACATTGTTCTTGCCTTAGCAAAAATTGAAATTTATGTTCAATCTTTTCTTCACAGTGTGAAAGAAAAACTTAACAAATTTGTTAAATTATAATAATATTTTCTACTATGTTATCTAGACATTTTTCAAGGTAAATATGGTTTCTGTCCCTTTTCTCTATTATAGATGCTGCCCTCTTATAGATGGATCCACTGCAATGTCTCCATATTTCTATAATTGAGAGATCCTGAACTACACTTCTTATCTAATGATGGTCTGACTGACAGTGTGGGGGCCCTTGCTTGGCATGAAAGATCTTTACTACTATGGACAAGACAAAAGCACAAGCTCTATTTACAAAGAAGTTTCTTTGGCATCCACAGGAGTGAGAGATAGCACAGATAATCTTATTTTAGATCTTTATTTCAATCTATTTTCTTAATTCTAGATGGATGTCATATCCACTTATCCATTCTGCTAAAATACTTAGTTGTTCACAGTTTCCCCTCCAGAGTAACAATTAAAGCTATATAAAGCAAAAATCAAATAAAGTCAAGAATACATTCCTCCTCCTGACAATGGCTACTCTTAGAAGGGGATTTAAGCAATTTCTGAAAAAAGTTCCTAAATAAACCCTCAAAACTGCTTCATGACCCCAAATTCCCAAAATGTAGAAGGAAAACAAGATGAAATGGTGACCAATTGAGCCACACATAGAATGATTAATCCTTAAACATTAAGGGTTTGACTATTTGTAGGAAATTATACAGACTTTGTGAATCATGAGGGCAAAATTGAGCATTAAACTGGCTCTTTTCAAGAAGTAGTAGCAGCCATGGTTAATGTAAACCACATGTTATTTATGTTGTCTTGAAAAATTCCACTGATTGTAAAAATAATCAGAAACACAAAGATAGGGATATGAGATAGTCACATATGAAAGTCCTGAACTAGAGAGTTAGTTGGTGAATGATATAGATAGTGTTAAGAAGTGAAAGAGGGGTTTTTGGGTGGTTCAGTTGGTTAAGTTGAACTCTTGATTTCATCTCTGGTCATGATCTCAGGATCTTGATATAGCCCTGTGTTGGGCTCCACATTCAGTGGCGAGTCCATTTGAGATTCTCTCTCTCCCTCTCCCCTCTCCCCTGCTCTCTTTCTCTCTCTCTCTCAAAAATAAATAAATATTTAGGGAAAAAAAAGAAGCAAAATAGTCATTTTTTGAGATCCAACATCCACATCTGAAACTCGCATATATATGGTAGATGTATAGAAAAAGCTTAGGGGGGACCCCTGGGTGGCTCAGTTGGTTGGACAACTGCCTTCGGCTCAGGTCATGATCCTGGAGTCCCGGGATCGAGTCCCGCATCGGGCTCCCAGCTCCATGGGGAGTCTGCTTCTCTCTCTGACCTTCTCCTCGTTCATGCTCTCTCTCACTGTCTCTCTCTCAAGTAAATAAATAAAATCTTTAAAAAAAAAAAAAAAAAAAAAAGAAAAAGCTTAGGGTTTGGAATTAAGATAAACCGATACTTATATTTCAGTTTTACCACTTACTAATAGTATTTGGGATATCCTCTCTGACTTGTTGAATGGTATAAAGATAAAACGATAATGGAAGTAGTACACTTAAAGTGACTGAAAGACAGTAATTGCTTAGTACATGTTTATTACCTTCTCTTTTACTTCTTTTCTCCCATCTTTTCTTCTTTGCACTTCATATGCTGGAAGAGCTCTTTTAAGGACTTGAACCAATATTCCATTGCCACAGAAAATTCCTAGGTAGAAACTATGGCTTTAAAAAAAATAACTTTTCTAGATCAGGAAATTCTTTTGTATAGCTGATTAAACTCCAGTCCCATCTCTGACTCCTTGACCTACTTCCTTTTAATTTTATTTATTCTTCAGATCTTAGAGGAAATGTGAAAAACTGAATCTTCATGTTATTTTCCTTATTTTGTAATACATTTATAAACCTCTTTGAGAACACTAACCAATCTTTTCTCAAAGGAGCAGGAAAGAAAAATGCACAGATACACAGGAAAACTATGCAGGCAAATGGATTGAGAGAAAAGCAGAAATGGGGAAGGAGAAAGAAAAATAAATTGCGAGACAGATAAAAGAAAAAGCAGATGAGAAGAAAACAGAGGATAAAGTCAAATAGGGAAAGTGAAAGTTAGAAATAAGAGGAGACAAGAATAAATTGAGAGAGAGACATAATTATAACAATCCCTTCCATTTCTGTGACTCTCATATGCTACAACAATTGGAGAGGAACTTTGTGCTCTAAAAAGGTGTCACTAACAGGACTTTGAGATGGGGAAATGGAGGGGCTTTTGGGTGGCTTAGCTGGTTAAGCATTTGCTTTTGCTCAGGTCATGATCCTGGGGTCCTGGGATGGAGCCCGGCATCAAGCTCAGCATCAAGCCTGCATGAGGCTCCCAGCAGAGAGCCTGCTTCTCCCTCTCCCTCTGCCGCTCTCTCTCTCTTAAATAAATAAATAAAATCTTAAAAAAGAAACAGATGGGGAAATGGATTCTCAGGAAAGAATAAGCAAGCTGACTTGTCAAGTATCTAGCTAGACAGGAATAGAGGCAAGGCTCTAATTATGGTCTTTTGGTGTCCTTAAACCTCTGTGGATCAAGGCCACTTAAACATAAAGTATTAAAATGAAAAGGAGTTTTCTAGCTCCTGGCACAGTTCTCTTTCTCCTACTCATGCTAAAAGAGGATGGAAAAATGATGAAAGGGGGGAGAGAGGGAGCTGAAGGACACGGTGAAGGCAGAAAGTAAGCTAGAAAAAGAGACAGAAAAAGTCCCCAGAAAGATGAATAGCCAAATAGGAAATAGACTGAGAGGATCACATAAGCATAATGGCACATGTCTTTGGATGAAATGGGACCAATTCCCCAGTCTAGGGGTTTAGAACCTTCTCCCTTCAACCAGGTGACTCTGAGAATAACTGGTCTGGTTTCTGGGTTCTTTCTGCCTTGTAGACAGGTCACCTCAAAATCAGACCAGCCTTCTCATCCAAGTCAACCTACCCCTCAGCCAGAGCCAGAAGGGCTGGTAGGCAGACTCAGAGCCTGATGGACATACAGAGGGGAGACACAAAGAAAGAAGCAACAAACTGAAGAGAGCTAGTTAGGCAAGCAGAGACACAGCTTGACATCTAGAGAAAAGAAAGACTGTAATGCAGAGTAGTAAAGTGAGTCAATATCTGTGACGTCTTATCAATGACCACTGTGTGCAGATCCCTGGTGCAATTGGAACACAGATGATTGCTGAGGGAGGCAGTGAGCGTTCATCTCTGAGAGATGCCAAATTTCAGCACTGGAGAAGTGAACCTATTCACTGACCTTCTCCATGGGCTTCAGCATCGGCAGGTGAGGACACTGGCTATGTTGATATCAGGCCCACAGTGAGGATGCAGTAAGTTCTGCTGTAAAGCAGCTGCTCATTTATAGTGTGACCTGCTGATTCTTGGCTCCCTCTGAGTCTATTGTATTCTCCATGCTCTCTCTCTCACTGCACCACACCATACACCACACACACCACACACCACACACACACACACACACACACACACACACACGGATATAATAGGATATCCAGGAGACTCTCAACATCAGGGAAGTAGAGACTACTTCTCACTGGTCACTAATAGGAGACTAACTATAACAGATGAACAATCTATTCTTTCAGTCTGCTTTAGTCTGACCAGGTCTCAGGAGCTTAAGCAGATCAGACCAGTCCTAGAGTCCTTAGGGAGACCTGTCCATTGGCAAAGCACCCTGGAATTTCCGAGTTAGTTTCTGATTTCCTAAGCAGAATCTTTACCCCAACCCAAGATTGCTATTTGGAAGAACTAAGGGTCAGGGTGTTTTCATGTTTCCTGTTCCCTTATGTTAGACAAAGAACCCTCATCCCCCAAGGTAGAACCTTTCTAGAACTGACATCCTGACCCTCAGTGCAAAGGGGTTCAGGGAGAACTAATCTAATATGGGACCCCAGGAAATGCGATGGATAGTAAGTTTTCTTTGGAAAAATGTTTATTCAGAACAATTCCTGAACTGAATTAGCTATCTAATCATGTTCAAAATTTCCTCCTTGCCTCATCAAAATTTCCTAGAATTTCTTTTTCTTATAGCTGGTTTCTTAGGATATTTGAATGAGAATTCAAACAAGATCCAGAACTTAAAAGCAGCATAGGAAGAGTGGGCCCATGTCAATAAGACTAATTCTGCATATCTCTGCTGGCAGAGGAGAGGTTATAATTTCCTCCCCTGCCTTGTTCAGATGGGCTTAGCTATTGCACAGGCTGTAAGAAGAGCTTTTAATGCTCCACTGTGAGCTTGACCAGAGACTACAGTGCTAATAATGAATGATTAAGTGTGTAATTCTGTTGGGCTTGAAATACTCCCTTCCTGGAGTTCCAGATACTGAAGCTAAGAGGTTCAGCGTGACACCACCTTCCAGGAAGCAGCCATTACAGGAATTGCAAGGAAGGTGGAGTCGTCTCCCAACTACATTTCCTAGAATTCCAGAACTCGTTTTCAGTCTTTTCTAATGTTGGGTAGACTCTTTTTGTGGAAGTGATTTTAGATAAATCTTAGGCACTTCACTCATTCCCCTCTTCTTTCTTCCATACTTTTTTCCTGAATGGCCGTTACCCTCCAAAGCTTGCCAAGGGAGAATGATCTGTTTGGATTTGGGTTTTTTTTTATACTTAAAGGGGTTTGAAGTTTGTAGCACTCTTTGTCTTCTAATTATGCTGAGGAATGTGTTTTGTGAGTTTTATTTCTCCTTTTTGGCATAACTGCTTCTAAAGTATTTGTGGAGAGATTTGGTTTTAGATAGTATCATTATCCTTGACGAGCCAGAATCCAGCCATTTTGGTTTCTATTTTTGCTACCAAAAATCCTTATTTTGGTCTACTATCTCTTCTTTGTCAATGTCTTTTCTCCCTGACTATTCTTAAGACATTCTTTTTGTATTAGGTATTTTGAAATTTTACTACCTTTTTAATTTTTATTTCTCCTGTTGGAGACTTGATGTCCCTCTTAAATTTAAGAATAAAACTTTTTCATAAAATTGGGAAAAATCACTCAGCCATTATTTTTTTGAATATGACTTCTTTATTCTTTCTGGTATATTAGTTTTTATTTCTTTTTTTTTTTTTTAATTTCTTTTATAAAAAGATTTGTTTATTTGGGGAGGGACAGAGAGAGACGGAGAGTCCCAAGAAGACTCCACACTGAGGGCGAAGTCTGACCTGGGGCTTGATCCCATGACCGAAGACCACAACCTGAACCAAAGCCAAGAGCTGGTCCCTAACTGACTGAGCCACCCAGGCCCCCTATTAGTTTTTTTCATTCTAACTGCCACATCTCCCTTTTAAAAAAATTTTTATTTATTTTTTGAATTTCTTTTCAGTGTTCCAGAATTCATTGTTTATGCACCACACCCAGTGCTCCATGCAGTACATGCCCTCCTTAATACCCACCACAAGGTTCACCCAACCTCCTACCCCACAACCCCTCCAAAACCCTCAGATTGTTTTTCAGAGTCCATAGTCTCTCATGGTTCGTCTCCACCTCCAATTTACCCCAACTCCCTTCTCCTCTCCATCTTCCCATGTCCTCCCTGTTATTCCTTATGCTCCACAAATAAGTGAAACCATATGATAATTGACTCTCTCTGCTTGACTTATTTCACTCAGCATAATCTCTTCCAGTCCCGTCCATGTTGATACAAAAGTTGGGTATTCATCTTTTCTGATGGAGGCTTAATACTCCATAGTATATATGGACCACATCTTCCTTATCCATTTGTCCATTTTTAAAAATTTTTAATAAACATATAATATATTTTTATCCCCAGGGTACAGGTATGTGAATCACCAGGTTTACACACTTCACAGCACTCACCATAGCACATACCCTCCCCAATGTCCATAATCCAACTCCCCTTCCCCCAACCCCCCTCCCCCCAGCAACCCTCAGTTTGGTTTGTGAGATTAAGAGTCACTCATGGTTTGTCTCCCTCCCAATCCCATCTTGTTTCATTGATTCTTCTCCTACCCACTTAAGCCCCCATGTTGCATCACCACTTCCTCACATCACGGAGATCATATGATAGTTGTCTCTCTCCACTTGACTTATTTTGCTAAGCATGATACCCTCTAGTTCCATCCATGTCGTCGCAATGGCAAGATTTCATTTCTTTTGATGGCTGCATAGTATTCCATTGTGTATATATACCACATCTTCTTGATCCATTCATCTGTTGATGGACATGTAGGTTCTTCCATAGTTTGGCTATTGTGGACATTGCTGCTATAAATATTCGGGTGCATGTGCCCCTTCGGATCACTAGGTTTGTATCTTTAGGGTAAATACCCAGTAGTGTAATTGCTGGGTCATAGGGTAGTTCTATTTTCAACATTTTGAGGAACCTCCATGCAGTTTTCCAGAGTGGTTGGACCAGCTTGCATTCCCACCAACAGTGTAGGAGGGTTCCCCTTTCTCCACATCCTCGCCAGCATCTGTCATTTCCTGACTTGTTAGTTTTAGCCATTCTGACTGGTGTGAGGTGATATCTCATTGTGGTCTTAATTTGTATTTCCCTGATGCCGAGTGATATGGAGCACTTTTTCATGTGTCTGTTGGCCATCTGGATGTCTTCTTTGCAGAAATGTCTGTTCATGTCCTCTGCCCATTTCTTGATTGGATTATTTGTTCTTTGGGTGTTGAGTTTGCTAAGCTTTTTATAGATTTTGGACACTAGCCCTTTATCTGATATGTCATTTGCAAATATCTTCTCCCATTCAGTTGTCTTTTGGTTTTGTTAACTGTTTCCTTTGCTGTGCAAAATCTTTTGATCTTGATGAAATCCCAATAGTTCATTTTTTCCCTTGCTTCCCTTGCCTTTGGCAATGTTCCTAGGAAGATGTTGCCATGGCTGAGGTCGAAGAGGTTGCTGCCTGTGTTCTCCTCAAGGATTTTGATGGATTCCTTTCTTACATTGAGGTCCTTCATCCATTTTGAATCTATTTTCGTGTGTGGTGTAAGGAAATGGTCCAATTTCATTTTTCTGCATGTGGCTGTCCAATTTTCCCAACACCATTTATTGAAGAGGCTGTCTTTTTTCCATTGGACATTCCTTCCTGCTTTGTCAAAGATTAGTTGACCATAGAGTTGAGGGTCTATTTCTGGGCTCTCTATTCTGTTCCATTGATCTATGTGTCTGTTTTTGTGCCAGTACCATGCTGTCTTGATGACGACAGCTTTGTAAAAGAGCTTGAAGTCTGGAATTGTGATGCCACCAACTTTGGCTTTCTTTTTCAATATTCCTTTGGCTATTTAAGGTCTTTTCTGGTTCCATATAAATTTTAGCATTATTTGTTCCATTTCTTTGAAAAAGATGGATGGTACTTTGATAGGAATTGCATTTAATGTATAGATTGCTTTAGGTAGCATAGACATTTTCACAATATTTATTCTTCCAATCCAGGAGCATGGAACATTTTTCCATTTCTTTGTGTCTTCCTCAATTTCTTTCATGAGTACTTTATAGTTTTCTGAGTATAGATTCTGTGCCTCTTTGGTTAGGTTTATTCCTAGGCATCTTATGGTTTTGGGTGCAACTGTAAATGGGATTGAATCCTTAATTTCTCTTTCTTCTGTCTTGTTGTTGGTGTAGAGAAATGCAACTGATTTCTGTGCATTGATTTTATATCCTGATACTTTACTGAATTCCTGTACAAGTTCTAGCAGTTTTGGAGTGGAGCCTTTTGTGTTTTCCACATATAATATCCTATCATCTGCAAAGAGTGATAGTTTGACTTCTTCTTTGCTGATTTGGATGCCTTTAATTTCCTTTTGTTGTCTTATTGCTGAGGCTAGGACCTCTAGTACTATGTTGAATAGCAGTGGTGATAATGGACATCCCTGCCATGTTCCTGACCTTAGAAGAAAAGTTTTCAGCTTTTCTCCATTGAGAATGATATTTGCGGTGGGTTTTTCATAGATGGCTTTGATGATATTGAGGTATGTGCCCTCTATCCCTATGCTTTGAAGAGTTTTGATAAGGAAGGGATGCTGTACTTTGTCAAATGCTTTTCCAGCATCTATTGAGAGTATCATATGGCTCTTGTTCTTTCTTTTATTGATGTGTTGTATCACATTGATTGATTTGTCGATGTTGAACCAACCTTGCAGTCCTGGAATGAATCCCACTTGGTTGTGGTGTACTTGGTCCTTTTAATGTACTGTTGAATCCTATTGGCTAGTATTTTGGTGAGAATTTTTGCATCTGTGTTCATCAAGGATATTGGTCTGTAGTTCTCTTTTTTGTTGGGATCCTTGTCTGGTTTTGGGATCAAGGTGATGCTGGCCTCATAAAATGAGTTTGGAAGTTTTCCTTCCATTTCTATTTTTTGGATCAGTTTCAGGAGAATAGGAATTAGTTCTTCTTTAAATGTTTGGTAGAATTCCCCCAAGAAGCCATCTGGCCCTGGGCTTTTGTTTGTTTGGAGATTTTTGATGAGTTTTTCAATCTCCTTACTGGTTATGGGCCTGTTCAGGCTTTCTATTTCTTCCTGGTTCAGTTGTGGTAGTTTATATGTCTCTAGGAATGCATCCATTTCTTCCAGATTGTCAAATTTGTTGGCGTAGAGTTGCTCATAGTATGTTCTTATAATGGTCTGTATTTCTTTGGTGTTAGTTGTGATCTCTCCTCTTCCATTCATGATTTTATTTATTTGGGTCCCTTTTTTTTTCTTTTTAATAAGTCTGGCCAGGGTTTTATCAACCTCATTAATTTTTTTAAAGAACCAGCTCCTAGTTTCGTTGATTTGTTCTATTGTTTTTTGGGGTTTTATTTCATTGATTTCTGCTCTGATCTTTATGATTTCTCTTCTCCTGCTGGGTTTAGGGTTTCTTTCTTATTCTTTCTCCAGCTCCTTTAAGTGTAGGGTTAGGTTGTGTACCTGAGACCTTTCTTGTTTCTTGAGAAAGGCTTGTACCGCTATATATTTTCCTCTCAGGACTGCCTTTGCTGTGTCCCACAGATTTTTGAACAGTTGTGTTTTCATTATCATTTGTTTCCATGAATTTTTTCAATTCTTCTTTAATTTCCTGGTTGACCCATTCATTCTTTAGAAGGATGCTGTGTAGTCTCCATGTATTTGGGTTCTTTCCAAATTTCCTCTTCTGATTAAGTTCTAGCTTCAGAGCATTGTGGTACAAAAATATGCAGGGAATGATCCCAATCTTTTGATACCAGTTGAGACCTGATTTAGGACCCAGGATGTGATCTATTCTGGAGAATGTTCCATGTGCACTAGAGAAGAATGTGTATTCTGTTGCTTTGGGATGAAATGTTCTGAATATATCTGTGATGTCCATCTGGTCCAGTGTGTCATTTAAGGCCTTTATTTCCTTGTTGATCTTTTGCTTGGATGATCTGTCCATTTCAGTGAGGGGAGTGTTAAACTCCCCTACTATTATTGTATTAATGTTGATGTGTTTCTTTGATTTTGTTATTAATTGGTTTATATAGTTTGCTGATCCCACATTGGGGGCATAGATATTTAAAATTGTTAGATCTTCTTGTTGGACAGTCTCTTTGAGTATGATATAGTGTCCTTCCTCATCTCTTTTATAGTCTGTGGCTTAAAATCTAATTGATCTGATATAAGGATAGCCACTCCTCTTTCTTCTGATGTCCATTAGCATGGTAAATTGTTTTCCAACCGCTCACTTTAAATCTGGAGGTGTCTTAGGGCTTAAAATGAGTTTCTTGTAAGCAACATATAGATGGGTTTTGGTTTTTTTTATTCATTCTGATACCCTGTGTCTTTTGATAGGGACATTTAGCCCATTAACATTCAGGGGTAACTATTGAGAGATATGAATTTAGTGCCATCATATTGCCTCTAAGGTGACTGTTACTGTATATTGTCTCTGTTCCTTTCTGATCTACTACTTTTAGGGTCTCTCTTTGCTTAGAAGATCCCTTTCAATATTTCCCGAGCTGGTTTGGTGTTTGCAAATTCTTTCAGTTTTTGTTTGTCCTGGAAGCTTTTTATCTCTCCTTCTATTTTCAATGATAGCCTAGCTGGATATAGTATTCTTGGCTCTATGTTCTTCTCGTTTAGTGCTCTGATTATATCATGCCAGCTCTTTCTGGCCTGCCAGGTCTCTGTGGATAAGTCTGCTGCCAATCTAATATTTTTACCATTGTATGTTACAGACTTCTTTTCCCGGGCTGCTCAGGATTTCCCTTTGTCACTAAGACTTGTAAATTTTACTATTAGGTGATGGGGTGTGGACCTATTCTTATTGATTTTGAGGGGGGTTCTCTGCACCTCCTGGATTTTGATGCTCGTTCCCTTTGCCATATTGGGGAAATTCTCTCCAATAATTCTCTCCAGTATACCTTCTGCTCTCCTCTCTCTTTCTTCTTCTTCTGGAATCCCAATTATTCTAATGTTGTTTCATCTTATGGTGTCACTTATCTCCCGAATTCTCCCCTCGTGATCCAGTAGCTGTTTGTCCCTCTTTTGCTCAGCTTCTTTATTCTCTGTCATTTGGTCTTCTATATCACTAATTCTTTCTTCTGCCTCATTTATCCTAGCAGTGAGAGCCTCCATTTTTTATTGCACCTCATTAATAGCTTTTTAAAAATTTCAACTTGGTTAGATTTTAGTTCTTTTATTTCTCCAGAAAGGGCTTTTATATCTCCTGAGAGGGTTTCTCTAATATCTTCCATGCCTTTTTCGAGCCTGGCTAGAACCTTGAGAATTGCCATTCTGAACTCTAGATCTGACATATTACCAATGTCTGTATTGATTAGGTCCCTAGTCTTTGGTACTGCCTCTTGTTCTTTTATTTTTTTTTGTGGTGAATTTTTCTGCCTTGTCATTTTGTCCAGATAAGAGTATATGAAGGAGCAAGTAAAACACTCAAAGGGTGGCAACAACCCCAGGAAAATATGCTTTAACCAAATCAGAAGATATCCCAAATAATGAGGGGGGAGAAAGGGGATAAAAAGAGGTTCCGGGGCGCCTGAGTGGCTCAGTGGGTTAAGCTGCTTCCTTCGGCTCAGGTCATGATCTCAGGGTCCTGGGATCGAGTCCCACATCGGGCTCTCTGCTCGTCAGGGAGCCTGCTTCCCTCTCTCTCTCTCTCTCTCTGCCTGCCTCTCCATCTACTTGTGATTTCTCTCTGTCAAATAAATAAATAAAATCTTAAAAAAAAAAGAGGTTCCGAAGGAAAAAAAAAAAAAGCAAAGAAAAGAAACAATTAAGAAAAGAAAATGAATAAAGAAAAAGTATAAAAAAGAAAAAAAATATATATAGTAGATAAACTAGTTAAAAAACATTAAAAAAGAAAAGTGTAAAAGTAAAAAAATTAGAAGAAGAGAAAAAAAATTGAAAAAGAAAAAAAATTAAATTAACTGCAAGACTAAAGAATCATGGGGAGAAAGCCATGAGTTCCGTGCTTTGCTTTCTCCTCCTCTGGAATTCTGCTGCTCTCCTTGGTATTGAACCTGCACTCCTTGGTAGGTGAACTTTGTCCTGGCTGGTTTTCTTGTTGATCTTCTGGCAGAGGGGCCTGTTGTAGTGATTCTCAAGCGTCTTTGCCCCAGGTGGAATTGCTCTGCCCTTACCAGGGGCTGGTCTGAGTAATCCACTCGGGTTTGCTTTCCGGAGCTTTTGTCCCCTGAGTGCTTTCTGTAAAGTTCTGGAGGACAGGAATGAAAATGGCAGCCTCCTGGTCTCCGGCCTGGAGGAGCTGAGAGCCCGGGGCCCCACTCCTCAGTGTGCCCTCAGAGAACCGTGCCCAATTACTCCTGTTTCCGTGGCTTCCGGCTGCGCTCTGAGCTCACTGAGCCTGCGACCTGTTCAAGGTAACCCCAGGTGGGAGCTCACTCCTCAGCTCTGTCTCTGTAGCTGGCTTCCCTGTTCTAATACCTTTAAGCTCTGTGACACTCAGACACCCCCGATCCTTTTGGTACCTGCGTGATCTGAGGCCATGCTGACCCCGCATGGGCTTCACCCCGGTTTAGCCTCTGGAGCGATGTCCCTCAGCAGAGCAGACTTTTAAAAGTCCTGATTTTGTGGGCACCTGGGCGGCTCAGTGGGTTAAATCCTCTGCCTTCAGCTCAGGTTATGATCCCAGGGTCCTGGGACCAAGCCCCGAATCAGGCTCTCTGCTCAGCAGGGAGCCTGCTTCCCCCTCTCTCTCTGTCTGCCTCTCTGCCTAACTTGTGATCTCTGTCTGTGAAATAAATAAATAAAATATTAAAAAAAAAGTCCTGATTTTGTGTTCCATTGCTCTGCCGCTTGCTGGGAGCCGGCCCATCCCCCTGGGGTCTATCTTCCTGTCACTTTGGATTCACTTCTCCGCCAGTCCTACCTTTCAGAAAGTGGTTGATTTTCTGTTCTAGAATTGCTGTTCTTCTCTTCGATCTGCTGTTGGATTTGTAGGTATTTTCAATCTTTAGATAAGCTATCTAGCTGATCTCCTGCTAGCTGAAGTAGTCTCAGCCTGCTACTTCTCCACCATCTTGACTCCTCCCCTCCATTTGTCCATTTAAGGGCATCTTGGTTCTTTCCACAGTTTGGCAACTGTGACCATTGCTGCTAGGTACACTGGGGTACAGATGGCTCTTCTTTTCACTACATCTTTATCTTTGGGGTAAATACCCAGTAGTGCAATTGCAGGGTCATAGGGAAGTTCTATTTTTAATTTTTTAAGGAATCTCCCCACTGTTATCCAAAGTGGCGGCACCAACTTGCATTCCTACCAACAGTGTAAGAGGGTTCCCCTTTCTCCACATCCTCTCCAACACTTGTTGTTTACTGTATTTTTAATTTTGGCCATTTTAACTGGTGTAAGGTGGTATCTCAATGTGGTTTGGATTTGAATCTCCCTGATGACTGGTGATGATGCTTCTGCACAGCAAAGGAAACAGTCAACAAAACAAAGAGGCAACCCACAGAATGGGAGAAGATATTCACAGCTGACACTATAGACCAAGGGCTGATATATAGGCTCTATAAAGAACTCCTCAAACTCCACACACACAAAACAGATAATCATGTCAAAAAATGGGTAGAAGACATGAACAGACACTTCTCCAATGAAGACATACAAATGGCTAACAGACAGATGAAAAAATGTTCTGCCACATCTCTTAACTTTTTAAATTTTGGTTTATCTCACTGTCTCTTTGAGCTGTGTTCTGGGTAATTCTTTAGCTCCACATCTCATTAGTTTTCTAATTGTTACTTCTGTGATATGTAAGGTACTGTTGAAACATCTAAGTTTTTTATTTAAAAAAATATTTTATAGTTATATATCTTATTTGTTTCTGCCACTTTATCTGCCTTCACTGATAGTATCTTGTTCCTTTCTCATGTTTTCAACTCTAGATTTTATTTCTTTGAACTTCTTAAACATATTTGCATTGCATTATTAAGCCAAAAATTCTATTATCTGAAAATACTGAGGTGTCTAATGTGATATTTCTTGTTTCTGGTAACTGTTGCTCAAAGTGGTTGCTTTGTAATTTTGGATTATTATATCATGTTCAGCTGGACTTCACATATGGAAATCCTGTGCAGTCTATTTTATGAGAGGCTTTATTTATCTTTGATTCTATCAAGTTTTCCAGAAAGGTACCAACCTAGAACCACCTTATAATTATTTGGTTTAGAATTATTATTCTGAAACCATGTATAAAGTATAAATTCATGAGTGAAGGTTTGTGGTCATAAATTTTCAAGGGAGATATTTTCCCCATAACTAAACTAACATAAAGAGATATCCATGTTGTTTTCCGTTGCCAGTGGGAAGATTATTTTCCTGTCCTTTATTTTACTGAGTGTGTAGGCCTTTGAGGATACAAGCTTCGGTCATGATTTCATTTTCAGCTTCGTACATTGTATACATCAAGGGTTTGCTTCCTGTTCTAGTATAGTCTTCTGAAGTCTCTAATTTACTGAGATGTGCAAACACTCCCTAAAAAACACAATGTGAGTAATGGATTGTCATCTTGTTTTTCAGGTTTTTTTTTTTCTCCACTGAGTGTTTTCATTATTTTCTTGAAAGCTCCGTAAGCATTTGATAGAATTTAAAACATATTTTATATAGCATTGTTAGGCTTTATAGTTGTGGATGTGGGGAGGGATGGAAAGGTGCTTCAGAAATGGAAATCCTTCCCCAAATCTTTTAATATATTGGGATATAGTTTATATTCAGTGGAATTTATTCTTTCTAGTGCAGTTCTATTTGACAAATATATATAGTCATGTAATCATCACTGCACTCAAGACACATATCCCCAAATTCCATCATCTGTCATCTCAAAAAACTCTCTCAGGGCTCTCTGTAGTTTATTTAGTCAACTCTTACATCTACCCCAAACCATGGCAGTGAACTGTTTTCTGTACCAATACTTTTGCCATCTCGAGAATGTCATGTAAATAGAATTATATAACACATAGCCTTTTGAGTCTGCCTTCTTTTATTCAGCATAATGTATTTGAGATTCACCCATGTTGTGTGTATCAATACTTTTTTCCTTTTTGTTTCTAAGTAGTAGTTCACTGTATGGATGTACCACAGTTTGTTTATCCATTCATCATTTGGAGGTATTCACTACTATTCAAAATGTCAGTTTTGGGTGATTATGAATAAAGCTGCCATAAATATCTGCATACAAATTTTTGTGTGAGTATTAAGTTTTCAATGCCCCTGAGTGGAAACCTAGGAGAAAGATTTCTAGGTGGTATGTTAAGTGCTGAAATTTATGACACTGAAAAATTATTTTACAAGAAGTTGTACCTTTTATATTCTCACTAGCAGTATATAAGAAACATGAGAGTTCCACTTGTATTATTTCTTTCTTAGCACTAGGTATTTTAGATTTTAACTTTTTCTATAATTCTAATAAATAAATGGTATGTTCAAATTGTGATTTTATTTGCATTTCCATAATGACTAATGATGACAAACTTTTTTTTGTACTTATTTGCCACCTATATATTTTCTTTGGAAAAACATCTATCAACTATTTTGCACATTAAAAAAATTCATTTGTTTTCTTCTTATTTAGTTTCGAGCATTATTGATATATTTTGGATACCAGTAATTTCTCACATATGTACTTTGCAAATGTTTTCTCCCAGTCTGTGTGGTTTTTTTTTTTTCCATTCTCTTTTTTAATAGTGACATTCAAGGAGCAAAATTTTAGTTTTTGATGAAGTTCACTTTATTAATTTTTTCCTTTTATGGATTATGCTTTTAGTGTCACAGTTAGGAAAACTTTGCCAAAACCAAGATCAAAAGAATTTTTGCCTATGTTTTCTTCTGGAAGTTTGATCACTTTACATGATACATTTAGGTCTATGACTCATTTTGAGTTAATTTTTTTATAGGGTACATGATGAGGGTTCAAGTTTGTTTTGCATATATATGTTGAATTTTCTGTATCATTTCTTGAGAAGATCTTTTCCTTATTGAATTAACTTTGCACCTTGTTGAAAATAAACTGGGCATATATATGAGGATCTATTTCAAAAATCTATTCCATTCCACAGATTTATAGGTCTTTTTGTCAATACCACATAATCTTTGTTACTGTAGTTCTATAGTGGATCTTGATCAGGTAATGTGAGTCCTCCAATTTTGTTGTTGTTCTTTTTAATTAACTGACTCTATATTTAAGAGCAGTTTTAGATTTACAGAAAACTGAACATAAAATACAAATAATTCCCACATATCCTCTAACTCCTAACCTCGCCTACCCAGCTTCCTCTATTATGAACATTTTGCATTCGTGTGGTGCATTTGTTCTAACTGATAAGCCAATATCATTATATTAGCTAAAATATATTGTTTACATTAGGATTCGCTCTGTTTGTGCACATCCTATAGGTTTTGAAAAATGCATAATGGCATATACCTACCTTCAAGCACCATACAGCATAGCTTCCCTGTCCTGTAAAACACCTGTGTCCCACCTGTTCTTGCCTTCCTCTCTACCCCTGAACTCCTGACAACTGATTTTTAAAAAAATTGTCTCCACAATTAATACATATGTACCATACAGTTGGAATCATATAATATGTACCTTTTCCAGATTGGCTTATTTCACTTACTAATATGCATGTAAGAACCTCCATGGCTTTTTGTGGCTTGGTAGCTCATTTCTTTTTATCACTGAGTAATATTACTGTATAGATATACCACAGTTTTTTTTATCCATTCACCCACTGAAGGACTCAGCAATTATGAATAAAGCTGCTATAAACATTTGTCTACAGTTCATATCTCATTTGGGTAAATACCAAGGAGTATAATTGCCAGATCATAAGGAAAGTGTATGCTTAGTTTTGTGAGAAATTGCTAAACTGTCTTTCATACTGGCTGTATCATTTTGCATTCCCACCAGTAGTGAATTAGAATTCCTTTTGTTCCATATGCTCACTAATATTTGGTGTTGTCACTGTTTTGGATTTTAGCCATTTTAATGGATGTGTAGTGGTATCTCACTGTTGTTTTAATTTAGAGTGCCCTAATGACATGTGGTATTGAGCATCTTTCGTATGCTTACTTGCCATCTGTATATCTTCTTTGATAAGGTTTCTGTTCAGATCTTTTGCCTATTTTTAAAGTCAGGTTGTTTGTTTTAATATTGTTGAGTTTTAGGGTTCTTTGTCTAATTTAGATACCAGTCCTTTATCAGACATATGTTTTGCAAACATTTTCTCCTAGTTTTTGGCTTGTTTTATTCTCTGGCCATTGCATTTTGCATAGCAGAAATTTTTAATTTTAATGAAATCAGTTTATCAATTTTTAATTTTATGCACTGTTGGAACACACCCCAGATCCTCGCCAATGTGACTGAGGTCCTGTCAAATCTGGTGAGAAAACTCCAGCAGTTGGAGGGCAAGAGTCTTCCTGGGCCAACGGCGGGAATAAACATGGGAGGATCCCTAGAGTGTTTTCCTGTCCTCCTTTAGATAGATCTGGTAAGTGTGGAGAATCCTTAACTCACTCTTGTCATTTAAAGCTAAGAGATATTGTCATTTAAAGCTAAGACATAATCGTTGTTCACTTGTCTCACTTGATTGCCTGCAAGTAAATCACATCTTACCGGTAGCCCACAGCCTGCCCAGAAATCTATATCCTGTTTGTAATTGGATCTTGTGGAATGTATAAAAGAAGTGACTGTAATAAAGACATCTACTGATCATCAGTCAGTAGTCCCCCCATCATTTTGGCTCCAATCACCAGGATCCCCACCTCGTGAATGTGACAATGCATGATTATTTTGATGTTGTATCTAAAAAGTCATTGCCAAACCCAAATTTGCATAGATTTTCTCCAGTATGATTTTCTAGGAGTTTTATAGTTTCATGTTTTACATTCAGCTCTATGATCTATTTTTGAATTATTTTTTGTGAAAGATGGATAATCTGGGTGACTCAGTTGTTAAGCATCTGCCTTTGGCTCAAGTCATGACCCCAGGATCCTGGATGGAGACTGCATCAGGCTCCCTGCTCAGAGCAAGCCTGCTTCTTCCTCTCCTTCTGTTCCCCCTGCTGTGCTCTGTCAAATAAATTCTTAAAAATTTTTTTTTTGTGAAAGATGTAAGATATGTTTATTTTTTTTTAGCATGTGTATGTCCAGTTTTTAAAACACCATTTGTTGAAAAGACAATACTTTCTCCATTGAGTTGTTTTTGCCCCTTTGACTATTACTTGACTATATTTCTCTGGGTCTATAGCTGGGTTCTGTCTTATGTTCCATTGACCAATTTGTCTGAGTTTTTTCATTTCATTTTTTTTTTTTTATTTTGGCCAATGTTATACTGTCTGGATTAATGCAGATTTATTTTAAGTCTTAAAGTTGAGTATTGTCAGTCCTCCAACTTTGTTTTTCTCCTCCAACATTGTGTTGGCCGTTCTGTGCCTTTTGCTTTTTCATGCAATTTAAATAACTTGCTGGGTTCTTTTCAAATTTGTTTTAGATACTTTAGTTCCTTTGCATTCCCATGTATATTTTAGAATCAGATTTATGATTTCTACAAAAATCCTTTCAATTTTTTGAGATTCTATTGAATCTATATGATAAGGGAACAGAAGGCCAGCTGAGGACAAAGCAAAAGCTTAGACCCTACAACTTTCCCCCACCCCCACTCCTGGGTGGGACATATGTGACATTCTTTAGGAATCTTCCAACTATCTTAATGTTAATACCTTGCTAGGGGAAAAAGCCTTGACAATGACAAGGCCTCAAGGCATCCAGTTTCTTATAAGTCCTCTTTAGCATATAAAAGTTTTTTTTTTAATTAAAGTTTTTTTTTTAAGATTATTTATTTATTTATTTGAAAGGCAGAGATCACAAGTAGGCAGAGAGGCAAGCAGAGAGAGAGAGGAGGAATCAGGCCCCCCACTGAGCAGACCCCCCAATGCAGGGCTTGATCCCAGGACCCTGAGATCTTGACCTGAGCCGAAGGCAGAAGCTTTAACCCACTGAGCCACCTAGGTGCCCCAGGATATGAAAGTTCTATTGAAACCTTCCTTTATTTTACCTCCCCCAACACCATCATGCATAAATTACCACCCCTCACAACCCCAGGGCAGCAGTTCTTTCTGCTCATGGGTCCTGTCCCCACACTTTAATAAACCACCATTTTGCACCAAAGATATCTCAAGAATTCTTTCTTGGTCATTGGCTCTGGACTCCACCCCACAGAATCTCGCCTATATTCTAAAACTTCATCAGATGGTGTCCAACGTGGGGCTTTGAATCTTTACATTTGGACTCTGAGCTTCAGTGCAAAATTGGTGAGTACTTTCTCTCCCTTTCCTTTAGTCTCATTTCAGGGGCTTTTCAAGGAGAATGGTCTTATTGGAACACTTTCACCTTGATTGCTCAGGCTGCAATCCTCTAGCCCATGGCTACTCTACAGGAAGGTGAAAGTCTACCTTTTGGCTGGAAGGTAATAAGACCAGAATGGTAATAAGACCCAGAAAAATCATGCCATCTCTCTATTCTTGTTCTTATATAAAGTTGTCTGTCTTGGGCATGGGACAGCCACCTAAGTCACCAGGATGGCTGCCAATCTTGACTCCTGTTTTATCTAATGTGATTCCCTCCACATCCTTTGTCTAGCTGCTTCTGGCCATGGTACCTCCACTGGGAGCCGGCAGAAACCAATACCTGATTGAATTAAAACCCAACTGGGGATGGTTTCCTAGGGAAGTTGGCTGTAAGGACCATGTGTGTGGGAATGTAGCTTAGACCATGACGGATTTCAGTCTTTACTGTTTCCTGTCAGTGTCCTCTACTAACTACTTAGAGCTACAAAATTTGGTAATTTCCCCTTGCCAGCCTTTCCTAGTATTTTCCATGGGTTAAAATGACAAAACAGTACACAACCTTCAGGACAGATGATGGCATGGCATAGCATGGTATTTTAATCCATTCATCAGGCACCATCAGCAGCCTAGGATGCGATGAGGTAAGGGAGGGGCACCAGCACCCCTCCAGGGCCTTTTATGGCAGGAATACCTTCCCAGGGAAGGCAGGATCATAATCAATAGAGATGTCTTGCTTGGGGGATGCCTCTGGATGCTTTTGACACATGGGAGCCTCTGATGTATCCTGCATGGGACGACACCCGGAGTCAGGGTGGATTTGGTAATGGACCTTCTTTACTTTTCTGGGAGCATGGCCTCAGTAGGCTTCTCCGGTTCCCAAGGACTCTATCTCAGAGTGCCTTTTAACCCACTGGAAATAATTTGGATTGCAAAACTTAGGAATGACAGAGCTCCTGTAACACTGCATGGACTCAGTGGGATCTATCAGATCTCCTCTGCAGGAAACAGGGCAAATGGACCAAGACACTCACCAATCATACCTAGGCCTTCATTGCTGTACACAAGGACCCTGACCTAAGGGCCTTTTGCAGAATGTGTTTGCCCAAGTATGTCTGGCTAGTAAACTCCCTCCTGATATATTGGATGATAATTATCTAAGTAAGCCTCCTCCTAGTAAACCCAGGTTGCTGGAGGATACGCAAGCCATCCCTAGCAAAGGGGACTCTGACTTTATCGCTCTCTATCCTCCTAACAGATGTGGGAGGGTTCTCCCTTACTCATTTCCCATGTTAATGGCTATAACTGGAGCCAAAGGGGTTAGTCTAACTCAAGACAGAGACTTTAAGGAATATTCCCAAGTAGTTGCCAAAACTCCCTTTGTTTCAGGCAAATTCCCTGTCTTCTCTGTCCTGACATGGACTGCCTAGCCCCTCCCCACTTTTTGGCAGGAAAACATGGCTTCTGCTCCTGTTGGGTCTGAAGAGCTCTAAAACTGGGAATCCTTTCTCTGCCTTCTGGCAGCACTTTGTTTCTACTGTCTCCCCCTTCTGTTTCTGCACCAATTTGGGTGTGTCCTGTGTAACTGGCCTCTAGACCACCCTTGGTACCTCCTGCACCATGGCTCCTTCTCTCTTCATTGTCAAGGAGCAAGAAGAGCACCCCCTGGACCTAACACGCCCCACTCCAGATTTCCCCACTCGTGTCAGGTAAACACTGAAAATGGGGTGGGCCCAGGTGGAACATAAATCAGTATTTAAACTAAGTTAAGTTTGTTGCTTTAATTAAGATAGACATGTCTTTGAAGTTACATCAGTAAATGTGAAACTTTTATTCCATCTAGGTTTACTGAAGGTCAAATAAGCTCATGTTATCTCTGCTGAAACTTGTTAGCAAAGTGATGACTAAACTTATGGCTCATTGTCTGTCTCAAAGTTTTCATGGGTAATTGTTGAGATAGCTTTCAAACTCTTTGGTAACCTGATAGTTTAAAGTTTTTCTTGGATGAATGAAATTAAATTCGTTGGACATCTAGGTCTTTCAAATAGGATAAAATGTTAAGTCATTAATTACTGGATATAGGTTTGTGCTTTTGACTTACTGCAAGGAAGCTAAGAATATTTAAATCTGTGGGTAAACTGTTTTGTGCTTAACTGGTTCATAAATTTGTCATCTAAAGAATCCTGTTACAGTGTGGAGATTCCTCAAGAAATTAAAAATAGAACTTCCCTATGACCCTGCTATTGCACTCCTGGGTATTTACCCCAAAGATACAGATGTAGTGAAAAGAAGGGCCATCTGTACCCTAATGTTTATAGCAGCAATGGTCATGGTTGCCAAACTATGGAAAGAACCAAGATGCCCTTCAGTGGACGAATGGATAAGGAAGATGTGGTCCATATACACTATGGAGTATTATGCCTCCATCAGAAAGGATAAATACCCAACTTTTGTAGCAACATGTACGGGACTGGAAGAGATTATGCTGAGTGAAATAAGTCAAGAAGAGAGACTCAATTATCATATGGTTTCACTTACTTGTGGAGCATAATAAATATCATGGAGGACAAGGTGTGTTAGGAGAAGGGAGTTGGGGTAAATTGGAAGGGGAGGTGAATCATGAGAGACTATGGACTCTGAAAAACAATCTGAGGGGTTTGAAGTGGCAGGGGGTGGGAGGTTGGGGTACCAGGTGGTGGGTATTATAGAGGGCACGGATTGCATGGAGCACTGGGTGCGGTAAAAAAATAATGAATACTGTTTTTCTGAAAATAAATTTTACTTAGCATCTGTGACTTACAGAATGTAAAAATATTCATTTGTAAACAAATCAAAGCATTCAACTTTTCTATCTAAACCCTCTGAAACTCAAAAGGTCTCAGTAAGTATTCCTTCTTCCATGGCAATCAGTCATTTGCACAAGTTCAATCAGAATCTGTTCTCCCTGTAACAGGACACTTTTGGAAACATTGGTTGTTTTACCAAGGCTTTGACTGGATTGTCATATTTGAGAAAGACATGCATAGATTCAGATATGACCAGATAGCTTTAAGGAACTAAGGTTGACTTTATGAAACCTAGAGCCATAAAGCCCCTTGGAACTGTTGGCCTAATACCTTGCTTACAGAGTTCCCAGCAGCCTCACCAGGTGAGTAAAGAGTGTCACTTCCTGGCAGGTGCAGGAACCTCAGGATACTTTGGGGACCTCATTAAGAGGAATCTGCCCAAATCTATAGGTATTGCAGGCATGTCTGATGGCAAGTACTTGGCTTGGCTTCTGGCCTGGAGAGGGTGCTAAAAATTCAACCTACAGATTCCTTATAAGAAGTTCCAGCAAAGCAGATTGTAAAAGATCTATATGATCATTCACTGTTCTTGCTGATCTTATGTAAATAATTAGGTCAAATCTGTTTGAACTGGACTTGTTTTTTGGAAGGGGAGGTGAATCACGAGAGACTATGGACTCTGAAAAACAATCTTAGGGGTTTGAAGTGGCAGGGGAGTGGACTTGTTTTTCAAATAAATTAGTCCTAATTTGGCTATCTCTGGAAATGAGGGTTATTTTAGAGAGAAAAATTGTTTCAATAACACACCTTTGTGGATGTTAAGTTCTAGATTTGATTGTCCTTAAATGTTTATTGTTTACCTAAGCTAGACAACTTGAGGTAAACTTCAGAGAAGTTGTACAATAGCTTGTTTAGACAATCTTCTTGCTTTTTATTCTGGATAATAACAGGACCCCATGGCACATGATTAAACAACTGGAAAATGGGATTGATTCCTCAACAATTGTATAACTTAACAATCACCTTGACCAATTCTGTGTGGCGGGACTGAGATTGTCTAAAAGCCAGAAGCATACCCCACCCCATAGGATTAACTATCAACTTGTGGAGATAATAGATGACCTCATTTTCTTTATGATTGGATTGGCTGATGCAAGTGGGACTCCCCTTATCCCTTGACAAGTTTTCTCCCACTTGCCAGTGATCTTTTGTAATTAGGATATTTTTAAGGCTGGACCACTCAAAAAGGGCTTCTTAATGGTTTCACCCCTTAGTCATAATTATGCTAGAAGCCACCTCTATTGAGGTACAATTGCAAACAAAGGGTTTAGCTAAGCATAGAACAGCTCTCCTCATATAAAGAGCCTCAAAGCTCACTAGGGGACAGTCCCTGAATGTAAGGACTTCTCATCAGGTCCAGAGTATTTTAGAAACCAAAGGCCACCAATGAATGATGGAGGCCAGCTTACTAAATACCAGGTTACACGTATAGATATGCCTGAAATAATACTTAACCTGTCAGACTTTAAAACAATCTACCTTTACACCTGGACCTGACCATTCATTGTACTTCTCTATAGAGCATAACTGTTCAGAGGTTATTGATCTTGCTTACTGTAGTTGACCAGACTTAAGATGCCCCTTTTAAAAATACAAATGACAGTTGGTTTACTGATGACAATAGTTTCCATAAAAATTTTTTTATTTCACTCAGCATAATCTCTTTCAGTCCCGTCCATGTCTCCATCAGAAAGGATGAATACCCAACTTTTGTAGCAACATGGACGGGACTGGAAGAGATTATGCTGAGTGAAATAAGTCAAGCAGAAGAGAGTCAATTATCATATGGTTTCACTTATTTGTGGAGCATAACAAATAGCATGGAGGACATGGGGAGTTAGAGAAGAGAAGGGAGTTGGGGGGAATTGGAAGGGGAGGTGAACCATGAGAGACTATGGACTCTGAAAAACAATCTGAGGGGTTTGAAGCAGCGGGGGGTGGGAGGTTGGGGGAACCAAGGTGGTGGGTATTAGAGAGGGCACGGATTGCATGGAACACTGGGTGTGGTGCAAAAACAAGGAATACTGTTATGCTGAAAATAAAAATAAAAAAATAAAAAATATATAAAAAACACCCGTTCTTGAGTATTTCCAGAAGAAATTTTCCGCAAGATGACACACACACACACATACACACACACACAGACACACACACACAAAAAAAAATTTTAAAAGCTGGGTATGCCATAGTGCTCACTAGGACTTTGCAATTGCCAAAGCCTTAAGAATTAATACTAATACAGACTCCAAATATGCTTTCCTACTCCTACATGTCCATGGAGCAATTTGGAAGAAAAGGGATTATTATCAAGCCATAACTCCACAATCAAATACAGTCCTAAAATTATTACTCTTCTTAAGGCTGTACACCTACCAAAGGAGATAGCTGTAATTCACTTCAAAGGATGTCAAAGGATATGACCTTAGGAACCAATGAAAGTAATATAGGGTTTACACCAGGCCACTGATTTGGGCAAAAAGGCCACAGAGGTGACAAAAACTTCTTGAAGGAAAATTGCCCCTAGGTTTGTACTCCCTTGGTCCCTACAAAGTAATAGTGGACTGCCTTTGTTATGCATTAAAAAGATGGCCCTCCAAAACTGAATAGCTCTTGATATCTTGACTGCAGTTACAGAAACTCAGAACCGGAGGACTATCTCCTAACGGGAACCAATGTATATGGTTCTAACTTGTGCTCATGGCTTCCTCCAGACTGAATAGGCCACTGTACTCCAGGTTTTGCCTGGAATCACAGATGCACTATTAAAACCATTACCAACCTGACCAACCTTCCAAAACTTAAAACAATGGTTAACTTGTTCTGTGTTTCATTGGTATGACCAACTAACATCCATTTTTATTCCCCCTTCAGAAATGGAGGATGTTTGGCACATGGAAGCTCTTACTAAGTACATGGTCAGCCCTAAATGACCCTCGAAGTAGCATCTCTCTATTAAAGTGTTACAGTAATACAAATGTGAAGCGGCTTTACAAAATAGAATGGCATTGGATGTTTTAACTGCTCCACAAGGTGGGAGTTGTGCTACCAGAAAAACAAAATACTATATTTATGTTCCAGATTATCACGAAATATTTCTTTGGTTTTGACATACTCAAGTTAGCACTTGAAACAGTCCCTCTCTCCTTTAATGATAGATTAAACTCTTGGGCTGGAAAAGGGTTTTTTGTCAAAAAACGTATTTGAGCTTCATTTTCTTTTTGTTACACTAATCATGTTTTGCTGTTTTCTTCCATGTCTCCTCACCTGGCATCGACTCCTTCACTGCCATAACTTCCACAGATGGTCCTTTCCACTTGGGAAGATCACCTGAGCAGTCTCCCCTGGATTCAGCTGCCGCTGTCTTTCATAACTCCCCTACACATTCCCCAACTGTCCAGTGTTGACCTGAGTAGGTAGGAACAGATCTATGCCCCTGTTTAGCAGGAAGAATTTCTAGAAGATGAGAACTTCCACCTTCAATAACCTTAAAGATTTAAGGGTCAAAATTGTTCAGAGGGGAAATGATGAGGGAACAGAAGGCTGGCTGAGGACAAAGCAAAAGCTAACACCCTGCAATCTTCCCCCACCCCCACTCCTGGGTGGGACATATGTGACATTCTTTAGGAATCTTCCAACTATCTTAATGTTAATACCTTGCTAGGGAAAAAAACCTTGATAATGACCAGGCCTCAAGGCGTCCGGTATCTTGTAAGTCCTCTTTAGCATATGAAAGTTCTATTGAAACCTCCCTTTTCCTTACCTCCCCCAACACCATCAAACATAAATTACCACCCCTCACAACCCCAGGGCAGCAGTTCTTTCTGCCTATGGGTCCTGTCCCCATACTTTAGTAAACCACCATTTTCCCCCAAAGATGTCTCAAGAATTCTTTCTTGGTCATCAGCTCTGGGCTCCACCCCACTGAACCTCACCTATATTCCAAAACTTCATCATTTAGATCAGTCTTGGGAGAACTGACATTTTAACAATGTTTAGTTTCTAATTCCTGAATACAATATAGATTTCCATTTTTGTTTTTACTTCTTTCCTCAGGATTTTATAGTTTTTTTTTTTTTTAATTTTTTATTTTTTATAAACATATATTTTTATCCCCAGGGGTACAGGTCTGTGAATCACCAGGTTTACACACTTCACAGCACTCACCAAATCACATACCCTCCCCAATGTCCATAATCCCACCCCCTTCTCCCAAACCCCCTGCCCCCGGCAACCCTCAGTTTGTTTTGTGAGATTAAGAGTCACTTATGGTTTGTCTCCCTCCCAATCCCATCTTGTTTCATTTATTCTTCTTCTACCCACTTAAGCCTCCATGTTGTATCACCACTTCCTCATATCAGGGAGATCATATGATAGTTGTCTTTCTCTGCTTGACTTATTTCGCTAAGCACGATACGCTCTAGTTCCATCCACGTTGTTGCAAATGGCAAGATTTCATTTCTTTTGATGGCTGCATAGTATTCCATTGTGTATATATAGCACATCTTCTTGATCCATTCATCTGTTGATGGACATCTAGGTTCTTTCCATAGTTTGGCTATTGTGGACATTGCTGCTATAAACATTCGGGTGCATGTGCCCCTTTGGATCACTACATTTGTATCTTTAGGGTAAATACCCAATAGTGCAATTGCTGGGTCATAGGGCAGTTCTATTTTCAACATTTTGAGGAACCTCCATGCTGTTTTCCAGAGTGGCTGCACCAGCTTGCATTCCCACCAACAGTGTAGGAGGGTTCCCCTTTCTCCGCATCCTCGCCAGCATCTGTCATTTCCTGACTTGTTGATTTTAGCCATTCTGACTGGTGTGAGGTGATATCTCATTGTGGTTTTGATTTGTATTTCCCTGATGCCGAGTGATATGGAGCACTTTTTCATGTGTCTGTTGGCCATCTGGATGTCTTCTTTGCAGAAATGTCTGTTCATGTCCTCTGCCCATTTCTTGATTGGATTATTTATTCTTTGGGTGTTGAGTTTGCTAAGTTCTTTATAGATTCTGGACACTAGTCCTTTATCTGATATGTCGTTTGCAAATATCTTCTCCCATTCTGTCAGTTGTCTTTTGATTTTGTTAACTGTTTCCTTTGCTGTGCAAAAGCTTTTGATCTTGATGAAATCCCAGTAGTTCATTTTTTCCCTTGCTTCCCTTGCCTTTTGCGTTGTTCCTAGGAAGATGTTGCTGCGGCAGAGGTCGAAGAGGTTGCTGCCCGTGTTCTCCTCAAGGATTTTGATGGATTCCTTTCGTACATTGAGGTCCTTCATCCATTTTGAGTCTATTTTTGTGTGTGGTGTAAGGGAATGGTCCAATTTCATTTTTCTGCATGTGGCTGTCCAATTTTCCCAGCACCATTTATTGAAAAGGCTGTCTTTTTTCCATTGGACATTCTTTCCTGCTTTGTCGAAGATTAGTTGACCATAGATTTGAGGGTCTATTTCTGGGCTCTCTATTCTGTTCCATTGATCCATGTGTCTGTTTTTGTGCCAGTACCATGCTGTCTTGATGATGACAGCTTTGTAATAGAGCCTGAAGTCCGGAATTGTGATGCCACCAACGTTGGCTTTCTTTTTCAATATCCCTTTGGCTATTCGAGGTCTTTTCTGGTTCCATATAAATTTTAGCATTATTTGTTCCATTTCTTTGAAAAAGATGGATGGTACTTTGATAGGAATTGCATTAAATGTGTAGATTGCTTTAGGTAGCATAGACATTTTCACAATATTTATTCTTCCAATCCAGGAGCATGGAACATTTTTCCATTTCTTTGTGTCTTCCTCAATTTCTTTCATGAGTACTTTATAGTTTTCTGAGTATAGATTCTGTGCCTCTTTGGTTAGGTTTATTCCTAGGTATCTTATGGTTTTGGATGCAATTGTAAATGGGATTGACTCCTTAATATCTCTTTCTTCTGTCTTGCTGTTGGTGTAGAGAAATGCAACTGATTTCTGTGCATTGATTTTATATCCTGAAACTTTACTGAATTCCTGTATAAGTTCTAGCAGTTTTGGAGTGGAGTCTTTTGGGTTTTCCACATATAGTATCATATCATCTGTGAAGAGTGATAATTTGACTTCTTCTTTGCCGATTTGGATGCCTTTAATTTCCTTTTGTTGTCTGATTGCTGAGGCTAGGACCTCTAGTACGATGTTGAATAGCAGTGGTGATAATGGACATCCCTGCCGTGTTCCTGACCTTAGCGGAAAAGCTTTCAGTTTTTCTCCATTGAGAATGATATTTGTGGTGGGTTTTTCATAGATGGCTTTGATGATATTGAGGTATGTGCCCTCTATCCCTACACTTTGAAGAGTTTTGATCAGGAAGGGATGCTGTACTTTGTCAAATGCTTTTTCAGCATCTATTGAGAGTATCATATGGTTCTTGTTCTTTCTTTTATTGATGTGTTGTATCACATTGACTGATTTGCGGATGTTGAACCAACCTTGCAGCCCTGGAATAAATCCCACTTGGTCGTGGTGAATAATCCTTTTAATGTACTGTTGAATCCTATTGGCTAGTATTTTGTTGAGTATTTTCGCATCTGTGTTCATCAAGGATATCGGTCTATAGCTCTCTTTTTTGGTGGGATCCTTGTCTGGTTTTGGGATCAAGGTGATGCTGGCCTCATAAAATGAGTTTGGAAGTTTTCCTTCCATTTCTATTTTTTTGAACAGTTTCAGGAGAATAGGAATTAGTTCTTCTTTAAATGTTTGGTAGAATTCCCCCGGGAAGCCGTCTGGCCCTGGGCTTTTGTTTGTTTGGAGATTTTTAATGACTGTTTCAATCTCCTTACTGGTTATGGGTCTGTTCAGGCTTTCTATTTCTTCCTGGCTCAGTTGTGGTAGTTTATATGTTTCTAGGAAAGCATCCATTTCTTCCAGATTGTCAAATTTATTGCCGTAGAGTTGCTCATAGTATGTTCTTATAATAGTTTGTATTTCTTTGGTGTTAGTTGTGATCTCTTCTCTTTCATTCATGATTTTATTTATTTGGGTCCTTTCTCTTTTCTTTTTGATAAGTCGGGCCAGGGGTTTATCAATTTTATTAATTCTTTCAAAGAACCAGCTCCTAGTTTCGTTGATTTGTTCTATTGTTTTTTTGGTTTCTATTTCATTGATTTCTGCTCTGATCTTTATGATTTCTCTTCTCCTGCTGGGCTTAGGGTTTCTTTCTTGTTCTTTCTCCAGCTCCTTTAGGTGTAGGGTTAGGTTGTGTAACTGAGACCTTTCTTGTTTCTTGAGAAAGGCTTGTAGCGCTATATATTTTCCTCTGAGGACTGCCTTTGTTGTGTCCCACAGATTTTGAACCGTTGTATTTTCATTATCATTTGTTTCCGTGATTTTATAGTTTTTATCATAAAGATCCTACATACATTATATTAGAATCATAATTCAGTATTTCATCTTTTTTTTTAAGATTTTATGTAATTATTTGTGATAAGAGAGAATGAGCATGAGCACACGAGCAGGGGAGCAGCAGACAGAGGGAGAAGCAGGCTTCCCATTGAGCAAGGAGCCCGATGCAGGACTCAATCCCAGGGACCCTGGGATCATGACCTGAGCGGAATGCAGAAGCTTAACTGCTGAGCCACCCAGGCATCACTGGTATTTCATGTCTTTTGTTGCTATTGTAATTGGCTCTACTTAAGTTTCAAGCTTAGTTATTCATAGCTAGTATATAGAGATACAACTGGTTTTGTATATTGACATTGCTGAACCCACTTATTTTGTAGGTTCTTTGAGATTTTTCTGTCAACAACCCTGTCATTTGTGAATAGAGACAGTTTACATTTATTGCATTCCAATCTTTACTTTTTCAGAGGTACCAATATCTGCACTCTCCCTCCTTCTATTTCGTTTTCTTTTTTTTTATGCCTTTTTTTTTTTTTTAAGTATTATTCACTTTCTGAGACTTCCTGTATGGTGAGTTAGAGCAGTAATGGCAGATATTTTGGCCTTTTTTCAATCTTAGTGTGAAAAGATTTAGTCTTTCACCATTATGAGATTAGCCATGGGTTAAAAATTAGTTTTCAGGGGATCCTGGGTGGCTCAGTTGGTTAAGCACCTGCCTTCAGATCAGGTCATGATCTCAGGGTCCTTCGATCAAGCCCTGCATCCAGCTCTCTGCTAAGTGGGGATCCTGCTTCCCCCACTCTCTCTGCCTGCCTCTCTGCCTCCTTGTGATCTTTGTCAAATAAATAAATAGATTTTTAAAAAATAATTTGTTTTCAGATGCTCTTTATCAGTTTAGAGAAGTTCCCTTCTACCCAAAGTTGCTGAGATATTTTATAATGACTATTGAATTTTGTCAAATGCCTTTCTTTGTTTATTGAGATAACAATATGTTTTACTTCTAAAATCCAGGATATAGTGAATTTCATAAAATTTTTAGTGTTGAACTTACCTTGTATTCCTGGAATAAATCTCACTTGGTTTGTGATGTACTGTCTTTTTAATATTGAAAGACCTGCGGATCCCCTTACCCAAGAATCCAACACTGCCACTGGGTGCAATCAGCAAGAGGTTCTTTATTGTTACGCAGGCACCTGCGGGGGGTCAGCAGCTCCTGCTAGCTGAGCACACCGGGCTGGGGTGGTGCCGGGTTTTTTTGGACAGGTACAAACAAGTTTTGGGTGGAGCGCAACTGATTGGTTAACAGTTAGAACTTTTGAAAAAGGCATACGTAGAGTTTGCTGATTGGCTCTAAGGACCCGCGAGCGCGAAGAGAGAGGCGGCAAGGGGGAACAAGCTGATTGGTTCTGAGGGCCCGCGCGCGGGAGGAGAGAGGCGGGAAAGGGGAACAAGAAGGGGGAAGGTAGGAATGCCATCATGGCGTCTCTATTATTTCTATAAGCCAAGCGGTTACAGAAGGGCAAAAGAGCGATTAATAAGCAATTAATAACCTAATTAATAACCTGGTCTATACCTAAAAGCCAGCGGTTTACAGAAAAGCAAACAAGCGGTTAGTTATCCTATCTATCTTCTAGGGGAGGGGTCTTTCAATATAATGCTGTATTCTAATTGCTAATGCTTTTTCTTGAAGATTTTTCTATCTATGTTTACAAGGGATATTGGTCTGTAGTTTTCTTTTTTTGTAGTCCTTGTCTTATTTTTTATATCCTGGCCTTAAAAGAGTTGAAAAATATTCCTTCATTTTCCAAATTTCTGGAAGAGTTTATAAAGAATTGGCATTATTTTTTCCTTAAATATTTGGTAGAGTTCATCAGTAAACACCTATGGACCTGTTTTCTTTGGTGGAATGTTTTCAACTATGAATTTATGTAATATATATAACTTTTCATGTTATTGACTTTTTTTCAGTAATATTTGCTAGTTTGTGTTTCCCAAGGGATTTTCCTATTTCATTTAAGTTGAATTTTTTTTAAAGATTTTATTTATTTGACAGAGAGAGATTACAAGTAGTCAGAGAGGCAGGCAGAGAGAGAGGAGGAAGCAGGCTCCCCAGTGAGCAGAGAGCCCAATGCGGGACTCGATCCCAGGACCCTGAGATCATGACCTGAGCTGAAGGCAGTGGCTTAACCCACTGAGCCACCCGGTGCCCTAAATTGAATTTTGTAAGCACAAAACCGTAGTATTTATTATCATCTTTTTATTAAATTTTTTATTTCTTTTCAGCATAACTGTATTCATTGTTTTTGCACCACACCCAGTGCTCCATGCAATCCATGCCGTCTCTAATACCCACCACCTGGTTCACCCAACCTCCCACCCCCCGCCCCTTCAAAACCCTCAGATTCTTTTTCAGAGTCCATAGTCTCTCATGATTCACCTCCCCTTCCAAGTTACCCCAACTCCCTTCTCCTCTCCATCTCCCCTTGTCCTCCATGTTACTTGTTATACTCCACAAATAAGTGAAACCGTATGATAATTGACTCTCTCTGCTTGACTGCTTTCACTCAGCATAATCTCTTCCAGTCCCGTCCATGTTGCTACAAAAGTTGGGTATTCATTCTTTCTGATGGAGGCATAATACTCCATTGTGTATATGGACCACAATTCCTTATCCATTTGTCCGTTGAAGGGCATCTTGGTTCTTTCCACAGTTTGGCGACCATGGCCATTGCTGCTATAAACATTGGGGTACAGATGGCCCTTCTTTTCACTACATCTGTATCTTTGGGGTAAATACCCAGGAGTACAATTGCAGGGTCATAGGGAAGCTCTATTTTTAATTTCTTTTTTTTTTTTCATTTATTTTCAGCATAACAGTATCATTATTTTATCACCACACCGAGTACTCCATGCAATCCGTGCCCTCTATAATACCCACCACCTGGTACCCCGACTTCCCACCCCCTCGCCACTTCAAACCCCTCAGATTGTTTTTCAGAGTCCATAATCTCTCATGATTCACCTCCCCTTCCAATTTCCCCCAACCTCCTTCTCTCTAACTCCCCATGTCCTCCATGCTTTTTGTTATGCTCCACAAATAAGTGAAACCATATGATAATTGACTCTCTCTGCTTGACTTAATTTCACTCAGCATAATCTCTTCTAGTCCTGTCCATGTTGCTACAAAAGTTGGGTATTCGTCCTTTCTGATGAAGGCAGAATACTCCATAGCGTATATAGACCACATCTTCCTTATCCATTTGTCCATTGAAGGGCATCTTGGTTCTTTCCACAGTTTGGCGACCATGGCCATTGCTGTTATAAACATTGGGGTCCAGATGACCCTTCTTTTCACTACATCTGTATCTCTGGGGTAAATACCCAGGAGTGCAATAGCAGGGTCATAGGGAAGTTCTATTTTTAATTTCTTGAGGAATCTCCACACTGTTCTCCAAAGAGGCTGCACCAACCTGCATTCCCACCAAGAGTGTAAGAGGGTTCCCCTTCCTCCACATCCTCTCCAACACATGTTGTTTCCTGTCTTGCTAATTTTGGCCATTCTAACTGGTATAAGGTGATATCTCAATGTGGTTTTAATTTGAATCTCCCTGATGGCTAGTGATGATGAACATTTTTTCATGTGTCTGATAGCCATTTGTATGTCTTTATTGGAGAAGTGTCTGTACATATCTTCTGCCCATTTTTTTTATATGATTGTCTGTTTTGTGTGTGTTGAGTTTGAAGAGTTCATTATAGATCCTGGATATCAACCTTTTGTCTGTACTGTCATTTGCAAATATCTTCTCCCATTCCGTGGGTTGCCTCTTTGTTTTCTTGACTGTTTCCTTTGCTGTGCAGAAGCTTTTGATTTTGATGAAGTCCCAAAAGTTCATCTTTGCTTTTGTTTCCTTTGCCTTTGGAGACATACTTGAAAGAAGTTGCTGTGGCTGATATCGAAGAGATTACTGCTTATATTCTCCTCTAGGATTCTGATGGAGTCCTGTCTCACATTGAGGTCTTTTATCCATATTGAGTTTATCTTTGTGTACGGAGTAAGAGAATGGTCGAGTTTCATTGTTCTACATAAAGCTGTCCAGTTTTCCCAGCGCCATTTATTGAAGAGACTGTCTTTTTTCCACTGTATATTTTTTCCTGTTTTGTTGAAGATTATTTGACCATAGAGTTGAGGGTCCATATCTGGGCTCTCTACTCTGTTCCACTGGTCTATGTGTCTGTTTTTATGCCAGTACCATGCTATCTTGGTGATCACAGCTTTGTAGTAAAGCTTGAAATCAGGTAACGTGATGCCCCCCATTTTATTTTTGTTTTTCAACATTTCCTTAGCGATTCGGGGTCTCTTCTGATTCCATACAAAGTTTAGGATTATTTGCTCCAGCTCTTTGAAGAATACTGGTGGAATTTTGACTGGAATGGCATTAAAAGTATAGATTGCTCTAGGCAGTATAGACATTTTAACAATGTTTATTCTTCCGATCCAAGAGCATGGAATGGTCTTCCATCTTTTTGTGTCTTCTTCAATTTCTTTCATGAGTGTTCTGTAGTCCCTTGAGTACAGATTCTTTACCTCTTTGGTTAGGTTTATTCCCAGGTATCTTATGGTTCTTGGTGCTATAGTAAATGGCATCGATTCTCCTGTTTCCCTTTCTGTATTTTCATTGTAGTTGTATAAGAAAGCCACTGATTTCTGTACATTGACTTTGTATCCTGCCACGTTACTGAATTGCTGTATGAGTTCTAGTAGTTTGAGGGTGGAGTCTTTGGGGTTTTCCATATAAAGAACTGTGTCATCTGTGAAGAGAGAGACTTTGACTTCTTCATTACCAATTTGGATACCTTTTATTTCCCTTTGTTGTCTGATTGCTGTTGCTAGGACTTTTAATACTATGTTGAACAAGAGTGGTGAGAATGGGCATCCTTGTCATGTTCCTGATCTCAACGGGAAGGATGCAAGCTTTTTCCCATTGAGGATGATATTTGCTGTGGGTCTTTCATAGATAGATTTGATGAAGTTCAGGAATGTTCCCTCTATCCCTATAATTTGAAGCGTTTTAATCAGGAACAGATGCTGGATTTTGTCAAATGCTTTTTCTGCATCAATTGAGAGGACGATGTGGTTCTTCTCTCTTCTCTTATTAATTTGTTGTATCACATTGATTGATTTGCGAATGTTGAGCCATGCTTGTAGCCCAGGGATGAATCCCACCTGGTCATGGTGGATCATCTTTTTAATATGCTGTTGGATCCTGTTTGCTAGGATCTTGTTGAGAATCTTAGTATCCATATTCAACAGTGATATTGGTCTGAAATTCTCCTTTTTGGTAGGGTCTTTGCCTGATTTGGGGATCAGGGTAATGCTGGCTTCATAGAAAGAGTCAGGAAGTTTTCCTTCTGCTTCAATTTTTTGAAACAGCTTCAGGAGAATAGGTGTTATTTCTTCTTTGAAAGTTTGCTAGAATTCTCTGGGGAATCCATCAGGTCCTGGGCTCTTGTTTTTTGGGAGGTTTTTGACCACTGCTTCAATCTCGTTACTAGATATTGGTCTATTCAGGTGGTCAATTTCTTCCTGATTCACTTTTGGGAGTTTATAGTTTTCCAGGAATGCATCCATTTCATCTAGGTTGCTTAGCTTATTGGCATATAACTGTTGGTAATAACTTCTGATGATTGTTTCTACTTCCTTTGTGTTCTTTGTGATCTCTCCCTTTTCATTCATAATTATATGTATTTGAGCTTTCTTTCTTTTATTTTGGATTAGTGTCACCAATGGTTTATCGATCTTATTGATTCTTTTAAAAAACCAGCTTCTAGTTTCATTGATACGTTCTATTGTATCTCTGGTTTCTACGTCATCGATCTCAGCTCTAATCTTGATTATTTCCCTTCTTATATGTGGACTTGGTTTGATTTATTGTTGATTCTCCAGTTCTTTAAGGTGTAGAGACAGCTGCTGTGTTCTGGATTTTTCAATTTTTTTGAGGGAGGCTTGGATGGCTATGTATTTTCCCCTTAGGACCGTCTTTGCTGTATCCCATAGGTTTTGGATCGAAGTGTCTTCATTATCATTGGTTTCCATGAATTGTTTCAGTTCTTCCTTGAACCCCTGGTTGATCCAAGCATTCTTAAGCAAGGTGGTCTTTAGCTTCCAGGTGTTTGAGTTCCTTCGGAACTTTTCCTTGTGATTGAGCTCCAGTTTCAAAGCATTGTGATCTGAGAATGTGCAGGGAATAATCTCAGTCTTTTGGTATCAGTTGAGTCCTGATTTGTGACCCAGTATGTGGTCTATTCTGGAGAAGGTTCCGTGTGCACTTGAGAAGAATGAGTATTCTGTTGTTTTAGGGTGGAATGTTCTGTATATATCTATGAGGTCCATCTGGTCCAATGTGTCATTCAATGCTCTTGTTTCTTTATTGATTTTCTGCTTCGATGATCTGTCTATTTCTGAGAGAGGCGTGTTAGGATCTGCAACGATTAATGTATTCATATCAATATGACTCTTTATCTTGATTAACAGTTTTCTTATGTAATTGGATGCTCCCATATTGGGGGCATAGATATTTACAATTGTTAGATCATCTTGGTGGATAGTCCCTTTAAGAATGATGTAGTGTCCTTCTGTATCTCTGACTACAGTCTTTAGTTTAAAATCTAATTTGTCTGATATGAGAATCGCTACCCCAGCCTTTTTTTGAGGCCCATTGGCAGGAAAGATGCTTCTCCATCCCTTCACTTTCAGTCTGGGTGTATCTTTAGGTTCAAAATGGGTCTCTTGTAGACAACATATGGATGGGTCCTGTCGTTTTATCCAGTCTGCAACCCTGTGCCGTTTTATGGGCGCATTTAGGCCATTCACATTGAGGGTGATTATTGATAGATACGTTTTTATTGACATCGTGTTACCTTTGAAGTCTTTCTGTAGACTGTCTCTATATTTCTGTTCAATGCTATTCTTGGGCTTTTTCCTCCTTTAAAGAAGCCTCCTTAATATTTCCTGCAGTTTCGGCTTGGTGGTTGCATAGTCTTTTAAGCCTTGCTGGTCCTGGAAACTCTTCACTCTCCATCCATTTTGAATGTCAGTCTTGCTGGATAAATTATTCTTGGTTGCATGTTCTTCTCATTCAGTGCCCTGAATATATCTTGCCAGCCCTTTCTGGCTCTCCAGGTCTCTGTGGACAGGTCTGACATTATTCTGATGGGCTTTCCTCTATATGTAAGGATGTTCTTTGTCCTAACTGCTTTCAAGAGGTTCTGCCTACAATTATAATTCTTCATTCTTACTATTAGGTGTCTCGAGGACTTTTGAGAATCTGTAATCTTGGGGGGAAACCTTTTGGCCTCTAGTACATAAGCACTGGTTCCATTCACGAGATTTGGATAATTTTCATGAAGAACTTGCTCTACTCTATCTTCTAGACTTCTTTCTTTCTCCTCCCCTTCAGGGATTCCGATAATTCTGACATTGGAACATTTCATGGCATCATTTATTTCCCTGATTCTGTTTTCGTGGCTTCTAAGCTGTTTGTTCCAGGCTTCCTCCTGATCCTTTCTCTCTATCTGTTTGTCCTCCAGATCACTAATTCTATCTTCTGCCTCAGTTACTCTAGCATTGAGAGAATTTAGATTAGATTGGAACTCATTGAGAGCATTGTGAAGCTCATCCCTGGTAGCTTTCAGCTCTTCCCTAATATTGAAAACATGATCTCTGGTCCTTTTCAGTTCGGCCACAATCAATTCCGTTTGGTCACCCATGGCTTTCTCCCACCTAGCCATTGCTTGGTTAATTGTTAGTCTGAATTCTCTTTCTGACATATTGTCTATGTTGATAGCCATTAGCTCTGTTGCCAAAGGTCCATCCTCTGTATTTTTCTTCTGTTGGGCATTCCTCCTCCTAGTCATTTTGGTGAGAGATGGCTGAATGGGTGTAGCTGGGTGTATCAACTGTGGTGCATACAAGGTGCACCCTGGAATGCTTCTGAGCAATCAGGGTTCCCCACCCAAATGAGAGGGGGAAAAAAAAAAGGAAAAGAAAAAAAAAAGAGAGAGGGAAAGAATCAGGAAAGAAGGTGAGATAAAAGGGAAGGTTTAGCCCAAATGGGCCCCAATGTAAGATTTATGAAGTATACAAACAGACACAGACAAACAAAAAGACTGATAAAAGTATATGACAAGAGAAAAAAAAATATATATATATTTCCATATATATAAGCAAATAAAGGAAGAACCTCGTCAAAAAGAACCCTCAAACTCAACACACACTTAACAGGCAAACATATCAAAAAATGGGAAGAAGATCTGAACAGATGCTTCTCCAATCAAGACATACAAATGGCTATCAGACACATGTAAAAATGTTCATCATCACTAGCCCTCAAGGAGATTCAAATTAAAACCACATTGAGATATCACCTTATACCAGTTAGAATGGCCAAAATTAACAAAACAGGAAACAACATGTGTTGGAGAGGATGTGGAGAAAGGGGAACCCTCTTACACTCTTGGTGGGAATGCAAGTTGGTGCAGCCTCTTTGGAGAACAGTGTGGAGATTCCTCAAGAAATTAAAAATAGAACTTCCCTATGGCCCTGCCATTGCACTCCTGGGTATTTGACCCAAAGATACAGATGTAGTGAAAAGAAGGGCCATCTGTACCCCAATGTTTATAGCAGCAATGGCCATGGTCGCCAAACTGTGGAAAGAACCAAGATGTCCTTCAACGGATGAATGGATAAGGAAGATGTGGTCCATATATACTATTGAGTATTATGCCTCCATCAGAAAGGACGAATACCCAACTTTTGTAGCAACATGGACGGGACTGGAAGGGATTATGCTGAGTGAAATAAGTCAAGCACAGAGAGTCAATTATCATATGGTTTCACTTATTTATGGAGCATAACAAATATCATGGAGGACAAGTGGTGTTAGAGAGGAGAAGGGAGTTGGGGTAACTTGGAAGGGGAGGTGAATCATGAGAGACTATGGACTCTGAAAAACAATCTGAGGGGTTTGAAGTGTCGGGGGAGTGGGAGGTTGGGGTACCAGGTGGTGGGTATTATAGAGGGCATGGATTGCATGGAGCACTGGGTGTGGTGATAAAATAATGGATACTGTTTTTCTAAAAATAAATAAATTAATTAAAAAAAATCCCGAGTGTATGGTTTATATACTATCAGGACAAACACAAAAACACAGAAATACTGGTGGAAGAACAAGATGGGAGAGTGGTTGTAAATTCTCAGTGTGGGTGAGGAAGGTTGTTTTGATTCTTCCTGGATGTATCTTGATATCTTTGTTAAAGGACTCAACTTTCCTAAGATAAAGGGGAATTAGGAATTGGTTTACCTATAGGGGTGGTATTGATTGGGAAAGGGGTTTACCTTGAAGTTGAACTCTATTTGAATATTAGAAAATAAAAATTAAAAAAAGGACTAAACTAAACTAAACTAAAATTAAAAAAAAAAGAAATTTAAAAAATAGAAATGCAAAAGGAAAACACAGGTGTATGTATCAAAAGGTTCAGGTTAGAGGGTTATTATGGAATTTGATGTACTGGACATCTCACTATGACGGTAAATAGGTTAAAAAATTATCTATATAATAATAAAAAATTAACTATATAAAAAAATGAGCCAGAATAGTGGGATCCTAATATAGGACAATAATAAAAATTGTCCTATGAAGTAGTGGTGGTTGTTCTCTTGTCTTCTTTCTTTTTTTTTTTTTTTTTTCCTTTCAGGTTGGTTTTCTGGGGGAGGGGACTGCCACCGTGGGTTTTCAGTCCCTGAAGTTCTCTCAGCTAAGTCCTCCCGCCCCTCTCAAGGGGGTGGGCTCTGAGGAAACTGTTTTTTTTCAGGCTTTTGTTCTTTGGAGGTTTTTATATTTGTTCACTTTTGTTTTTCTCTCTTGCCTTGACTGCTTTTGATGGTTATTGTAGGTTTAGAGGAAAGCAAACTGCACCCTGACCTCCCTCTTAGAGAGAAGCCTCAGTCTGGCTCCAGAGCCCATATAATAAGCCTCCTTAATGCCCATCACCCAATTATCACCTCCCCCAACTCAGCTCCCCTCCAGCATCCCTCAGTTTGTTTCCTATAGTTAAGTCTCTCATGGGTTTTCTCCCTGTCTGATGACTTCCCATTCAGTTTTCCCTCCCTTCCCCTATGATCCTCTGCACTGTTTCTTATATTCCACACATGAGTGAAACCAAATAATTGTCTTTCTCTGACTTATTTTGTTCAGCATAATAATCTCCAGTCCCACCCACTATTCATCCTTTCTTATGGCTGAGTAATATTATAATATATATATATATATATATATATATATATATATATATATATATATATATATACCGCATCTTCTTTATCCGTTCATCTGTCAATACACATCTTGGCTCTTTCCAGTTTGGCTATTGTGGACATTGCTGTTATGAACACTGGGGTGCAGGTGCCCCTTGGAAGCAATATATTTGTATCTTTGGGGTAATTACCTAGTAGTGTAATTGCTGGGTCATGGAATAGCTCTGTTTTAAACTTCTTGAGGAACATCCATACCATTTCCAGAATGGCTGTACCAGCTTGCATTCCCACCAACAGTGTAAGAGGGTTCCCCTTTCTCTGCATGCTTGCCAACATTTGTTGTTTCCTGTCTTGTTAATTGTAACCAATATTACTGGTGAGAGGTGGTATCTCATTGAGGTTTGCTTTGTATTTCCCTGATGCCAAGTGATGTGGAGCATTTTTTTCATGTATCTGTTGGCCATTTGGATGTCTTCTTTGGAGAAATGTCTGTTCATGTCTTCTGCCCATTTCTTGACTGGATTACTTGTTTTTTTTTGGGGGGGGGGTGTTGAGTTTGATAAGTTCTTTATAGATCTTGAATACTAACCTTTTATCCATAATGTCATTTGCAAATATCTTCTCCCATTCTGTAGGTTGTCTTCTAGTTTTGTTGACTGTTTCCTTGGCTATGCAGAAGTTTTGATCTTGATGAAGTCCCAATAGTTCAGTTTTGTTTTTGTTTCCATTGTCTTTGCAGATGTATCTAGCAAGAAGTTGCTGCAGCTGAGGTTGAAAATGTTGCTGCTGTGTTCTCCTCTAGGATTTTGATGGATTCCTGTCACACACGGAGGTCTTTAATTCATTTTGAGTTTATCTTTGTGTTTGGTGTAAGAAAATGGTTCAGTTTCATTCTTCTACAGCTGGTTGTCCAATTTCCCAGCACCTTTTGTTGAAGAGACTCTCCTTTTTCCATTGGATGTTCTTTCCTGCTTTGTTGAAGACTGATTAACCATAGAGTCAAAGGTCCATTTCTGGGGTCTCTATTCTGTTCCATTGATGTATGTGTGTGTTTTTCTGTGCCAATATCATACTGTCTTCATGATTACAGCTTTGTAATATAGCTTGACGCCTGGCATTATGATGCCACCAGCCTTGGTTTTCTTTTTCAACATTCCTTTGGCTATTCAGGGTCTTTTGTGGTTCCATACAAATTTTTGGATTATTTGTTCCAGCTCTTTGAGAAATGTCAATGGTATTTGGATAAGGATTACACTGAATGTGTAGATGGCTCTGGGTAGCATAAACATTTTAACAATATTTATTCTTCTAATTCATTAGCATGGAATATTTTTCCATTTGTTTAGTCTTCTCCATTTCTTTGAAACAACTTTTTATGACAGAGCCAGACACCTAGCCCATATTCATTCTCACCCTTATTTTTTGGCAAATTCATGGTCTTGCTTAGTGTAGCAATGTGCTCAGATGAAAAAACATTTTTTTAAGGATTCCTTGCATATATAGAGATGGTCATATGACCAAGTCCTTACCAGTGAGATACAAGCAGAAGTTTCTGGGTGGGACTACCTTTAAGAGGTAGGAGCTGACTCTGATAGTTTTTGCCCCTTGCTTACTCTCCCCTTCTCCGGTATCCCCTTTTCTTGGTGTTGAATGAAGATATGGTCACTGGGATTCAGAAGCTCTTTTGCAACTGTGAGAAGACCCTGAGGATGTGAGCACACTATTACTTCTGCTCACATTTTATTGGTCAAAGACATGATTAAGTCCAGATTCATGTGACAATGGATAGGAATTATTATCATATTTCAAGGAGAGAGAAGCTAGTCTATAAAACCAGTCTATACAATTGCTCATTCCATAAACCTAGGAGTCATCTTTGATCCCTCCATTTTCCTCACTCTTCACATTGAATCCACCAGGAAGTCCTGTTGAATCTGTTGTTAAAGTACATATAGAATTCATACATTTTTCTCTCTGCCACCCTAATCCAAGATACTACCACTACTTTCCCTCACTGTTTCGAAATTGGAAGGGAGGGGTGAATCATGAGAGACTATGGACTCTGAAAAACAATCTGAGGGGTTTGAAGTGGCCGGGGGTGGGAGGTTGGGGTACCAGGTGGTGGGTATTATAGAGGGCACGGACTGCATGGAGCACTGGGTGTGGTGCAAAAATAATGAATACTGTTTTTCTGAAAATAAATAAATTAATTTAAAAAAGTGATCTTAAAATACAAATCAGTCTGTTTTGTTCATTCACTTAAAAAATGACTTTATGGGGTACCCTGATGGCTTAGTTGGTTAAGTGTCCCACTCTTGATTTTAGCTCAAGTCATGATCTGAGGGTCATGTGATAGAGCCTGCTGAAGATTCTCTCTCTCTCTCTCTCTGCTCCTCCCCCCAATTCATGTGGTCTCTTTCTTTAAAAAAATTATATTGCATTTAGAATAAAATTTGAATTCCTAATAATAGCATTAAAGGCTATGCATCATCCTCCCTCTGCTTATCTCTAATCTCATCTAATTCTGGTTTCTTCTTCATTTATTATATTTGGGATGTATAAGTCTTATTTCAGAAACTTGAATTTTCTAAGCTTTCCTATTTTACTGCTTTTAGATATGTTACATCTTTTTTATGTTGTTATATCATTCTAGAATGTTCTTTCCTTAATTTCTGCCATGCCTAGCTCATTCTCACCTCTTAAATCTTTGTTAATCTATCATTTTCTCAAATCAGCCTTCCCTGATCTCTTTAATGCTGGTCCCCTTGCTATTCTCTACATAGCTCTTTGTTGGTTTCTGTCATAACTCTTTTTTGTCTGTTTACTTACCTCCTAGGGGCCATTTCTGTTGTTCACTGTTGTATCCCCATACCTGGCCTTGACCCTGGTACTTTGTAGGTTTTAAACAAAATGCTGAATGAGTGAGTGAATGGATAAATAAGATAATGAAGGTCTGATACAGGACAGTGGCCATGGGTAAAAGGGGTAAGAATATTTGAAAAATTTAAGACACAGGTTAAATGTCCAGTCCTCTCTGAGGCCTCTCCTTATCTCTCTAGTCAGAAGTCGAGTATAATGTCCATTGCTGAACATCCTCTAATTTCTGTTTGTGCCTTACTTGTGTCACTTAACATGCCCTAACTCTTACAGTGACTGTTTTTAATGACTTCTCTTTCCTGCCAGATTTTTACCTATTTTAATACAAAGACTATATTTTATTTATTGACAGATAAATAAATACACAATGTGTAGCATTGGCACATAATAGACTGAATATATGTGTTGAATAAAAGAATGAGGGAATGATCTGAAAATTTACCCATTCTACGGTAAGGAGAAGAGGTTTCTACAGATTGGGTACCTGAGTAGCTTCCCTGTGATTCAGCCTCTTGGGGAGAAGCCCATCCTGCTTGGAAGTTTTCCAAACTCATTACAAAGGTTCTTTGTCCAGGGCATGAACTTGCCAAATCTCACTTTCTGAAGTAAACCAAAGGAAGATACAAATAATGGACTGATCTTCTAGATTTAATAAGCTCAAGTAAAAAGCCTACTCTTCCCCCAGTGAATTGTAATACACAGCATTTGAGCATTTCTCAGCACATCCCAGTTAGGCCAATAGAAATGACTTTGAACTTCCAAACTTTGCTACCTGGGGAAGCCTGGTAATAGTGTTAAGCATACTCTAAGGAGGTACTTGGATCCCAGCCAGTCTCTGCCCAAGCTGAGCCCCTCATCCTCCTTCCTTCTCTGGTGTCTGTGGGAATAGACCTTAGGGAAGAAGGTAGAGTTGAACTGAAGTCTCAGTTAGGGCCTCATTAGCATTTGCTACTTAGGGATTTCACAAAGTTCAATGTGGAAATCCCCAGAGGCAGCTTTACTTTAGAACAATTAAGGTCAGCCTCAGATTTGCTTTTATTCTAAAAAGTCTCAAGAGGTTAGTTAGAAAGATACCTACAGGAATCCCCAAGTGACAGCCCAAAGAGAATCAGAAGCAGCAGGGATTTGTTAAAAGAGTAAGCAAAGGGCACATGTCCAGGAGGTGTCCCTACAGAACTTATTCCAAACATATTGAGTAACCTGGCAACTCCAGGGCCAGCTGTCTCTGCTGTGTAAGTTAAGGAATGTCCCTGGAAGACCCTCTCTATTCCTACCCTCAATCTTCACCTTGCAGTCATTTCTGGATTAGTCAGGAGAGTCTAATCTCTGACTTTTGGACATCTTTGTTTACAAGCACTTCTCTAATCTACACAAATCACCAATAGCCAGATTAAAACCCCTTCTGGAAACAAAACTTTCATCTCATCATACCTGTGTCACAGATTGTTTCCAATAACAAAACAAAAAGAACCCAAACAAAACAGTTATTCAAAAGACAAATATGAGGGGTTTGAAGTGGCAGGGGGGTGGGAGGTTGGGGTACCAGGTTGTGGGTATTATAGAGGGCATGGATTGCATGGAGCACTGGGTGTGGTGAAAAAATAATGAATACTGTTTTTCTGAAAATAAATAAATTAATTTAATTTTAAAAAGAAAAGAGTTGGTATAGTATAAATCAAATTATTTGATCAAAGTGTAATAAAGCAAAATTAATTTTAATATATGAAATTATAAAATAAATTTTAAAACACTAAAAAAAGACAAATAAACTGTGAAATATGGAAACACTTATATAATGGCATTTCGTGCAGTCATTAAAATATTTATGATGAGTTCCTTAATCCAAGAATAGCTACTTACCTATAATTTTAAGTGAAAAATCAGGATCAAGAATTCTATATATCATATAAAAAGCTATGTAAAACCACATTTAGGCAAAGGATAAATGGAAAATACCAAAATGATAATCATGAAAGTATTATGGATACTATTTCCTAATTGTTATTTTTAATTTTTTCTATTGTTTTAACAGCATGTATTACTATCATAATCAGGAAAAAAAAAACACATTAAAATGGTAATGGAGCCATTTAGTATAGAGTTATGGTGCCAGATGGCAAGGAAGTCCATTATGGAGACCATACAGACTATTTGCTAGGAACAGTGACCAGGGTGGAGAATGGATTTATAAAGGAAAAAGGAAGCCATTCAGCACACTGGTTATTTATTTAGTGTCATGGGTGTTTGTATGGTTGACCTGAGACCTTGGTTCCGCCCTAGTAGTTCAAGAGGCCATCCTCAGTTCCTTGCCACATGAACCTTCTCATTTTGCTTCACTGAAGCACATAAGACAAAGGGAGAAAATGCCAGCCAGATGGAAGGAGAAGTCTCTTATAACCTAATCATGCAAGTGACATCGCATCATTTCTCCTGTATTATTTTCAGTAGGAGCAAGTCGGTAGGTCCCATCCATACTCAAAGGGAAGGAATTAAACACAAATGTGAATACTGCCCCCTTTATTCCAATAGATTCCTAATTTTGTTCCCTCTCTTCCTAATGATCAAATGCCTCAGGGGTAGTTAGGTCTCTTCCCAGCTCTAGGGGGTTAATCTTAATTAGCCCGTACCAATCATGGTGATCTTATTTTCCTTGCCAAGAATTTTAAGTATAAGAGTATGATAAAATTCCAGTAAAAATACGTGAGGCTAATCTCCTGGTAGGCTTCTAGGAAGACTGCCATCACTCTTTAAAAGGACATAAACACAGGGACACTTCCTGCTCCTCTGAATGTGTGAGGTCCAGAAATTTGTCAGCCATCTCGGAAGTAAGGAGCATCCAGATTAAGAAGGTAAACCAACACCAAGTGAGGACAACAGAGCAGAAAGATTCAGAAAACATGTGGACTTCTGAAGAAGTTACTGAGTTGCTGAATTACTCAGCTCTGTATCATCCAACTCTGTAGTCCTCATGTGATTTAATAAGGTAGTCATTGCTTTGTCACTTTTGGTTGGATTTATATTACATGCCACTGAAAGTATTGCAACAGATAACAGCATGCCTTTTTTCTTAAATAGCGTCTCTCACACACACAGTAACTCTTATTAAAGTCTGGGACCTTCAGCAAGTTATTTAATCTCTCTTTACTTCAGTTCAGTACCTACATCATATATCTCTTGTGAAGATTAAATACACTAATGTACATAAAGTAAACAATGCCTGACACATTACAATGGTGTAATAAATATGCAGTATTATTATTATTTATGTCAGACATTAAACTAGGCAACTTACACAGTGATTATTTTCTTTCCAGGGAGGCAGACATTATCATTTTTATTTTACTGGTGAAAATATGAGATCAAGTGGATGAAATAATTTATTCAAAGTCACAGAGTGACGATATTAAGTAGAGACTGATATATCTCCATTTTATAGGAATGGAAATTTAGGTTTGGTCATATAACTAGTAAATATTTGACACAAAAACAGACCCATAGACCAATGGAACAGAATGGAGATTCCAAAAATTGACCCTCAACTCTAAGTCAACTAATCATTTTTTCCCCCATTTAAAAAATTTATTTATTTATTTTCAGCATAACAGTATTCATTATTTTTGCACCACACCCAGTGCTCTATGCAATCCGTGCCCTCTATAATACCTACCACCAGGTACCCCAACCTCCCACCCCCCTGCCACTTCAAACCCCTCAGATTGTTTTTCAGAGTCCATAGTCTCTCATGGTTCACCTCCCCTTCCTATTTCCCCCAACTCCCTTCTTCTTTCTAACTCCCCATGTCCTCCATGCTATTTGTTATGCTCCACAAATAAGTGAAACCATATGATAATTGACTCTCTCTGCTTGACTTATTTCACTCAGCATAATCTCTTCCAGTCCCATCCATGTTGCTACAAAAGTTGGCTATTCATCCTTTCTGATGGAGGCATAATACTCCGTAGTGTATATGGACCACATCTTCCTTATCCATTCATCCGTTGAAGGGCATCTTGGTTCTTTCCACAGTTTGGCGACCATGGCCATTGCTGCTATAAACATTGGGGTACAGATGGCCCTTCTTTTCACTACATCTGTATCTTTGGGGCAAATACCCAGGAGTGCAATGGCAGGGTCATAGGGAAGTTCTATGGAGAGCCAGGATTTGAAGCCAGACATTTGAGCTACAGAGGCAATGTTTTTAACCACTATTCTATGTACTATTTCCACAGATGGGTTATAATTTATTGAACCATTCCCCTGTTGTTGGATAATTGGGATTCTAAACTTTAATTGTTACAAGTAAATGAAATGAACATCTTGTACAAATATCTTCCACATAGCTGAACAATGATTTCTATATGATTAATTGCTAAAAGTGGAAGAAGGCTTTTTTAAAAATATCCAGCTGTGCCTTACATAATCAGAGGAGCAAAAATCAGAAATTAATAGAAACTTTTTAACATGCTCTAGAGCAAGGCATCTGAGTTGGGGTAGAGAGATATCTTTGTGTATTTTCTAAACTGGACTTGGACATGCAAATTAGGAACAGATATGTGCTCCCAGCACCTACCCTTATCCTTAAAAACTTAGGACTTTTTTTTTTAATACTACTTTGAGATTAAAGCAAGATTGTGAAACAAAAAAATCAGAGGGGAACACATAACAGCGCATCGCAGACCTGGGGCTGCAAAGCTCTAGTCCTTTCTCCATCTACTCTCATTTTAAGCAGCTTCTTTCCACTTTTCTTCCTCCAGATGTTCTTCTTCCTTATTGGAAGGCAGTGATGCAAAATGACTGAAAGGAGCTGTTCCAATGACAGGAACCACATGGCATTATCTAGAATTAACATTCATGGATGACATCATGATTTTGGATGTTGGTGTTATCTGTGTCATCCCTATTCATTTATTCAATCCACAAACATACACAGAATGTCTATCATTTGCCAGTCAATGTTCTAAGAACCAGGGATACATCAGTGAACAGGAGCCAAAATTCCCTGTCCTGTAGAACTGTATTCTCTGACAAGGTGTTGAATACAGGATATGCCAATATACAGGTTCATTATGTCATCCATGAATACTAATACATTCAGAAATTCTCTTCTTTTTTTTCTTTTGTTTTTTTTTCATTTATTTATTCTCAGCATAGCAGTATCATTATTTTTTACACCACACCCAGTGCTCCATGCAATCCATGCCCTCTATAATACCCACCACCTGGTACCCTGACCTCCCACCCCCCCGCCACTTCAAACCCCTCAGATTGTTTTTCAGAGTCCATAGTCTCTCATGATTCACCTCCCCTTCCAATTTACCCCAACTCCCTTCTAACTCCCCATGTCCTCCATGCTTTTTGTTATGCTCCACAAATAAGTGAAACCATATGATAATTGACTCTCTCTGCTTGACTTATTTCACTCAGCATAATCTCTTCCAGTCCCATCCATGTTGCTACAAAAGTTGGGTATTCGTCCTTTCTGATGGAGGCATAATAATCCATAGTGTATATGGACCACATCTTCCTTATCCATTTGTCCATTGAAGGGCATCTTGGTTCTTTCCACAGTTTGGCGACCATGGCCATTGCTGCTATAAACATTGGGGTACAGATGGCCCTTCTTTTCACTACATCTGTATCTTTGGAGTAAATACCCAGGAGTGCAATTGCAGGGTCATAGGGAAGTTCTATTTTTAATTTCTTGAGGAATCTCCACTCTGTTCTCCAAAGAGGCTGCACCAACTTGCACTCCCACCAAGAGTGTAAGAGGGTTCCCCTTTCTCCACATCCTCTCCAACACATGTTGTTTCCTGTCTTGCTAATTTTGGCCATTCTAACTGGTGTAAGGTGATATCTCAATGTAGTTTTAATTTGAATCTTAGCAACAGCAATTAGACAACAAAGGGAAATAAAAGGTATCCAAATTGGTAATGAAGAAGTCAAACTCTCTCTCTTTGCAGATGACATGATTCTTTATATGGAAAACCCAAAAGACTCCACCCCTAAACTACTAGAACTCATACATCAATTCAGCAATGTGGCAGGATACAAAGTCAATGTACAGAAATCAGTGGCTTTCTTATACACTAACAATGAAAATACAGAAAGGGAAACTAGAGAATCAATGCCATTTACTATAGCACCAAGAACCATAAGATACCTGGGAATAAACCTAACCAAAGAGGTAAAGAATCTGTACTCAAGGGACTACAGAACACTCATGAAAGAAATTGAAGAAGACACAAAAAGATGGAAGACCATTCCATGCTCTTGGATCGGAAGAATAAACATTGTTAAAATGTCTATACTGCCTAGAGCAATCTATACTTTTAATGCCATTCCAGTCAAAATTCCACCAGTATTCTTCAAAGAGCTGGAGCAAATAATCCTAAACTTTGTATGGAATCAGAAGAGACCCCGAATCGCTAAGGAAATGTTGAAAAACAAAAATAAAATGGGGGGCATCACGTTACCTGATTTCAAGCTTTACTACAATGCTGTGATCACCAAGACAGCATGGTACTGGCATAAAAACAGACACATAGACCAGTGGAACAGAGTAGAGAGCCCAGATATGGACCCTCAACTCTATGGTCAAATAATCTTCGACAAAACAGGAAAAAATATACAGTGGAAAAAAGACAGTCTCTTCAATAAATGGTGCTGGGAAAACTGAACAGCTATGTGTAGAAGAATGAAACTCGACCATTCTCTTACTCCGTACACAAAGATAAACTCAATATGGATAAAAGACCTCAATGTGAGACAGGAATCTATCAGAATCCTAGAGGAGAACATAGGCAGTAATCTCTTCAATATCAGCCACAGCAACTTCTTTCAAGTATGTCTCCAAAGGCAAAGGAAACAAAAGTGAAGATGAACTTTTGGGACTTCATCAAAATCAAAAGTTTCTGCACAGCAAAGGAAACAGTCAAGAAAACAAAGAGGCAACCCACGGAATGGGAGCAGATATTTGCAAATGACAGTACAGACAAAAGGTTGATATCCAGGATCTATAATGAACTCCTCAAACTCAAAACACACAAAACAATCATATCAAAAAATGGGCAGAAGATATGGTTAGACACTTCTCCAATACAGACATACAAATGGCTATCAGACACATGAAAAAATGTTTATCATCACTAGCCATCATAAATTCTCTTCTATGTCATTCCTGAAATTCTCTGTAGCCTTACCTGAGCCCCCAAAAATGTCCAAAATATTTTCCTCTTCAGTAAATGATTCCTTCCTTACATCCACTACTCCAAGTTTAAGTTCTTCACCTGAGTCATGTCCTGCCCAAGGAAAATGCATAGCTCAATCCACTTCCAATAGACTGTTGGCCCTACCATTGTCCAGAAACTATTTAGGCACAGCAAATTCATAAGCAAGTCCCCAATTTTCCCTTCTTAAGGTTACTTTCTTTATAAATAGGTAATATGGACGTATGATTATGTCTCCAGCTTCCAGGTTTCCTTTGCCACTGCCGCAGTGGAAACCAGTGTTTCCACTTATTTATTATTTCAAGGGGAAAAAAATCACTGTATATGCAACTTGTGTTGAGTGGAATTATCTCTGTTGCTCCAGAGTCGGTGTCTAGGGCCTGTGGTGAGGCAGAGGGGTACTGAAATCCTCATATTCCGATGAGACACCACCACCAGCCACACTTGGAAGTCAGATACTCTCTCCAGGTTTAATAAGATTCAGATTAACCAGTCCTGCCATGCTCAACTACATACTTCACATTTCCCAGTTCATGAATTCAAAAGACTGGGGAGAAGAGAGTAAGAAATTCTTAGAGTTGTGACAGCTTAGAAAAGCTTTATGGCTTTTTCCTCCTTTCTCACAGAAGACAGGGAGGTTTCTTCTACTACCACACCAAGAAAAGAAAGGAGGGACTTTATAAGAAAATCTCCAGTAGGTTTTGGGGAGTGTATTTTGAAACAGGAGGCAAGATATAAATCCCCAGCTGGATGCTCAAAGAATGGTGAAATTGGTGATGCTACTACCATCACAGCCTCTTTGGGGTGTCTGTCATGTTTATTTGTTCCTAAAGAGATGTGCCTACAATTTGCCTTGAAATATCTGGACATGAGGCTTGCTGGAGTAGCCTGAGCCAGTGGGGCAGTAAGGGGCAATGGAAGTGCAATGGTTGATTTTACATGTCAGTTTGCCTGGGTCACAGGATGCCCAGAATTATGGTTAAGCATTAGTTCTAGGTGTATCTGTGAGAGTGTTTGTAGAAGGGATTAGCCTTGGAATAGGTTGACTGAGTAAAGCAGACTACTCTTCCCAGTGTGGGTGGGCTTTAATTAATCTATTGAGGGGCTAACAAAGATTAAAAAGTCATAAGAAAGAATTCACTCTCTGTCTGCTTGAGTTGTGGGAACAGTTCTCTCCTGTCCTTGGACTGTGGCCTTTTCATTGGTGTTCTAGTTCTCAGGCTTTTGGACTCAGACTGCAACTACACACCAGTTTTCTTGGGTCTCCAGTTTGCAGAGGGCAGATTGTGGGACTTCTCAGCCTCCATAATACTATGAGCCAATTCCTCATAAATCTCTTGAGTTGTATACTAAACTATTAATCCTTATCCCAGCCTTCCCCAAAGGTAACTGTGGCCTTTTATCAGAGTTACTGTGCACTGAGGAAAAGGAAATTATTAGGCCTTTCAGAGACCACTGGACACTGTGAATGGACTCTGAATTGACACACATTCCAGAAGGCTCAAAATGTCACTGTGGTCTGCTAGTCTGAATAGGGACTTACTGAGGTTAGGTGATCAATGGAATTTTAGCTCAGATTCACCTCACAGAGGGCATAGTGGGTCAACAAACCTATCCTGTGGTTATTTTTCCATTTCTAGAATGTATACTAAGCAGCAGGCAGAATCCTCACATTGGTTCCCTGAACTGTGGAGTGAGGGCTACTATGCTAGGAAATACAAGATAGAACTGTCTCTATCTAGGAAAATAGTAAATCAAAAGCAGTACCACACTCCTGGAAGGAATGCAAAAATTAGTACCACCATCAAGAACCTGAAAGAAAGGGTGGCTGGGTGATGGACTTTGGGAAGTGTATGTGCTACAGTGAGAAAACAAACAAACAAACAAACAAACAAACCTGAAAGATGAAGGGGTAGTGATTCCCACCACATCCCCATTCAACTCTGGCCTGTGTGACAGATCCAGAGAATAAAATGGATTATCATAAACTTAACCAGGTGGTGATTCCAACTGCAGCTGCTGTACCAGATGTGGTTTCACTGCTTGACCAAACTGACACAACCCTTGGTACCTGGTATGCACCTACTGATCTATCAAATGTTTTTCCCTTGATACCTTCTAGTAAATATCATCAGAAGCAGTTTGATTTCAACTGACAAGGCCAGTAATACACCTTCACTGTCTTAACTTAGAGATATATCAACTCTGCAGACCAATGTCATAATTTAGTTCACATGGCTCTTTTTTTTAAATGTTATGTTAGTCACTATATGGTATGTTATTAGTTTTTGATGTAGTGTTCCAAGATTCATTGTTTACATATAACAACCAGTGTTCCATGCAATACATGCCCTCCTTAATACCCATCATTGGGCCAATCCATCCCAACTCCTCTAAAACCCTCAGTTTGTTTCTCAGGGTCCACAGTCTCTCATGGTTCATCTCCCCCTCCATTATTTCCCCCTTTATTTTTCCCTTCCTTCTCCTAATGTCCTCCATGCTATTCTTTAGGTTCCACAAGTAAGTGAAACCATATGATAATTGACTTTCTCTGCTTGACTTATATCACTCAGCATAATCTCCTCCAGTCCCATCCATGTTGATGCAAAAGTTGGGTATTCATCCTTTCTGATGGCTGAGTAATATTCTGTTGTATATATGGACCACATCTTTATCCATTCATCTGCTGAAGGGCATCTCAGCTCTTTCCAGTTTAGCTATTGTGGACATTGTTGCTATGAACATTAGGTTACATATGGACCTTCCTTTCACTACATCTGTATCTTTGGAGTAAATACCCAGTAGTGCAATTGCTGGGTCATAGGGTAGCTATATTTTTAATTTTTGAGGAACCTCCACACTGTTTTCCAAAGTGGTTACACCAACTTGCATTCCCACCAACACTGTGGGAGGACCCCCCTTTCTCCACACCCTCTCGAACATTTGTTGTTTCTTGCCCTGTTAATTTCAGCCATTGTAACTGGTGTCAGGGGGTAGCTCAATGTGGTTTTGATTTGAATCTCCCCGATGGCTAGTGATGATGAACATTTTTTCATGTGTCTGTTAGCCATTTGTATGTCTTCTTTGGAGAAGTGTCTGTTCATGTCTTCTGCCCATTTTTTGACTTGATTATCTGTTTTTTGGGTGTTGAGTTTGAGAAGTTCTTTATAGATCTTGGATACTAGCCCTTTGTCTGTAGTGTCATTTGCAAATATCTACTCACATTCTGTGGGTTGCTTCTTTGTTTTGTTGACTGTTTCCTTTGCTGTGCAGAAGCTTTCTATCTTGATGGAATCCCAAAAGTTCATTTTTGCTTTTGTTTCCTTTGCCTTTGGAGATGTGTCTTGAAAGAAGTTGCTGTAGCCAATGTCAAAGAGGTAGTAACCTCTTCGGTTAGTAACCTATGTTCTCCTCTAGGGTTCTGATAGATCCCTGTCTCATATTGAGGTCTTTCATCTATTTTGTATTTATCTGTGTGTATAGTGTAAGAGAATGCCTGATTTCAAGCTTTATTACAAAGATTTGATCACCAAGACAGCATGGTACTGGCACAAAAACACACACAGACCAATGGAATAGAGTAGAGATACCAGATATGGACCCTCAACTCTATGGTCAAATAATCTTCAACAAAACAGGAAGAAATATCCAATGGAAAAAAAGACAGTTTTTTCAATAAATGGTGCTGGGAAAATTGGACAGCTATATTCACATGGCTCTTGATCACCTTTTCCCCCAACAATATATCACACTCATCAATTACATTGATGTTGTTATTGGACATTTGAAATTTTCTTTTTTCTTTGAATTGAAACAACTGTTTTATAATGATAGTAAAGATTTTCTTAGCAATGTCTTCATCATGATAGTCAAATGAACTGTGTATTCATCACCAGTGGGAAAAAAGCTCATGTTTTCATATTTATACATGAAATCTTATAAACCATGGAAATTATATAAGCTTTAAAGACACAAGCTTTAAAGACATACCCTCTTGCTTTCTTGCCTCAGCTCACCATAGTCCCTAGAGAGTATGCCAGCCACCCTTATTAATCTTCCTCTTCAACACAGAGCTAAGTCCATAAGTGAACTCAGGACCCCTCTTTGGAAAGGATAGATTTTTTTTTTTCTCTTTGCAGGCATACCCGGGAGTATGTGGTCTGAAACTTAAGAGTTGGGGATCAGAGGAAAGTGAGAGCCTAAGGAACACTTGCTACCCCTACATGAGCCTAAGGAACACTTGCTAACTCAGAATTTACCAGAAAGTCCTACATTAGGAGTTTTTAGACACTGACTCAACTAATTAATGACTCTCATTTTGTCAATTCTCCTTACTTCTGGGTCCAAGATAAGGTCAGTGATATATAGGCCCAGTTAAATTTCAGAAGATCAATATTAGATAAGGCTGGGGGCATCTGGATGGCTCAGTTGGTTAAGCATTTGCCTTCAGCTCAGGGTCTTGGGATCAAGCCCCACATCAGGCTCCCTGATCTGCAGGAAGCCTGCTTTTTCCTCTCCCCCACCTCTCCCCCCAACCTGTATGTTCTCTCTCTCTCTCTCAGATAAATAAATCTTTAAAAAAAAAAAAAAAGATAAGGCTGAAGCCTAACACTATCCAAAATATTTATCACTGATTACCTCACATAAAATGTGCCTACTATCTTGGTATTATCCTATTTTAAAATTCCTCACTTTCCTGGTGGTGGGTATTAAGGAGGGCATGTATTGCATGGAGCATTGGGTGTGGTGCATAAACAATGAATCTTGGAACACTGAAAAAATAATAAAAATTTAAAAAAAATTCCTCAATTTCTCTTCCCTGAGCTCAATGTTATCTTCAAATAGTAGAAAGACAAATAGCTATATAAATATAAAAATGAACAAATATAAGTAAACTTGAGATTTAATACTTGAGGAATGTGGTTGTGTATTTCCTGACTCCTATGCTATTTCACATGGGAACCAAATCTCTCTATATCCCAAGCAGTTAATATATAAGTGATGAAAATGGGTATAGTTTTTTAAAATTAGTAACAAGAGCAGGCAACAAGCAGAAGATGTGGAGGAAGTCAAATGGAAGGTAAGAAGTTTGTTTAAGTAAAGACAGGAAAGAATAAGCATCAACTATGCTCCAGACATTCTTTTAGATGGAGGAATTGCAGCAATGAAAAGAAAGATGAGTCCTCACTCTTATGGATTATAGATTCTAGAGGAAGGGGAAGTCAATTAACACATCAACAGGTAAAGAGGACATTATTTAGATAATAATAAGTGCTATATTACCTTAGATTGGGTGGTCAGGGAATGACCTGAGACAAGAAGACAAGAATTGGTGAGTTCACGGAACAGAAAGACCAGTGACCAGAGCAGAGTGCAAAGGACAGAGAAGTGGCAGATCATGTAGGGTGTACACCTCAGGGAAGGATTTTGAATTTCATTTTACATGTGCTGGGAACAGAATTCTCTAGAGTAGGATTCATAACTTTATTATAGAGTAAGGTAAATGAAGAAGAGCTGCAATATGTGGCAGAATTATTTCCTTTTTGGCTGAACATTTCTTTTTGCTTTCAAGATAGCTTATTATACCATGTATCAATTATGAAATCACCCTCTGGGAAAAACATAAACAAGAATAAAAATACATCAAAAAACAAGGATTTCTGGCTAAGGAAGAATTTCACTGATAGTCAAACATTAATATTCAATTAATAAGAGCTTTTACAAGTAGAATCTACTTTATTACTAAAATATATTCAAGAAGAATACATTCTTAAGTAAAATCATAACAATTCTTCATATTCTAGAATGTTATTTTTTTATTTTTTATAATCTTTCATCTCTTCCTCTATCTGCTCCTCAGTATCTAGCTGTGGTAGCAAAGAGATGGTGTAAAGAAAATGGAACATTATTTAAAATGCTATTAGGCAACACATAATTTTTTAAAAGCTTTAAATAATAGTAAACAGTTAAAGAGGTAAATTTGTCAAAATGATGATATCGTGACAATTTGGCAAACTGGCCATTTGCTTTTGTTGCACTGGCATCCTACATATTGTTAGTGAATTAACAGAGGGTAATGAGAGAGGTCAAAATTCATGGGAGCCAGAATATTGTCCTTTGAATACAAACATCTAATTTAGCAAAAGGATTTTTTTTGAAAGACACAAACCTACAGAGTAACCAAGAGATAAAACAGCAGCACAATATATTTTATTTTTTTATAAAGATTCTATTTATTTATTTATTTATTTATTTAGAGAGAGTGAGCAGAGGGAGAGGCAGAGGGACAAGGAAAGAGAGACTCTTAAGCAGTCCCCATGCTGAGCAAGGGCCAATCTGATGTTCCTGAGATCATGAACTGAGCTGAAATCAAGAATCAGATGCATAACCCACTGAGCCACCAAGGGCCCCAGTACAACATATTTAGAAACAGAAGGAAGATAGATGCATGGTATCTGATTTTGCAGAGCTAAGAAAGACAAATTTCAGGCCTTCGGCTAGGTGGGAGTATGGGACTAAGAACAAATGTGATCTGTGAAATCCTCTGGAATTGAGAATCAAAGATGTAGGGTGGAGGCCAAGATGGGAAGAACTGGTTGTTATTTCAAAAACTTTTTAATCCTTCATCCTTTCCCCCACTGTAATAGCTATGGGACCATCTCTTACCCACCCTAGGAGAAAATCAGAAATTTATTCTTTGAAGAGAGTAAACAGAGTGATTTCATCTCAGCTACCAGAGGTCTACTTGAAGGCATTAATATTATGCCAAAAATAGGGGGATTAAAGAAACATATACTTCCTAAATACTAAGATTCTCAGCTCTCTTCTCCCATTTAACTACCAGAATGCTGGTAGCTAGATCTTTAGCCTCCAAGTAGACTAGAAGGGTCTTCACTGATGAATCAGAGCCACCCAAGAGGAAAGAACTAAACACACTGATAGCAGGGCTTCCTAGCCAAAGACTCAACTAGTTTAACCAATAAAGAAAGCTCATTGTTGGTAAGTCCCCACCAAAGCACTTTGGAATTTCAATCTATACTTTCATCTTTTATTCTACATATGAAAAGACAACCAAGTATTATCAGGCAAATGAGAAGCTTCCAATATGAAAGATAAAGGCCAAATTAAGGCACATGTTGTGGTGAGTGCTGGGTGTTTTACGGAACTAATAAATCATTGAGCACTATATAAAAAACTGATGATGTACTACATGTAGGATAATTGAACATAATAATAGTAAAAAAAAGTAAAAAAGGGGGGAGGCAACTTGGAAGAAACAGAATATGCATAGGAAAGAAAATCAAAAGTCAATGTTCAAAGATATTCAGAGAGATGAAATGCAACCATGAAGCAAGTACAGGATGCTATGAAGAGGAATATGTAGAAAACAAACAAGTGAAGGGCTCTTAGAATTAAATATTGTACAGAAACAGAATATAAGAGTTGGAAAATACCTAAGAGTATCTCTCAGGAAGTAAGGCAAAGAGTCAGAGACTGTTATATGGGAAGAAACCATCATTATGATCATTTAAGAAATTTTTCTCAGAACCAAGCAAGTTCTTAGAAGTTTATGAACTTCCAGATTGAAGGATCCACAAAATGCTCAGTGTGATAAATAAAATGGAATTACACCACAGTACATCCTGTAAAATTATAGTACCCTGGAACAAAGAGAAGACTATAAGCTTCCAGATAGATAGAAATATAGAAAAATAGAAAGATAGGTAGAAATAAGTAAAATAAGAAGAATCAGAAATAGAAATACTTCTCCAAAGCAACTCCAAAATCTAAAAACAATGGGTAAATACCAGAGAAAAAGAATGTTTCCAGTCTCGAATACTAAATCCAGTGAAACTACCAATCAAGTGTGAGGGTAGAAAAAAGACATTTCTGACATGCAAGTTCTTACTTTTACCTCCCATGCACTTTTTTAAAAAAATATTTTATTTATTTATTTGACAGAGAGACAGTGAAAGAGGGAACACAAGCAGGGACAGTACTAGAGGGAGAAGCAGCCCCCCCACCCACATAGCAGGGAGCCCAACGTGGGGCTCCAGGGGCTCGATCACAGAACCCTGGGACCATGACTCCAGACAAAAGCAAATGCTTAATGACTGAGTCCCTCGGGTGCCCCTTCTCCCATGTACTTTTTCTCAGAAGATATTACAGGAATATTTTACTCTAAAAAGGGAGTAGATTAAAAAGGGAGGAAGATATGGGGTACAGAACACAAGAGATCCCACAAGAGAGAGAAGTGAGAGGATCCCAACAATGAAGAGACATCTTAAAAAGAGGCTTAGGTACCAGATTGGAGCAGTGGATTAAAAAATCATACATATCTGTTGACTGTTTCCTTTGCTGTGCAGAAGCTTTTGACCTTGATGAAGTCCCAAAAGTTCATTTTTGCTTTTGTTTCCTTTGCCTTTGAAGACATGTCTTGAAAGAATTTGCTGTGGCTGATGTAGAAGAAGTTACTGCCTATGTTCTTTAGGATTTTGATAGATTCCTGCCTCATGTTGAGGTTTTTTATCCATTTTGAGATTTCGAATTTATCTTTGTGTATGGTTTAAGAGAATGGTCGAGTTTCATTCTTCTACATATAGCAGTCCAATATTCCCAGAACCATTTATTGAAGAGACTGTCTTTTTTCCACTGGCTATTTTTTTTGGCTTTGTTGAATATTATTTGACCATAGAGTTGGGGGTCCATATCTGGACTGTACTCTGTTCCACTGATCTACATGTCTGTTTTTGTGCCAGTACCATGCTGTCTTGGTGATCGCAGCTTTGTAATAAAGCTTGAAATCAGGCAACGTGATGCCTCCAGTTTTGTTTTTCTTTTTCAACATTTCCTTAGCAATTTGGGATCTCTTCTGGTTCCATACAAATTTTAGGATTGTTCCAGCACTTTGAAAAAATGCCAGTGGAATATGGTTTCACTTACTTGTGGAGCATAAGGAATAATATGGAGGACACTAGGAGAAGGAAAGGAAAAGTGAATTGGGGGAAATTGGAGGGGGAGACAAACCATGAGAGACTGTGGACTCTGAGAAACAAACTGAGGGTTTTGGAAGGGAGTGGGGTGGAGGGATGGGTGAGCCTACTGGTGGGTATTAAGGAGGGCACATATTTCATGGAACACTGGGTGTGGTGCTAAACAGTGAATCTTGGAACACGGACAAAGTAAAATAAAATAAAAAGTCATACATATTAAAGGCTGTTATTCCCATTCCCTCTCTCACTATGCCATTTTTAAAATCTTGACAAAGCTACTAGTAAGAGTATTCCATCAGAAAAAAAGGAAGGAATGAGATCCAAGAAATACATAATTCAAATCAGGAGAAAGCCAAGGGGAATTCCTAGTGTGGCAGTAAAGGGAAGTCTCAGAATCACAGCTGCACAGCAGGATCAAAGAATAATCAGAGTATAATGAATCTCTAGCAAGAGTCTCTCTCTCTCTCTCTCACACACACACACTCACTCTCTCTCTCTCTCCCTCTCTCTCTCTCTTACTGGAGCTGATAGATTAGCTGATGAAATTGCCCTTGTGGGAATCTATAAAGAAGTTACTGGAAGATGTGAGAAGAAACAGCAATTGGTAAAAGAAAAATTATGTAAAAACTATGAAAAGATAAAGCAATTATTAATTTTAGGGAAGAAGTAAGAATGCAGTCACAGTACATTACAATAATCTAATAGAATATCTAGAAAAACAATAATGTAAATACTGAATACTGATTTAACCAAAAATGTATGATAACTCTACTGGGAAGATAGGGAAAGAGGATGGAAGCACAGCAGAGCTGAATCTTCTCTACCTTTCCTATCGACCATAATAGGAAGTCAAAGGACAATGTCAAAAATAAGTCAATGAAAAAAATACTTGGAAATTTGTGGATAGGTAAACAGAGATATATGAAAGCCAGAAGACACAGCTAGAAATAGAGTCCAAAGTTTCTGCCTCTGGGGAGGAAGACTTGAGGAAGTAAGGAGGAGTGGGGTAGAAAGCCATTATATTTATAATAAGTCTTTCAATACTATTTGACTTTTTATTCTTACTACATGCATTACATCAGTCCAAGTCCAAAGTAGTATTTAAAATCTCTGGTTTCCAAGAACAGCCATAATGCCTGATTTGGCCTGGTTTATATTTAAATTGGATATTCATTCTGAATATCCAGCTTGATCTCCCTTTGTAAATGCCCTGTTTATACCACCATCTATATTTCCCAAATGCACAATGAAATCTCATGAACATAGAATAGGGATAGGGAAACTATAACATCAGGCAAAATTGGCCTGCTACCTCTTTTTCTGTGAGCTGTGAATAAAAATGGCTTTTTACTGTTTTAAATGGTTGAAAAAATCAGAAGGAGAATAGTATTTTGTGACACAAAAAATTACATGAAATTCATATTTCACTGTCCATGCTCATTTGTTTATGTTTTGTCTATGGCTGCTTTTGTGCTACAATGGCACAGATAAGTACTTGTGACAGTGACTGTGGCCAGCAAAGTAAAGAATATTTGCCATCTGGTCCTTAAATGCTGACTTAGACATATGACTTGGAAACTTAGTAAGACCAGATGGGTATATGTCAGACCATTTCTCCTCCGTTAGCACCTTACTGAAGTCATATTCTGGAAATACAGGCACATATAAGCAAATGTGTACTCCAAACTATCAGAAAATCATCTTCCCTAGCTTCACCATTGAAGCCTTTTGTCAGATTTCACCACAGCAATTCCCTGGCAACTCCAACTTCCTAGCACTACGATTTCTGAATTTACTTGTGGCCTGTCATCTTCTCAATAAAAAACAACAAAAAAACCCCTTAGGACCTGACTGGGAGAAAACTGGGGATACCACTTCCAGTCTCTAGCATACTGTCATCAGGAAGAAAAGGAAGCTAGGAAGGTAAATGTTCTAGAAAAAAAAAAAAGAAAGTAATTAGAAATGAGCAATATTCTGATTTTCTTCATTATAAGAAGGCTTATCTCCCCAAAGGTGGTACTAGACTAACAACATTAGAAAAATGAAAACTAATATGTATTTGTTTTTTCCATTATTGACTTGAAATCTAGATCTATTCTCCATAAAATTCATTCTAGAAAAGTGGTTTGTCTTCAAGACCTTCTGTTGCTTGGCCATAGAGTAGTCCAAAACTGAATTTGCATCTCAGAGTGAGATTAAGAAGTTTAGGATCAAGGGAGAAGGACAGAGGTCATAAGCTGTTTTCAGTCTGCATTGGGTTTAAACAACTGAGAAGTTTCTACTCACTTACCTGCGCCTTCCCTCTTCCTCTACTCTGGGATACAGATATTGTGACCCGTCCTCTTAGGGAAGTTCTTCAGGTTACTGGTTAGTTTTCTGTACTGGGGAAGTTAGTGATGTCAACTCCACCAAAAGAACTCCCTGGTCCTATTTCTGGTTTGAGACGTGAATGCTGTAGCACTTCAGGGTCAAGAATTCTTGGAAAACTGGCTTGAGTTGTGCATAAACCTGGGGAATAAGAGAATGGGAAAGAGAAAATAGAGCTCTGTTTTCAGGTGTTATTTGGGACATTAAATAAATTTCCAAAGGATTCTGATATAAAGATAAAGCTAGGATCTACTGAAATATAGAGTACTGAGAGCAGAAGGACCTTCTGATCTCTCTAGTCAACTTTGCTGCCCTGTTTTATATCTTTATTTTCACTCATTCCCATCATGCTTCTGAAGTGCTATTACAGTTTATAACTTCAAGCAAAGAGACAAATTAGTATTAGTGGTATATGGCTTTAGGAAAGAATTGCAAACTTCTTCTCTGAAAAGATTAGAAACCCAAGAGGAATATAAATCTTTACAACACAAAGGGAAGATATTGGCCCAAGGATATATAACTTCCTTCCTCATTGCTGCTCGTTGTTTTCCTTTCTGGCAAAAAAATCCTCAATAACATTTTCTTCTATTCCACATACTGAATTTGTGTGTGTCCTTAGGGGAAACAAAGAGGCAATGAGCCCTATTCCTTCTCTCCAACTTTGCCCTCCCAACTTCCCTCCCTCCCTGATCAACTAAGTGCCCCATCTCACCTAATATGTGAGCTTCCAGGATTCTTTATATAAAAGTTTTCTCTTATGTCATAGTTACACATTACTCATCACTTTTTGGATTCTGTTACTGAATGTGGAACTAGATATCATTAGGCAGAAAATTTAAGGATTTGCTCCTGTCACTCTAGGATCTGTTCCTTGGTGTGGTTCTGACCTCAACCCCTTAAGGCATAGCTGCCATAACTGAGTCAGAGCTAATTCAAAGAAACTATGGCAAAAAAATATCTGGGCCAAAAGAGTTCCCACTTAGGTTGAGCCCCTGATCCAGGGAGAATGTTTCTGCATTTCAACACAGGGTACTCTTCTGTCTCCAATATCTGGCCATTATCTAGCCCAGAGGGCAACTGCAGGCCAGGGGGAAGTCAGCTTTTAAGAAGAGATACAGACTTTCAGAAGTGCATCCTGGTACATACAAAAGCTCTATGAAAATTAAACACCATCTTAATCTACATGCTAGTATTCCAAATTTTGGTTATATACCCCCTGCTAAACATTCCCTCAGTGAGAAATCTTCCCCAGAACTTCCTGTAAACACTTCTATTCATGTTTCTTATTTTTCTTGCTCTTCAGCTATAACTCAGGGACATTTGGGGGCTGAAGCTCAAAACCCTTGAAACCAGCGTACCCTTTACCCAAGTATTAAGTCTTTTACTTTGGTTAAAATCTCATTTGTGTTCAACCACAGCCCCATAAAGTATCAGTACCATCAATTAATAAATAAGAAAATTCAGAGAAATAACTCGCTTATGTCAGATTTAATGATATAGCTGGGACTTGAATCTAGGCTTTTCTAAAGCCAAGGCCTCTGCTCTTTCCAAGTCCCACGATGCTGTTCATCATTCAATTGGGAATTTAATTTCTTTCTTTTTTTTTTTTTTAAAGATTTTCTTTATTTATTTAAGAGAGAGAGAGAGTAAGAGACAGCACGAGTGGGGAGAAGGTCAGAGGGAGAAGCAGACTCCCCATGGAGCTGGAAGCCTGATGCGGGGCTCAATTCTGGGACTCCAGGATCATGACCTGAGCCGAAGGCAGTCGTTTAACCAACCAAGCCATCCAGGCACCTGGGAATTCAATTTCTAAAGGTATCTAAGGAGAAAATAATAAAATCCTCTAGTGCTATCATTTCACAGCTTAGGTTAGAACTAATAATAATCATGAGGAAGAGGAAACATAAAATGAAAGAGATAATATAACTTAGGCTGGAGCATAGAATACAATTGAATAGGTCTACTTTACCAATTTCATGGGTTCCAGACTTCCTATGACTGGAGATTCAAATAGTTATTCCTCACTTCCTAAAGCTCACAGGAAGGGTCAACTTGTTTTGTATAGCCAAAACACACAGGAGATTCCCTGGAGTAGAAGACACCTATTTGTCTAGGCAGAAAGGCTAAAATTCTGACAACACCTTTTCCTAACACTGCCTCCATTGCCTTTATCCATGCTCAGAAGTCTGAGAAGCTGATCTCCACACTTCATTGGTTTGCCTGTATGTAAATCCCTGGAGAATGAGCCCTGGGTACTAGTTTCAGTGCTATTGCTATATGGTGGTGGGACCTTGATCAGGGCCCTTTATCTCAGGTTTTCCTTCTGTGAAATGAGGGAATGTTCAGTATATACTTACGGGGTGTCAAAGAATGGGCAAGGATAAACGCATAGATCCTCTAACCCAAACCAAATATTTATTTCTCCCAAGTTCCTGCCCCATAACAGGCAATCACTTTTACCCTCAGGGTTCTTTACCATGTTAGATTCAACAAAGGCCATATACCTACTGGCTTCTTTGTGCCAAGTGCTATGCTAAGAATCTTTCTCAAGCTTCCCCATTAGCACTGCCAGGGAGAAAAACCCAAAAACCAACACAACCTCACTCCCTCACTCCCTCACTCCAATGCTTCGGTGACCAAAAGTCCTAGTCAGATTCTGGAACCCACATCAGTTTCAAAGAGATTGAAGGAAAGTAGGGTCTGTTCTTCAGGAAGGTGAAATTTAGGAAGTTGCCAAATTCTACCCCAGATTGTCTGTAGCCATCCTCTCACCCGTTTCTCATTCTTCTAAGGAACACAACAGCCTCTTCTTCTGAGGCAAATAACTGTTACAGAAAAAGCAAAACAAAACAAACGAACAAAATAACTGAAACAGAATCTGGGGGCCAAATGGCCTCTTAGTTCCATCTCAGAATCGGGACACAGGATGCCCTGAGACTACATTCCCCACAAGACAATGCACTGCTTCCTGTCTTGGAATTTTCTTCCTAGGGGGCACTCACACTCTGACCGTTAGTACAAGATGCCTGTGACTGCAGTATAGGCCAGGCTAGATCCACCCAGCCTTCAGAATATGGGAAAGTACTCAAAAGATAGGCATGTTGGGCTTTTACCAAACTCCTGGCACCCAATCTTTCTTCAGCATCTCTTGCAGTAGCCTTGGGACCCACATGCTTCCCCAGTCTGACTCCTGAAGGACAGGAGTCTGCTGCCTGTGTCTCCTCAGCTTTACAGAAGAAGGAACCAGAGCCCCAGGAAAGGGACTCTGGCGAAACTCCTCATAAAATTATCTGTGCAGCTTGCATAATTTAATTATAAGTGTAGTAGGCAGGGAGAAAATTGTAAACGGGAATGAAGCAAGCTGTTTCTTAGCCAATGGGAAAACACAATTGATGTTGCAGATCTGAAAAACCTGCCCTGTTGCCAGGGCAACAGCCCAGTGACTAAAATTTCTGCTTTCTTTTATTTTATTATTTTATTATTTCATATTTAAATCAAATCTCAAATACACTGGTAAAGGAAGGCCCACCAAATAAGATCTGGACTTTGCTCTCCAGGAGATGAAGTAAGGACAGTTGGTCAGTCGATAAATATTTATTAAACTCCTACTGTGTAGGCAACATACTAGACATGGAGGCAAACGAATTAAATGCCCCTCTTGCTATCAGTCGTGTTTTTCTAAGACAGAGGTGATGACTGTTGTGATGAGTGCTATGGGAAAAAACCAAAAAACAAAACACAAAGACTCCTAACCCAGACGGCTGAAATGGAGATCGAGAGTCAAGGAAAGCCACCCAGAGAAAGTGTTCCAAAAGTACTGAAGTGTCCTAGATTTGCAAAACTTCAATCCTCATTATCTACAGGCAAATTTAAAGTCCAGATATATTAAAGAATGAGTCATTAAAAAAATAACGGTTTAAAAAAATATATAGGATTCTATTTTTATTACCTAAGGCAGGGAAACAAGTCACAAAGCTAAGAAGCCATAAAGGAGACTGATAAAACTGACAACATAAAATTAGCACCTTATCAATAACAGAAGATACCATAAACAAGGTTAAGAGATAAGAGAAAGACAAGGGGAAAATATCTGTATCATGCATGAGAGCAATCAATATTTAGATGTCTGTGCCCACCAGCCAAAAGCGCCAGGATACATACTTGTAAGCAAGCAGATTTGGGTTTTTACATGTTGCAACAAGAGAGACGGTGCACCAGAGGGAAACTATTGGACATCTCATAAGAGGGGGTTAAGGAGGAATTGTCTTGTGATTTGGGCTTGTGTTATGTTTGGGGACAGTCAGAAAGTGGGGCAATTTCATGATTGGATAGCTTAATTATTATCTAGGAGGTGGTAGCATTTGAATGGAGCTATAGCTGTATTTGATAAAGCAGTAGCAGGGCCTCATGTTAGCTGGGGGAAGGAGATGTTTGGTTATTTGGGGGATAATTTTCACAGTGTACTTGCCCTTATCTGTGCTCAGACATGATTACAAAGTGGTTGTATTTTTGTCTTGCTGCAACAGAGTCACAGAATAGCCTTGTTTGATGGTGTTCTGTGAAATTGTTTCTATTAAGTAGGGAAATTCTTGGCCTAAGTTCTAGTTACAGGCTAGCTCTTATCTGACACTTGTCATTTTCTTTCTTGGTAGAATATATAAAGAGCTTCTACAAGTCTATAATAAAGTAATATAAAACATCATGGCAGGACAGAAACAACAATTCACAAAAGAAATACAAATGAATAATTAAACACATGAAAAGATGTTCAACTGTACCAACAGGAAAATGCAAATTAAAACAGTAAAACACCATAGGTATTCATTTAAACTGGCTCAGCCTATTCAGAGAGCAATTTGCCCGTATCTACTAAAACATTATATGCATATACCCTTACCAAGAATTTTCCATTTCCAAAGATGTCTCCTAATGAATTGTATGTGCATATATACAAAGAGGAATGTGAAGAGAGACTTATTGTAGTATGTTTGTAATAGTAAAAACTGTCAAAGGGAATAATTAAACTCTGGAATATTATACAATAGTTATGTCAACAGGAAACTCCAGATAAGCTGGCTTGACTAAACAATTATCAAAATATAGTACCTATACAGAAAAGAGTTCCTCTGGGAAAAACAAGATTTTCCCAAAGTTCCTAGACTCTATGACCCATTTTAAAATTACATGAGGGCTTGCAAGGAGGAATCTGGTTACTCCTATGTATAAGTGCTGCCAACACTCTAAACTGATTTAGTGACCTTATGACATGCTAACACTGCTTTAAAAAGCTTTTATTTTTAATTACCAAACAATGTAAGCATCAGGCCCTTTTATTTTGTTCCTGTGTTTTATTCCAATTCTGGGCTTTGCTAAAGAGGGTCAAGGTTTGGGTGAGCTTTGAAGAGTGAGGTCAGGGAGGAATGTATAATATATTCATAGGCTATATAATCTATTATATAAAATATTTAAACTGTTTCTATAGACTTAACTTTCACTGAAGGTTAGTTTTCATAGTTCTGGAATATTTCCTTTTATTAACTCAAATGTAAAATGCCCAAAACCAAATATATCATTTCCTCTAACAAGGAGTCATTACTTAATAATTAACACAGAACTTTCAGAAGAAAATGATCAAACTCTAGGCCTATTCTATTTCACTGCAGAAAAACCAAAGCCTATCAAGCTTCTTTAAATTTTGACAAAAGTGTATCCTACAGTTGCAGATCTTATCTGGTCAGGTCTTATCAAAGTAATTCCATTATAAAGAAGAGAATGAAAGATGTAACTAAGAAGCAAGTTCAAGGAGACCCAAGTGCTGAAGATGAGTTACAGCAGGACTCAGGTATTTCAAGGTTATGGTGTGGTAAGGGTCAGGCTCCCAGTGAAACTGCCACATAGACTTTGAAGTGGTTTTGTACAGAGAGATAAGAATGAAGGCGTCAGTGGGTTCACTGAAGTAGTTCGCTGTATAACACTATGACGACGGATAAACTTGATGATAGAAAGCTTATGAATATACTCAAGAGTTTAGAACCAATTAAAAGATAAAAGTAAAGCACAGATACTGTAATGTGATTGTATCCAAACATATTGTAACTAGATTGGTATTACAGCTCTAGAGAGTGAGAAAATGGTACAGCTTCATTGGCAATTTCACGTGGGCTTCACTTTAACCTTTAGGAGAATAAAAGTAGTGATGATAATAATATATACAATAGCCAAACTTTTTGCATGCTTAATATGTTGAAAGGCTGTAAGTGTTTTATATTCATTCATTTAACCAATATTTATTGAGCACCTAGTATGTGCTTGTCAGCACAGTGCTAGTTGAGAATAAGATAGTTAACAAGTCAAACAAGATTCTTGCTCTCGTTGGGCTTTTTTTTTTTTCTTTAGTTTCAGGTGTAGAATTTAGTGATTCATCACTTACATACAACATCCAGTGCTCATCACAAGTGCCGTCCTTAGTACCCATCATTCATTTAACCCATCTCCCAACCTACCTCCCCTCCAGTAATCCTGTTTGTTCTCTACAGTTAAGAGTTTGTTTTATGGTTTGCCTTTCTCCCCACCCCATGTTGATCTGTTTTGCTTCTTAAATTCCACACATGAGTGAAATCATATGGTATATTTTTCTCTGACTTATTTTACTTAGCAGAATACACTCTAGCTCCATCCATACTGTTGCAAATGTCAAGATTTCTGTCTTTTTGATGGCTGAATAATATTCTATTATATATACCGACAATATCTTCTTTATCTGTTCATCAGTTGATGGCCACTTGGGGTCTTTCTATAATGTGGCTATTGTTGATAATGCCGCTTTAAACATCAGGGTGCATGTATCCTGCTGAATCAGTATTTTTGTACCCTTTGGGTGAATATCTAGAAGTGTAATTACTGGATCATTCAGTACTTCTATTTTACACACACACACACACACACACACACCTTTTTAAAATTAGGCTCCCTACTGGGCCTGGAGCCCAACATGGGGCTTGAACTCACAACCCTGAGATCAAGACCCGAGCTCAGATCAATAGTCAGATATTTAACCAACTGAGCCACCCAGGTGCCCATCTTCTGACCATTTTTTACCTGGATTGTTTGTTTTTTGGGTGCTGAGTTTGATAAATTCTTGATATCTTTTGGATACCAACCCTTTATGAGATCAGTCATTTGCAAATATCTTCTCCCATTCTGAAGGTTGCCTTTTACTTTTGTTTTTCCTTCACTGTGCAGAAAGGTTTTTATCTTGATGAAGTCCCAATAGTTTATATTGTTTTTGTTTCCCTTGCCTCGGAAAACATTACCTAGAAAGAAGTTGCTATGGTGGATGTCGAAGACATGTTCTTTTCTAGGATTTTTATGATCCCAGGTCTCACATTTAGAATTTTCATTCATTTTGAATTTATTTTTGTGTCTGGTGTAAGAAAGTAGTCCAGTTTTCCCAACATCATTTGTTGAAGAGACTGTCTTTTTTCCATTGGATATTACTTCCTGCTTTGTTGAAATTAGTTGATCATATAGTTGTGGGTTTATTTCTGGGTTTTCTATTCTGTTCCACTGATCTCTGTGTCTATTTTTGTGCCAGTAACATACTGTCTTGATCATTACAGCTCTGTAATATAACTTGAAGTCCAGAGCTGTGATGCCTTCCAGCTTTGCTTTTTCTTTTTTCAAGGTTGCTTTGGCTAGTCAGGGCTTTTGTGGTTCCATACCCATTTTAGGATTGTTTGTTCTAGCTCTGTGAAAAGTGATGGTGGTATTTTCATAGGGATTGCATTAAATGTGTAGATTACTTTGGGTAATATAAACATGTTAACATTTGTTCTTACAATTCATGAACATGGAGTGTTTTACCATTTCTTGCGTCATCTTCAATTTCTTTCATAACTGTTCTATGGGTTTCAGAGTATAGATATTTTACATCTTTGGCTAGGTTTAGTCCTAGGTATCTTATGTTTTGTGGTGTAATTGTAAATGGGATTAATTCCTTAATTTCTCTTTCTACTGCTTTGTTATTGGTATAAAGAAATGTAACATATTTCTGTATGTTGGTTTTGTATACTGTGACTCTACTGAATTGATGTATTAGTTCCAGCAGTTTTTTGGTGGTCTTTTGGATTTTCTACATAGAGTATCATGTAATCTGCAAATAATAAAAGTTTGACTTCTTTGCTGATTTAGATATCTTTTATTTATTTTTGTTATCTGATATCTGATTCCTGTGGCTAGGACTTCCAGTACTATGTTAAGTAAGAGTCATGAGCGGGGACATCCCTGTCTTATTCCTGACCATAGAGGAAAAGCTCTCAGCTTTTCCCCAGTAAGGAAGATATCAACTATGGGGTTTTTCATATATGGTCTTTGTGATGTTGAGGTTTGTTCCCTTTATCCCTACTTTGTTGAGGGTTTTTAATCATGAATGGATGTTATATTTTGTTTGTTTGTTATATTTCTGCATCTATTGAGAGGATCATATGGTTCTTATCCTTTCTTTTATTCATATGGTATATCATGTTGATTGATTTGCAAAAATTTAACCACCCTTAGAGTCAGTGGGCTTATTTTCTTATAGATTTAATGAGTTATATAATCATTTCAACAATGTCTCACCGGTAGTATTAAACATATTTTATAGATAAGAAAGTCTGAGGAACAGAGAAATTAAATAATTTTCTAAAAATCACAAGGGTAGAAAGTATCAGAGTCAGGAAAATGAACCCAGATAGTATGTCTTCAAGGTCACTTCAAAACCTTTAGGTATGATCATGGCTAATTGATAAGGACAATAATATAGTTCTATATGTATATCAAGGAGTTCTTATACCGTTCAAAATGCAGTAACTTTTGAGGGGAGAAGAAATGTCCCAATCACTACTCAAAAGGGAAACTTATTCTTAGATCCAAGACCAATTAGAGAGATCCTCCAACATTTGTGATATCCTGAATCTTATAATTCAACATCAAGAGCAAAGAAAAATTACCTTTTATAATTCTTAAATGTGAGAAATCAAGTGTGAGGTTTCTACAAGTGGAATGTAGTAAGAAAGAAAGAAAGAAAAAAAAACACCTCACCTCTAATACCCAGGAACTGATTTGACGTTTACAGTTAAGCTCTGTTGTCTTCTTATCGGACATAAAGGATCTCACAAGAACATCCACCTCAGACAAGATCATTGTACAGCTCACAACATGCCAAACATTTCCTTGTCAACTAAATGAACAAATGCCACTTCTTTACCAATTACATATTGATCTTTGCTCTAGTTTGCCCTTCCTATAGATAAAATTTATTGAGATACCCAATCATAGTGTTGTCTAGATTTCTGGCACCACCAAATATAGAACTTTTACTTCCTCAGACCCTCCCCCAAATTAGCCAACCAACATCCAAATCCCAAAATAAATTCTAACATCCTCTTATTGAGACACCCCACAGTTCCCTATGATGTGTGTTCTCTTTTACTATAGTGAGTAAAAGATCCAACTGGTTTAAGTGCAGGTGTTCCTGCAGGCTGTGACTGAAGAGCACTGACATTAGCATTAATAATAACTGCTGGTAAATTTCACTAATCATTTATTGAGCTTATGCTACATGCAAAGTAATATGTTAGTTTCTAGGGAGTATTTGTGCAAGGTAACTTATAATCTATTGAGGGTGAAACAAGTATACAAATGAGGCACAAATTGCTTGGATTTTAAGAAGAAGCAAAGGTTATATCGAGGGAATCAGGATAACTTCATGAAGAGGTGTATTTTGGGATTCATTTCAAAGTAGAGGAGGGTTTCTGGTTTCTACATGTGGAAATAAGAGGATATTAAGAGATAAGAGTACTATATCTTTCTTTCTTAAGCTGTAACAACATTGTCTATAAAGCATTAAATGCTCTAAAAATATTGGCCTTATTTATTCCTCATAATATTCAGATTTTATAGATGAAATTGAGAGAAGCTACATCACTTGTTCACTCAACAAATTAATTACAGAGCTGTGATTCAAACCCAATTATGTTTGACTCTAAAGTACATAAGTACTGGACTCAGTCAATGTTGTTAGAAATAAGAAAGCAAGCAAACAGAAAAATGTTTGAAGGAAGAAAAGAAAAAAATAATTGGTCCATGTGGATAAAAATATTGTTATTGCCTAATATGTAGAAAGTACTGTGGTTACTCATATCCTCATTTGAGTACATACTCATTTGAGGATATGAGTAACCACAGTACTTTCTAAGGCAAATTATTCTACTGAATTTACATTGACCAACTAAAGGTCCATCACAGGTGACCCAGTGATCATGTCTACTCTGATTGGAGGGGCCCTTCATGGGAAGAAAGGGCCCCTAAAGGATGGTAGTCAGGAGAGTAATTTACTTCTGAAGGTAGTAAATATCACAGTGACCACAATAGTGACTACAAAACGGTAGCCATGAGACACATAAGATTTATGAAAGAGAAAGGTGGTGTAATTTCAGGACAAATAAGTAGTTCAGAACCCTTTCAGGGTATAACAGGTTTTAATGCAGGAGGTAAAATTAGTAAATGATGTTCAATATTTAAGGAAATGTATTTTGTCAAATTTATAAACTAAATGAGCACTAAATCTAAAAAGAAGTAAACATAAACTTTTTTTTTAATGGGCATATTTTTTTAAATTTATTTTTTATTTTCAGCATAACAGTATTCATTATTTTTGCACCACACCCAGTGCTCCATGCAATCCGTGCCCTCTATAATACCCACCACCTGGTATCCCGAACTCCCACCCCTGCCCCTTCAAAACCCTCAGATTGTTTTTCAGAGTCCATAGTCTCTCATGATTCACCTCCCCTTCCAAATTCCCCGAACTCCCTTCTCCTCTCTATCTCCCCATGTCCTCCATGCTATTTGTTATGCTCCACAAATAAGTGAAACCATATGATAATTGACTCTCTCTGCTTGACTTATTTCACTCAGCATAATCTCTTTATAACAAAATCTAGAATGAATTTAAAGTTTATAACTTTACTATTAAAAATTAAGACAAATACCCAGTAGTGCAATTGCTGGGTCATAGGGTAGTTCTATTTTTAACATTTTGAGGAAACCTCCATGCTGTTTTCCAGAGTGGTTGCATGGCACGTGCACCCGAATATTTATAGCAGCAATGTCTACAATAGCCAAACTATGGAAAGAACCTAGATGTCCATCAACAGATGAATGGATAAAGAAGATGTGGTATATATACACAATGGAATACTATGCAGCCATCAAAAGAAATGAAATCTTGCCATTTGCGATGACATGGATGGAATTAGAGGGTATCATGCTTAGCAAAATAAGTCCATCAGAGAAACACAACTATCATATGATCTCCGTGATGTGAGGAAGTGGTGATGCAACATGGGGGCTTAAGTGGGTAGGAGAAGAATCAATGAAACAAGATGGGATTGGGAGGGAGACAAACCATGAGTGACTCTTAATCTTACAAAACAAACTGAGGGTTGCTGGCGGGAGGGGGGTTGGGAGAAGGGGGGGTGGTATTATGGACATTGGGGAGGGTATGTGCTTTGGTGAGTGCTGTGAAGTGTGTAAACCTGGCGATTCACATACCTGTACCCCTGGGGATAAAAATACATGTTTATAAAAAAATAAAAAATTTAAAAAAAAACAGTATTGAGGTTTCTTAAAAAAAACTTAAAAATAGAACTACCATATGGTCTAAGAATTCCACTTTCAAGTATTTATCCCAAGAAAATGAAACACTAACTTGAAAAGATATCTGCACCTCCATGTTCACTGCAGCATTATTTACAATAGCCAAGACACGGAAACAGCCCAAGTGTCTAGAGACGGATGAATGGATAAAGAAAATGTCATATATATATTCAGGGAATATTATTCAACCATAAAAAAGAATTAAATCTTGCTATCTGTGATAATATGGAACTTGAAGGCATGATGCTAATGAAATAAGTCAAAAAAGATAAATATGATATCACTCATTTCTGGATTCTTAAAAAAAAAAACAACAGAAGAAAAAACCCAATTCATAGATACAGAGAACAGATTGGTAGTTGCCTGATATGGGGAAGGATCAGTGAAATGAAGGGGGTCAAAATGTACAACTTTCCAATTAATAAAATAAGTCACAGGGATGTAATGTATAGCAGAGTGAGTATAGTTAGTAACAATATTTGAAACTTGCTAAGAGTTAAAGTTCTCATCACAAGAAAAAAAATTATAACAGAATGCTAGCTAGACAGCATGGTGATCATTTCAAATATATACAAATATCAATCTTTGTGTTGTACACCTGAGACTAATGTTATATATTACATAAAACAAACAAGTACAAATTCTTGGGCCTCATCCTAAACCTACTAAACCAGAAAGTAGGCTCCAACAATCTCTTTTCTTAACAGGCCCTTCAGGCGATTCTGACACGCGCCGCCAACGTTTGAGAATGAAGTCCCACCATCATAAAAACAAACCCTGACATTCTCCTGAAGGTATCTTATTTAGAAGTATCCTGCTAAGTTTATCATTTACACATTTTTAAGGGCATAAACAAGCAGTAACACTGGGAGTTTATTTTTTTATTTTTTATTTTTTTGAGAGAGGGCTGCGCCGGAGCGTGGAGGGACAGAGGGAGAAGGAAAGAATCCCAAGCCCACTCCACACCCAGTTCTGAGCCAGGGGCGGGCCTCCACTGACAGGGGACATGGGAAGGGAAAGTATTATTTTTTCGTGAATTATTCAGAAAAAGCTGTTGTCCGTGCAGGAGAAAGGCTGTCTTGTGGCTCTGCCTACGCCATCCCTTCTAAGTGTCTTGCGTCCTATTCTCTGCCCAGACTAGACCTTTCATTAGCGACTCCTCCTCACCTGCCGGTCTCCTCAGCCGTCCGGGGCGCCAGCATGTTCCTCTCCCGACCCGCAGAAGTAACCTTGGTTTTCAGGGCTCCTTTCGCTCTCTGGCCTCACCTTAGTCGCATTGGTCCCCTTGACTATTACTTTCGCTTTCTTTCTTCCTCCCGCGAGGTGCTCTTTGGGAGCAGTGACCGCGGGCCTTCACAACTCCCGGCTAGTCGAAGGCCCCGCCTCCTCTCTCCAGCCTCAGGGAGAAAGGGCGGGAAAGCCAGGAACACATGCTCTCACTGGCTGACGTTTGCTGTCCTCCGGCGCGGGGCCTCCTGGGAGGAGAGTTTGAGGGGTGTTTGTTCTGTTTTCTGTTTTTCTTCTTGCAGCGAAGGACCGCCCTAATTACTGGGGGCGTGAGTTCCGGGTTTTCTGGGCCCACCGGTCACCTTCCTCTGTGGGTGGGGCCACCGTGCGAGGCCCTGCCCCCTCTCGGAGGACATCACCTGTGAGCGATCATTTCAATCTGGACTCCTCTGGCTTTCTAAGGGCCCCTAGACCTCCCTGCCAAGCCTTCTGTCTGCGTCGCGGACATGTCTTACTGTTGTCAGCAGCACTTCTGGAGGTGGGCAAGGTTGCGAATTTTTGAAGAACGACTTTTGAAGACCCAGAAATGGGGGTTTTCTGAAGACAAATATTCTACAGCAGGGGGAGAGGCAGGAGACTCAGTATGTGATCAGGGCAGGTAAAGGGAAGAGGACAAAGGGAGAATAAGCTAGGGAGGTGTTTCCCACTACATTTTCTTTGAGAAACTTTCAGCACACAACAGAATTGCTTTAGATACAGACATAAATATAAATAAAAATAAATATAAATTTTTAAATAAACATTTAAAATTAAAATACAGAAAATATTTTGCTACACAGATTATTAAAAAGAAGGGTATTCAAGGGTTGAGATTCAGTGAAATTATATATATATTTTTTGCTTCAATAAAGATATTTCAGGTAAAACTTGTTTTCCTTCCCTTCTTTTCTGTCAGTCTGTAGTGGTGAAGAATATAGTGCCTTTCCAGGGTCATGGGGGAAGTTCTATTTTTAATTTCTTAAGGAATCTCCACACTGTTCTCCAAATTGGCTGCACCAACTTGCATTCCCACCAACAGTGTAAGAGGGTTCCCCTTTCTCCACATCCCCTCCAACACATGTTGTTTCCTGTCTTGCTAATTTTGGCCATTCTAACTGGTGTAAGGTGGTCTCTCAATGTGGTTTTGATTTGAATCTCCCTGATGGCTAGTAATGATGAACAATTTTTCATGTGTCTGTTAGCCATTTGTATATCTTCATTGGAGAAGTGTCTGTTCATGTCTTCTGCCCATTTTTTGACATGATTATCTGTTTTGTGTGTGTTGAGTTAGTTTGAGGAGTTCTTTATAGAGCCTATATATCAGCCCTTTTTCTGTACTGTCATTTGCAAATATCTCCTCCCATTCCGTGGGTGGCCTCTTTGTTTTGTTGACTGTTTCCTTTGCTGTGCAGAAGCTTTTGATTTTGATGTTCGTTTTCAAAAAGTTCATTTTTGCTTTTGTTTCCTTTGCCTTTGGAAACATATCTTGAAAGAAGTTTCTGTTGTTGGGGATATTGAAGAGGTTACTGTCTATGTTCTCCTCTAGGATTCTGATGGATTCCTGTCTCACATTGAGGTCTTTTATCCATTTCAAGTTTATCTTTGTGTATGGTGTAAGAGAATGGCCGAGTTTCATTTTTCTACATAAAGCTGTCCAATTTTCCCAGCACCATTTATTGAAGAGACTCCTTTTTCCACTGTATATTTTTTCCTGCTTTGTCGAAGATTATTTGCCTATAGAGTTGAGGGTCCATATCTGGGCTCTCTACTCTGTTCCACTGGTCTATGTGTCTGTTGTTATGCCAGTACCATGCTGTCCCGGTGATCACAGCTTTGTAGTAAAGCTTGAAGTCAGGCAACGTGATGCCACCAGTTTTGTTTTTCAACATTTCCTTAGCGATTCGGGGTCTCATCTGATTCCATACAAATTTTAGGTTTATTTGCTCCAGCTCTTTGAAAAATACTGGTGGAATTTTGATCGGAATGGCATTAAAAGTATAGATTGCTCTAGAATAAACATAATATTTTTCTGATCCAAGAGCATGGAATGGTTTTCCATCTTTTTGTGTTTTCCTTGATTTCTTTCATGAGTGTTCTGTAGTTCCTAAAGTACAGATCCTTTACCTCTTTGGTTAGGTTTACCCCAAAGATACAGATGTAGTGAAAAGAGGGGCCATCTGTACCCCAATGTTTATAGCAGCAATGGCCACAGTCGCCAAACTGTGGAAAGGACCAAGATGCCCTTCAACAGACGAATGGGTAAGGAAGATGTGGACTATAAACACTATGGAGTATTATGCCTCCATCAGAAAGGATGAATACCCAACTTTTGTAGCAACATGGACAGGACTGGAAGAGATTATGCTGAGTGAAATAAGTAAGTCAAGCAGAGAGAGTCAATTATCATATGGTTTCACTTATTTGTGGAGCATAACAAAAAGCATGGAGGACATGGGGAGATGAAGAAGAGAAGGGAGTTGAGGGAAATTGGAAGGGGAGATGAACCATGAGAGACTATGGACTCTGAAAAACAATCTGAGGGTTTTGAAGGGGAGGGGGGTGGAGGTTGGGGGAGCCTGGTGGTGGTTATTATGGAGGGCACGTATTGCATGGAGCACTGGGTGTGGTGCATAAGCAATGAATTCTGTTACACTGAAAAGAAATTAAATTTTAAAAAATGGAAAAAAAAGAATATAGTGCCTTTTAGTATGGTTTGGTGTCACTGCCTTGATTCATGTTTAGAGGCCAGCAGTTTTACCCACTATTGGTTTTGTACTATTGAAGTAAATGTCAACACAGATAAATAATGTCTAAGGATTATTATGAAAAGTTTTGATCTTGTGATAGTCCCCTGAAAGTCTCACTCCCCCAGGGGTATAAGAACTACATTTTGAGACTCAGTGCCTTAGGGAATAGTAAGACCTTTTCTTTTTCTAATCCTCATTCAGAGAATGAGGATTGTACACTTTAGTGAATTATTCAGGATCTCCTTTTTGTGTGTGTACAGTTGTTCATCCAATTACTTGTAGACAGAGTATTCAATCTGCAATCCACAGAAGAGATTTTAGAAGCCATTCAGACCAATAACTAGTTATTTTAAATATTTTATTTATTTTATTTTAGAAAGAGGGAGAGCATGCAGGAGCAGAGTGGGAGGGAAATAGAGGGAGAACGAACCTTAAGTAGACTCTTCACTGAGCCCTGCTGGGGCTCAATCTCAGGACCCTGAGATCATGATCTGAGCTGAAACCAAGAATCTGACATGTAACTGACTGAGCAACCCAGTCACTCCAATAACTAGTCATTTTTAAATGTTCTGGCCTAAATGCCATCATTTGAATCTTTGTTTACCTAAATGTAATGTCATATTTTTTTGTCACTTTTAAGACTTTTTTCTTTCAGTTTTAAGCAGTTTGGTTTTTGCTGTGCTTCTTGGATCTGTGAATTTATACTTTTCATGAAATTTGGGTAGTTTTCAACCATTTTGTATGTATGTATGTATTATATATTTTTTCTACTCCAGTTTCTTTCTTCTTTCCCTCTGAGACATCTGTGACATGAATACATTGTTCCTTTTGATATTGTCCTACAGGTCTGTAAGAGTAACTTCAATTCTTTTCATTCTTTTTCCCCTTCTCTTGTTTATATTGAATATGTTTTATCTTCAAGCTCAGTGGCTCTTTCATCTGTTATCTCCATTCTGCTGAGTCCCTACAGTGCTGCTCTAGCGTTCTGTTATGCAGAATCTGCCACTGCTGCACAGTGGGGAGAGGGTGTAGCTCTGCTTTTTTTTTTTTTTTTTTTAGATTTTATTTATTTATTTGAGAGAGAAAGAATGAGTGGGAAGGAGAGGAAGAGAACTGAAGCAGGCTCTGTGCTTAGTGCAGAGCCTGACATCTGACATGGGGCTCAATCCCAGGACTCTGAGATCATGACCTGAACCAAAACCAAGATTTAGACACTAACTGAGCCACCTACGTGCCCCTAGCTCTGCTCTTTATTAGTGCTTTCCTGGTATAGAACAGAAGGCTGAAACAGGGCTTTGCTCTTCAGGGGCTACCTCACTGCTGGTGAGGAGGGAGAAGGAGTGCTGCTAATTTGGGGATAACCACCTGGAGTAGGATAGGTAAAAATCAGAAATGTTCCTTCCCACAGCCCTTCCTTTCCTACTTGCAAGTCTATTACAGTTAGAAAATAGAGTCATGTCCATCGTCGCCATCTTCTTCTCCTTCTTCCTCCTCCTCGCCCTCTCCTCCTCCTCCTCCTCCTCCTCCTTCTTCTTTCTCTTCCTTTTTTTTTTTTTTTTTTCCCTGTCTGGGCCATTGGACGTTCTGGTTTTTAGGCTGCTCTAGTGTCCAGGTAGGGATATATATGAGGCAAAAAGAAAACCCAAGGAACTTGTAGCTACCTTGTCCCCCAAGTCCTGAGACCCTTAGCCTGCTTGTAGCTGCTTTTTGGAGTCTTTTTGTAGTTGATTTACATATTTTATAGTTCAAGGTTTTTTAATTGCAGGAGAGGTTGAGTGGAGGGTGATTATTTAGAAATAGATATTTAGAAATAGAAGTCTCTTATCTCTGTTTTTATTGAAAATAATCTGTTACCTTGATAGGCTAAAATTATTACTTATTTTGTAGTTTTGTTATAGGCAAAGGAAGAGCTTATTTTTCACATATTAATCATTAGTTTCATTTCTACATTGCTTAATTTGGGGGTTTACTCTTATTTTTGGAATAACTCATAGTCTTTTTTGGCAGATTTTTTCCTGTTTGCTTTTTTACTCTTGTTTTAATTTTTTAATGTATAAAATTTTAAGGTTTTTAATATAATCATGTCACTAATTTCCTCTGTGATTTCTTCCACTAATTTTATGCTTAGAAAATCTTTCTTCTTCCTAAAATCAGATAAATACATAAACTTTTCCCTGCTTTCATTTTCTATGTTTAACTCTTTGATTCCTCTTAATTTTATTAGCATTTGGTGAAACATGAGTATTGTGTTCAAAAATTTTCAAGTTATTAACTATTGTATCTTATACATTTTTCTCATTAAAAATTACTCCTAACTTGTTGAAAGTTAGGCCTAATGACAAATGGAAAAAAACTCCTGGGCCCTTTTTTTTTTTTTTTTTTTAATATGAAGTGATTTTAAGGATTGGAATTTTATTTATTTATTTATTTATTTACAAGTAAGCTCTATGCCCAATGTGGGGCTTGAACTCACATTCAAAATTTGCATGCTTGCAGAGCCTGGGTGGTTCAGTTGGTTAAGCGTCTGATTCTTGATTTTGGCCCAGGTCTTGATCTCAGGGTCATGAGGCTGATGAGCTCCATATTAGGTTCCATGAGGCTGGGTGTGGAGCCTGCTTAGGATTCTCTGATTCTCTCTCTCCCTCTCTCTCTGCCCTATCCCCCACTGTACACATGTATGTTCTCTGTCTCTCAAAAAAAAAAGAATCACATCTTTTACCAAGTGAGCCAACCAGGTGCCCCAGATTGGAATTCATTTTAAAGATATTTGTTTTTCAGTGCCACCAGTGGAGAATTGGGCACTAAATGTGGTAGCCAGCATAGGCCCTGGAGAGTGGTGGGACATGGACCAGACCAGGGAGGCATATGTTGGGAATGGAGCATGAAATAGATGTGGGGACATTATGTCTTGTTCTCTGCAACTCAAAGTACTACTCTACCTGAGTTGTGTCTATAAGCCACACAAAAATAGATAGCAGACCGGTTTGGGTCCATGGGCCACAGTTATCCAACCTCTGCTCTAGCAACCTGGTAAAGGACAGACCAGAGAACCAGAACTATGAGGGAAAACCCTCTCCTCCTGCAGAGTTGCTACAGTACCCTTTACTACAAAGCTTAACATCATGTCAGCTGAAAAAGGAAAAATATTTAAAAGGCCCAGATCCGTTTTCAGGTAACAAAAGCAATAAACTGGTAGCTGGTATAACCAGTGTGGAAGGAGAATCTGAGTTTCTCACTCAGAGCTTTGACTAGTGAAGTGATAGAAGAATAGAGGTGGTATGGAAGTTTCTTTTCTTTAAGTGGAAGGTGAAAAATAGGAATCCTTGTTTGGTTTACCTGGGAGATACAGAGAATTCTCATTCCAAACTTTTCCTTCAGTATTCCATTTATCTTCTCATCTGTAAATGTGAATAATATTATCCACTTTCCAGTGTTGTTGAAAGAATGTGATAATTTATACACAATATCTGATCCATAGGCCATCAATAAATATATAGTAGCTCTTCTTCCCTAGATGGGCCAAAGGCTGAGAAAAAGCCAAGGGAGAAGAGTAGGATTAAAATAGAAAATCAAAGAAGCAGAGAGAGTCAATTATCATATGGTTTCACTTATTTGTAGAGCATAACAAATAGCATAGAGGACATGGGGGGTTAGAGAGGAGAAGGGAGTTGGGGGAAATTGGAAGGGGAGGTGAACCATGAGAGACTATGGACTCTGAAAAACAATCTGAAGGTTTTGAAGGGGTGGGGGTGGGAGGTTGGGGTACCAGGTGGTGGGTATTATGGAGGGCACATATTGCATGGAGCACTGGGTGTGGTGCAAAAATACTGTTATGCTGAAAATAAATAAAAAATAAATTAAAAAAAATAGAAAATCAGATGTGATTTTTAAACAGGAAATGGAGAGGTAAGTGTTTTTTGAAATGAAATATTTAGAATCACAGTTTTGAAGGAAAAATCAGGAAAGTTATTATGCAGTATAATTTCAGAATGTGTATTGTGAATTGAGAATGCAAATAAAGCTTGCTTTTGGTTATATTCCCAACTATGGGCACTTATTTAAACCATTTAATTTGAAGGAAAGCAATTTTTAGTTAGTGAATTTGGATTTTCTGGAATTTTAGATATGTAGTGATTAAGCTAGAAATAAGCTTCTCTATAGGGGGTTGTAGGTCTGGGATATTTCAATTCTCCGACTACAAGAGTTACATTTAAATGGTAAATAATTTCTACTCTGCCATTTTTTGTGTGTGTGTTTCTGCTTTGGCTTCATTTGTACAATATTCTGGGAATTGGCAAGGGCATGGATAGCTGGGAGTTACTATAACAGAACTGAATGTTGTCCAGGATGTAGTGTTATTGTGGGATTGCAGCTTGTCTGTGTCTGGGGATGCCCTGAGCCTCATAGTGAAAGTAAAATTCCTCAGAGAAATGGGTTTTTGGTTTTGAGATTAACTGATTGTAGCAGAATGGTTCTTAGAGGCCCCACATTATGGGCTCATGGAAAGACTTAGCTATTAAAAATGCTTAATTTAATTTATGAGATTTAATTTATATAGACTCCTTTGGGTGAAAAAAGTACTTGGGTAGGATTTTGCTGATAACAAACCCCTTATTTCTCTCTTGTTGTCATCTTTGGAGGGATGAGTATAGATTTTATATTTGTGGTGGGGTGTGTTATGCTGGGTATTTATTTAGAGCTTCTTGGGAGGAGTCAGGGAGCCCAGATCTTCATATTTTGGAGATAATTGCTGAGAAACTTGCCTGGTCCTTCAATAAGATCCTCTCAATCTGGAATCTCTAGACTTAACTTCTGAACAATTGCACTGAGGTTTAGAGGGATGAATGTCCAGTTATTAGTCTGTCTCCATGCTGTCATAGAATTTTAATAGTTTTATTTTCGCATTCCTTTGTGTGAACCACTTTAGTTCTCCCAAAAGCCATGAGTTGACTAGTGGGTTTATTTGCTGAAATGACTGTTGTGGTGTTATTTGCATTAAAGTGGAAGGCACACAGTAGTTCTGGAGAGGAAAATAGTCTTTTGGGGAAAAACAACTAGCAGTTTAAGGTTAAATTGGGGAGTTGTAATAGATTGTTGAACAGGTTTATATCATTTGGTTTTGGGTGAGATAAATCGAATCAATGCAAAATAATTGAGTTAGCAAGGCCTAGAACCTTGGGGCCCCAGGACTGTGGATCAAGGAAGGGCAATAGATTGAGGTTAAATCAGAGTATGCTACTAAATTTTGCTGTACTCTTACATGGAGCTATTCTTAATGAAGTTAGAGCTGCATAACTCTATGTGAGGGAGTAAGATTAATAAAACCTCGATGTTCTTAGAATTTTGTATAGTAATTAAAGGTTGCTATGCCTAAGTCAACCAAGTTCCCTGGAGACCTCATAGTCATGACCGCCACAGAAGAGTCTTGATACCAACAAAGAACAACATGATCTTGCTCTGAAATGTGAAACAGAAAGATTTAGGCTAAACATTATTCCCAAGTATCCTTTTTCCTCCTCCATATATGCCTCCCCCAACCCCCTACCCTTGCCAACACCAAGGCTTACATAAATTAAGAGCCACTGATCTTTCTCACAACAGGGTGGTAACGTCTGGTTTATAATCACAGATGATTAAAATTGGCAGGGATGGTTCAGTCTTGTCTTTCTGGAGCTGGAGTGTCACCCGATTAGAGGTATGACACTGGTTTGTACTGACTCTTTTCCTAAAGAAATTGTTTTTCCTGAAGTGTCTTTTTCTTTTGGGGTATCAGAAGAAGAGGGCTGGCAAGTAGAATTATTCCAAAGCAGAACAGAAGAACTCTAAGGGGTTGGTGCAGCAGAAAGTTTCTGTCAGCTAGTTAGCATTCTTCTCCTCTAAGCCAGCTGAGTGGTAGTGGGGCATTTGTTTCCTACCTCTCATTTTTTTGTTATTCCTCTATTACTTACAGTACATTTATACAGAAATCTATATAGAAATGAATGGTTATGTATAAATAAAAATGTTTTGTTTTGTTTGCCATTTCCCCCCCCCCCCATATATTTCTTTTCCTTTGAGTTCAGCCTTTCCCAAAGGTTTTTAATTGGCCTCTTCTTCTCATCACACGGGTATCAGTAAACATGGTGATTTGATGTGGTTCTTTTTTTTTTTTTTTTTTTTTTTTTTAAGCGATCCAGAGAAGGGGCAGAGGGAGAGGGAGAGGAAGAGAAGGATCTTAAGCCACTCCACTCTACACCCAGCAGGAAGCCTAATGTGGGGCTTGATATGGGGCTCAATATGACAACCCTGAGATCATGACCTGAGCCAAAGTCAAGAGTTGCTTAACTGAATGAACCACCCAAGTACCCCTAATTTGGTTCTTGTCTTTCTTTCATCATGATACCATTGTGTGCAGCCAACCTAATTTATCTGGAGTCAGGTGATATGAAGGTCAGACTTCACTTACTTTCCTCTTATTCTCAAGCAAAGCAAACAGTTTTGTCTTTTTTTCTCTGATGGTTGTCCCATTCTATGACCAGTGGCCTACCAACCAGGAAGTACAGCCAGACCAAGAGACTACACAAATGAGAGAAATCCTGCTCCATGTGCTTCTGCCTCTCAGTCTGGCAGCTCTTCACTGAGGCACTGTCCCAGTGCTGATGTGTTAGTTTCCTGTTCTTGGAGATCCACAGTACTCTGCTTTAATTTAAAGACTGAGAAAAGGTACAGTGAGTGCTTGTAGATCCTTCTGATATTGAGCTGTGATTGTGGAGAAAAACTTCCTCTTGCCTGTAGTGGAGACACATAAAGGTTTGGAGAGGGTCAACCTTGGAGAAAAGGAAACCTAGCTCAGCAGTTAATAACTCAGGCCTTAGAATTAAGTAGACTTAGGTATGAATCTACACTCTACCTCTTACTGCTGTGTGACTACTTACAGCAGCATCATTATGTTATGTGTCCTTCACACCTTGGCCCTAACTTACCTTTCCAGTCTAATCTCCTGCCACTTCCCTTCTCATTATATACTCCCCACTCCCCAACAGTTGTGTTTTAACTAAATGGGAACAGCTAGGAGCTTGTTGGAAAGGTAAAACCTCTGGCCCCATCTGGGACCTAACGTACTAGAATCAGTACTTTATGAAGTACATACTAAAGTTTAAGAAGCACTGGTCTAAGCTACTTCCTGGCACTTTTATTTAGAAGAAACTATGTCACAGTCCAGCCTGTGACTGTTAAGTATATGTGAATATCCTTTACAGAGTATGATGTACTTTTGCAACTGGAAGTATTCTTTGAATAATTACCAACTAAACTGTGTCCAAAATAAGAAGTCCTTGAGTAACTAGCTTCCTTGCTCCCCTTCATTTTCAATCCTTTGATATTCATCCTGCTCCTTTCTCCTGATTTCCTGGGAATTTCCTTAGAATCCAGAGAAATCCTCATTAAATGCCTGCTGTGTATAATGAAGAATAGTGTTAGGTGCAGCAGGGGCCATAGAAATTCAAAAGCTCTTCAGCTCCCAGGAAACTTTTTATTTAGTTGGAAGGGCATAAACATTCAAAGTAAAATTAATTTTAAGTCTTATATTTGGGTAGTCCTTTGTCATCTACCATCACCTCTTCTGAACCTCTCCAATAATTCTGTGACGTTGGGAAGAAGGGATTATTAGACTTTTTTTTTTTTTTTTAAGATAAAAAAGTCAGATCCAAAGATATGGAGGGCTCTGTCAATGCCATATGGCTGTTAAAAACCTGGAGTATGTGTCCCTGTCTTCCAGCTCAAAGTCCAAGCTGTTTTCTCTTTAAAACTATTGTGCTGCATTATACTCTCTAGTAACAAATTAATTTAAAATAAAGAAAATGCGGTATAGGATTGCAAAAGTTTAATGTGGTAGTTAAGGAGAGAAATCATTTGAAAGAGTGAGGGGGCTTTAGTGAGGGAAGGGTTTAGCAGGACTTTGAAAGATGAGCAGAATATACCTGGACAGAGAAAGGAGATGAGCAATCCAAGAAGAGGGACAAGAGGCAGAAAAGCAAAGTCTGGTGAAAGAATAATGATTAGACCAGAGTTCTTGGTCTATTTGGAAACTGGGTCGTTTCAATCCAACCAAATGAGGCATTGGAATTTCCCAGGTGTGGGAATCATTGTTTAGGGTAGAGGGACCACAGTGGTTCCTTCTTTCCTTTGTATTCTTGCACAGAACCCACCGTGTGGTGAGTCAGGGAGTCATGACTGTAATCTCTAGCTGGAAGGGCCTAAAGGCGGGAGTTTCTCAGTCAGGTTTTGTTTGATAGACTATCACACTTACTTTATAAAGGCATTGTATTACCTGTTTTAGATAGTTCAGAGCAGCTTCTTTCACCTTAGGGAAATGTGGGTAGATGGTGTTTAGAACCATGGAAAAATAGTGAACGTCAGAAAGTGGTTGACTTCAAGGTCAATGAGAAATGAGAGCATTAGAAGGGCCAGGAACAAACCCTGGAGATTATAAAGGTGATTTTTAGGGCTGCACAGGCGCCAAGATCTGGATTGGTTTAGACCCATAAGGAAATGGAGTGTGATTGGACCACCTACCTGGGTGGGATCTGGCAGCTCCCCAACAAGGGCCTGAAAGACTAGGCTGGGCCTGCCATTGTGACGTGGTCCAGCCAGCCTCAGCTTAAGCTCGCGCCCTGGTGGGGGAGGCCCAAAGCACTGGCCCCGCAGAAGCGGGAGCGGGGCCATGGCTGAGGTGGCTGGGCCCATTGGTGAATCCAAAGGCACTGAAGTTAAAACCCAGCAGGCCACGGAAAAAGCCCTCACGGCGCCGCTAAGGCGGGCCCCGCGCTCGGTGCTCAAAGTGTCCCAGCTTTTGCTCCGAGCCATCACCGCGCACAGAGGGCTGACTCTTGCCACGCTCAAGAAGGAGCTTGGAAACGCTGGCTACGAAGTGCGCAGGAAGTGCTGTCGCCACTTGGGTGAAGCACCCAGGTCTGATGTTAAGGGAACGCTTCTCCGGGTCAGTGGCAGCGATGCCTCTGGCTACTTCAGGATCTGGAAGGTTCCGAAGCCCAAGAGAAAGCCAGGACGCTCGAGGTTGGCGGAGAGTGCGCGCTCTTCGAGGAGGACCCATCCTGGGCCGCGGAGCCCACGGAGGCGCTGCACGCATCGCAGGGCAGCCAAGAAGGCCAGGGAAGTATGGAGACGAAGCACGAAGGCAAACACAAGGGTGAGGAAGATAAGGCCAAGAGCCAGGGAGTCGGTGCGTTCCAGAGCCAGGGAGGAAGTGAGGGCCAAGGCGATGGATGAGGGGAGAGGACGGGCCATGAAGGAAGACATCAGGCCTAGAACCCGAGAGGAGAAGAGGTCAGGCCCGAAGCCCAGGGAAGAGAAACAGCAGGACCCGGTGAAGCCAGCAAAACGCACCATCCAGAAGACAGCCTTGGTTAAAACTGACCGAAATTCTAGCAGTCAGGGGAAGACTCATGACCTAAGGGCTGCTCACACAAAGACTTCCACTAAATCTGAAAGTCTTCGGAATGCAGCCGGGTATTCCTAGTGTGGGAGCAATTTCCCTTCCTCCAGGCACAGATGCCTTTTCCCCTAGGCTCTAATGAGAGCAGCTCTCACACACCGAAGTGGACAAAACTATATACAAGACCTTTCCACTACATTGTGTCCGTTTCCTCTTTGCCGCATCTGGAGGGGAAAGAGTGGGTGTTGAGGGGAGACCTATAACAGGGCATATAGGGTGAAGAGACAGAAACATGCGGAGATTCTGTTCCTGCTTCAGGCCCCAGGACAATGCCTTTCAGAAGGAAAAAAAAAAAAAAAAAAAAACAAAACAGGTAGAAGAAAAGCAGCAACTTGGGGAGGGGGAATTAGACGTAAGTGTTGAATTAATGTTAGACACCTAATCCAAATTGAGTTTCGGGGAGAAGGGCATATAAAGAGAGAAGTTGGGCCATCATTGGGGGAAGAGAAGAATAGACAACTTTAAGCTGAGTAGTCCCTCTGAACTGAAATTCCTTTTAGGAAAAAGGCTCTTTTCCCAAAATTGATTGTAATGGGTTCGTAGTTTTTGCCTAACTTGATAATATTATTTTAACTGTAAAACTTTCTTATGTCAACCGTAAGTTAAATGTGTGTGTGAAAACATCTAGCTTAGGGCTTGACACAAGGTAGGTGCTCATAACTAAGAGTTAACTAAGAGTATAAATAGTGTGTGATGGTGTGATAATGTGCTATAGCAGAAAGCTATACTGGATCAGTGCTTAATGAGATCAGGATTCTAGTCAAAGTTCTGCCACTCTGATGTTGCCACTCTGAGTTGTTTCTTAACTGTTTATAGTCTTGATCTCCTTTTCTGTAAAAAAAAAAAATTTGGAATAAGGTTAGGATGGTTTTAGGTGATTTTAAGTGTTAGTAAAATAAGGACTTAAAATATCATGACATGGGCTTTTGTTTGACAAATGCAGTGAGGAAGTTTTCAACTGGGAAAAATACTAACTCCTACAGAGGAAATTATTAAGATTTATAGAATGCATATAAAAAGTATGAGGAGACATGAAGGCTAACTAATGAATAGCTAGGTCTTTTGCTTTCTTAAAAAACATGTATTAAGCACCATATATCAAATATAGAGCAAATACATGACTTCTTTTAATTCTGAATGCAGAGATTAAGAACAGTACAGCAATAGTTTTCACGCTGTATGTCATGACAGGACACAGAAATGGTTCCTAGGGAAGTAAAAACATCAGAGTTGCTGGTTCAGGGAAATGACTTGCTGTTTCTAGCTGAGGCCAAAGGAGTAGGGCAAAGGAAAGCCCTGGGAAGGTGCTTTTCATTCTTATAAAGAGATGAGAGTGAGGTGGGAATGTGTTGGAACAACGTGGGGAGCTTTTTCAGTGTATCTGACCAAACTTTTCCCAGGAGTCTGATATCTTCTACAAGGGGGAACAGGGTATGTGCATTTACACACACACCCACACACACACAAAACGGAAGGAAAGAAGGGAGGGAGGAAGGGAGGGAGGGAGGGGAAAAAAGCTTAATGATACTAATATTCGTCCTCTCACACCCTTAAATGGAGTCACTACTTTAAACCTATGCAGAACTACTAACAAAATGCTTGTCATGCATCTCAGCTATAGAGGATCTGAACTTTGAAACTTCCCCCTGCCGTAATTAGGTTCACTGTGCGCTTAAATTGTCTGCGAGTAGCAGAATGAATCAAATAGAATAAGAGAATAGGGAGCCATCTGAAAAAAAGTAGTCGGAAATATTGGCTACTGAGCACAATTAGAACAAAGTTAATCAGATATTTTTATGATATCCAGATGTATTGCTCCTTTATGGTCCTGGGAACTTTTTACCTAAAGGATCAGATGGCCTAAAACTAGAAACCTTTTCTTCTAAGATGGGATGGGAAGGACACTGGAAAAATTTTTTCTAGATTTCCTAAGAATCATCACAGTTCTATTTGTATTGTGATGATTTCTTCATTTAAGCAAACTTCCGTTCATTCAGTCAGTAAATCTGGCAGATTTGTTTAAGTGTCAGACCCTGACCGTATACAGCTAACTGGTCATTTTAGATTATTTTTCATTGGTTAAATTTAGGGTGGCTGTACTCCAGTGAAATACAAGAAAAGATTTTATCTTGTTGGCAAGCTATCCACATTATCTAGATCATAATGCTAGCTGGGTCCTTCTGTGAAAGGAAGTGCTAAGAACAGTTAATCTCATCCCAAGTATTCCCTAATGACTAAATGGCTGCAAAATTCTGGGCACTTTGCTGAATGAAGATGGATAAAGCATAATCCCCACTTTTCACTGCTCACATTCTAGTAGTATGTTTGGGCATTTAACTTTAGTCAGAGCAAATGGAACATCCCTGACCTCAATTCTTTGCTTTCCTTTTATCTCAGCTGCTTCATGTGATGATGATCAGAAAATTGTTGGACTGTAGAGTTGTAACAAAATTTAGATGTCCTTTAGCATCAGATATTCAATGGTTGTTGATAAAAGTTACCAAATACAAATGGCCTTTAAAAAATGAAAAAGGTACAATTTTACTCATAAGGGAGGTGCACATTAAAAACAGTAAGATAATATTTTTTAAATCAATTCAAAGGTTTTGAGAACCCACTCCATTGGTGAGGCTGTGGGAGGGAGATCCAGTACTCACACACAATGCTAGTGAGAGTGTAAATGGAAGGAATCTGTCTTTAAAAATTACAAACGCAAATATCATTTGACCCAGCAGAACCCCTCTTTCTTTTAGATGTAAATACATTTGTGAAAAGACTTATGTCCAAGGTATTCAGGGCAGCACTGCAGTAACAAATCAGAAAAGGAAATAATCTAAATATTACTAGGGGACTGGTTAAACTGAAGGTTCCATACGGTGAAACTGCAGGCAGTTGTAAAAAGGAGGAGATTCTTTTCGTATTATTATAACAAACACCCAAAGATACAGTAAGTGAAAAAACAATTCAGGACATTAAGTATACCAAACTATCTTTTGTGTGAAATGAAGAAAATATACCTCTGTGTAACTATAAAATTCTGCAAAGATACACACAAAAAAACTAACTGGTTCTCTACTGGGAGGGGAAGGTGATGGGAATTATAAAGAATACATAGAAATGAGACTTTTTTCCTATCTTTTTTTTGTATTTGTTTTCAGAATTATGTAAATTGTAACTTGTTCAAAAATAAGGTAAAAAATTCCATGCAATTTCAGGTATAGCTTTTTCATTAGTAGGTGGTTTGTACTTTTGCATACATTAAGTTCATTTTCACCTCAGTCTCTTAGATCTTAAGTGAAAAAGCTAATGTTTGGAAAATGTGCACTTTAGAAATTGGCTTTTAACTGTGAATTCCAGTGCTCTCTTGTCTACAGTTATCCATGCTGAAGAGGGCCTCACCATCCATTCAGTGACTCTCTGAGACATCTTTCAGTGTAGGTAAAGGTCAGGAGTTAGAATTCATTTCTACATTGAGTGTTTTAAAAGTCTGAGGTTTCTTGTGGGGGAGGGTATTCTCAAACACATTTGGGGTATATTTTCGAGCATGCAAACATCTCCATTTGTCAGTGGTCTCAAAGCAGTAATAGCTCTCTTCTGTCCCCCGTCCTCTGGGGAGCTCTATGATGACCAACGCTAGGAGGTTGGGCTGGAGATCACTCTAGCCACAACCTAAATGCCTAGCAAGGACAGGAAATTATTCTGGGAAATAAATATAGGGGTACCATGGCAGACGGGGAGCTTTAAAAAGAGAAAAAGCCAAAGGATTTGGAAGAGAGGAACTGAAGATTGAGAGGGTGTCAGCATGAAGCATTGGATGGGGCTGGGAAAGGAACTGATAGAAGGGAGCAAGAAGAGAAAGTCAGGATTTCAACAGATACCACTGGAGATGGCAGAGAGAACAGGGGTGGTGGGAATGCAAGCTGGAGCAGGCACTATGGAAAACAGTATGGAGGTTCCTCAAAAAATTGAAAATAGAGCTACCCTAGAGCAATTGTACTGCTGGGTATTTACCCCAAAGATAGAAATGTAGTGATCTAAAGGGGCATGTGTACCCCAATGTTTATAGCAGCAATGTCCACAATAGCTAAACTATGGAAAGAGCCCAGATGTCCACTCACAGATGACTAGATAAAGGAGATGTGGTATATATATACAATGGAATATTATGCAGCCACCAAAACCCCCCAAATCTTGCCATTTGCAACGACATGAATAGAACTAGAGGGTGTTATGCTGAGCAAAATAAGTCAATCAGATAAAGACAATTACACTATGATCTCTCTCATGTGGGATTTAAGAAACAAACAGAGGATCATAGGGGAAGAGAGGAAAACATGAAATCAGAGAGGGAGATAAACTGTAAGAGACTCTTAATCATAGGAAACAAACTGTTGCTGGAGGGGGGAATGGGGTGAGTGGATGGGGTAACTGGGTGATGGACATTAAGGAGGGTATGTGATGTAATGAGCACTGGGTATTGTATACAACTGATGAGTAACAACTCTACCTCTGAAATTAATAATATACTATATGCTAATTGAATTTAAAGAAAAAAAAAAAAGAACAAGGGCCTCAGTGAACAATCACCACTATGTTACTCCTTCCCCTTTTTGATTAGGGTAAAGACGAGACTTGTCAAGAGTATTACTCAAGGTGACTGGGGGGAAAGTAGGAGTGAACACAAGAACAAAGGGAAATATGAAGCACCGAGGTAGGTGCCAGAACAGCCAGGCTGGTGCTCAGGGAGCTGTAGAGGCGGCTCATCCCCTAACCAGCAGGCTTGAAACTCCATGACGGCACCTCCCACAGAGGAAGAGCAAAGCCTTTGGGTTGCACTCAAGGCCTGAGGAGGGTTTCCTTCCCCACTTCCCCACAGCCCGGGAAACTCCACAGGTGGAAGGCTGTGTCAGTGGATCAGAAGCTGGCAGTTTCCATGCCAGCTTCCCATGTTTTCACCAACACTATTTTTTTCTCTTACCTTATTCTCTTCATATCCTCTGTTATATGCCCTTCCTCTACCACAAAGGTAGAGGTGGTAGAGCTGGTGGACCCAGCTCCTGCCTAACCCCAACTGTGCATGCCTCTCCCCACATCTCCAATTATTGTAAATTTGCCTGGAGGGGTCGAGTCACAGTCACTGCCATCACCTCAGTCTCTAGACTCTGGTTACCACTTTAAGGGGCTCCCAAGAGCAGAGTCAGCACTTGAATGACCCCAAGATGAAGGGCCTCCTTAAATTTGCTCCCTAGGCCCTTACCTGCCTTACCTGAGCCTAGTCCTGTTCAGCACTCTCCTTCCCCCATCTTCAGACTGGGTTAAGACCAGCTAACGGGGAAGGGACATCTGGAAGTTGAGACATCAAGAGGGAATGGGGAGGCCTAATTTGTGGCATCTCAAAGTTTATGTTTTGGGGAGGGGCAGTGAAAGTGCTCATGCTTGGCTGTGTAAATACCCCCAGAGTTGTCTGCTGTCCCCCATTCTGTTGCAGCCTTTTGATTACCAGAGAAAAGCTGAGAATGGAGGGAAAAGGAAAGGAGAAGACTGAGAGAGGAAATCAGTGATACAGTCAATACAACCTTTATTCAACTGACAGGGACCATAGGAACATATTAGAGACCCTAAGGATACAGACAAAGGTCCCCAATGGGGTAACCCATGGGAAATTCACAGTCCATCAGAGGGAACCAAGTCAGACAACAACTAGAAATCTGGCAGGCACAGAGTAGTTGGGCTGGAGAGCAAATGGGCATACACCTCCAAGGCTTCCTGTATGAGGGTGCCATGGTGACAGTATTGTGAGGCATGGCAGGAAAGTGGTGCCAGGGAAGGGCTCAGCTGAGGAATATGCTGAGTACAGGGACTGTGGTCATACTTGATCTCCCAGGCTTGAAAGAGCCAGTGCCTGGCATGTAGTGAGGTGGCCCAAAATGGTTTATAGAATTGAGACTGATTCTCAGAAACCATGAGACAGGAAGGGACTGAGTAAATCAAAGTAGCAAAAAGTAGAAATCCACTTTGGAAGCTACATCAAGTGAAAGAGAGCCTGCAGGAATGGAGTACAGGGCCTAGACTTGGCAGTAAAGACAACCCATTGGCCAGGTTAGGGAGTTTGAGGGAGAGAGAGATTAGAGAGAGGAAGAGATGCAGAGTGGTGAGATGGCAGCTGAGCTGCTAGAGCTGAGCCAAGGATTTGAGGGAACAAAGTGGGAAGTATGAGTCATTGACCCTGCTTTGTAGGCTTAAACCTGACAAACTGGACAACAGGCAGAGGGATAGGGGGCTTGGTAGAATGGAACTGGCTAGAAGCTTGAAGAGAGTTAACTGCGATAGAGAAGGATAGTAGAAGAACAATAACCTTGGGAAGGTGAGGCATTCCCCAGGCAAAACAAAACAAAACAAAACAAAATAAAAAACCCAACCCAAATCACACCAACAGAAAAAGAGAAGTGGGAGCAAAGAGTGGAGAAGGAACTCCATTTATTGGGAAAATGGAGGCAGTGACTGGAAAGGCAAGAGAGAGAGACCCCTGCGGCCTGTAGTTGAAGAAAACTGTAGCCAGGTTTCTTCATCTGGAGAAGAGGGGCTGATGACCTCTCCCAAACTCCAACCTTTTGATCTTGGGAGAGCCCCACAGGGGTGGTGGGTTGGTAACAGTCAATTCAGTCTGTCCTCGTGGGTTTGGTTTGGAGAGGAGCTAGAGGAGGTAAAGTGACCAGGGTCTGCAAGACAGGTCCCCTCCTGCAGCCTGAATTGGACAGAATCTTCAAAGGAGGAAATGCATTTTTTACATAGGTGCCATGGCTTAAATGATTACAACTCTACCTGGTGCACAGAGTCTGGGTTCAAATCTTGCTTGTGTCACATATTATTAAATGAGCCTCGTTCTTTCTTGTGTGGCTCTCCAATGCTTCCATTGCCCTTGCCCATAGGGTAGGCCATATCATGGTTTGGAATCCCTTGCTTGGTACCTCATTGATCTCCAATGCAATCCTGAGTCTGGAGGGCTTGGGAGAGCTGGTCTTACTCTCTTATCCTGAGGTAAACGTTCACCTTGCATGCCTCCAGGCCAACGTACTAGGCCAGGAGAAGGACCAGGTAAATAGCAAAGTAGGACTATTTCTTTGGATGTTGGTTTTTCAGTTTTACAATGTTTTTTCCTTTCTTTGAGATATCTGCTCCTTTTTGTCTTTTCAGATTTCTGGACGACCCATGAATCCTTAGTGTCCATTGTCGAAGCTCTAGCCCCAATCAGTTACCACAGTTTGGCATGGCTCCAACACAGTCTCTAAAATTGTTGACTAACCCACTCCTTTTACTGATTTGAGGGTGGGGACTCAATGGAACCAGAACTGAGGAGAAACTAGTATTGAAGGGTTGCAGAAAATAAATCTGACCACAGGGCGTAAAGATTCCCCTCTCTCTCCATTTGAAGAAGGTAAGATACCACTGATTGAAGTGGAATTTGAATCTCCTGGCCAGTGATTCTCAAACTTTAGCGTATATCAGATATTCTGGAAGGCAAGTGAAGACTGATTGCTGGGCTCCACTCCCAGAGTTTCTGATTCAGCTTGTCTGGGTGGAGCCTGAGAGTTTGCATTTCTAAAGCAAGTTCCCAGGTTATGTAGATGCTGCTGGTACAGAGACCATATTTTGAGACCTAAGACCTCCTGTAATGCTCCAAGGAACAGAAGGAAATTTTCCCAGCTCAGGATTTCTATGGGGTCTAAAGGAATAGATTTCACCTTTCTATTACTGCCCAGCCCCACTCATCCCCATCCACCACTCATCTGAACAGAGGTGGAAAAAAACATTTCTCTGGCACCTCTGGTTCTGAGTCAGGGCTCACCTTGCCCTTGATGGAAATAAGGAAACAGTGGTTTAAGTGTAGGAGTGCAGGAAAGGAAAAGATTTTTGTCATAAATTATCACCCCTTTAGCTCCCCGAAGGTATAACATCACTTTGACAAGGGAAAACTTTTGCCTTCCACTTCTACATCTGTGTTAAGGCTTAAGATGTAAATAACTCTGGGAAAAGTTAATGCTTTGAAGGGCTTCTCTGCAGATATACTTTGATGGGGTGCAAAGGGGAGGATATTCGTCCAGAGAAGGAAAAGATAATGGGTTCCTGAGGATGGGTTTCTCCATTTTATATTTGCCCAGAGAGAACACAGAGACAGTTTTTTTTGTTTTTTTTTAACTTTTTTTTATTTAAAGGGGATAGGGTAGACATGTGGCAAAGCCAGTTAGGGGAAAGATGGGAGTTTGAAGCTGATTCCCTGTGGGAAAAATCATTCAAATCTATTCACCCATCTGATGGCTGCTGCTTATTTTATTTTTCATCCAAGGGAAGTGGTGTTGGACTGAGGTAGAGAAGACAGTGGTATACCAGAAATGACCTGAAGGGATGTCCTTTCTGCAGAAAGCTCTTAGACTCATCATGCCTTTCATTTGGGTGCTATGACAGCACTCACACTTTGGGGGCTTCACTTGCTATCCTTACAATTACTAAAACAGATCAACAGCTGGAGGTTAACATTTGGTTATTAAGATGTGTGATCTGATAGTAGAGAGAGTCACCTCCCACAAGTCTTTAAAACAAGGTTTGTGAGGAGCTCCATTTGTCAGCATGTCATCTTTTTTTAAGAAAAAACATAGAGTAGAATGTCAGCAATACTCTTCTAGTCATTAAAGACTAGACTCTGTCTTTATACCCTACTGCCTCTCATATCTAGTCCTTAAAATAGTGATCTTTGCCTTGTAATTTTTGACACAAATATATAAATGACCATATTGGGTCACGGTAACTCCCCATGACCCCAGTTTAGTGGTTCCATGGATGGGCTCTGAACCTGCTAATTGTGTATATATAAAACAGAGTGAATTGCTAATGTCTGTTTTTCTCAAAAGTGAGTTTCTGTTTTTTATCAGAGTCTCATAAGGGTCTGTGATCTAAAACAGGTTCTGAACCATTGCTTACACAGAGCTGATCTGCATTAATGAATGAGGCACAGTGAGAGGGTAAAAGAAATGGTGTAGTCCGGTTTTCCCACTGGAATCCAATACTCTCTTACAGCCTGGGGTATCTCCCAATACTAATCCTAAAATACTGCTGTCTCTGAGGACCTTACAAAGGGCTGGCCATTTTGCTCCATATGCAGGAACATAAGCAAGAGAAGTGTATTCCCGGCAAAGAAGGAAAGGGGCTCTGAGTGGAAAAATGGAGGTGTGGGCTGGGTTGTTTGAGTCATATCCACTCTAAGCCCAGTCATCAAAATGATCCTATTTTCAGCTCCATTTGGGTCCAGAATTCTGAGGAGCTGTGATTCACCCAGTTTTTGCCAAGCAAATGGGACAATCACTAAACTACATTGTTGCAGCTTACTTCCTCTTGTCTCTCTGGTTAATTCCACCAATTGTGGTTGAGAAATATGTGTGTTAAGGAAAAACCAGAATCTAAGCATTGAAGAGAAATTATCCCACTTTCATCTGCTTTGCTCCTTTCTCTTCCTAACCCCAAACTGCTCTTATATATAAGAAAGTTTTTAAAAGATTGGTATTAACACATTATCAATAAAGCAAAACAATGACAACTCATCAACCAATAGATGCTAGAATACTTATACAATTCCTGGAGTTAAGAGTCTTAGTGTGGATTCCTTCCCAGAGCTGGGAAGAAAACCCAAAACACTACCCCCTCCCCACTGTCAGCTTAAAAGCTAAACCACAGCCATTTTCCCTAAAGTTCTGTTTCTGGAAGAATGAGATCCTCAAGAAAAACTGCTTCCTTGATGAGGCAATCAAGGTCAAATAAGAGTGAGGACAACAACCTCCAAGCATTGTAATTCCTGTCCTAATTTCTCAGCACTAAAACAAGACAAAGAAATCCACTAAGCACAAAGCTTCTATATGCATCTTACTTGAAACAGACAAGAAACAGCTCACCTCTCTGAGGATGTGTCTTTCTCTCTCTTCCCAGACAAAAAGAATCTGTGGCCCAGAGATTTAGATCTAGACATACATATCCACAGTTATCTTGATCTCACTTACACCAGGGAAGGCTTTACACTTCAACTCTCACAACTTAATCCATCACTTAACCCTTTCCATGAGGGCTCCCTTAATTGCTCAGTTTACTTCTTATCTTGAAACAAAACAAAAATCCCATATAATCCCTACTACACTCATCCCCAGAAAACAGCCCCTAGAAAATCTAGCTTGTACACTTTGCACTTTGCATGCTCTCTTCAATGACCCTGCACACAGATACACATAGACACAAAAAGACACAGTCAAGAGGAGAGGGGTCTGTTCAAGGGGATAAAGTTTTTTTCTTCTGTGCGGGCCTGGGTTCCTTGGGGGGTATAAGTCCATCTCTTAGCATTGTAGTGTGATCTCTCAGCTAGATATATGTATGAGAAGGATGAAGGGAGTTGGAAAAAGAGGGTGAAAAGTTCTTATTTCTATTTTTCAGTAGGGGATAGTAAGAGGTGTGGATGTATATTTGGATGATCAGGGTAAGTGTGATGGACCCACACAGGAATGAGGTCTGCCCCTCAGCTTTCATTTGGATAAAAAAAAAGGGGGGGGGGCTCTGGGGCTCACTATATCTTTCCTGTTTCCTCATTACCCTCTAACCCAGTGTTCACCAGTGTGTTTCGTAAAGTCACCAGTTCTGTGGGATATGAGACAGAAAGGACGCTGAGGTCAAACACATTTAGGAAACACTGCGTTAGAAGTGTTTAACAATTCTCTGTACACGTAAGTTCTTAGAGCCTTCAATATACCAATATGGTCTTCCTCTCTATATACAGAAAGGATAGAATAGTTACAGTACACAAAGGTGTTACTCAAATATTTAACTGGTATGGCATAGGTTCCAACCACTTAGAATGGACCACAGCAATAAAGTGCTGATTCTCAAGTGGTACCCTTGATAATGGGCTAGGGCTGAATATCAGCCCATGCAGTAAGCACTGTTTCCTCAAAGTTTTGCCCAAAGAACTCCATTTTATGTGCTATCTCACAGAACTGGTGAGAAATGTCTGGCCAATGTTAGAACCTCCTCTTTCTAGGGATGGAGCCAGGGATCATGATTCTGGCCACTGGGGTGCAGGAGAGGGGCAGTTCTGGCAGAGTCTCCTGGTAGCACCAGCTGCTGATAGATGTGACCACAGCTGCAGCAGAAACAGATTTCAAAAGACAGATGTCCCTCTGTCCCAGCTGCTCCGGGGACTCTGTCCCTGGTGGGTCAGCAGGTGCCTGTCCAGGTGATGTTTACGGCCAAAGCTCTTTTCACAGCGAGGGCACTGGAAGGGCTTCTCCCCAGTATGGGTCAGCCAGTGTCTTACCAGATGGTGCCGTCGGCCAAAGCTCTTCCCACACTCAGTGCACACATGGCACTTTGGCACTGGTGGGGCACGCTGCCGTTTCCTGGCCCCTGGGCTCTCTCCAACCTCTTGACCCTTGCAGGATTTGCCTTCCATATGCACTCTCTGGTGGCTGGCCAGATGGGAGTTGCATCGGAAATTCTTGCCACACTCTGAGCACCTGCTGGGCTTGTCATGTAGGTGGGTTTTCTGGTGCCGGATCAGGTGGTGTCTTCGCCCGAAGCTCTTTTCACACTTGAGGCAGCTGTAGGGCCGCTCCCCAGTGTGTGTTTGCTGGTGCCTGGCAAGGTGGGAGCCCCACACAAATTGTTTCCCACATTGGGGGCATGTGTGCGGTCTTAAAAGGGAATCCATCTCTGTGCTACATAGAAGGTTTGAGAAGCTATCTTCCTGAAGAAAAGGTGGGCCCAGGAGCATTCCTCTGGAGCTCCTGGGCATGGAATCCCAGCTCTCATCCTGTTCTGGGTTCCATAGAACAGTATCTTCAGACACACTAGATAACATTCGGGGAGGTTCTGCTTCTAGTTCAGGGGTATCGCCCTCATGCTCACTTCCATCTCCTGTGGAGAAGGGAAAATACCAACCCCAAGAGGGGAGTCACAAGAGAGTATTCTGGGAACCAAGTCACAGGTAAGGTTGTCTGACTCTTGTTAGGGCCTCAACCTCACCCCACAAAGGCTGGGAGAACAGACTCTAATGTTGTACAAGACAGTGCAAGAGGTGTAGAAGTTAAAAACCTAGGCTTAGGAGGCAGATTTCCCAATTTTGAACCTCAGCTTTCCCACTTAACTTCTGTAAGCCTTCATTTCCTCTTCTGTAAAATGGGAGTAATTGTAAGACAGATGTTATAAAATAGATAGCATAATACCTGCACATTGTGAGCACTTAGTAAATGGTCTATGCTATTGTTGTTATTTATTTATTACAATTCCTTCCATCTTCCTGCCTAAGCATAAATGGAGAGTTAAGAAATGTGCTGCAATCCTTACTGGATGAGTGATCACCTGTCAGCAATACTAGAGACACTCTGGAAAGCATCTCCACAATGGTGGGAGGTTAAACAATAACATCAACAATAACAACAACAACAACTAACATTTATTGAGTGCTTATTATGTGCCTGGTACTGTTCTACTCTGTTAACATATTTAAGTCTCACAATAATTTACTGGTGAGGAAACCAAACGGGTTAATTACTCTTCCAAGGTCCCCAGGTGTGGTCCTGGATCCAAGTCCACAGTTTGGTTCTACATCCTGCCTTCTAAATCTTTCTGCTACACTCTCTTGCCTTTGGAGAAAAAGATCTGTACACTTTTTGACCCTGTAACTCACTGAGCAGAGAAGGGATTAGATGGGCACATAATGTTAACACCCCAAGAGGGCTGAAAGCAGCTGCTGAAAGTCTATTCTAGATGCTTACCTGTGTATGTGACCCTCAGGATGTCCCTCTCCTCCAAGTCCTGGGGGTCAGGGACCCATTGTTCTTCCCCTCCTTCTAGCTGAGAAAGCATGTCCAGTTTGGGAATTGGAAATCCTGCCCATGGAGAAGGAAAACAGAGATGTCAATGAGTTCAACTGTAATTCTCTATTTCTGAAAGGAAGCTGTTTCCTAGATTACTCCTTGGAACTGAAGATAAAAGAAGGCCAGATACAGGCCTTTCTCATGTCCCCAATTCTGTTAAATCCCTCTTCTTTCTTTTAGATAATCATATTCTCTTCTCTGGTGTGTCTGTTCCCTTCCACTCAAATTTCAAATACTTCCAGCCCAACTGTCCTTAACTTCACTTAATTAGCCCTACCACAGCTTCCTAGCCCCACTCCCATCTTATCCTAGATGGCTTGCTGAGTTTCCAAGGACTCAGTTCTATCACTTAAATGTCCTTCTCTCTGCTTTGTAAGAACCTCCCAATTCCCAACCAAGAAGAGCCTAAAGTTCTCTTCTCCACAATTCAGCATTATTTTGCTACTGTTTTTAAGAAATGACACCTCATTTCCATTCTCTTTGGATTAGCCTTAATGCTCCTTCTCTGATGAAAGCTTAGATTTCCAGCCAAGAACCCTAGGTAGAAACTATCTGATAGCTCTGCAGCAGATGGTTTGATCCTCCCAGTGTATAATCTTTTAAAAGTGGCTAGGGGAGATCATGCTTACTTAGAGAGACCACTATGCCACAGTTTTCTTGCATGACATATTCTCCATAAAAGTCTGTCTGAGAAGGGTCCAGGCTCCGCCACTCCTCCTGAGAGAAGCACAATGACACATCCTTGATGGTCACCAGGCCCTGAAACAAAATGTAGCATCATCTGTTAGTAAGTGTTCCTTAAGGAAAATGTGATCCTAGTATAACAGGCTGAAGTACTAGAGGAGAGGGTATGAGAACATCTAGAGAAAGAATTTCCCAGAGGTCCCTGGGAAAGGCATATCTTTTGGTGAAAGATAGATAAGTAGAGGGGCAAAAGTATGGTCAATGAGTGAGTGAAGATAATGTCTCTTGATGAGTTTCCCACTAGGACCATGGGAAGTTGGAAGTACGATGAACTCATTGCTTCCTCTGTTTAACTACAGGTATCTGCCCAGTCTTTCTCACTTGCCTCATTCTTTTAATTGCAGAAATTGAGTACTAGCCTCTCCTTTAACCACTTGACCTTTCCTCTTCTATTATCACAAAATGATATAGACAAAACATTCTTTCTTGCCATCTGCCCATCGTGCCTCACCCTTACCTTTTGAGACAGCATGTGTAGTGGGTAGGAGCCCAATTCTTGAGCCAAATGACTCCTAACTCTGCCATTATTAGCAGTCTGTCCTTACACGAGTGTCTTAATCTCTTCCTACCCTATTTTCTCATCTGTAAAATGGGCATAATTGGGTTTCCCTCAGGGTTGATTGGGTTAATATACCTAAAACATTCAGAGAACCGCAAGCATGTAAGCACTTTGAGAGTGTAGCTGTAGCTACTACTACCATTTTGTTTTTTTTCCATGGGTCTCCCATTGCCTGCTGAATCTAAACCTATTTTCTCTCTCTGGCTCTGCCCCATCTTTCTATCTTCTCTTCTTTTCCATAAATGCCCCATTATCCACCCAGTCTTGCCTACTTTATGCTCTTCTAAGCTTCCTTCAGATCCTCTTTTCCTAATCTTTCCAGATTTTTTTCTTAAGGGACATTAATAAATTGTTCTTAAAATCCCTCTAGGGATGGGACAGCCACCCATTAAAAATGACCTCTAGGAATTCCCCTCTTCTTGTCATGCCACTTATTTTCTTCAAGGATATTATAAGCGCCCAGAAAGGGAAAGAATCTGTTTAGTTTTAAGATAAAGATGCCATTAGTAAACATGTGAGATAACAAATCAATAGGATGATGCCGAGGCTACAGAAAGGCAGCAGTGATGAGACCCTGGGAGAGGCCAAGGGAAGCAGACAGCCCACCTGTGATCCTGCCGCAAGAAGTGCAGCTGCCATCTCCCAATCTCCGGTGCTCCCCTCCTGGGGAATGGCAGGAACCCAGGGAGCTGACTGAGCTGGAAAGAAGAAAGAGGAACCACTAGAAATGGACCATCCACCCTTTCCCAATGAAAGCCTGGGCCCCATGTTAGAGGAGCTGAACGGTCACATTTTCCTATATCTATGCCCATTGGTAAAACTCAAATGCACACACATAATGGAAGAGACCTTCACTCAAAATGTTCTGCAAGGGTATTAGGTGGTTTTTAGTAAAGCTTATATGTCAGCCATCTCTACTAGACTAGCTGTGATTTGAATTGATATTATTTGAATAAAATTTTCACCTAGTAAAGTGCACGCTACTGGGTGTGTTCTCAACAGTAATCGGAGTTGTTGTCACTTCCTTTGTCTCCCACATTCAATACCACTAACCATGCACTTGTAGCATGTGGAGGGAGTGATCATGCAAGAAATGGGAGAAGCCCAGTTTTATGGTTTACAGTATCCAGGAGCTCCTTATATTCCTATGACCAAGGCCCAGGAAGTCGGGAATAATGGACTAGTCCTGGTACTGGTTACAGTACTCAAACACACATACACCGTCTAGGCTCTCACCCTTCTCCTGAAGGGACTGTGGTTCCTCTTCAAGGTCACAGCACAGGTGTTCCAGTGGGCCTGGTGCTATTCTCCATGGCCCCTCTTCTTGGCTTCCCCTTTCCACCTGAGGCTCTGCTCCATCCAGCTGGACATTCATTGACTCCCATCCTGTCCCCAGGACTGCTGTCTGTTCTGAGAGCATTTTTGCTGCAAACCCAAATTGTGACCTGGAACAAATTCATTATCAGCTGCACCCATTAAAAATGGAAAGGGGTGATATTCCTAGGGAGTTATGGAGAACAGCCTCAGGGATAAAAAGATAAAACTGGGTAAGAGGAGCTTGATGGCAGATGAACTTTAAAAGTTTGGTGTGCTCCAATCAACTAAGCCTGGGCCAAGCTTCCTAAGGGAACTCAGAAGTGAGCAGGTGCTAAACAGCAAAGTCACTAATAGTTATTTTGGGGACTACACTGCAGAAACAGAATATCTCTGATGGCTGGACGAACTTCATTTGGAAAAAAAAAAAAAAAAAGAACAATCCTGGAAAAGCTATTCATTTAATTTCAACCACTGAAAATACAATAAACTAAGCAATCTGGACACATGTAGGATGTGATGTGCCCTGACTTACACTCAACAAAAATGGATATAATCACATATAAGAATATCTGCCACAAATCCCGTTCTCATCAATTAGTTCAAAATGAAATAATTACTGAACGTAGAAGATCCAGTCAAAGGTGTGTGTCTGTGTGTGTGTGTGTAAGGAGTACACCCCTCCTTTATAAGACTGAACCAAATGACACCTCACTTAAGTCTCAACAAAGAGATATAACCTATCACTTTGATGCAGAAAATGAGAACTGGTAAGAAATGTAGTAGAAAGACCAATAACTCAGAAAGCAGGTGTAAAAATCCAAAGAAACCCTAACAGGAGAAATTGTTGGTCAGTGAGGAGTTGATGGATGTCTAATTGAGAAAAGTAATAAAAGAACAGAAAGGGTTTGAACCAGACTGGATAAAGGAGATATAGTTGATGCTAACATGATCTCAGTGTGTGAATTAACAATCCTGTGAGTTGAGACACAGGAAAGAACTATTCAGGTCTCATTAGAAAAATACACTCAGTTTTAAAGAAAGGAATGAAGAAGCCAGAATATGTTTCATCAGAAGAAACAAAAGTGGAGAAAGGGATGGGAAATATGGCCATTGGGGAAGTTAAAAACAATAGACATAGTTTTCTCCTCTCTAGGAAAAAAAGCTGATTAATGATGCTACCAAGAAAGAGAAATGGTTTATAGCTCTGTATAGATCTAATCTCTTGATTGCAAAAGAAGAGATTTAGATGAGATAAAGATTTTTTTTACAGATTTTATTTATTTGAGAGAAAGAGAGGGAGGGGGGGAGAGAGAGAGAGGGCATGAACAGGAGGAGGGGCAGGCGGAGAAGCTAAGCAGGGGCTCTAACCGAGGACCCTGGGATCATGACCTGAGCTTAAGGCAGACACTTAACCAACTGAGCCACCCAGGCACCTCTAGATTAAAAAAAAAAAAAAAAAAGTCTTATTATTCCTGTAGTGCACAGGACCAGGTTGTGGACTTTTCTCTAAAAACCTTAGGAGTCAGAACAGGTCTCATGTGTTGTGACAAGGGCTTCCCTGACTTCTCCCAGAGAAACAGTCTGTGAGACTGCATGGAGTCCTTTCTGCTTGACAACATTGTTGTGTGTGTGTGTGTGTGTGTGTGTGTGTGAGAGAGAGAGAGAGAGAGAGAGAGATTATTATTATTAAAGTACTCAAGAAATCAGAGCCAGTGAAAAGCTTCCCAAAACAGGTCAGAACCTTGGTTAACTATCCTGGCTCACTCATATTCATTCAGTAACATTTGCAAGAACCTAGAAGCCCTGGACAGGTAATGACAGATGTCAAGTTGTTTATTTTCTTGCCTATTTGTCTTTGACAGAAGAGGTAGGTGGCAACCCTAAGACCAATGCACAGGAAGGGAACAAATTACCCTTTCATCTCAGAAGTCCAAAGAAGTCTCAGGGCCTCATGGGAGCATCCTGGACTGATTCCCGGCTTAGGAGGTTTCCTTTTTAGAGATTTCTCATGAGAAAGGAAAATTCCCAATAAAGTAATAAAGGGAAACTTCCATTTTAGCTCTCTCTTCTGAATTCCAGCCCCTGTGTTTGCCATATTTTTAACACATAAGACACCAATTCCCTCTTTTCACTGAAGATCTTTTTTGCTTCTCAAGCGCCCTTTGAATATCCTCCCTCAGGGTTTACCTACATCTAATACCTGGACACCTGTCTCAAACTCATTTCTCCAGTTCCCCAGCAGCACAGTCCCTTGATGGGAAGCCTGTTTCTGCAGAGCGTACTGGGCTAGCTGTGAGCCTCTCCAGAGCACGGACAGAAAACCTGTGGAAGGGCTGGCAAAAATCTCAGCAACAAGGGGGTGGGTACTTATACTCACACTGCATTTCCTAAGATGTTCACTCTCTCAGAGTCAGCACCTGGACAGTTAAGGGTGTCAGCCCTAACTAGGTTTTTCCTAGCTCCAGGATGTTCCCAGGCCTACTGGAGTCTGGGTTCTAAGGCTTCCACTTCCCACTTTTCCCCACATATCGGAGTGTCAGGGCACCTGCTGAAAGAAGTTTTTGCAGCGGGCGCTGTTGGACTGGGAAGGAGGGTGTAGCAAAAAGAGCAGCCCAAGGGCACAGGCGCGAGTCGCGCTCGGTCAGGGAACCCTGCCCTCTGCCCCGGGTGGGGCATGGGCGGGACGGGCGCCCACTCCGGAGTAAGGTTGCCGCTCCCCTTCTTCTTGTCACAGTGCCCCGGAGAGGGTCAAATTTCAGAGAATCCGAGAGAGGCAGAGCCGGGGCAGGGGAAGTGAGGTCAGAAAACAGGTTTCCCGTGAACGGGGGCAAGAGCAAGTCAAGAGAAAGGAGCCACGGGGTAACCTGTGCGCGAGTGACAGCGGCGGGAAGCCGCGGGGCCTGACAGCGACGCCGGGGACCGGGAAGCCAGGGCGAGGGGCGGGCACAGAATGTCAGTGGGGCCGACCCCCGGTTAAGGCAGCGACCCGGAGGCCGCGTCGATCCTCCTCCCACCCCATGGGTGACTGGGCCCCCACCCGCCGCCCCGGGCAGCCTGGCGTCCCTCCCTCCAGCCGCGACTCTCAGCGGCCCGGCTCCACTCACCCCGGTCCGCTTGGCCTGCGGCCCGTGCCTCCCTCCTGGGCGCCGCCTGCCCCTCCCCTCCGCCCTCGGCTTCGTCGGAGCCGGCGGCCGCGGAGCCAGCGACAGGCGGAGACGGCGGCCGGGCGGGCGCGGGTGGGGCGGGCACAGGAAATCCCCGCCCGCTTCCGGGGCTCGGCGGCAGCAGCGGCGGCGGCGTGGGGGAGGGGGCGTGGGCGGGCCGCGGCCCCCACGCCCCCCGCGCCCCTGCCCGCCCAGCCCCGGATCTGGGCGCCCGCCCGCCGAGGAACCCTGCGGGCCCAGGCCTCGGGGTCCCGCCTACGGAGGCCGCCCGCCGGCGCCCACTCCTGCTACTTGACTGACATTTTCGGTCCCGGCCACTCGGCCTCCCATGGGGTTCTTTGCACACGGGATCATTAATTATCCCGACATTTAATAACCGCTGGTTATATGCCGGACAGTCGCTGTGAGAGCGAATTCTCAGGCAACAGTCTGGAATTCCTCAAAGAGCTTGACTGACTGCTACGTTTCCAGATAGCAGGGATAGGGGGTTGAGGAGCCTTGAGGACGAGCCACCCGTTCCGCTCGAGGGATAGTCAGGTTGACCTCCCTGAGACGGGGCTGTCTGAAGTAGGCCTTGTGGCCCCGTGGTCCGGTTTGCGGGAGCCACTAGCCAACATGTGGCTGCTCAGCGCTCGCCGTGTGGCTACTCCAAACAGAGATGTGTTGTAACACAAACACCGGGTCTAGAAGACTGATTAACAAAAATTGTCAAAGAGCTAATAAGCCTATTTGGCATATCTAGGGTTAAATACATTATTAAAACTAATTTCACCTACTTCTTTTCACTTTTTAAATATGGGTACTGAAATTATTAAATTATAGATGTGGCTTCCATTATTTTTCTATTGATAGAGCTACCTCGAGCGAAGCATTAAGATGAATTTGAAAAAAAGATGAGCAGGGACTACAAAACAGAAGAAACCATGATACCATTAGAATCTGTTTAGAATCTACAAATCACATTATTTCATTATCACAACAATTTTGTAAAATTGTATAGATTTAAAAAGTAAATGACTCACTTAAGGTCATAGGTGACAATCATTCCTTTAATAAAAATTTATTTTTTTGCTATGTGCTAGGCACTGTAACTAAATGCTGGCAGTCAGAGATCCCAAAGGAATTGTCTGTGGATTCAAGGACTCAGTCTTTGGAAACACAAGTCAACAAATATTTGCAATCAAATGTAAGAGACACTAAAATGGAGGAATATACTCTGCGCTGCTGGGAACAAAGAAATAAATATGTATGGGAGGGAAGTCAGAGAATGCCTCACAGAAGTCTTGAGGCGGAGGAAAGTGGAGAGAGCTCCATAGAGCTCCTTAATGAGAAAGAAGAGAATGTGCTAGACATAAGGTTGGGAAAGGGAATAGAGTATATTCTAGAACCGATAATAAGACATGTGGGGGAGTGGTACAGCCAGGATTTATATCTCAGGTCCTGGAACTAAATCTAGGGGTTCTTTTCATTTATGTTACCACTGTTGATAAATACAGGGTATGTTAAGCAGGGTAGGCTAACGAAACCAGTGTCTCAGTGGTTTAACACAATAAAGGCTTTGTTCCATACAAGTCTGTGTATAGTGGGTTAATTGGGGCCAGTGGGTAAGCTGTCTGCTCCTTGCTATCATAGAAGGACATAGCTTCTATCTTATGGCTCCACCATCACTGGTTGCCTTGGAATCTTCTAATCTATGTGCCTCAGATAAGGGAGGAGAGCTGTAGTGGACTTGTTGGAGATATCAGGGGCCACTCCTGAAAGTGGAATGCATCATTTTTACCCCATTCTCTTAGTCCAAATTCAGGTGTGCAGTCACATTTTCTAGTCACCAGTCACCCAACTGCAGGGGTAGCTTGGAAGTAAAATGCTTATGCCTAATAGAAAAGGAAGTGGGGTTTAATGCACACTTACATTGCTTCTGCCGTACAATGTTAAATTGAACTTAACCAAGCACCTACACCTGACTTTATTTAAAAGAGATATTTGGGGAAAGCGGGCAGATATATGGGAGAGGCAGACCAGGCTCTCCATCTTCTTCTTTGGGAAAGAAATCATTGTAAGATTGTATCCTTAAAAAAAAAAAAAAAAGTGGGGGCGGGTGAGGGGAAGTAAAATAGGCTTTAGCCTAATGGCATGATAATGGGGCATTAATATTTAGTAAATGTGCTTTATGTCAGAACTTTGCCTTAAAACATCACAAGGAAAAAGTGTAAAATACCTCTGTATTATGCTTTGATGCACCACCTCTTTACCTAGCAGTTAACAAACTGTAAAGTGTAGATATTATCTCAGCATGGTTCAAGAGTATTAAGTGAACCAAAAAGCAAAATTAGGAATTGAGCCTTGGCCTAAGACTTATAACCTGGTGCACCAGAGTAGTACCTTTCCCTTCACAGTAATATATGTACAAGTCCAAACTCCTATATAAGGTTACAAGATAGAGTAATTAAATATGCAGTGAACAGCAAGTAGATAGTTCCATCTTTTTAAGACTTCTTGGTGGAAAATTTCATCAGTTTTGATGGCAAAATATAGGAAGAATATCTTGGATAGAATCAGAAGGCAGAAATGGATAGGTTATCGCGTCCTATGAGATGAAGAACACAGATGTGGGGATGTCTATATAGAGTAGAGGAGAAATGAGATGGGGAAATTGATAGAAAGATCAGAATGTGGGTTTTTTATTTGTCATGTCAAGTAATTGGGAGTCTTTATACTTAGTGTTATAAGGAAGTGATATACCTGATGGTTCTAATTAAGTCATTCTAAGGAAATTCGGTGGGCTGGGGCTGTCCTATTGACAGAGTTCAGAACAAAAGAATGGGATGAGTTGGGCCCATAACCAGATTCTACTGTATGGAATACAGAGTTCTTAGGACACAGCAGTGTTCTTTCTGAGGCTCAGGGAGAATTCTCAGACATTTAAGGTTTCCAGTTCTCTATAGGTCTTTGAAAAACCTCAAGAGACTCAGTTTCTTGTCTATCAGCCTTGGCTTCTTCCTTTCTGAACTCCTGTTCTACTGTGGCTTGAACAAGAAAGTGCAATGCAGGTGTTCACCAATTAAGATTGTGTTATAAGTTCCTTTATTAGTTGAATGTAATGAATTATCAGCTTGCCTTATAAAAGCCTGTTCAGCCATAATGAAACCATATCTTCAATTGCTAACTAGAATCTACCACCATTTTCTTTCATTTAAAGTTTTGAAGCTTTATGTCAGAAATGAAATTTCTGTCAACAGGGAAGTGGAGTTGTTTACTTCCTCTATGTCCTACAAAGGAAAAGAAGAAAAGAAAGAGAAAGATTGAGGGAAGTTTCAGATTATTAGGTCTCCTATGGAATGAAAGGGTAAGGGGCCCCCTGGTCAGTAGTTAATAAGTATAACTAACATTTGGACAGCAATTTACAATTTACAAAGTGCTTCTTGTATATGTGATCTTCACAACTCACAGAAATAAATTCTCTTTACTCCTAGTGTATGGTTAAGTAAATAAGCATTTAAGTTATAGAACTTCTATGGGCACCTGTGTGGCTCAGTGGGTTAAGCTTTTGCCTTCAGCTTGTGTCAGGCTTGGGTCATGATCTCAGGGTCCTGGGACCAAACCTCACATTGGGCTCTCTGCTCAGCAGGGAGACTGCTTCCTCTCTCTCTCTGCCTACTTGTGATCTCCCTGTCAAATAAATAAATAAAATCTTTTAAAAAAATTATAGAAACTCCCCCTTTCTATAATCTTGGGCAGACTTATATATATAAACCTGTTTCCTGATCAATAAAATGAATGCCATTATACCTACTTGGTGGGGTTGTTGTGAAGGACGAGATGACGTATAAGCAATTTAATGCATAGTAAGAATTCAATAAATTACGAGACCTAAGAATTGAAGTTACATAATGGGTAAAAAGAGAACTCTGGGAGAGTGATAGACAATGCAAAGATAGGATGAAAGATCAGTTTTATTCCAGAATCTTAAGGAGGTAGGCAGATTGGTTGGAATGGAATGATTTGAAGGTGTAGATCACAGAGTGGGTTGCTTGAGTTGGAGATAGGAAGGGGTTGCAGTTGTTGGTAATAACTAGGTATAGAGTGTGACTGTGAGAATGAGTGGCCAAGATAGTGGACAAGGTCATTTCAGGTAAGAGAAAGCCAAGGAGCTAAGGGACTCCTTGTGTCAGCAGGATTAGTATTCAAAGTATTTGAATTATTAATATTCAAAGTATTTAACTACCAGTACTAGCATGAACATGGATCCATCAAAATGGGTGTAGCTGGTAGTGTTTGTTCTGGAGGCACCAGTGACTATGAAAATATTTAAGGATTTTCATAATCACACTTGTGCAATATAACCCAGGGCTCAAGATGGAATTGTCTGCATGGATATTGAAGTCACCAGGAATGATGATGGGGCTATGGAGGGTGTTTCTGAGGCCTATATTCTTATAAGGAGGCTTATAAAGCACTATTCAAAGGCAAGATGTTGACAATGGGCAAAGGGAGGCTTTAATGAAAGAAGGAGAATGACCAGGATATGTTAGGTGATAATAAGAAGGAAGCGTTCTGTTAGAATGCTTTAATGGCAAGAGCTTCAAAGGCACTTTATGGAGGAAGGAGGGAAATGGTACTTGAGGCAGCAATGAAGAGTGAAGAGAACACTTTATTTCTAGCCCTAGAAATAAACCATCATTTATACAGTTAAAACCATCAATCATTTATAAAGTTAAAAGTTTCATGAAAATAATACCTTAACTATATGCAGTATATGCTGTTGATTTATGTTCTGTTACCTTATTTAAAAAGTTTTCTACTTACTACCCACTAAATTGATTTTACAATCCACTAATGGATTGAAGCTTATCATTGGAAAAGTATTGGTATGTGAGTTGTAGGAATAAAAATAACCAGCTCTTGAAATGACTGCATGGGAAGCATGCTTTTTAAAGAGACAGCCAAGTTTTGACTAGATAAAGGAGAAGAAAGAAATATCTATCAAAGAGGCTGAAGGATATAGGGATGTCCAAATCTGTTCTGGCTGCTGTAACAAAATAATGTAGACTAGGTGGCTTATAAACAATGAATATTTATTTCTCACAGTCCTGGAGGCTGAGAAGTCCAAGATCAAGGTGCTGACAGTGTCTGGTGAGAACTTGCTTTCAGGTGTCTTCTTACTGTGTTTTCACATGGTGGAAAGTGTGAGGGAGTTCTCTGAGGTCTCTTTTAGAAGAGAGACTAATCCCATTCATAAGCACTCTGTCCTCATGACCTAATCACCTCCTGAAGGCCCCACCTCCAAATATCATCACATTGGAAATTAATTTTCCATATACGAATTTTGGGGAGACACAAACCTTCAGTTTATAGAAAGGGGGTTTTGTTGATGACAGACCCTGAATTCCAAAGGTTACAATGGAAGGACTTAGAGGTTGTTTGGGGAGTTAAAAGTCTGATTCAAATTAGGCAATGTAGGGGACTGTAACAGGGTAAGAATCTCTATTTTGAGGGATCTTCTGGACGCTAAGGACTCTTATGGTGAGTGTTGTAAACAGAGATATAGGACATGATGGGATTAATTCTCTCAGGGGGAAGTGGATAATCAGTTTTAATTATAACCCCCTTCTTGAAACTGGTCTCTTAGTTTGTCCAAGGTGGGATGAGGTTTAAGTGTTGGTTGGGATTGAGTAGATGAAGTGTGTGTGGTAGAATGAGGGTGTCACAGAATTGTGCTGAGCTCTGTGGACCGTTTTTCAATTCTATTGTGGATGGAGTTAAGGCTAGAGGGACTCTTTCCAGAAGTGCCAAGGCTCTGAGGGTCCCTTAAATCAGGTTAGCAATGAGTGGTAGTGGTTTCAAGGCTTAAGGAGATCTGTGGCTTACACTTAAATCCTGCTGTCCTTGATGCTGAGGGGGATGGAAGGTGTGGCCTTACAAGGAGGTAATGATTTCATATGTATTCTTTAAGTAGGAAAATTTTAATTAAAAAGACTGTGCTAAGTTAAAGAGTGGGCACAAAGATATCTAGAAATGGCACTAAACTAAGAACCAAAAGATTTGCTTTTTAATTCTGGCTGTGCCTCTGGGTGATAAATCGGAGCATTAACCTCATCTATCAAATTAGTATAATGTTGTTCTTCTTTTTCTTAAAAGCTGTTCTGAGGAATAAATTAAGTAAAAATATAAGCATATGGTGTAAAATTTATAAAGCACTATTCAAAGGCAAGATGTTGGCAATGGGCATTACTTGGCAGAAACAATTTGTAGTCAGTGCAAATAGTGGACTAAGTGCAAGCAGCTGTCAGTTAGTGACAGCTGGTGTTGCAATCAGGGTAAGACTAGATGTTTTATAAGATTTAAAGAGATTTTTTTTTCTTTTCTTTTTTTATTTATTTTTAGAAAAACAGTATTCATTATTTTTGCACCACACCCAGTGCTCCATGCAATCCGTGCCCTCTATAATACCCACTACCTGGTACCCCAACCTCCCCCCCCCCCCCACCACTTCAAACCCTCAGATTGTTTTTCAGAGTCCATAGTCTCTCATGGTTCACCTCCCCTTCTAATTTCCCCCAACTCCCTTCTCCTCTCTAACTCCCCAGGTCCTCCATGCTATTTGTTATGCTCCACAAATAAGTGAAACCATATGATAATTGACTCTCTCTGCTTGACTGATTTCACTCAGCATAATCTCTTCCAGTCCCGTCCATGTTGCTACAAAAGTTGGGTATTTTGATGGTGAGGCACAATTCAGGCAAATAGATGAAAGGCAGAACTCTTTGTTACTTATAGCTCCAAAGAGAGAAGTCTGTTGTGCAGGGCCATATAGCTAGTACACCTGAGTACAAGGTAACAGTAGGCTGGAACTGTAGGAGGTGCTTATATATGGCAAACAGGATAGAATTAGGTAGATTTCCCAGGTTTCCTGGGAATTGGGTATTTTGAATAATTTAATAGGCCTAAGAAAGAAGGAGCTGTTCCTGAGTGTATCTGGGGGCCTCTGGCAGTTGGGTATGTGTGTATTGTAAACCAGGAGTGTTAGACCGTGATAAGGGATGTAGCTGGGGTGGGGCTTTGATAAGTTGCCAGTGAAGGGGAATTGAGAGTTTTAGCCATGATATTAAGACTGGGTCAAAACAGCACTTGTGAAATATCATATTACACTGAAACAGCTTTGGAGTTGTGTAATCTCAAACTGTCACTTTTTTTTTAAATAGTACAAAAACGTACTCAAAGCAGACTTCTCAATGATATGGTACAGTTTCTTAATTTAGCTATCTGTTTATTTATAACACATTTTAT